>NC_136061.1:908110701-908710701 GCF_964261635.1 Lissotriton helveticus
GGCATGGGTGGTTTGGTTTCTAACAATGTTGATCTGTTCTTGGCACAGGAGAAATATGGATTTTCAGCGAAAATTTGTTTTTTGTAGGTAGATCTAACGGTTCTAAGGAGGGCGAGATGGAAGGGGGAAGGATGTTGTCTCCATGTTCTTTCTGCACATTTAAGTGAGTGTCTCTCCATGTTGAGGTCTGAGGTAAACCATGATTTGGAGGGGACATTTTTTTTGCGTTTTAAGTTTGAGCAGGGCAAGTTGATCTAAAACAGGTGTCTCCAACAGGTCGATCGCAAGCTACAAGTAGCTCGCCGACCCCCTGGTAGTAGCTCGCCCGGCATCTAATAATTAAGCTATCATTCTGCGCTGCAGCATCATTTATTGCCCTTCACTGTCTTTTTAGTTTTGTCATTAGCGTTTGCCCGCCCTCACCAAAACCAGCTGCTCAGATTGGCTGAGCTTAGCTGGGGCGGGGCGGGCAGAGGAACATGACGTTGTTCCTGAAGTCTGGAATCGCGCCACAAGCCTTTTTCAGAGGGCACTGCGCTTTAAATGGATCTTTTGATCGTGGGCGGAGTGGAGTAACAGATCGATAAGTATCTGCGCTCCGCACTGGTGATGGTGAGCTAGTTCAGAAGAGTTATTGTTACTCAGGCGGGCAACTAGAGCCAAATTTCAGGGGGGGCTGACAAATATTTCGGGGTGGAGGGCTAATTCTAAGAGTGGCTGTAAGAAGGGCTGAAAACATAACAAAAGCCTAATTTACATGCAAATGGTCGTTTAAAGACCTGTTAACTACTCGGGTGCGGCTGCAGAAAGACGGTCGCCAGCCCACAAAGCTGAAGCCCCGTGAGCCCAATGGGTGTTGCGCGCAAATGTTACTTAATGCATTATGGCAGCTCACAATAGGTGTAGTTGTTTTTTTAGAGCTCTCCTCTCCCCCTTCCATGCTCGAACTCGCCTTCAACCCTTTCCATTCCCGGAAAATACAGGTCCAGTTACCCCTTCCCTCCCCACGCCTGGGGCCCCTCACAGGAAGCTTGGGGTGCAGACGCTGGACAAAAGCTTAAAGTACTTTCCACAGCCCCCTACAACCCTCGCCGTTCAGAGGGGGTCATCAGCTGCTCTCACCATATCTCTCCGGGCGAGTTTCTTTTTGAGCCGTGCTTAAAAATTAGACTCCGAACGTGCACTGTATGGCTAGCTTAATTTGTAATTGTTTGTGTTGATAATGTCTGGGTTATACAGTTAAATGTGGTAACAAAAAATATATATAGAAAATCGGTTGAGTGGTGAGGATTCAGTTCATGCTACGCGTCAATCCCGATGAAAATACAGAGCAGCTCCTCTGCATGACTGGGTGCTCCCTTTGCAGGCTCAGCGCTATCCTGAGATCCAGTCCCTAAAAGGCGCTTTCAGATCGAATGGCCGTCTCTTGACCTCCCAAAGTCAGAGAGAGACAGAGAGGGGTCGCTGGAGAGACAGTGGTGCCAGGGAGAGACTGGGGCACTGGAAAGAGAGTGAGAGAGAGAGAGAGAGGGGGCCCGCTGGACTGAAAGAGACTGCGAGGAGCAAGAGAGAGGGGGGCTGGGGAGAGACAGTTGGGGCAGAGAGAGACAGTGAGGGGCAGACAAGAGAGGGGCTCGGGAGAGACAGTGGAGGCGCAGAGATACCATGAGAGGCAGGACGGAGAGGGGGCCTGGGGGTGATAGTAGGGGCAGGAGGAGAGAGAGGGGCTGGGGAGAGACAGTGGGGATGGAGAGAGACAGAGGGTTCGACGAGAAGATTGTCGAGATGTCACCGACAGACTGAGGGCGTTGACCGGGAGAGAGGGGGGGGCAAGGAAAGAGTGAAGGAGAGCCAGAGACGGTGAACAGGGCTCAGGACAGGAGCAAGGGCAGGATAAGGGCAGGGTAGGGTTAGAAAAGGGGCAGTGAGCATGGGCAAGGTGCAGTAACAGAGAGCGTGTCCGGGAGCCAGGACAGAGTGCTGGGGTTGGGACAGGGAGCAGTAGCAGAAAGGCAGACATGTTGGGCAGAACAAGGGACAGGGGGGAGTGCAGTGATAGAGGACAGTGGTGAGCAGGGCAGGGTGCAGGGACCTTAGCCATGGGTAAGCAGTGAGTAGGGAGTGGGACAGAGGCAGGGTGCTGTGGCACAGAGCCGGACAGGCATGGGATACCGGAAGCACGGAGTGAGAGCAAGGGAGGGCAGAGAGCAGAAATAGGGGACAGGGTGCAGGGGGCGATAGCATGGGCATGGAGCCGGGCAGGGAGAGGGCACCGGAAGCACATGGTGAGAGTGGGCAGGTAATATTAATCTGATCACCTCACCATTATGAACAGTTAACATCATAATGGTGGGTTTTATCCTGCATCAGACCGGGCATGGTCATAGTCATGGCCCTACGGAAGGATCACATGAACATTCGCACAAGACCACCCCCGAGAAGAAGCAGAGCACCAGTGTGCGAGCTGCCTTCATTCATGTTGTGGGGGACCTGGTGCAGAGCGTTGGGGTACTGGTGGCTTCTTACGTTATCTACTTTAAGCCAGAGTATAAAATTGTGGATCCCATCTGTACGTTCCTCGTCTTCTATATCCTGGTTTGGGGGTCACACTATTCTAGCCATACTGAGGGATGTGCTGCTCGTACTGATGGAAGGGACTCAAGGGGCGTAGAGTAGACTTCAGTGCTGTGAAGGAATCTCTGCTGCGCATCCCGAGACTGAAGGCGCTGCACAGCCAGCACATCTGGGCACTAACTGTGTCGCAGGCAGTGCCATCGGTGCACATTGCGATCTGGTATTTAAACCTGTCACCATGAGGTCAAGCACAGGCCCCTGCAGTGGCTGCTTTAGTGCAGTAAGCCAACAGACCCGGCTTATGGGGCTGCTTTTAATTTGGTGCCAGAGCCTCTTTTCTGTTCCATTCCGACAAGCATCGGCCTCCGCTTGCACGGCTTGTGCTTTTGTTGTGTCACTGTTGTGGCTTGTGCTTTAGCTTTTTGTCTCACTATGCTGCAGAAGGCAGTGCACATGTAAAAAAGGGGAAAAAGTCGTTTCTTTCAGTGTTATTGTGTAGAAACCACAGTATGGGGCCCATAGGCTCTGAAGAAATAGGCTTAACGCCAATTAAACTGGGCGGGGGAGGTCGCTCGGAAAAATGCGCGAGTTGCTTGGGGTTTAGTAGCTCACAACGAATTTCACTGACCAGAAGTAGCTCTCACTACACAAAAGGTTCAGAGACAGTTTTGTTAAAGTGCTCAGTGAGTTCATTTGCATTGAGAGAGGATGGGGTGAGACGAAGTTGTGTTTGAAGTTTGGACTCCAGTGTGCCAGGAGGGATTTGCTTAAGATTTCTGGTCACAATCGTGGCTTTATTGTTTTTAGCTGGGGGCGGGCTTGGGGGAGAAATCGTGAACAATATGAGGTGGTGCTCAGACCAGTCGATAGGGATGATGTTGCATACAAAATCAGTGTTAGAGATTTTGGCATCAAGAATAGCTCCTTTGGAGTGGGTAGGGGAGTGGCAAAGTTGTTTGAGGTCGCTAATCTCAAGAAGATGAGTGAGAAGGTTGATTGTGGGGTTCTCATATTCATTCCCGTGAAGGTTAGAATCTCCTAGGAAGAGATTTTTGGAGTTAGAAAGTAATGATTGCATAAGATCAGATAGTTCCTTGGCGAAGGGGTTAGAGTTGTGATTAGGGGTTGGAGGGAGACGGTCATTAGGGGGCATGGTAGTTGTGGGGATGGTGTGTGAATTAGAGGAGTTGTGGGGGTGAATTTGAGAGAGGGTGATAGGATAGAGGTCAAAGAAAGGGGTATGTCATTAAGGTTTGGTATGTCAAGAGGGAGAGGGGTTAGCCTTGAGGTGGTGGGGGAGCACCAGGAGGGGTCTTCGGAGTGAGCAGTTATGGGGAGAGGAGTAGGAATTGACTCAAGGGAGGGTGCAAGAGAACAAAAATGAAGAGATGCTCTTTTCACCAACAGAAAAGATTCTTACAGTGGTACAAACAGCTGTAGTGAGAGAAAATAATTGTCGTAACCCCACTACCAACTGATGGATCTGCTGAGCCGGCCATTGGGATTAAACAGCAATACGCGCCGCTGCATGCGCAATTGTTAAAGGACTTATGCAGGATGGAAAGTTTCATCCGAGTTGTACAAAAACCCAGTCTCTAGGAGACTGCACGGTGAAGATGCCAGAATTAAAAGCCCTGTTACTGGCACTTGTAAATACAGATCGAGAATTCCCCACACTAATCATGTGTGATTCATTTTACTGTGTACAGTCATGCAATGAACACTTACACCACTGGGGACAAAATGGGTTCAAAGATGCGAAAGGTGGCACAATTAAGCACAAACGCTGTGGAACAGATAGTGGAGTTGGCAAACGAACTACCAAGGGCTTAGGTCATACACACACTGAGTCATCAAAGTGATGACATTCGCGTTGAAGGAAACTCCTTGACTGATGAAGCCACAAAGGGGGCTGTACTAGCGGCTTCTGTTGCTGCAATCACTCATTCAAAAATGAGAATAGACTGCAAGACTATAGTTGCATTTGTTGCTACACGCAATAAATCAGCATTACCGAAAAAAATTCCACTCAAGTACTCCTACAAGTTAGATGCAAATCACTCTCCATTTGCTCAGATTCCTGGAGTGGGGGATAGAGTAATACCAAATATGGATCGAAGGTTAGGTTTAATTCTAGCAGCACACAAGAGTATAGGTTCGGCACACGCAGGAGTTACGGCAACTGTTTTCTTACTGAAAACAACGCTACTGGTGACCAGGATTAACAAAGCAGACTAAGGACTATGTCTTAAAATGCAACATCTGCCAGCAGATGAAAAGCTCCACCATAACACGTCTAGCGCAGACACGAATATTGATGTCAGACAAACCACTTGCGTGTGTTTATTTGGAGCACTGAGGCACCTTACAAACAGATGGGGCTTACAGGTATCTCATTGTTGCAATGGATTCCTGCTCTAGATTCCTCTGGGTGTGGCCCCCGTGATCGGCTGACGCTCTCGAACTGTTATAAAGATTTGTGAGTCTTTATAGGAACATACGCAATTGGTACATTACATTCTGACCGTGGTCCCGCGTTTAGCTCTCGGGCTTACAAGGGAGGTTTGGGCTTAGCATTGTGGTACTCCTCTCCATTCGGAGTGGGCGGAGAGCTCCTCTCGCCCGCGGAGTGTGCCAAGATCTGCCTACTCCGCATTCCGCGGAGAACGCGGAGTAGGCAAATCTCTGCGCACTCCACAGCAGGGCGGAGTTGAACAGCTCCCGCCTCCACCACCTATTAGGAATTAATTTAAAATACATTTAAAGGTAAAAGAAAAAAGGCTTCCCTTGACTGCGACGTCCCCAGGCTGCCGTCCTCTTCTTCCTTGCGTCTTAGGGTGATCTGCCAGGCGTGCGAGCCTGAGGAACCACATTTCTCGCAAGGAATGCGCATGCGCAGGTGCGCGTGCATGCGCTGTTCACCCTGAGATGCGAGAAAGAGGAGGATGGCAACCCGGGAACGCCGCAGTCAAGGTAAGTCTTTTTTCTTTTACCTTTCAATGTATTTTTAATGAATTCTTAATAGGAGGGGTGGAGGTGGGTGGCAGAGCGGAGTTCCACGGAGTTTGTTCCCAACTCTGTGGACCTCCGCATAGTCCTGCTCTGCAGCTCCACCTAAGGTTACTCTCCGTACCATCTAGAGGGAAATTCGGTAGTGGAAAGGAAAAATCGGGGCTTAAAGCAATCTTTAACAGCTAGGGTATTAGGCTCAGGTGAAAGTTGGGTAAAACATTTGTATGGAGTTCAGCGAGCCTTAAATATTATGCCAAGCAGTTCTCTAGGGAGTGTCACTCGTTATGAGGTCCTATTTGGGATGAGAATGTGGGTACCTGATCTTGATTGTGAAGGCACTGGGGTGGATGACAAACCTTTTGACATCCATAAACGTTTGGCAGTTTTACAGGATCTAAATAAAACCAGGGCATTACAAAGCAATGTCCAGGTAAAGAGGACCACCAATGGAGAAGTCAAGTCAGTCACAGCAAGACCTGTCTGGATACCTAAGGTGGGGAATCTGGTCAGAGAGAAAATAGCAGACAAAAAATAATTTAGGCCATCATACATAAAGCCTGTACTGGTCCTGGCTGTTGAAGGGACAAAAACTGTACTTCTGCTGCCTCGTGCCGGAGGAGAAAAGATTTGTCTCAATCAATCTAATCAAACAACACTATGTGGCCGATACTGAATAGTAGGCCTTGTGGACTCCTTAATAACCGATGCCCTCCTTGCGCTACTATACAAGAAGTTCAAACAGAAAGACTCATTACGTTTGAAGATTCCCTGAACGGAATGATGGACTATGCAATAATGCCATGGAACTCGTTCCTCTTGAAAATGAAATCCATAATCAGAATCAAAACTAAAATGCAAGACAAATTTATATCCAACCAAACACAGATGTCTATATCAACATGGCTCAACAAGAGCAAGCTACAGTTTCCACAAGACCTTCGGAAATACCAAAAATTGATCGAACAGCATCTGGCTATTTCATTGACTTTGATACGTTTTCTTTGGATCCAAGTGAACCTGAAACGATGCCAGCCCAAAAAACATGCAACCAGCAAATCAAAGACTTTCTGAACTTTCTTAAAAAGGCTTTCCTTGTATCACCTTGGATTGAACTCTGGGTAATTACCTGGATACTTTTCTTTCTTTTCTGGATAGGCTTAGTAACAGTTTTTAGTATGCTTATTAATGAAACTTACCTTCAACAAAGCTCTGCAGCTCAAAAAGTGAATCTGATTCTGAAACCTCACCTATCATCACATCAAGAACGAAGTGACTTGTCATCAGTGAACATTACAGCAGGTCCTATACTTGTTGGTATAGTATAGGACAAAATTCATTATGATATATTTGGTCTGACAGAACTTTTAAAAATTCCACACAGTTTTAAAATATCATTGAATGATATCATTACCTCCAGTACATTTTCTGATGATTGGGATTATGAAACTGTAAATAATATGTTGTCTGATTTAGAAAAATCTGCTGCATTTTCTAATAGTGAAACAGTGCAGAGCACATCATTTTCTGCATAAATATGCGAATCCCAGAATTGTTTTCACATACCACCAATGGGAACAGTGCCCGAAACCGCCGAAGAGCAGATAAAAAACATTTGTATAAACATTTCCATATTTCCTTTATTCCTTTATTACCTAGTTCACTGAACAAGGTTTCGACTTATGGAAAGACACTATAGACTTAAAATCTGTCTGGGGTACTAGAGACAGGCAGGTCCAGGGAACAGAAGCACTATTTAGATTATGCCTCATTCCTCAGCAAATTATGTTTTTTAATGACACCAAGCAGCAAACGTCCTGTCTTGGAATAGCCAAGAACAAAGTCTTGAATACACCTTGAATGCCCACACCATCACACACCGAGGGTAACATAAAATCACAAGAAGGAATTACATTAGATGAGATCATGCAATACAATAGATCAGAGCCCGATTGGAGGGGATGTTTGGTTTGGCCCACAGACACCAATAGATGTCTGGTAAGATTCATGGGTAAAACCAGAGGGTTTAGTTTCCACAGGCCAGATCAGTGCTATGTACAGAGAGAACATGCAGGGGTAGAGACATCATACAGTGTTGGGAAGCTATGCCTCGATTGGCTAAAAACCTCAACACTGTCACAAGTGAAACAACAACTATCCTTAGTCACAAAGGATGTGGATCTACAGGATTTTTTTTATTAGGTCCTAGAAAGCCACGTCACAAACTTTTTTACTATGCTATCTATAATGAAATTTTGGAATATTACAAAAAGAGGCCGCAGAGAGATTACATGAAATAGATTGTATAAACATAGAGAAAGCTCAAGCCGTGGTTGATAATGTTTTAACTACACTAACATTCAGCATATATTCACTAGGCACATTGTATCTTTTGCAATAGATTTATTAGAACAGGATTTGTCCATATTACAGCACGGGCAGTCACAATTGCATTCTAATATGTTGTTAAGCTGGACGCTGCCATTTTTGCGCGCAGGCTATGTGCCTTGGCGTTTCATCAACAGCACGTCTCTGATTTCTGTTACAATCTAACAGAAAAACAGAAAGAAATGGCTCAAAGGAGAGCAAAATATTCAATGCTACGTATTGAAAAACAGGACAGATTCACTTTTACAGTGGCAAAGTCACCGTCCACAGAATGATTAATCCATGGCCACATAACTCTACTGCTCACTACGTTCCATTTTCAATATTACCTAGAACAAAAGCAAGCAGGCAGATATGAAGAAAAGGGTAGGGAATTTACCAAGGAATCTTGAGAATTACCGTACAGATTTCGATGCCGGAGTGGGGATAGAGAAGTGTTTTTAAGTGGTACAAACTGTGAAAATACTTTAAGTGGATCACTTAAAGTAGCCAGGATATATTGCTGCATGGGGCCTGTAACGGTTCAATAGTGAACTTATCCTGCCAGTGGAGGGGTGCCCCACCTGCCGTGGTCACTCCAGGGCTCAGGCTACTTTCAAATGGGAGTTACTTGATGCTGAAAGGTCAAGCTTGCTGTGAGATGCTTTCGGGCATCGCATATCTGCTAACTGTCAGATCCACGGTTATTTGCTGTATGCAACTATTGTTTCCACTGACACATACAATCAGGGAGATGCTGTTATGGACTTCACTATACTTTTCATTAATATGGTTTGATGCTTTGAGCAGAATGGAAGCCATACTTCTACAGAAGTCCGTGCCCTTAACCTCCGCTCCAGAGACTTTTGATCTACAAATTGCAAGGTCTTCAGCAGAGATACTGGCGCTCATACATAGACACTGCCCCTTACATTTTGCAGAAATGGTAAATCATATCTTTAACATGTCTGATACGACGGTCATCGTCCAATTATTAAAGACCATAGGTTCTGGCCTTTTAAGCACCTTTCAGACGGTACTCTGAGTTATACCAAACTTTATACACTCCGTATTTGGAAGTATTTTTGGAGGACTTCCTGTTTCTAACAGCAGGTATCCTGATTGTCATTTATCTGCTACTCAATGGACGTCCCAGTCACCAAGGAGATGGAAAGAGCACTCCAGGAGTGTAAATACCGTGATTGCATGGTACAAAATCTGGGCATACCTCACCTGAGAATACTAAGTGCATCTTGGTTCTTGTCATTTGGACCAGTCTGGATGGACTGCATCTTACCTGTCCTCCGATGCCTGAAGAATGCGTGTTGGATCTCTGTCTGAAACTCCCATCATGTGGGCAACCGGACCGCGATGCTTTACTGGACCCAATAACGGCCCATGTTCTGCAGTGTCCCTAGTGTATCCCAATGTTGATGGCAGCATTCCTAGAGCCAACACAGGTAGTCTTGGCTCCTGCTGGGGTGAACAATGGCTCCTCCTCCTCCACCTAGGCCTTGGATGGCACACAGGCTACCACAGCATCAGCTGTGGACAGTATGGAAGATCACTTGTACTCAATGACATAATCTGCGAGGTGTTACAGGGACCGTCCTCTGCGGAGGCAGGCAACGATAATGTTGCGTCTACCAGGCAGGACACATAAACATTTGATTGATTTGGACCGTCGTGTGCTGGAAGAAATTCAGCCCTTTTTTTTTAAAAACAAACTGAAATTGAAAATCCATAACAAATTTGAAATTTTTTGGGGGTCCGGCATTGCTTTCAAATGCTTTTAGAAGTTGGAACTATACCTACTGACAAGTGGGTGTTATATTACATATAGGTTCCCTAATATAGGCCCAGGTAACATTGTACCCATTCACCTATATTCTTCCCTACACTACACTTATAACGGTTTACAGGGACTGATCTTTTACCTAGATACGACACTGCATTCAGAATGCAGGTTTTCCCTAATTTGAAATCTCATACATTATGCATGAGGATTCTTGGGAGCACAGCAGGACTACCATCTCCTGTATATTAGCTATGTATAAAGTTCATGCCTGACATAATCTTAAATCAGACACAGTAATACAGCGAGGTAGGACCCCTGGGGAGATATATGGGTGTATATATATATATTTATATATGTAAAAAACACATCTTGCTAAGATAAACAGAGAAGACCAGGACTTTCCGGCCGACACACTGACCAGAGACGCTGAGGTTCCTGGATGCAGACACTCCAGCTCGCAGTGGTCTAAACACATCCCACACGGGGTGTACAACTCGAGACCAGGACGGGTCCCACAGTCTCTCACTTCAGGTAATGGGGTTGACTTTATCCTAGAGGGATTCTTGGCTTACCACCTACACACATGCTAGGTACACTTAGTTACATCTAATTAGGGAGGCATTGTAGGAGTATGCAACTTTTTCTTATCATGTATTTTATATACTTGTATGTATTCATGATTACTGCAAGATGGTAGAACTTTACCATCCATTTACTTTCATAGTATTTCTAATCATTTATATCTGTTATTGTCTAACGGTTGTTGCAGCTCATCGATTTTACACCAGAATAACAACTGTTCAATAAATTCTTATTGAAAACACCCAGCTTTTTTATTCTGTGGATCTCTCTAACACAGACTAAGTAAGCACGAGTGACTGAGCGAAAAGTAATGCATTGTTTCCATGGTCCTGAGGGATCAGGGTTGTCATGTTTGATGGTTGCCAAGAACTATTCTCTCCTTAGTAAGAGGAGATTCTAGTGGCACTGTGAGCTAGCGGGTACAAAAGGACAACATACACGGTGGGGGGTATCAGAATCAGTCTGACACCAATCCTACAGTGTATGCTGTCCGAAAGCGCAGATCCTGTATAGGTTTTACAGGAACTACATGACAATGACAACCATCTTGGTTTCTAGCTAGGTTTAAAAGCCAAGCCCAGTGCACATGTCAGCTGCTTGGCTTTTGTGTGCACCAAGTGGAAGTGTCTTGCTTCTTAAATACTTACCCAGTCGTCGTCCCCGCTACATCTAAGGTCACTGATTACTGTGTCTGAGTCAAGCACATTGAAGTTCCTGAGATCCCTGTCAATAAAATAAATAAACAAAGTTAACGATTTTGTTAAAATCTGCAGTTGTAACAATACTAGAGAATTGTGAGCAAAGATAAGCCTAGAGAAAAACAAACATTTTTGATCATCAATGCAATCAATTTGAAGTCATATGAAAGGTAAAGCTTATCAACTATTTGTGATAAAAGAAACAAATGTAGACATTGTGAAAATAGCTGCAAAGAGAGGATAGCAACTACACAATGTCTAGTAACTGGTTATCAAAATCCAACCTGCATATAAGTAAGCAAATATTCAAGAAATTAGATATTTTGGGGCATATTTACAAGCCCCTATCTCCACCGAAACATCACCTTTAGTGACGTTGTGATGGTGATAGGAGCTTTGCCCTATTTACAAGGCAGTGTTGGACCACTTAATGTGGCTTGCCACTGCTTTGTAAATAAGACCCCCTTTCATGCTACACTTAGCGCTAAAGGGGTGGGCAATGGGTGTTGTGGTGGCGTTCCACGGCAAAACCCGTTGATTTTGACGCTGCCCCCTATTTACAAGAGCAGT
Source organism: Lissotriton helveticus (assembly GCF_964261635.1). Classification (NCBI taxonomy): domain Eukaryota; kingdom Metazoa; phylum Chordata; class Amphibia; order Caudata; family Salamandridae; genus Lissotriton; species Lissotriton helveticus. The sequence continues at coordinate 908,122,300 of NC_136061.1, forward strand.
TTAAATAGGAGGCAGCACCAAAATTAAAACCAGGAAAAACCACCTGGTCTTAAACAGGCAAAACGAGTAGAAATGCTTTATTCTTCTAGTTTTTGCTGTTTCCATGTGTGCTGTCTTGTGCAGCACATATGGAAACAGTAAAACGGCAATGATTGTTTATGTGCAGAAAGTTCCCCCTTCCTGCACATAAACAATCATTTAAAAAAAAAATGCTATTTTGCAAAACTTGTATGTGTTCCCCTCAACACAGGCACCCTTGCACTATTGGACAAGGGTACCTGCGTTGGTGCTAGGCAGCTTAATTTAATACCAGCGCAGGAGGAATCGCAGGGCTGCACCTTCTTCTAGTAAATATGATGCAGCCCTGCATTTCTAATGTGACAAAGCGTGCCGTTAGCCTTCTTGGTTTAATGACACGCTTCACCACTTTCTTGTAAATATGCCCCTTTCTGTCTTGGAAACCAGCAAAGTGAGATTTACTTTGATTCTGGGATACAGGGAAAAACAGCACAACTGATTTGCTCCAAAGGCAGTTGCATTAAGGAAACCCTCACGACCAGTGGAGAAAGTATTAAGTTGTAATAAATGGCTCAACAGTGTCAGAGAACTGATATACAAAGTGTGAATATTGACTGTGGTTCGATTCCGTCATGGTGAATCCTACCTAAAAAAAGAAAGAGGTTCTTTATGCTAGGATTGGAAGAAGCCTTTGGACACGTGAGGGGGGAAAGCTTAAATAAGGCTCCACAACACTACGAAGATCTGAATCTATGTCCTTAATTCCCACCCTACTTCCCCGAGACAGGTTTGGGGATTTGGCAATAGCATACAGTACAAGCAATAGGGACATAAAAAAATAAACTAGGCACATTACTTGACAACACTTTCACAAAAATGCTCACTTATATCAGGCTCAACATCTTTATGCTGTTCATAATCTTCCAACTGAGCATGGCAGGTCTACAAGGCAGTTCTCAAGATCCTTATGTGCAGTGATGTTAGTCAAAGATGCCATGATTTTGGATGGGAGTACATATCAAGTACATATTGGGCCTTAATAAGTGCCCAACACTGAATGTCCTCCCAAGCTTGTGGCACTTCTTTCCCTTTACAGGATTTACAGGATTGGAAGCCAACTGCACTGCAGTGAGTACCAATCTCTTGTCAAATATGGGCGTCTGCTGCCATGCTCAACTGGAGTTCTGCACCCACAAGTAGTTGAGAATGCTTCTGGAGGACCCCTTTGTAAAAATTCTCTAGTTCTTCTCATCTATAAAAGGTGGGGTTCCCTCTTTTTGTAATTCCTTCATCTTGAGTGGTTTGATGTCCAAAGGTGAAGACTGGACGACAATAGTGTTGCAGTGAACAGGTGTCTCAGAATGACCATAAAATGTCTGCCTTCCTTTTCCTGTATGTAGTAGTTGGTGGATATCTCCGCCCAACACAGTAGGTGGCTATCCCACATGCAGAAAGGGGGAGAGTACAGGTTGAGGAGAGTTGAATAGTACTAGGGAAAACCAACTTTTACAAACTTGTGTAAACTATGTGAATGCTTTTATTTATGTATAAAATGAAAATCTTATAGACTGAATGGGAAAGGGAAGTGCAAGTATATTAATAAATTAAGTGCAAATGTTTGAGTGTGAAACTATGATATTATGTTAGTGCAACACGGTTTCTGTCAGGATGGTATTTGCAGACTGTAATAGTCAACCATTCATCATTGGCAGGACAATGTCCATCCATAATCATGCACCACACAAATTAGAAGCTTGTGTGAAAAAAGAAGTGACTAGTCCATCATGCACCTGCAGACCCTGTTCTCTATTCTATGCCCCACTCTAAATATAGTACATCATCTATACATGCATGCTGTCATAGAGCACTGTGCGCCTGTTCTGTTGTAGTAAATAGTGAGTGAGTATGTTTGAGATGCCATCTATCAGAAGCACAAGGAGCCAGAGTGTGAGGCGTTAAAACTTATACATGAAAAATATGTCCCTGAAATTGCCAGTAAACAATGTTCGCCTAAGAGGTGACCGACAGAAAGTATAGCTGTCATGTGTGCTTCAAAGAAAGGCAGTGTACACATTACTGAAAAAGCCCATGGCATCACAGGCAGTTTGAGCATTTTAGGTGTTCCCTATTGTGATGTGGCTAAAGTACCACATGGGTGCAATCAATAGTACCTAATACATGTGGGAAGTGGGCGAAGGCATAGAATTCACTGGCCTCTCTTTGCTTTCCTCCAGTGCCTGGTGCACTTTTCTGATGATGCAGCTCAGTACCTGGTGCAAGCATCAAGAATTGTTTAACTGTGAGAAGTTTACCTTGTCAGAATTGACCCTCTGCCAAGACCCAGTGGAGTGCATCTGGTCTTCTGACATGGGCAGGTATGGTTGGTAGTAGGCAACATGTGAATTAAGCTCCCCTTCTCAGTCTACAGCCATATCAAGGATCATCTTGGGAGAGAAGTGGTATGTGGCAATGACGACTTCCTAGGACATAACAAAGATATTGATCTTTTGCTTGTAAACACTTCCCTCTCCACCTTAACTAATTGTTTCTTTAAAAAAAAGGAGCAGAAGGCTTTCACAGACATTGTGAACCCAAAAAATGTGTTTGATGAGTGAGTTAATTTCTCAATTGCTCAGCCTGTGTGTAACTGACTGATCTTATAATGAGTTCACTCGCAGGTGGGTGGTGGAGTCCTAGGTTGTTGCTCCCGCTTTGCATTTGCATGCATTTTTCATGTGTTGGAAGACTTGCTATAATATGTTTTTTTAAAAACAATATAAATATATTCTTATGTAAAAACATTACTTTAGATGAATATATTTCTTTTAAATAGTTAATGCCTTAGAAAGATTACAATTATTTTCTTATTTTATCCTTGGTGTTCTTGCTGGGTCCAATAATTTTTTCGAGTGTATTGCAGTACCAGTGATTGGCCAAGTATGGTTTATGACTTACTCCAAGGCTTGGCCGGAGTACATTTGAGGCTGTTTGTCACTATTAGAACAGTACGAGAATAGAGGTGTATTTTTAGAATATCAATCATCTTACTCTTTTGTGGGTTATTTTCTTTATATTAGCTTATTAGTCCTAAAACCCTTCTTACATTTCCATAAATCTCACCTATTTTGTGATAAATATTCCCTATTCTTCAGTCTCTCCCCCTGTTTCTCCCACATTTACTTCTAAAGCCTATACCTTCTTGGGCGGGGATCTCCTCACACACAACAAAGGTCTCTCTACAGAAAAGATAGAAGATTCACAGATGGAGATCTCCATCCTGTTTATTAAATAATAATAATAATAATAATAATAATAATAATAATAATAATAATACCCCGGTATTTGTAAAGCGCAAACTAAACCCTAAGGAGCATATTACCAACAACTAGCAATAATTATCGCTGTGTTGGCTTAGCGGCAAAATTTCTATCGCCGCCCTTCACCTGTTTTTATCGCTGAGATACCTTGCTATTAGCAAGGTTTATCTCAGGAGCGATAAAAAACAGGCGAAATGCGTGAATATCGCTGTCAATACAGCGATATTCAGGCATTACCGTGACAATGCTCTTAGCCATGTTATCCACCTCTCATTGGATAACATGGCTAAGAACTGGTCAGGGCAGGAGTTAGCTTATGGACATATTGGCGCTTAGCGCAAATATTTCCAAAACAACGCCTGTGTTGATCATAGGAGATAGCGATGTTAGCGACTGTTTTCAGTCGCTAACATCTTGGCACGCCCACTTTGCATGTCATTAGCGATAATTATCGCTGACATGCAAAGTGGGCCCATAAATGCCCACTATCGCCTACAAGCTGTCGCTAACTGGTGTTAGCGACAGCTTGGTAATAGGGCGATAAAATTATCGCCGCATTAGCGGAAAAAAAGTCCCGCTAATGCGGCGATAATGGCCCTTGGTAATATGCCCCTAAGAGTCTCAAAGCGCTGTGGGCTGTCAGGATGATTAAGGGAGCTATTGCCCAGAGTCACATGGTACTGGGCTGATTTGCTAGAGGTGATCAAACTGTAAGCCCCGTGTTCTGGAGTCAGCCGACCTGGCCACTGTGCAACACTTCTTCCTTTATGAATTGTATTGAACAGAACGTAAATAGAACAACTGGGGCCCTATTATACATAGGGCACATTTTCCTTGTTTGCACACCGGCACACCTTAAAACAGGTGACCCTGGTGCAAACAGGGAAAGGGCACCATATTACTTTGAATGTGCTGCTCCCAGGGCAGTTACAAAGTCGTGCTGCCCTAGAGGTAGACATTGAAGTGAAAAAAGGAGCAGCTTTGAAGCAGCCGCTCTGTGTTTCACTGTGTATGTGTCAACCTGCCTGCCCTTCACCAATGCAGGTGAGTGCAGTGAGCGACTGCACTTGCCTGCAAGGGGATGTCTGGGGAGGCCATAAGGCCCCTTCCCTCCTCCAGAGGGCTTTCATCAGGGGGCGCACTGATAGTGTGCCAACATTTAGGTGGCACACTGTCAGTGCACCTCCTGGCAGGTTCTCTGCCTCTGCGCCCACGTCTATAAAACGACACGGGGCTGAGGCAGAAGGATTCCCTCATTTGCATGTGGCCACGCCCCATGCAAATGAGGGAACACCCTCAGGTGATAGTCTGGCCCTATATGTGTGCCACCGCTATCTGGATTACAGATAGGGCAGCACAGTGTATTCAGCCCTTTCCTGTTACCAAAGTAACCAGGGGGCTCAGAAAGCAGACCCACCTGCCCGTTGCACCCCCAGGGCACTTTCCATAATACCTCCCCTGGTGTACTAATTTACTTACTCCAAAATGCCGTTTGTGAAGCGGCCCCTGTAAATTTAATATATTCACAATATTCCCGTATGTCTAGCAATTAAACAATTTGAATTAGGAGAGAGGCATTGCTAGCAGACATTCCAGTACTCCACAGAGGTACTATTGATGCATGGAGGGGAGAGAAGCATGGAGACAGTGGACTGTAAACCACAGGCAGTCCTTGGAAAGATGTCCCACACAGCATGCCCTAGAATATAGACTGTGTACATTTTTAAAATATTGTTTTCCTTTCTACTGGAAAGTGAATGCTACCACTACCACTTTAACATTTTCAAAGTATGCATTTAGGGCTTTTGCACCCCATATACATTTTTATCAAGTCTACTATGTGTAGAATTGATTTTATCATGAGGAGTATTGGGGGATGAGCATTCTTCATTAGTACTCTGTAGGGTTACTCAGTGTACCAATGAATGTACTATGAATTGCATTGTAAAACGTACGTAAAGGCGCACAGCATTATGGGATATATCGGGCTGTTCCAAGAAAACAAGTGAATTTCTTGTTAACTCCCTCCTTTATCATCTTTTTTCTGAACTGTTTCGACTTACCTTAATTATTTTGCGTTTTTATCACTTGCCAAGAAAAAGATGCTAATTATGAACGTGAGAAGTATCCTGGTTGCATGCGCTGTATAAAATAAATTACACAGAGCAAGTATGCAAATTAGGTCACCTCATCAACAGAAGAGTAAGTGATATGTACATGCACACACATTTTGCTTCCTTAGTTAGACGCTGGTAGAATAAAATTGCAGGTAGAGAAAGATTAATCTTTATTTACATTTTCTACTTTTTATTGGCAGGGTTGTAGTGTTTAGAAGATAATTTTGTTCTAAAGCTGACAGCTGGTTGCATGAATATGTTAGTGTTCCACTGTTTGTAACTACCTAGATAAAATGCTACTTTATCTCAAACTTATGACACAGACATCCAGCCTCTAAGTTCAGAAACATACATTAAACATTTGCACATTGCTTGAGGGCAACATTTTGCAGTCTTAGTTCAGTGAATATTTGACAAAAAAACATAGCAACTGAGTAACACAAAGGCGGCTGTGTGTTTTTGAAGACAGTACACACTTGGTTACCTTGGAGCAAATATGACTTTGATTGGTATGTTTCATCAGTGAGGCGTAATTGGTGCAAACAGGTAATTTGAAAATTACAAGCCTTATCCCTCTATAACAGTGATTACTGATTGCTAATTATACTGCTGATTTTTAGAAGATTGAAATCTTGACAGCTACGTTCCCCCACACGATTTATTACTGAATTTTCACGTTGCTCTACAACCAGAGGGTTTTCACTGTAAACATTACCTGACAATCTGTACATATCCAGGTCTTTTTTTTAGGTCTGTCTTGGAATCAACGGTGCTGCCTTGCCAGCTTTAGGTTTTCTGCATACTAAAACAATATTGAGATGAAAATATATAGGGGCTTTCGTTCAGCTATTTTTTTACCCATTGATCTATTCAAATGACATTTACATCAAACACCACGGGCACTAGTACTACCTACTTCATCTATTGGCTGTCTTGCACTGTGAGCAATGGTATAGTATTTGCTGTATCACATGTGCACTACCTCCTAAAAAGGAGAGCTCCTCAATGTTGAAGCAGCAAATTACACACTTGCAAGGCCAAACTCTTTGACTTTACCAGTGTTTGTTTTCAATGTATTTAGAATATAAAATGTCAGAATGAGCAGCTAAATTAATAGGCAGGTCCTTCTAATTAAACATTATCTTACAGGAAATTTAAAGAAATATTGCAATACCAATTCATAACAGGATATGCTTTCTTAAAGTTCTTTTCACATAGGAAATGAGATACATGAGTGATGGTTTGTACAGAGAGACAAAATGGTAGGTGGATTAACAGAATCACTTTTACAATCTCCCCCAAAATGTTAACAATGGTGCCAATGAAGATATTTCAAGAACAATTTCTTAATAGTCTGTTTAATGTACAAATGATAATTTTAAATTTACATTTAACTGCTTATCATTTAATGGTGTCAAAGTTATACCCATTTATTACCTAAGCGAATTCTTAGAAATGATGGGCCTATTTCAGGGTTTGGAGAGAACTGAAAATGTCTCTAATTTCTGAAGGAAACACTAAACATGGAGCATAGTCCACCGGCTGAATTTCCTTCACCACATGGATAATATTATCTAGCAAATTCTGCTGTAGGCTTTCACTCCGAATTTACTGTTTCCTTCAAACACTAAAGGATTGCAACTGTGCTTCCATCTCTAAACAAGGCAATAAGTTAGTATGGTTCGGACATGTTTGTGGAGAACTTGTCTTGAATATTTTCCGATGGAATAAAAATTAGGTGCAAATCGGTCTGCATTTTTCCTGCATACGTACAGGTTTTCGGTCAAGAAGTAATGCAGACATTTACTTTGCCTGATGTGATAAGGGGCAGTAGCTTGCTTGATGTTGATGGCAGATGTTACTTGGAACGTTGGTATGAGCAGATTTTGTCAACTGAGAAACTGTATATGAGCATGAGAGCATGTAACAACAGCAACAGGAGGATTTTCTCAGGGTTATGAAAGAGATGTATACTTGGGAAGTTGCTCACATCGGATTTTACTCAAAGTTCCCATCCCTTTTAGTAAAAGGATAGGGTTTCTAGAATTCTGCCTAGGCTTGGGTCCAGGGCCAACACACACAAATCCTGTATTCCTCTATGAGGCAGTGAAAGAGAAAAAACATGTTGGTACTACCCAATGGAAGAGTCGCACTGTAATGTTATTCTGGAGAGAAATTTCTAGGTTAGTAAAATGCTCTGCAGCTGAGCTCAGGCAGAATGTATTACAAATGTCAAAAACACTAAAAGGGTGGTTTGTGATAATAATCTAACTTTCCCACAGGTTGCTAAGCCCATAGTATTTATATGCTGCAAAATTGGTTTCAGTTGCATTATCGAATCAGATTTTACATAATTTATGCAGCAGGTGATATGTCCTGCAGCAGAGGCTTCCAGGGAAATATGCAATCTAGAATAATATGATATGATGTATTCCATTCTATTCCCTCTTTAACCACACATATGTACTGTGTATGGTTGCAAAGGGAACAAGCAAACAAACAGCTATCTAACTAGAGTGACAGCTGTGGCACTTTGGAAATAAAATGGCTAACCATACAACTAGAACATGTAGCTGGGCTTATTTATGAGGCTGCCATCAATGAAGATATCAAATACCAGAAGTGCAGGATGCAAACTGGGATGAATAGATCCTTATCTGCCCATACGTTCTCAGATAAGGCAGATGAAAGCTACCTGGTGCCTTCCAAGACTTCATTGCTTAAGTGACAGAATTATGAGAGCTCATGCGCCTTAGCTTTATAACAGCCAGTTGCGGTTCTTCCCAGCCAATCACTGTATTCTCTTCTTGAAACCACTGTCAGGGTAAACTTTACACAGAAAACCTGCCAATAAGGAGGAGACCTTCTGCCTGCCCACTCATAACGTATGTTGGTCAAGTAATATCTTAAAGGTCTTTCAGGTTCCATAGCCATCTTTGCCCCTTCTCTCATCCCCTGCTCAAACTAAAGGAGTGATATATGGAAACAGGGTACATTTGTCACTGCATGCGACCAGATCACCAACTGATTCCTGTGTCCTGCCCAGACAGGGTCCAGGCATTTGACTTCAGTTAGTCCAGAGAACTACGCACTTCTTAGCACAAAGACTCCATTGCAGGATCAGACTGATCCAGGCAGGGGTCTAAAAGAAAACGAGTACAGTGGGTGGTATTGCCTGCGTGGCCACTCTCCGCCATACATAGGGATCCGCTGTACACTGGGGAGGACTGGAAGCACCATACATGAGAATAGTCAGTTAACTCCCTGGGTTGTTTTCCAGAAAGAGATAATCTCTGTAATACTGTACTTCGCCTCCTAAAGAGGCTAAGGTTCAGTTTATCCACATGAAAGCTATATCGTCCAGCTCCGTGAACAGAAGACTCCAAAGAGGGCTGTGCAGTAATTTCCTGAATACCCCAGTAGTGTAAAATGCTAAAAACTGTAAAGAATGTAAACAACTGTCAAAATCATCACCAGTGTCACAACTTGCCATCATAGTCCTTCAAAGGGGGGGGTTGTGTCTGCAAACGTGCAGATCTACTCAAAGCACTTTCACTACCACCTTGAGTTCTGTGGTCCATGGCACAGAAATTAATTTCTCTTCAAGCTTGCTTTAAGATCAAATGCTGGTTCCATCTTTTATAGCCAAAGTTGCTTTCATTTCCTCATGGCTACTTTCTGTCTGAGCAACAGAAGTTGGCATTCCCTTTTGGCTTTCTTGACATTCATGTTACACTGATTTTTGGGCGAAATCCTCATTCATCTTTTGTAGCTTTGCAGAAGCAGCATAATCAGTTTAATAAGGAAACCATTGTGAAATGATTACTATGGGGTGGAGGGTTCTAAAGTTAGAGAAACATAAATTAAATTCATAAAATAAATGGGAAAAATGAGGGGGTCCTCCATAAAGTCGACTGGGACCTAAATAGTTGCACCACTGACCTGTGAGCGAACAGTCAGTTATATATTGGTGGTTGGCCACCTGACATTTTTTTACCTTGGGATTTATAATCATCCTGGAGGAAAATCATTGCAGGTTTGGGAAACCCATAGATTGTGTCTGACAGAGACTCCACATGGTCAGATTTTGAGTGATCCCAATTTATCCGTGAACATCACCCCAAACAGCTACTGGCAGAAAAAACATGAAAGCCGAATGCATCAAGGTCACATGTTTTGTGGGAAAGGTTTGCAGATTTCTGCTGGTCCACAAGTAGTCATTCTTAGAAATGTCCACAGTGTTAACACAATCACACTGCAGTACTTCTTTGCAAACAATGCCCTCCAAACCTCAGGACTGGATTAACAGACACTAACACACTTCCTTCAGTTCAAGGAGTGATGCCAACAACTCAGCTTCAGAATCCACAATAAATGCTCGATATTGATTGGTCCACCCAAATATTTTCAGAAATGCAATTTCTTCTTCTCTTTCTAAGCTTCACACACCAAGCCTCAGGAGTAATAGCGTACTGGGGCAAACTCTTTTAACTGGCAGGGGTTTGAAATCCATTAGCCCTGTGGGCCTGGAGAATGGCATTTCTGGTCCTGGAGCACAACGTTGGAAGTAAAGGTTCAGAGAGAACAAAAGGCAGTTCATTGTCTCTGAAATGCAGGTGGGCATGTTTCAATACAACTCTCATTGAAGTATATATTCCCCTCCAGCTCTAACAGGTTTAGGGCTTGTAGGCAGGAGATCAGCAGGTGGATGAGGGAGAACTCGCTCAAGATGAAAGGGGAAAAAATGAGATTGTGTTGCTTGGATTTGACAGATGGACTCACTGCTGGTGGGCAGAAACTTTTGATATATTATCTGTTCCAGTGGCGGCGGCCAAAAACCTGGAGGTGATTTTTGATAACACCTGGACTTTCAATACCCAGGTTAATAGAACAGTGATTTCTTGCTTCTGGGTGATTGGAGTTTTGAAGAAAAAATATTGCCTCTTCTCCCGAAAGTGCATAGGGTATCAGTGGTCATTGCACTTTCACCTCCCACTTATATCTTAACATTAATCAAATTGTGTTAAATAAGCCTAAAATCTTTCAGAATGTGGCTGCATTCCTGGTCTTGGGAGTACCTTGGGAGTACCCAAACACTTCTCGGTTACAGAAGGTTTGAGATCTCTACACTGGCTACCAGTTAAGAAGCTGGTATTTTTTAAAGAACAGGGAGTGAGCTATTTTAGGACAGCCCTGAAGTTGTATGTTGCTGCAAGGCCCTTGAGATCAGCAAGACGTGACGTAGGAAAGCTAAGTGTGGTAAACGTACTTTTAACGTGGTTGCTGCCAGGTTGTGGAATTCCCTTCCTGAAAATATCGGGAGCCTAAGCTCGCATTTGTTGTTTTGGAAGCAAGTTAACACGTCGCTTATTGTGGATTAGGCATCAGTAAGGATTATATGATAGAGGGTCTTTGTCTGCTGCGGGTTGTCTCTGTCTCACTCGGTTCTCTCTCTTTATTAGTGTGCTGATGCATTTTGGACTAATGCACCTTAGAAAGGATACAAATATTGAGATTCACTCATTGAAATGTACCTAACACAGTGTGTTACTAGCCAATCCTAACACTCTTCTCAGGATCCCCAAAACAAGTTTTCCACTATTGGGTACATGATTAATGGAACCAATATAATTTCAGAAATCATGTACCTAAAATCCAAAATAGTCAGTTCTTGCTTCGGTTTTACCGAGCTCTCTCAGGTCTTTCAACTCTAACCATGGTTTTTCCAGTTCAGCATCTTGAGCCACAAGGGGAGTAATGCACATTTCAACACTTGAGAAAGTCTCCTGAAAGGCACATGTTCAATTTTGGAACTGGCCTCCCTTCTGGATGTGAAAAGGTACTACAGATTCTATTCAGACACAGATGTATAACTTGGATGGGCAGCCCCTTTGGGTCTTCCCAGTCACGGCTATTGTGCTGGTAGCACTTTGAAGTAGGAAATTAATAATAACAGTACATATTATATATGGGCGAATGCTGAGGAATGTCATATGTGCACAATACGTAGGGACAATAAACTAGAGAATGAACTGCAGGCCTGGGCAGCAGTTCTCACCAAATTGTTGGCTCCCCTGGATAAGTTACCCCCTTAGATGTGTGTGTCGCTATGGATGCAGGGACTGCATGGACAAGATGTGGATTGTAAGATGACTTATACTGTACTTCATGCAATGGTTATAATCGACTTTCTATCTTTGATACCACTTGCTGAACCTTCATAATGTACAGTGCTCAGACATTGCAATGTGACTTTGTTGGAGCAGAGGGATGGGGGTTACAGGTGATGCTTCTTTGTTCAAAAATATTGTGTGTCTTTTCTCTAAATATGTAAGCATTGTTCTCGCGATTATGAAAATGTCAATAAAAAACTAAACATAAAAAAAGAGATTTTTTTTTACATATTATACAGCAGGATACTTGCCTTGTTGGAGACACTGTCAGGAAAACATGCAATCTAGAATCACGTCATGCCAGTTGAGGAAATATATATTTCATTCCTGCTTTTGGTATACCTAGAAAGCACAGGGAGCATTTACCCATAAATCATCAAAGTGACAGTAGTGACAAAGTGTAAAGAAAGGCTTGCCTCTTTTAAACACAGCACATGTGGCTAGTAGTGTTTAGTAGAGTACAGTCAATGAAGAGCTCAAAATAATATGATTCCAATAAAAAACGCAGTAACATGATTGCAAAATGAACAATTTAGTTACAAACATCATGAAAGTCTGGTCCAAAGCAGGAAAGTAGCTGTTCAAATGGAGGCTAAAATTGTGAACAGTGCATGAACATCACACACATACTAACACTGCTGCCTCTCTCACTCAAGGGGCCGGTGAGAATGAGGCAGTGATCCTCTGGAAAATGTAAAAAAATCTTAATATCTGGCAAAGCTCTAATTTGATTTCTAAAATGCAATTTTCCTTATTTCAGAATCTGACGTTATTGAGCGTCATTTAACTTTCAAGTGCAGTTTGGTAATATGACTGTCAGATCGTGTCATGGTCTTGATATGTAACTGGAAAGTATATTGCAAACTTCATAAAATAATCATTCCAACTCAATTATTCAGATTGACGTAAAACTTTCAAATCCTAAAACATAGTTGGCAACAGTATAGCGTTATGATTAAATCTTAATGTTACTGGCCCAAAGAATACTTCCTTTGATGTATGCAATACTGATTGCATTTGAAAACACGAGTGAAACATCACTTATCACAAATATCACACCATGGGTCAGATGCATCAAGGTAAATTGTGATCGTAATTTAGCTGTGTGCAATGCAGGTAAGTAAAAACCCACTTACAAAATAAGGAATCGAAAAATTTGCGATTTCCTATTTTGCGCAAGCATTTAGAGAATCGCAATGTGCAAATTGGTGGTAAATTGGGATTTCTTTGAAAAATACAAATTCATGCATTTTACAAAGTGCTGTGTGGCACACATACATGCATGTGTGCCATATGTGCACACTTTCACATTTCAGGTGTGCTATAGGGTGTCCTTTAGGATCCCTTGCAGCCTTGAAATTGCATGCGCAACTTGCGATTACCTATTGGGTACTCGCAAATTGTGTACGCAATTCCCATTCATTCCTTTGGGCCTATTGGCCTATAGTAATGAATGGGAAGCCATTCCTTATTTGCGACTCGCAATTTGTGAGTTGCAAATAACGAATGCATAGGAATCGCTAAATATAGGCAGATTCCTACATACATTGCATTTTGCGAGTCTCTAATAGCAAATCGGTAAAATTTGCTATTATAGACTCGCAAATTGTAATGTTCATACATCTGGGCCTATGAACCATAGGAAATGTGACGTATTTTTCCGAATTTTATATGAATGTAGTTTCCTTTGCCATCACAGGACATGTCCTCCTATTACGTTGAAACTAAGACACAGGTCATCAAGCTTGCCTTAACAATATGTATTCAAAATTTGCAGAAAGATGTTACACAATAATTGATAATAAAGCAGAAAACATCAATAACAAATCATCAAAGGTTAAAAACACATAGGGGCATATTTATCATTCAGTTGCGTCCCCTTGTGCCAAGTAATGGAGTGCAAGGGCGAAGCAACTACTAAGTAAGATTTACCAAGCCACACAAGGCCTCAGAGCATGGTCCTGCATGGCTTGATAAACCTAGAGAAAAGCAATGCAGCGCAAATCCCTGCATTGGGTTACTCAGCCCCAGGGAGGTGTTCCATGGATGAAGTGTGGGTGTTCCTACGCATACACGCATGTATTTTGGCACATTCCCAAATTAATTATTACTAGTAAACCTGGGAATGTGTCAGAATACTACGCCTCCCCAGGTAATGTGTAATGAGGAGATATATCTTTATTTCTCCCAATTTGTTCCACTTTCTATGTGTGTTGCATGTAGCACATGCAGCACAGATAGGAAGAGGGAAATGCCTTGGAGGATTACTTTTTGTGCAGGAAGATGCCCCTTCCTCCCCAAAAGCAATACTGTCTGCAATGCAGGCACCCTTGCACCATGGCGCAAGAGTGCTTAAGTTTGTGCACCAGCATAATGAAAGGACAGAAATGCTCTATATATTAAATACAGCTCAGTTCTGCCCTTTTACTCAACACATTGCAGTAGGGTTCTTTGTTGCACTGCGCTGCATGAAAATGTTATTGTAAGAGATCAATGCCCAGAATCGTTAATCACAGTATATACAAGAAACAATTTAATAGAAGCATTTGCCATCAATTGCAATACCTAAATTACACATAAAGGGCCTGATCATCCAAACAGTAGACATTTGCACCATTAAAAGGGCGCTTCAGCACAGTGTTATACCTAGTAGTACACCTAAAACCTACACCGGGCGCAAGCTTCCAGACGTACTACCAGAAATGTCATGTGACGATTCAGCGCTGCTCCTCTACTCCCTGTGAAGAGCTCTGGATACTGTAGAACTCCTCATCTGGAAAAAGCCCTTCTCGTACACCACCACCAAATATGGCGGTGATCTATTCACCAGCTTGTAACTCTTCATCTTCGAAGGGGAGTTACTCAAGCCCTTGGCTGGAGGAAATTTCAGTCCATTTCCAGGTAGGGAAGAAGGCAGAGAGGAGAGTGGGAATCTAACGTGGGTCCGTGTTGGGGTCTTGGGCGTTTCAAGGTGTACTCCCATAAACCACGCCTTAGAACGCCCCAGCCCTAGGGTGGGATTTTGTGCTGCGGATTTCTCCACTCTCATGGCTGAGGAATCTTCAGTGGTAAATGTTTTTATGGTCACAGGAATCTCTTTGGAAATTCCTGGCAGGAGTTTCCTTCAAAAAATCATTTTGTGTATCGGGTCCGTGGTTTCTTGTCTGTTTGATTACGACCATGTTTAAGCCCTGTATGAAAAGAAAGTCAGGATTAGTATATCTGCATTATTTAATTGGAAATATTAGAGGTAACTTGAGATGACATTCCATGATTGTTCAGGTGCCAGCATGCAATAATTCATGTTTGACAAAAGCAGAGAAGGCGGCGGAGCTTGGACTGTAAGTAAACTCGCGTTGCTTTGATAACAGGCGAAGCAGGAAGGCACTCTGCTGGCATCGGAGGGGTTAAGCGGCTACACACGCCTGAGTGTTGATATTGTGCTCCTGTCAAAAGGAAAATAATGACACTTTTATCTACAAGAAACCCGCGGCATTCCACGCGTGAACAGCAACTCAGCCGGCAGCTCTGACACACATTTCTGAAGGACCCAGGTGTTAAAACACGGCCTTGACGCCGCTTCAGAGCAAACTGTCTGATTATGGCTTTTCACAGAAAAAAAAGTATCAATATTTTGAACATTTTGAAGATGAAGAGCCTGTGGTATTTTTTTTCGTTTTCTGCAGCACTCTGTGCACACTGTGGCTCACATTGAACATGGAGGCGGATGCGACACAGTGCATAAGCAGAGCAGTAACGAAAGGACGTGTTTGACTGAATCTCGGTGTGAGGATTTATTTTAAATATCTGTGTGGTTATATAGTCCACATTTCACATGCTTTTTGTCGTACTGGTGCTTCTCCTCCTGTAAAAGCACACACCTGGAAAGAACGACGCATGCTTCTCAGAGAACACTCCCTCAGAATATGCAAGCACTTCAGCGGCGTTCACGAAACCCCCATGACAATTATGATATTTGCACCTCATACGTTTTTGAAATGTTGGACTCTTAAATGAAAATAACTTTAAAACTTGCCTTTCATGAGGCTGAAGGTCCTACAGTTCAACCTCCTGTGGGGCAATCATTAGTCAAAAGTTGTGCGTCCACTTGCACAACTCTGTAGTTTTTCCTTAAATTGTACCACTGTATGCATTTACACTTAACTAAGCAGGCAACACAAATTCGTGCTTTAATCTACAGGAGGAATGACTCTTTTTTCCTCTTTGAGAAGGTAAAGTATGGAAGAGTAAAGACACGACCAATACTATCCAAAGAAAAATAAAAGTCAGTTTATAACAGTTAACTCATACGGAGCGATACATGTTATGGATACACTGCTCTGTTGGACTGCATATTAAATAGTCCTATGGACTATTTTGTTCACATTGACTATTGGCTTTAATTTGAATTTGACTGAACAGGGGCACTTCTTTAAATACGTTCGGGCAGATTTACAAGCCCCTTGCGCCACATTTGCGTCTTTTTTCCCATGTTAAAAATGACGCAAATGTGGCGCAAGGGGCTTGTAAATCTGCCCCATTGTGTTCCAGCCCTGCCTAACTTTCTCTACGTCTACTCTATTTAGAGTTTGGGGAAGCTTCACTGGCTCTGCCAGTGATAACCTCTGACCTGTGGCCCCTCTGCAAGGGCCACCAGGTCACAATAGTATTCATCCTACCCTCTTGAGGGTGGGGTGACCATCATTCATTTTCCCTTCCCTCTGCCATAGAAAAATATTTCCACATGCCGGGTGAAAACTCCCTGGCTTAGGGGCAATTCTTTTCGTTATTAACAAAAACAAACTCCTGCTTTGGGAGTCTATTTTTTCAATAGAATAAACATGGTTCCAGCTTGGCAAACCTTCAGTATTGTGGAAGGAGTAGTTGTCATGTTTAATTCTTTCACAACATGTAGATTTTAGTGAGTCAAGTGAAGACTTCAAACTAGAGTGGACAGTTGTCCACCAGGTTCTAAATGACCACAAAATTGTTCTCATTGTAAACCACTTCTTACATCATGAGTATCTTACAGTAGGTTTTTGTTGGAAATGGCCCTTTTTGCAGGGTTATCCCCAAACCTTTTGCTTCTTCCTCCCTTGTTTTTCCTGACCTGTGGTTGTTGGCGATAGGACTCTGGGCACTTTTCCACTGCTGATCAGTGCTAAAGTGCATATGCTCTCTGTGTAAATTGGTATTGTAATTGGTTATCCATGATTGGCATATTTTTATCACCAAGACGTCTCCTGTAAAGTGCACTGAGTGTGCCAGGGCTGGTGATTTGAATGCTACCAGTGGGCCTGCAGCACTGATTGTGCCAGCCACATGAGTAGCCCTAAAATGGTGTCTCAGGCCTGCCACCGCAGTGCCTGTGTGCAGTCTGTGGACTGCCATGTCAACCTGGACAGTGTCCCAACTGACCAGGCCTAACCCTTCCCCTTTCTGTACATATTGGTCACCCCTATGGAAGGCCCAAGGTACCCCCCTGGGCAGGGTGCAGTGTATGTGAAAGGTAGAGCATGTACTAGTGCTGGTGACATGCTTTGGTAGTTTTCACTATTGTAAGACTATCTTGCCCATAGGCTATAATGGGGAATGCTGTGTACAGTGGTTACCTGCATATCTTCCCATAGCAGCAAGATAGGATATAAAAGTTTGGTATCCCTGAACTCAGAATTTAATAACACATCTTTTAGGAAAGGTGTTTTTTAAATCCTGTGTTTGAGAAACAGCACTTTAGAAAGCGGCTGTTCTCTTGTCTGACCTTTCTGTGTGCCTTGGCCTGTTTGTGAATTGACGGTCTGGTTTGTGAGTGACAGGGCTGGGGGATTCCAGGAGACAGAATAAGTCCGCCCAGTGGTGAATAGAGAGATCTGCATCTAGATGGGAGGGAGGAGTTGCACCTGGGACCTGAATAGGACTGTGCCTGCCCCCCCACAGGGCTGGATCCACCCCCTGTGGTGCTCTTGATGTCTAAGCCCTGCAATGTGAAAGGAGAGAAGGAATCATGTCAACAAAGTGCTCAAGGGCTGTGCTTTCCCCCCACAATGCTGGCTCCACCTCCTGTGGGTCGTCTGATGTTTCTGCTCTGCACTGTGAAAGGAAAGAAGGAGTCATGTAAACAGAGTGCTCCAGAACTGGTTTGGACTGGGCTCAGAGCCTCCTGCACAAAGGGAAAAAAAAGACTTTTAGGGGTATAGGTATAGGACCCAAGACTACAGAAAATAAGATCATCCTGGAATCAAGAAGGAACCTTTGCCAAGGAGAAAGCTGAAACTGAAGAAGGAAGACTGTCCTGCTGTTGCTCTGCTGGACTGACCTGCTGTTGCTTTGCTGCCAAGGAGAGGGGAAGCACTTTGCTTTGTGCTGTGTCCCCTTGCTTGAAGAAATCTCCAAGGGCCTGAGTAGAGCTGGCTCCCTGTTAAGAAGTCCCAGGAACAAAAGGAGTTCACCCCCAGCTTCCCTGAATTCTACTGAGAGAGTTCTGTCCTTGCTAGAGTGCTTGGGCCAGTTGAGGTGTCTCTGGAAGTTGTACCTGTGTTGGGAAGCTGGAAACCAAGATTTGAAAGACTTTCTGAAAGTTTTCACGCATCACGCGCTTGCGGAGCGCATCCCCGTCAGTGCGAGGAAATTCCCGTCGCTGCAAAGGCCGAGATTGTCGCAGCGCCTGTTGCCGCTGCCAAAGTCATGGCATCCTTTGCTTGCGGGGCGCACCAGTCCGGTGTGGGAAGATTACCATCGCTGCCAGTATCGTCGCAGAGCCTGTCATCACTGGCTGAGATCGTCGCACCGCTTGCTTGCAGACCGCATCACGTCACTGCGAGAGTCGCCACAGAGCCATCGCATCGAGGGGCCGCGAGAGGAGAAGATCGACGCTGAGCCATGCATCGTCGCCGCACCGGAGATCGTCGTTGCACCAAAGATCGTCGCATCGTACCTTCTGCGAGCCGCTTCCACTGAAAGCTGTGCACCGGAATCCATGCAAGGTATTGCATCCCTCCTCATACAGACCGGAGTCACCACAACAAGAATGCTGCGTCCAGCGGGATTGTTGCATCACCTCCCCAGGTTCTCAGGAGTGACGCATCGCTTGCTTTTCAAAGCTACAGCTTTCACTTGGAACTATTGTCGCATCTAAAGATACTGTGGGCTAAAACGTGATGCAACTGTGGATTATTTTAACGCAACCTTACGAACTCATTTGAAACCATATTCTTGAACGGTGTGTGTTGGATTTTTGTCGTTTTTGTCATGTGTAGTTTAGATTAAATACCTTTATTTTTCTAAACTGTTGTGGAGTCAGTTTGTAGTATTTTCACTGTGTTACTGTGAGTGTTGGTACAAATACTTAGCACATTACCTTTGATAAGCCTGACTGCTCGTGCCAAGCTACCAAGGGGGTGAGCAGGGGTTATCTAAAGAGTGTTTCCTCCCTGCCCTGACTAGAAGCAAGGGTCCCTATTTGGACAGTGGTACTTACCTCTGCCAACTAGAGACACCCAGTTCTAACAGTTTTAATTTTAATTTTGTCCATAAATACCATGACCGAAAACTGACAGATAGCACCCACATACTCACCGCAGTGAATATGTTTAATCATGTTAGGTAAATCATCTATTATTAGCAACAACACCAGCTCTTTTACTGTTATAATCCTACATTTCCTCTTCAAATCACTTTCATGATCTCCACAATCCTACTGATGCATGTTTATCTTTCCTTTGTGGAAACATCATATGCAGAATAATTGTTGCCACCTCTTTCCAGTTCTCCACTTATGGAAGTGTATGATCCTTCTGTAGTATTATAATCAGCACATTTGCCAGGCGGACCCCTTTGAAATTTCAATAGGGTTCCTTGTGTCTAGTTAATTCTAGTTTACCAGGGACACTAGTAGTACGAGACCATGGGCTTACCTAGCATTTCACATTCATGATTACAACCACATTTATATCCACACGCAGCTTGATAATGCTATTGTAACTTTGATCAGGCTAAAAACGTAAAAAGAGTGACAAGCTTTTACCCCTTTGCACATGGGTTGATCCTATTCCAATAAGAACTGTATAAACCAATGGGCAAACTCAGATTCCCATGTATTAACTCCCTTATTTTGCACTGTATCATATGAGGTAGGAAAGTCATTGTTGGAAAGTGGTTCATTGGTAGTGCTAAGTATGCACCTGCCACAAGTAATAAGTTCACTAACACGGTACAGGGTCCAGTAAAGGTCTCAATAAATTAGTACCTTGCTCAACCCTTGGTAGCTGTAACTGAGCAGTCAGGCCTAACATAGAAGACAGTTATGTAAAGCATTTAAAAACACAGATACATTAAATAAGTAAGACTCAACACACAATAAAAATCCCACACAATTTATTACAAATAGTAAATATTTGTATGAACAAATAGACACCAAACCTACAAAAATCCAATGTAGGGAACTGTAGAATTTTGAAAGAATTACCACTTTATAGTGCTTCAAAACATATAGCGCCACTCTGGGACTTCTGGTCAAACTTGACTGGAACAAAGTCATAGTTTCAGGCCGACCGCAATGGAGCCCTGGCCGAATACACTAAGGGAGAGGCACCAGTTAAAATTTTACCTTTGCACTTAGAAATTGTTCTGTAGCTTTTTCACACCCCTCACTGCTCCTCACCAGGCCGGATTCAGAGAGGGTGCACCGGCTTGAGTTCTTATAAGATCCCAGTCAAATCCTGGACGTTGGACCGCCAGAGCTTTTCAGTGGGATGAACCAGCAGTCCAGGCAGGGTCATGGTTGAAGGAGGCTGGCTTGGCTCTCCCAGTAGAGTTGGTCTCCTTCTGGAGCTTTTTCCAAAAGTTCTCCAAACTTCTCCAAACATCAGGAGGTTTTTCCAGAAGGTCTGGTTGTAGCATTAGTGTCCGAAACTCAAATCCAAGGGTCTGGAATCTCCTGAATGGTCCTGGGAAGGTTGGGACCACAATTCCCACAATGCACTTTGCCAAATCCGTAAAAGTCACTGGATGTACTCCAGGCTGGGGACTCTTGGGGGAGATGGTGCAGGTGAGCTCTGTTAACCTGTAGCAAGCAGGGAGTCCACTCTTTAATCCTTTTGAAGCAAGGTACATCCACAGTGCTGTGGTTCCAGATAGTGCAGCAGGCACAGTCAGTCAGAATGCAGGGCCTGGTTGTGCAAAGCAAGTTTCTAGTATGGCAAACCTTCTTCTTCTCTTAGTTTCATGCAGCAGATCTGAGAGGCTCATCAGCTCTCATATATTTATTCAGAGTTCTCAGGGGTCAAGCAGGGGAGCACTCCTGTCCAATGAGGTACAAGGCAGCACCCCAGAGCAAGACACCTTCCTACAAAGTGTTGCATATTCTTGTCCCAGAAAGTACTATTCCTCCAAAAATCAGAATGACTGAAATCTCAGCAGAGGAGCAAGAACCAGCTAAAGGAACCTCTAGGGTGGCTCATTTCCATAACCCCCCCAACATCTATAGATTCCTTCCTTAAGCCTGCCATCTGGCTGGGTCAGAGGGGTGGAGGTAGGCAGACCTGGCATACACTGGCATACACTGCCTGTCCCGTTCCTCATTTGAAGCCTCATGCTTCATGACACCTCCCCCCTCTTGCATTCATGTGTGGCAGAGCCCTCTCCAGCAGATCACCTCTCCCCTGGTAAGCCAATTATCACTTCATCAAAGCAGCCTGGCTAATCCTGTTAACTCTGGCCAATCAGGGAAGACTGCAGATAGGCTGAATTTTGAATTGCAGACAAGAAAGTCTTATAACTTCTTTTTTGTACAGTGTAGGATAAATTCAGCAGTGGCATATTGCTAGGTTTATCAATACCATTCTTCTAAGTCTTTGAATGATATTTATTCAATTCCTAGCAATATTTATGCACCCATAAACTGTTGCAATGTTATCCTATGCGGGTAGGTATCTAAAATTGGGAAAATTAAATGTGCAATTTCTCCATCACCAGGGCATACAAAGCATCTTTTATAAAGGCACTTTACCTCCCCCCTCTAAGACACCTAGGGGAGACCCAAAGGGGTATCTAATATGTACAAATAATGTATATTATCACTTTTTATGTGCCCCTACCACCAAAGTCGGGTTTGAAGTGTATCTACTTTTAAATGCTTTTAAAGTGACCTCAGGGGCTCAGCAGTGCCACATGCAAGTGCAAAAAGGCTTCTGACCTCTAAAAGCATGTCCTATTTCATACTAGGGATTTAAAGGCAGTTTTAATCCCCCTTGCCCTAATATCTACAAGGAACCTATAGGGTAAGTGTACCCAAATGCATGTGTGTTTTCACTTGCGTTTTCAACATAGCACTGGCCCTGGCCCTGATTAGACAGAGCCCAGGAACACTCAGAGCCAGTTACCATCAGTACCAGTCAGCAAAAAAATGAGGCTGCACAGGACACATATGCTGACTTTGCAACAGTCATAATTGCCATACTGATTGCATGGGCGCTGTTGAAGTGCTTGTACATTCAGAGGAGGGTGATGTTTGGTTTACCAAGTAGCATGCCTCATGCATTCCAGGAAATCCCGGTTAACCAGATGTATCTTTCTACTGGGGAACACGCACCAATATGAGCCATTTAATATATCAAATTCACAAGTATATCTGCTGTATGCAACGGCCAGCTCTGAATTTCTTTAAGGATCATATCTTCTAGTGCAGAGACACCTTTTTTTCAGTTTCAAGAAATGTTTGAAGACATGTTGTCAAACATGTAACAAGTGATGAATTGATATTTCATCAAGTTCACATTTCTGGCATGTGCTTTTATTCTGTAAATGTATAATTAATATTTCTGATAAGGAAGCTCACATTCAGTGATAATTTAGTGGTATTAAGCTTTGAAATTAATCCAGGAATGTCATACATCTATTGACTGTTTCCCTCAGTAATTCTTTTAATCACTTGCTTTTAGGGTTCTTTCTTTTAGTTTTAGGTTCTGAAATATATAGAGGGCAGGTTCCAGTTAAGCTATAGTCTCCATTTTGGTTAGCCTGTCCAGCTTGTTTACCTTTATCCTTAAATCCATCCTAGGTAATGGAGGTCACAATCGTGGACCATGGATGCTGCCATCTTGGACAAAACTGCAATTTTTCATCAAACTATGCAGAATCGTCAACACGTCTGCCTTTGACGCATATGTTATCTGTGCCTATCTTTCCAAGAACTGTGAAAGTGTCAAGTCATACAGATATAGACATCAACGAAACCCCCAGTGCAACATCAGATTGGGACAGGTGCCTTTTTCAATGTCATATAACAACCATAACCCAAATAATGTAGTTTATATCGATGTATTTTTACCTTATTCGTACATCTACTGATGTATATGATTATGTCAAAATAATCCTAACGTGACATTGCAAATTCCATCTTAGATAAGGTACAATATATAAGGACTACCACTTGAGCACTTAGGAGAGAAACTTCACCTAGGTCACAGATGCAGATCCAGATGAACACAGCACCACATTCCATCACGTCCTAAGAAGCCTCCAGAAAGACTCCCTGAGGCTCTGCAAAGCATTACATTCTGCCTTCACAAACTGGTGCCCAGATTCCGTTAATCTACTAGTACTTGGCCTTCTGCTTGAAAAAGCTGACAAGCTATTTCAAACAGACAACAAACTCTGTTGTACAGGTATGTGCACAACCTCCAAAACTCAAGCTTAATATTTATTCATCTGCTAGAACTAGCATAGCACTTAGAGATAGCACAGTGAGGGTGTAAGACATGGGTACTCGCAACATTTTCCCAAGGGCCAAAAAGTTTGGTCGGTGATGTGACCGAGGGCCGCACTGATGCCAGAAGTGACGTCCAAGTGGGAGGGGTTTGGTGGTAAGCTGGGTGTAGGGAAAGTGAAGCATATACATCTAGTGGCTAATTTGCACAATGAAAAAACAAAACACCTGGGATTAATGCCAGCTTCCCCACTTTACCAAATTGTGTGATCCTGGGCAATTGTTTTATCTCACTGTCCCTCCTTTTTCTTCATCATCATATATAGGAGGACCTGCAAATACATGACTTAAGGATGCATGCTCTACAAAACATTTTTGTTTTTGATTTAATAAAGTATGATATTGTTCTTGTGTAGTAATAACCCAGGCATCCAAAGAGAGCACTGGTCACCCAAAGAGAGTACATACCAACTGACTTGCCTATTATTTCTCTATTGGCATTGTTGTAAGAGTGGGGGTGGGGCGACTAATGTTTCTAAATTGATGTTTGATATTACTTTTTTTTTTTAAAAGATACATTTCAAAGCACCAATATATTCTGAAGTACTAAAGTGAAACTGCTTTTTTATCATATTTTTGCTGCAAGATGCCTTGAAGTTGTTTTTAAAGTTACAGACTCCCTACTGACTTCTTTTCTTTACCATCAATTAACCTTTACATAAATACTTGCCTGCTAACTTGACATTTCTTAAGGGTTACTGCTGAGTGTAATAAACAGCATCCCAGTGTTGCAGTGAACCAGGGGGCGGCAAGTATAGGTCAGGAGGGCTGCATGTGGACCCCGGGCCATACTTTGAGTATCAATGGTGAAGGGCTATGAATTGTGATTTTACAATTTTTTCCTGTTTTCACTGTTATTGGAAAGCTTTACTGCTTTTTATTATCTTCGGTTATGTTAACCATATTGTGTGCACTAGAACTCAGCATTTTAAAATAACTTTTTAAAAATAAATATGTCGAAATACAGTTTCCATTTCTAAGGATTTTGTATGAGTAAATCATTAATGAATACTCATTTTGATTACCACTGCACACCGTTAGTAACCCAAAAGCATTGACACCACCTCATTTATGTACTGGATGGGGTTCCGTGGGGATGCAAATACCTGTCTTTCACATTCAGCGCTGGTGCTTTAGACTAAGTTAATCTGTGTCACACAATGGTGCGAAAACAAACCTTGTAGAGCTGAGCCAGAGACTAAGTTTATGCAATAGAATCACCAGTTTTGGTTTTTCATGGCCAGATTCAAATCAAACATGGCCTGGCTCAGCCTCACAAGCCCCTCACTCTTCTTTATAAAGCCTTATTAACCCATGTACCAGTAGAGTCTGCTACAGGTAGATTCATAGATTGAGGCTCAGAATTCCAAGCCTTTGTACACCCTCATATGCACATATAGTCAATGATATGCCCATGTTACAACAGTTATCATATGCCAGTGATGGAAATGCATTATCATTTTTAGCTTAGTTTGACTATGTACCACCCTTTGGTGCCCATCAATCACCAACAATTAGAATATAGAGTTAACATTTTGGCAATTGTAAATATGTAAAACAAAATCTGCTTTCAATACACCCATTTTTGTCAATTGACCTTTTCAACATTTACAATCCAAGGTTTTGAGATCTTTCTTTGCAAATCAGCCTTTGACCCAGTATGCTCATACTCATACACCATCACTGCGACTATCATTTGGACAAATTAGAGGGAATTCAGATTTTAACACACATCATTTTTAGGCTTTTCCATTTCTGAGGGCTTTGTTTCCCACTTAATCTTCAGAAAAGAAATGGGGACCCACACCATGTCAATCCGAGGATTTTTACGTTACCTGCTTCCACTCAAATTATTTTCTTTAACTCAATAGTTCTTCTCATTACCACCAAACAGAATGCCTGATAAATGCAACTACTTGATCAACATTAGTCCGCGAATAGCTTTCAAATGCTTCTCAACCTGTAAAACTAGGTATGGGGAGCTTTGCTTGGCAGACCATCACTCCACTGCACATGGCGTGTTTCCCTCTTAGCTCACTCTGTACCTGAAAAATTCTCCACATAAAGACACTTATAACAAAAAATATTGTTTATAGTTTTTTTATTGTTATAGAATGTATTGAGCTTTGAAAATATAGTATGGGCCACCAACCCAAATTTCTTTTGGAATCGTTAGTCATTTGTTGACTGGTGTGGCATTTGTTTCTCTTATATTTTATCTTATTGCCTTTCCCTAGTTAAATTATCACACGCAGTTCACACATGTGCCTTTACATAATATTACTGCTGGGATATTTGGGTACACGTTCATAAGACCCATATGAAAATTTCTCTGGGCACATTTTGGATGTAAATCTGATTATTATTTGCAAGAAGACAAATGTGAATCTGAAAAGCCAAATTTAAATACACACATTTTAAGCTCTGGCATACATTACAAAGTCTTAAGTTTAGAAGATTGTACATCAACCAATTTCCAAAGCACATTCCTTTTTGACAAAATAAACTATGGGCCATATTTACAAGGGCATTGCACCACCGGAAAGTCACTTTTTTCAATGTTCCGGTAAAAACATGCCCTACTCAATGGTTACAAAGCGGCGTTAAGCCACTTTGAGTGCCTTAATGTTGCTTTGTAAATATTCTCCCTTCTCACAAAGGTATTTGTGTGAAAGAGGCATGCAATAAGTGTTGCTGTGGGCATTCCACTTCAACACCCATTGCTTTTTGACTCTGCCCCAGATTTACAATGATCCGTAATTCGGAGGCAGTGCCAAAAACTAACGTCACTGAATAGCAAGCGTTAGATTTGTGCAACTAGGAAAAAGACATTTATTTCTCCTCGATTTTGCTCTTTCTATGTGTGCTGCATTCGGCAGCACACATAGGAAGAGCAAATCACCTTTAAAAATTGTTTCTGTGCAGGAAGGTGTCGCTTCCTACACATAAAGAATCATCCCTGCAACACAGAAGCAAGGGTTCCTGCATTGTAGGGAATTATCCCTGCTACGCAGGCACACTTGCACTATGGCACAAGGATAAATGTGTTGGTGCCTGGCAGCGATTCTTAGCGCCATCACAAGGGAAAACACAGGGGTGCACCGTTTTCTTGAATATGATGAATCCCTGCGTTATTTAAACGACTCAGTGTCGCACTGCTAAATTGTGTTCAGTGCTTCATTTCCTTGTAAATATCCCCTTATTTTTGTAAACATGTTTTGTTATGCTTGCATTGACTGATTCACCTTCCTGCATATCTGAAACTCATATGTCTGGTTACATTGGGATCAAGTTAAGTGATAGGATAGTTGTAGTAAATGCATGCCTGTAGTTTCCTGGTGCTTACTGTAGTGATTAAAGTCTTCTCACATACTGTAGATATTTGTAGTACTGGAACTCCAGGAACCCCAGAGCTGTTTTGCCATCCCTTATTTTTTTATCGTCCGTTCTAGGCTGGCCCTATCTTTTTCTTTTTGGCAACGACTGATGATGCCTCTCATCCCAAGGCCTTTGCAGCTGTTATTTGGGTGTCCCTTCCTGCACATAAACAATGACAAATGGTGATTCGTAACTTCTATGTGTGTTGCTTTGTGCAGCACACATAGAAGTTGGAAATCATTGTTTTTTAATGATTTTTTATGTGCAGGAAGGGACACTTTCCTGCACATAAACAATAATTCATGGCGCTTTGCTGTTCTATGTGTGCTGCACAATGCAGCAAAAACGAGGAGAAAAAAAGCATTTCTCCTCATTTCACCAAGTTAAGATCAGGTCTTAATTTTGGAGCTGCCTCCTTTTTACGCCACCCTTGTAAATAGTGGGTAGCATCAAAACGCCCAGCGCAACACCCATTGCCTACCCCTTTAGCGCTAAGTATAGCATGAAAAGGTCCCTTATTTACAATGCAGCATTAAGCCATGTTAAGTGTCTTAATGCTGCCTTGTAAACAAGCAAAGCCCCTATCGCCACAGGAACATCGTTAAAAGTGACGCTCCTGTGGGGATAGGGGCTTGTAATTATAAACCCAAGTTCCAACATACGCACAGTTGAATGCCTACTTTAACACCTCCGGAAGCCAGATTATAGCTAGTACCTTTTTTAAACAGGATGTTTTACCCCCACTGACAATTTTTTTTGTTAAATAAATAAGAGCAAACACTATTTTGTTTTACAGCACAAATGTCACTTAAAAGTGCCCATCACATTTCTTAGTCAATGGAAAGTCCATTGTAACTTTGGGACTCGGTGTGATTGGGGAGGAAGGGGCAGTTCTTCCGGTTTGTGCACAATTAATATAATCCAGACGATGTGCATTTTCCTAATTCAACAAGATTGTTTTCAGTGGTAACTTATGCTTTTTAACTGAGGAGTAAATATATTGTTTTAATGCGGGTATAGTGAGCCCTTTACCCTTGCCCTCTGTGCCACTGTTCATGCTGCAATGTTAGGCACCCTATTGTTTTTACACTGCAGATTACATAATGCAACCTTTGGCCATACTGATTTATACTGATTTATAAAACCTGTTTTTCGTATTCAAACCAAGACAAATATGCGCAGTTGCCTATTGTGTAATATGTTTGATCTTTGTTTTTGTATTGTGTACAAGAGGGCATAGCCTTCCAAGCAATGTTTGTGAACAGCAAATAAACTTTATTTGTTTTTAATACACTCTGGAGTGTCAGATCCTGTTAGGGTTAAATAACAACAAGTTAGCCAAGAGAGTGTCCTGCCTCAGGAGTCAGTCACTGGCTCAGCGTACACTAGACCTTGGCCAGCAGTGATGGTAGAGCCCCTGCGAGTGAGTCTCAGCAGTGGAACAGGGACATCTCTTTCCCTATGAGTCCAGTATTTCATTTGACGTTCACTATATACTTCCATTTCTATCCTATAGCTCAAATAACACCCCGCAGGTCGGCTTAGTAAATTGAAAGATTGACTCTGACACTCGGTGATATCAATTTCTCTAGTTCGATCCACAGCAAGGCACTCCCCACTGGTTTCTAACTTTCCAAAGTAGTCATTGAGTATCATAGATTGGACAAATAAAACAAGTGCTACTAAGCACTTAGAAGATTAAAAGGTTTTGTAATTAACTTCCAGCCTAGAATTAGGGTATACAGTTAGTTTAGCTCAGGAGCCCTGGACAGCCTGTCATAATGCTGTGATGTTACAAATGTTGTTTCCTAGATGCTACCTTCCAGAAAGGTAAGTGCGCGGATCTGACTGCTCTCGACAGTGAAAGCTCAGAGCTGGAACCAATGGAATCATGTCAGAAGATCTGAGCTCTGTGTATTGTCCGCAAAATTGCACTGCACACTCCCTTACCAGTGAGTCCCGGTACCCAAAAAGGAGGCCCCAGTGGGCCTCCTCAGTAACCACCAGAATTTTAATACTTGTATTGTACTGTAATTCAACAAACACTATTTCTCCTGAACTAAGCCTTGATTTCTTATATGACAGAAAATTTGAAGACCAACTTTCTGTCACAGGCCACTTATAAAGAACACAACTTGGGGTCTGATTACGACTTTTGGTGGTGTGTGGGTGGGCGGCTTGCCCCCACAAAACCTTTGCACTACCAAGAGTCGCTGCCACCCGCCCGCCAGATTACAATTCAAACATGGTCTGGCGGGCAGGCAGCGTGGCAGTTCCCACTGCAGTACCTCTTTCAAAGGCGGAGGTGGACTGTAACGTCCATGCTGTACAGGACCTGGTGTGCATAAACCCATGGGGGCACATGCTGTGCCCCCCTGTGTGCATTCACATGGCCTGAGGCACCAGATTTCCTCTCGGCCATGGTTTTCATGACAGTGGAACCACCATGGCAGAGAGGAAACTTGTAATAAGCTTGGCTAGAGCAGGACCAAGCATATTGCAGCCTCAGGAGCTGCTGCGCCACCTGCGGGTGGTTCCCTGATCCACAAATGGTTTGACCAGTCTTTCTAGCTGTTACATTTCATGAGATTTACTCACTGGAATGCAACCATCACTCCTCATTACCCACTTGCTGATCTTGACATCCTCATTATTTGGATACTTAAACTTTGACTTTAGTTTATACAATTTTCTGGAACCCTAAATGAATCCTTTTTCTGTGGAAAGGAATATTTGTTCATCTTTTGGTGATGAGTTTTATTGCTTGTTTGTGGTATTTTTGGCGAGTGTTCAGCTATCTGAGCTCAATACCACTGAAATGCCCCTAATTGTGCTCAGTGCTGCCAATAAACCAGGGCTACAGTCTACCATATCATACTTGATACATAATGGCATTCTGCCTCGTCACTTTATTTCTATTTCCTCAGGACTAAAGCCCTGAACAGAGACAATGTGTCAGAAGACAGCCAAGATAGCCCTATCTTTTCTCCAATTGGATAACATTGCCATAGGCTATACTGTTATTTTGAGTATGACATCTTATTACAGAAGAGCTATAAATACATTTAAGTTTTATTACACCGACAGATGTTCTAGTGTATTTTAACTACCCTGGTTCTCTGTATAAAACTACCTCTTGTTTATAAAAGTGATAGCTGTGACGTACTATTGAAGGTAAATATCTTACTGCCTTCCAATTGAAAATCCTTTAGCTATTGAAGTAATCATTGACTGCTTGAATTAGTTACCCTCGGAGGACCAAAGCTACAAAGTGAGTAACCTGGTTATCTAATTGGACTGCAATACTACTGCAGGCCCTAGGTCACCAATAATAATCAATAGTACTCATTAAAGATACTGCCCAGTAGACAATGACAGCCACTGTAGTCAGAAAAAGCCCTCACCAATCCTTCCAAAGTTACTAATTGGTATGTTACTTAATTCATATTGCCAAAGCCATACCACTAAAATGGAGGATGAGTTGTACTTTATGGAGGCTTAGCTTACCACTGTCCTTGAATAGTGGAGACTAAGCATTCTGAAACCCTGAGAAGAGTGAGAAGAGTTAAGTAACCGGCTGGATATTCTTGGTGCATGCCTCCATGGTGCAAACGTGAGCTGTGCAAAAGTACTACTGAGGTGTCGACATTGGTTTACCCTGGTTGAAGGGAGGGAGGAGTTGCAGGTGCGAAGATGTCCTAAGCAATGCAACTTTTGAAACATATGCACCTTTAAAGGTGCTAGTTCTAATAAACTGTACTTGCAGTAAAGCTGTCAGAAACTAGCGGTTGACCAATCCTTAACCAAAAGGCGATTTGCCCAAAACAGTTGGGGAATAGACATAAATCTATAGGGTAGGGACCAAAATCAATATTTTAATGTAGCCTTCTTCGTTGGCATTACTCAGAACCAGCCGTGGCCCGTTGAGGGAGTTACGGTGTGGCAGGAAGGCGGGGAGGGGCAGGGTGGGGGGTGCTAAAAACCAGCATATGGATAATTGCAGGTAAGTAAACAATTTAATTAATACAATGAATTTCGTAGCACGCACTGCATCGCATTTTGCGATGCAAGGCGCGCTACGAAATTTGTTTTAGCCCCACCGTAACTCTCTCTACGGGCCGTGGCTGCTCACAACGAGTCAAAATCTGAGCATCATTGCGTGGAAGCCCAAAAAACTGATTAACATTTTATCCTCACTCCCTCTTCTCTATTGCCAGAGTCTTCCAAGCATATTTGTTTATAGCAAACAGCATTAGTTAAGTTCATTGCACATTTGAGAGTGTTTACATTCTAACAATCCAAGTTATTTGATCTTAAAATGTAAAAAGTGAATGTTTAGGTGAACTTAGGGCCAGATGTAGGTAATCAGATTTTACCGATTCTTAAATACCGAATTTTACCGATTCGGTATTCAAAAATCGGTAAATGAGATGTAGGTAAAAAATCGGTAACCGAATCGGTATTTCCCATTCATCCCTATGGGCCTAAAGGCCCATAGGAATGCATTGAAAATACCGAATCGGTAAATACCGATTCGGTAAATTCCGAATCGGGAAGCAAGCAAAAGTGAAACCAATGAAAACAGCCAATCAGGTGCTACCACCCTCCCCCTACCAGGAAGTGGCTACCCAGGCAGCTGCAACTCATTAGAAGGTTCTGGAGAGGCAGTCAGAGCTGAGCAGAGACACAGAGAGGCAGGGAGTGATTTTTGTGACTTTACCTCAGTGAAAATGGCTAGCAGCAGTGAGAGCCAGAAGGCAGAGAGGAAAAGGAAAGTAAAGTTTAGCAGCATGGAGCTGCAAATACTAGTGGAGGAGGTGGTGAGAGCCCACAAACAACTGTTTGGCAGGCACTCCCTCACTGTAGCAGAGTCAGCAAAACGCAAGCTGTGGCTTGATATAGGAGAAAGGGTCAATGCTGTGGGAGTGACAAGCAGGAGCATTGATGACCTCAAGAAACGCTTCTACGACATCAGGAGCCTCACCAAGAAAAAGTTCGCAGAGCTACATAAGCAGGCTGGTGTCAACGGTGGAGGCAGGAACCCAGCGCCCCCCCTGACTGACCTGGAGGAGTTGGTGGCGTCAACCATAGAGCCAGACAGTGTTGTGGGACTGGGAGATGTGGACAGCTCAGCCAGAGCCAAAGGAAAAGGTAAGACGCATGCGCAGCATGACACCCCATACCAACCAGCTTCCCTTAACCCTTTGTGCACAGGCCAACCCCATGTGTAACTGCACAGACATCAGCAAGGCAGTGAAAGTAATGCTGAATAATGA
This sequence comes from Lissotriton helveticus, assembly GCF_964261635.1. Taxonomy (NCBI): domain Eukaryota; kingdom Metazoa; phylum Chordata; class Amphibia; order Caudata; family Salamandridae; genus Lissotriton; species Lissotriton helveticus. The sequence goes on from NC_136061.1 coordinate 908,154,343, forward strand.
CAGTAAAATGTGTAAAGCATGTATTTTAGTGACTGTGACACAGTAGCACTCAGTTGACGCCCTTGGGGCTAAGTCTGCGCAAGATAAGATCCTTTTCATTCATTCATTGACATTCGCTTATTTATACCTAGGGGCAACATCAGCCAGTCAAGCTTCAGCAAAAGCAGGGACTGCACCAGCGAGGGAGGAGAGTGATGAGGCAGGGCCAAGCCATGTCCTTGCCACGCAGGAGGAAGAACACACAACTGCCATCTCCCAGGAAGAGGAGACAGTCCAGACACCCGAGTTTCCCCACTCCCCACACCTCTCACAATCCCCTACATTGCTTTTCTCTCCTGAGACCTCCCCATCACTGTTACAGCCTGCACCTGCAAACTCACCAGCCAGGAGGCGAGTCGTGGCCCCACTGCCAGTGATGGAGGCAGCAGAGGGAGAGGCCCAAGCCACTGCACCTGAGAGTCCTGCTGCACTGCAGCCCAACACACAGTCTTTCACCTCGCGCAGACGGCAACGCAGGCCCAGCAGTGCAGGTGTTCCTGGAGATGGCACAGTGTTCCGTGGGCTGGAGGGGAGCATGGTGCGCATCCAACGCATGCAGGGGAAATCAATACAGGCCTGCCACCGCCAATTTCGTGTCCTAAACCAACAAATTGGAGAAATGGGGAAGGGCATCAGAGACATGGTAGAAAGCAACAGGGAGATATCAAAAACCAATGCTGACCTAGCTGCAGGAATGCAGCAAATGAGCACTTCAATAACCCAGCTGTGCTCTAAACTGGACAGCCTGGAGCACACAAGGCGCAGGGACGCCCGTGTAAACAATAAGGCCATGAACCGTCTGGCCACTGCCACATCACAGCTATGCCGTAGAGGCATTAACATGCAGGAAAGCCTCACTCAGAACACGGCCGAGGTCACCAGGGGCATGGCCAGGATCACCAGTGCCCTCCAGGCAATGATAATATCAAACACTGCACTGGATCCTGCCCTGGATGTGGCTGAGGGTGACAACAGCAGTAGCCGCAGCAGTTTGGCAAGCGCTGTGGTCCAGCCACGTAGGAGCAGCAGGCGCCCAGCTGAGCTTGCAGGCCATGAGTGAAGCAGTGAGCAACATCCCAGTGGCTCTGGGAAGCGCGGGCGCAAATGGCTTTGCCAGTGTGGGTGATGTAACCCAGGACATGTAGTCCCCACCTTTCTTTTCTTTAATTTGTTGTACTTCAGTGCATGAACGTTGTGGCAACATTAAATGACCTTCTACTCATTCACAACCTGTCTGTGTCTCATCACTTACTCAGAAATAGTTGTGTGTAATCTCCTCACGTCTGTATCTGCCATCACTTGGTGTTGTCACTCCAGCAGGTGCTGTGTCAGGCACAGCAATGTCGTCGTCATGATCCTCGTAGTCAGACAACTCCACCTCAGTACCCTTCTTAACAGCAAGGTTGTGCAACATGGCACAGGCAGCAATTATCTTACAGCAGGTGATGGGGGTATACTGCCTTGCACCTCCACTCTTGTGCAAGCATCTGAATCTGCTTTTCCAGATACTAAAGGTCCTTTCAACAACATTCCGTGTGCTTTTGTGGGCCCGGTTATATCTCCTTTGGCTGGGTGTTGAGGGGTTGAGGTAGGGGGTGAGTATAAAAGAGCGGAGGGCATATGTACTGTCTCCTAAAAGGAAAAGGTAATACATTAGTCACATGCATACATTTATTTCTTACTGCAATAGGTATTATGGGGGTCAGACACTGTGTCTTACCTAGGAGGTATCCATCACCAAATTCCCCTGCAGTCAGCCGTGCATAGATGCCGCTGTTTTGAAAAATATAGGAGTCGTGGGTACTCCCAGGGAATTTTGCCACAATGTCAGTGATGGTGCACTTTGCAGTGCAAATCACCTGCACATTGATGGTGTGGGTTGACTTCCTATTCCTGTAGATATATTCTGTGTCAGCAGGGGGACAAATGGGAATGTGTGTGCCATCTATGCAGCCAATAATATTTGGAAATCGAGCCATCTGGTAAAAGTCAGCTTTTGTTTGCACCAGTTCAGCATGGGTAGCAGGAAAATAAATGTAATGCTCCATCCTGTGTAACATGGCGTCAAGGAATTTGTGGAAAAACCTAGACAGGCTGCTCTGTGTCACCCCACCTACCGCAGCAACCACGCTCTGGTAGCTCCCAGACGCAAGCAGGTGGAGTCTGCACAGCACCTGCACATGGGGTGGAATTGCATGTGCCCTTGGGGTAGTGTGCTGCAACAGTGGTTGGAGGTCCCTGATGAGCTCCAATATGGTGTCTGGGGCCAACCTGTACCTCTGCAGTATCTCTGCCTCTGTGAGCATGAACAAGGTGACCCTCTGCCTGTAGACCTGCTCCTCTCTCTGCCATTCCCTCTCTCCTTCCTCCTGTAGCCGTAGCCGTCTTGCAATGGCATAAAATGCTGCCATTGTGCAAACAGAATTGCATTTTGGGTCCTTTTTTATAGGTTGCACCTGGTTACCACCTGATTCCAATCCATGGTAAATAACGACTCTTAAATACCGAATTTGAGGCAAATTCGGTATTTAAGAGCTTCCCTACACCTCAATTTCCATTTTTACCAATTCTTATTTACCTAATCGTTTATTTACCGAATCAGTAAAGTTACCGATTCGGTAAATTTACCGAATCTGTAAATTTACCGAATCAGTAAATGTACCGAATCGCAAACCATTTTGGTAAAATTTCCGATTCGGTATTTTACCGAATTGGTAACTTTTCCGATTCGGTAAATTTACCGATTCAGGCTATTTTTGGTCTCCTACATCCTGAAAGCTCAATAGCGGTCAGTAACGGCCGAAAATACCGATTTTCGGCCGTTACCGACCGGTATTGGGCTTCCTACATCTGGCCCTTAGTTCTTTAATAATGGACGAATTAAGTGATTCTTCCAGTGATGATGCGGTGGAAAGGTTCAACCTTCTTTAAGGAAATTAGGGAAGATATCAACAAGAAAAATATTTGAGAAGGCACACACAAAAAACAAATCTAACGATAAAGATCTTGCCACAAAAAAACTTGCCAGAAGTAAATTTAACAAGCAAGTTCACAAATCATTTATGCATAAAAAAGTGATGAAAGAGTATACGAAACAATATCGAAGTACAATGTGTAAAATGAAGCACAAGAAAAATTAAAACATGTCAACTGCAGTAAAATCATCACTTATGGAGAAGCTCTTATAGGAAAAACAACAGTTGATGGACAGAATGCAGAACAATGTCATACATTCACCCCAGTACAGAGATCTGGGCTTAAATCCATCATTTTTTTGCACTCCACACCACCCCAGTTCAGACATGGCCATATGCAAATCAGCCTTGACCCGGTGCCTCATGGGAACAGTCCAGCCCGAACTGCCAAGCCATGTCTTTCCTGGACCGGAATCAAGCATCCTAGGACCGGTTTCTGGGTATCAGCCGTCTTCAGCCAGGATAGCTTGACCACAGTGGTGTGGAGAGCATGGGACTCACGTCTGAGCATACGCATCCTACTCGGGGTGACAAATGCAAAAACAACAGTTGATGGACAGAATGCAGAACAATGTCATACATTCACCCCAGTACAGAGATCTGGGCCTAAATCCATAGTTTTTTTGCGCTCTTATGGGAACATGTTGGGAACGTGATGGTTAATAAAGGCGGATTATAGCCAGTCCAGTATGGGAAATCAAACAGACGGTGCATATACTATTATCTTTCTCATAGGGAACATAATTAATGCCCATGAATTCAGGAGCGATTCAATCTGCAAATATAATTAAATTGCAATAGTGGACACAAATACAACGCTGAAATCCAGCAAGGAAGCATTGAGGACCTATCTTTAGAAAGTGGGACAAAAATGTGACTAGAAAATTACAGAAGCATGACTTTAATGGGCATTTTTGAAAATTGAGATGATTGGTCTTAAATACTGCCCGTGTGTCAAACCAGCTTTAGAAAGACCCCTCTGTCACTGATGGGTGATTAATGCTAAAGTTAGTTTCAGATAATACATCATGGATTTTTAGTGGACCACCATAAGTGGTGTCTATTGACCGCTCAACAACTTTCAAATACATAGGCACAAATAGGCCATGGAGAAAAATCAGAGGGTTAAACACCATAAAGAAGCAGTAATGGAACATGCAAAACCTTTTGCAGGTTTCCTTTGAGGCTGGAATATCAGCTGCACTATAAATCAATAAAGGCACTGAGAGTAAAATATGACAAACATTTTTTAAGACTGCTATTATATGGATGTAAGTCATAGGATCAAAAAGAATTACAGCCCGATTTGTATGTTGGTAGTAAGCATACTGTATGGCAACAGTGACTGAGAATGCTTACCGCCTACATAATGGTCCGCGCGCCAATTTGTAGGGAGGTAGTAAGCATACTGTATGTCAACAGTGACCGAGAACGCTTACTGCCAACATAATGGGCCACGCGCCGATCTGTAGGTTGGTAGTAAGCATACTGTATGTCAACAGCGACCAAGAATGATTACTGCTAACATAATGGTCCGCGCGCCAAATTTAAAAGTTAGGGGGGGCGCTAGGTGGCGCACTTGTGAATGGACGCCCTTCAGTGAGGCTCCCACATCCTGGCGAACCTAATCCTTAATTTCTCCTAATTTCGGCGACCTACCGGGCTGTAACTTGCCCCATCTGTGCAGTAAATCCCCTGGTGGCTCCGGTTCGATTTTGGGACCGACAGCTAGCCGACTTCAGCTGGGAGAGGCGATCTCGTCCCCAACGATCCTGACCAGTGGATATGACTGCGCAGCCGGGCGGCTTGCCTGACAACGCGAGACTGGGGACGCTGTGGTGAAGGCTAGGCCCCGTTTGGCGCGAAAACGCTGGCGGTTACTGCAGCGGCGGCGGAGTAAGACGAACACTGTCCCCCTGGATGGAAATTGAGTTCTGCACCGTGAGTGTATATCTGTCCAGCCCTGCTGAGCCTTCTCCCGCTAGCGCATCACCGACCTGCAGCCCCTAAGACCCCCTGACACATCGTACTGTTCGCCAAGCACGGCCGGTGCTCTGCCAGTACACAGCGAATATGGCGGCTTCCCCCTGAGTGAAGGTAGCTCCGTGACCGGAGGGACTCTAGACCTGCCTACCTGTCTCACCTTCAAGGTACTGGGGAGCGGCGGAGATACGCTGTGCTGCGCGCTGGAACTAACGGCTGGTGGGGGCTGTTGTTGGCTGGAGGGGTCGCCCTGTAAACTGCACGACACGAGGTGCTCAGGTCCCTGATAAGTGACCGGCTTAATTGTGGTACGACACCCCCCCTACCCTTGCGGATGACATTACTCTTCGCAGTCTGGAGAGAGGAAAACCTATAGTGGGAAATACGCTGTCCTATGACTGGCGCAGACGCACTTGGAAGGGCCTCATTACCACTACTCTTTGAGGATATTACCACGATACTGGCCTGGAGGTGTACAAATCAGCCGCGCTCTCCATGGCTGGGGTGCTATGTTATGTTAAGGGGGTATTTATTGAGCGCACTATCACCGTGGGTATCATGGCGCTGAAAAGGTACATGAAGAGGAACAGAGGGAATTTAGCTAGGTTGTGGGAAAAGCCAGGTTTTTAAAGATTTGCGAAATTGAATGAGAGAACTAGAGATCCTAACTGGGAGAGGAAGGGAATTCCAAAGTTTGGGGCCGAGGAAAGCAAATCTTCGACCACCAGATCTGCAGAGTTTAAAGGAAGGGACCACCAAGAGATGTAGATGAAGGGATCTAAGGTTACGTGAGGGGCAGTAGGGACGAATAAGAGATTTCAGGAAAGCGGGGCAAGCACCAGAGAGAGACTTAAAAACGAGACAGCCAAGCTTAAAGGCAGCCCTTAGGTTGACAGGGAGCCAGTGAAGCTTGGCAAGGAGGGGTTTGGCAGACTGCCACTTCGGTATCCCGAGGGCCAATCTCGCCGCCTGGTTTTGAATGATTTGCAACCTGTAGATGGAACACTTGGGCAAACCATAATAGATGGAGTTCGAAAAATCCAGGCGGGAGAGGACGAGGGCCATGATGACTTGTAGCAGGGCATCGGGGGTGAGGAGGTAAGCCACCTTCCTAATCCTGCGTAGCTGGAACATGCAGGAGGAAACCACCGTCCCCACCTGCTGCCCGAGAGAGAGCCCAGCGTCAATGGTGACCCCGAGGCTTTTCACCGAGGCTACCGGGGTGGGGGGAGAGCCAAGCTCTGCCGGCCAGAAGTGTGGACCCCAGTGTACCGGGCTCTTACCCGGCAGGAGGAGCTCCGTCTTTCCTGGGTTCAATTTCAGCTGGTTCTGACACATCCACTGAAAGATATGGGACATAACTGCCTGGAAGGTGGGAATAGCAGAGGGAGAGTTTAGAGAGAAAATGAGTTGTAGGTCGTCCGCGTAGTTAAAGACGGTGACGTCCCACTGCCTCAAAGAAAAAAGAAGGGGGCGAAGATAAAGATTAAAGAGAAGAGGGGATAGAGAGGAGCCCTGGGGGACCCCACAAGGCAGGTATTCCCTAGGTGCCCTAAATGTGCCTAGGCTGAGAGACTGGGATCTCCCAGTGAGGAATGATTTAACCCATGCCAGCGCCAGGCCCTGGATACCGGCCTGCTCGACACGATGGAGAAGGATGTTATGATCCACCGTGTCGAAGGCGGCCGATAGATCTAATAGTACCAAGGCCTGGGAGGTACCCTTGTCGGCTCCACCTCTCAAGGTATCCAGAACAGCCAGGATCACAGTCTCTGTAGAATGGCCAGGACGGAAACCGGCCTGGTTGGCCTCGAGAAAGGTGGAACTCTCGATGAACCTCGAGAGGCAGGCAGTGACATGGGCCTCTAAGATTTTAGAAAGAAAAGGTAAGAGAGAGATGGGGCGATAGTTCGCCGGGACGGCAGGATCAGCTCCAGGCTTCTTCAACAGAGGCACTAGAACGGCCTCCTTGAAGGAACTGGGTACCGTCCCGGAGAGGAGAGAAGAGTTAAGCAAAGGGAGGATACAGTCAGGTAGGGAATGGCAGATGTCACGCAGTATAGAAGGTGGACAGTGGTCGTCAGGAGAACCAGACTTGATACGAGCGGCCAAGCTGGCTAGGGAGGTAGGGTCTAATGGAGGAAACTGAGTGAGAGAGAGGGCATTGTGAGGGGGAGTACCGAAGTCAGCGCCCAGTGAGGAGACTGGGATAGTGTCCTTAATCAGAACAATCTTTTGTAGAAAAAAAGTGCTAAGTGCGTTACAGGATTCCTGAGTCGGGGCCTGGGACAGGAGCGTTCTGGAGTCAGAAGTAAATTCGTCCAGAACTCTGAAAATCTCCTTCGACTTGCAGGGGGCACGTAAAATTCTCTCAGAGACATAGGCTTTCTTGGCTGCAGAGATAGCGGATCTATACTTATTGCGAGCTGCCACATAAGTGGCTCTGCTTAGCGGGCCGTAGTCTCTTCTCCATCTGCGTTCAGATCGGCGAAGCTCCAGCTGTAAGGTTTTGAGATATGGATTATACCATTTATGTGAGTTGCTGTGGCGGGATCGAGGGAACTTGATTAGTGGGGCAAAGGTGTCGCTGGCTGATATGAGCCAGTTGGAGACTTGGCCATCTAGCTCGTTGATATCAAGGTTATTGAGGGTGGGGGGACGTATGTGAGACAGATGGGTTAACAGTTTGGAAGGATCAACGTTCTTCCACTTGCGGGCCATCCCACCCTCCCGCGGGGGGATCCTAATCTGACCCACCACGGAAATGGTGGTGTCAATAAGGCAGTGGTCAGACCACACACAGGGCGTGGTAAGCGGATGGGAGGACTTCACCCCATGGACCCAGATATGGTCAAGTATGTGACCACCACTATGAGTGGGAGAGGTGACTAATTGGCTGAAGGTCAGGCTCGAGAGGCCTTCAAACAGTTCAAAGGCATGGGGACCGGCGTCCTTATGCTGAAACCAGTAATTAAAATCCCCAGCGATAACTATACGTGGGGAAGAAGTAGCAAAGCTGGCGAGCTGTTCAATAAACGATGCAGGAAAGGAGGGCATGGACTGGGGGGGGCGGTAGAGTACCATAAAGGTAACTGCGCCCGCCTCGGTCCCGAGACTAAAAACCAGGTTATCCACATCAGGGAGAGTCATGGAAGTGGGGGCGATAACGTGGATGTCCTTACGTATTACCGCTGCGACCCCCCCTCCAGGGCGGCCCCCGTGGCGGTTGGTATTAAGCAGACAGTAGTCAGGGGGTAGCGCTGCCAAGATATCTGGGAGAGAGTCGTCCGTGAGCCAGGTCTCAGAGAGCAAAAGAACATCAGGCCTTTCAGTCATAAGTAGATGGAAGATGTCAATTTGATGCCTGACAAGTGAACGAGTATTAAGATACAGTAGGCGGATCTGTGACTCAGGGATAGTGAGAAAGGTGGAGGGAGTGAGCGGGCCCAGGTAGGGGGGTAGGTCACCAGCAATACCGAGTGAAGTGATGCGTGTCCAAGTGTCAAACGATAGGGGGCAGGCGGCGGCTCGAAGGTGCAAGAGGGCGGGGGATGAATAGGAGATGGCAGTGGCAGCATCCCTGGCCCCTGGGTCCGGCCGGTCGCGGACGGGCGCAGACGGGCTTGACTCTGGTGCGACTCCGGCGTGCCTACATCGCGCCCGCTGCGCTCGTCCGCTGCGCTGACGCATGAGGCCCGTCTATATGGGCTGTGACGCCGTGGTGGGAGGAGTCAGGAGGGCGGGATGGGGGAGTGAAATTAAAAACACAGAGTGTGCCGTTCACCGCTCGTAGTCAGCGGGAAGAGTATAGCTTGAAGCTGCTAGCGCTCAGCAGCAGGAAGACAGGCAAGAATGAAGTTAAAAAAGCAGTTTGCAACGCTCAGCGCGTTAGTCCTCAGCCCTCTGCCACAGGGCTTCGGTCAGACGCGAGGCGAAAGTGGGCGGAGCCTAAATAGGCTGTGACGCCTGGTGGGAGGAGTCAGGAGGGCGGGATGGGGGAGTGAAATTAAAAACACAGAGTGTGCCGTTCACCGCTCGTAGTCAGAGGGAAGAGTATAGCTTGAAGCTGCTAGCGCTCAGCAGCAGGAAGACAGGCAAGAATGAAGTTAAAAAAGCAGTTTGCAACGCTCAGCGCGTTAGTCCTCAGCCCTCTGCCACAGGGCTTTGGTCAGACGCGAGGCGAAAGTGGGCGGAGCCTAAATAGGCTGTGACGCCTGGTGGGAGGAGTCAGGAGGGCGGGATGGGGGAGTGAAATTAAAAACACAAAGTGTGCCGTTCACCGCTCGTAGTCAGCGGGAAGAGTATAGCTTGAAGCTGCTAGCGCTCAGCAGCAGGAAGACAGGCAAGAATGAAGTTAAAAAAGCAGTTTGCAACGCTCAGCGCGTTAGTCCTCAGCCCTCTGCCACAGGGCTTCGGTCAGACGCGAGGCGAAAGTGGGCGGAGCCTAAATAGGCTGTGACGCCTGGTGGGAGGAGTCAGGAGGGCGGGATGGGGGAGTGAAATTAAAAACACAGAGTGTGCCGTTCACCGCTCGTAGTCAGCGGGAAGAGTATAGCTTGAAGCTGCTAGCGCTCAGCAGCAGGAAGACAGGCAAGAATGAAGTTAAAAAAGCAGTTTGCAACGCTCAGCGCGTTAGTCCTCAGCCCTCTGCCACAGGGCTTCGGTCAGACGCGAGGCGAAAGTGGGCGGAGCCTAAATAGGCTGTGACGCCTGGTGGGAGGAGTCAGGAGGGCGGGATGGGGGAGTGAAATTAAAAACACAGAGTGTGCCGTTCACCGCTCGTAGTCAGCGGGAAGAGTATAGCTTGAAGCTGCTAGCGCTCAGCAGCAGGAAGACAGGCAAGAATGAAGTTAAAAAAGCAGTTTGCAACGCTCAGCGCGTTAGTCCTCAGCCCTCTGCCACAGGGCTTCGGTCAGACGCGAGGCGAAAGTGGGCGGAGCCTAAATAGGCTGTGACACCTGGTGGGAGGAGTCAGGAGGGCGGGATGGGGGAGTGAAATTAAAAACACAGAGTGTGCCGTTCACCGCTCGTAGTCAGCGGGAAGAGTATAGCTTGAAGCTGCTAGCGCTCAGCAGCAGGAAGACAGGCAAGAATGAAGTTAAAAAAGCAGTTTGCAACGCTCAGCGCGTTAGTCCTCAGCCCTCTGCCACAGGGCTTCGGTCAGACGCGAGGCGAAAGTGGGCGGAGCCTAAATAGGCTGTGACGCCTGGTGGGAGGAGTCAGGAGGGCGGGATGGGGGAGTGAAATTAAAAACACAAAGTGTGCCGTTCACCGCTCGTAGTCAGCGGGAAAAGTATAGCTTGAAGCTGCTAGCGCTCAGCAGCAGGAAGACAGGCAAGAATGAAGTTAAAAAAGCAGTTTGCAACGCTCAGCGCGTTAGTCCTCAGCCCTCTGCCACAGGGCTTCGCTTGTATGCAGCCCGGCCTCTAGAATACGTGTGCGCACCTGTTTGTGGCCTGCCTGATTGCGGTGTCTTTGCTTTCTAACTTGTGGACGCTTCTGAACAGCCCGCCCGAGCCTGGGAGCCCTGCGGCTTCAGTGGGACAACTACTGGAGGGTGCACGGTGAGCCTGATAAGCCATAAGATCGCTGGGGTGCTGATAGGTCTAGATCAGTGGAATTGCCTTCGGCCCCAAAATAAGAACTATCGACAGAGACCTGTTCTGGCCACACACGCGCAACCTGTGAGGGTTCCTATTCCGGGCGGCGTGTGGTTTCCACAGGATACGGCGATTGAGGTTGCTCTTGCCCCCTGCAATTGCGGACAGATCCAAACTGCTCAGCCCATTGCTTATAGGGGTGCATAGTCCTGACTGGTGGCAAAGATGGGGAGGCCAGACGCACGCCAACCGAAACTTACTTTCGACGCTACCAAAAAAACGACCCGCACCAGCCCGGAACAGCAGAAACAGATCGAGGCCAGTGGCACTGGTGATGGCCAACCGACCACCTCCACAGCTGTCCAGGAAATCCTCCGAGAAATGCGCCAAGGATTTGCGACCATAGCGGACAAGGTAGACAGGATGTCTTCACGTATGGATGCTGTTGTCCATAAATTGGATGTGCATGAGGAGAGGCTAAAGGAGGCGGAGCAGCGGGTCTCGGACATCGAAGACACCTCGACACAACACACGACGCGGCTTACACGGATGGATGATCTCCTACGCACTATAGCAGCCAAGAACGAGGATTTAGAAGCGAGAAGTCGGCGCAATAATATACGCTTAGTGGGCATACTGGAATCCACCAATGTGGGGAAAATGGAAGACTATGTGGAAAAACTCCTGCTAGCAGCGGTGGGACCGGAAGCATTCTCACCCCATTTCATAGTGGAGAGAGCGCATAGATCCCTTGGACCTGTGCCCAAACCGGGCATGAAGCCAAGACCTATCATCGCCCGCTTGCTGAACTATAGGGATAGGGACACTGCCTTACGGGCGGCTCGGACGTCCAAAACACTCTCCTTTGATGGCAACAATTTTACGATATACCCAGACTTCACGCCTATGGTGCAGGAGGAACGCTGTAAGTTCTTGGATGTCAAGGCGAAACTTCGCAATCTCCAGATGGATTACGCTCTGCTCTACCCGGCTCGACTGCGAATAACTTTTCAAGGGCGTCAGAGGTTCTTCACGAAACCACAACAAGTAGAGGACTTCATCAAACACTACAAACGGACAGCGCATCAACATGGGGACGGAGAGGATGAGCCTGACCGGAGACGCGACCATGTGGAGGAAGATGAACAGTGACCTCGCAATCTCTTCTTTTGAGACTGTCTTGTATTGATCGGGCTCCTGTGCGTGAGTACTGACCTCTGGGCCACTCTATGGCAATGTATTTGCTTGCTGAATTTTTTTTTTGTTTCTCCTCCTTAAGTTGAGATGGGACTGGGTGATGGCCCGGGGGACGCTGAATTGGTATACTGCTCGCCGGGTACCCCCTCCTCTCTCCCACTGGCTGGTTGGTTCCGGTCTGGGGGAGCTAGTGGAGCAGAGGGGGAAATGCGTTGCCACCTGGAATGCTACCTAGAGGGTATGACCCATACAGTTTTTGTTGGTATAGGGTATGTTCTCACCCTTGGCTGTTGAGAGGGTTGGGGTGCTTTGGGAGGGGAGACAAACCTGGCAAGTTGGGGACGCTTCAGTGGGAGGTTGGGAGGGTCGAGGGGAATGTTTGGGGGTTGCATGTGTTGTTTGAGTGCTGGCTACACAGGCTAACAAACAAAGTGGTCTACGGATTGACTGGTACAGGCACGAGTGATTACACTGTGTGCTTAACTTGTTTGATACAGTGTGCCTTCAGAAAGATGTACACAGCTGACATTTATGGGAGCAGGGGAAGTTAACAAGTGTACCTTTTTGTCATGGAATGTGCTGGGGCCTAAGGACACACGTAAATGCAGACAGTTGGTGGCATACTGGGATAGACATAATGTACAAGTCGTTATGCTACAAGAGACTCACAACCCCCCATCTGTCACATCCGCTTTCGGTAGGTGATGGGCGGGAGTAAGGGTTTTCTCAAACTATTCCTCATATGCCAGAGGTACTGCTATCCTTATGCATCGCGCCCTTCCGTTCACGCTCCAGGGTCAACGTATAGATAAGGAAGGGAGATATGTGGTCTTGTGGGGTAGATTGGGGGGGGAGACACTCACTATTGCCAACTGTTATGCTCCTAATGTTGATGACCCCCATTTTTTCACTGCACTCTGGGGGATAGTGATGGATGTGGGTTCTACTCATCTAATATGGGGCGGTGACTTTAATGTAGCTTTACTCCCAAGGCTGGATAGGGCAGATGGATGTTCGGCATATCACCCCGGGGCGAGGGGTGTCCTTCGGGGGATAGTAGATGAAGAGGGGTTGGTTGATGGATGGAGGCACTTGCATCCGGATTTGCTTGATGGCACACACTTCACTTCATACACTGGAACGTGGTCTAGAATAGATTATATTCTTGTGTCAAGGGGTTTAGCACCACATATCCTTACTGCGCAACATCTACCTAGGACACACTCAGACCACTGCCCAGTCCTACTGACTATAGATATGCCCGGATTTAATAAGCCACGCCCACCTTGGCGGTTGTGCCCTAACATTCTAGTAGACACGGTATTCCGGGAAGAGCTCAGGGAGGATATAGCAGAATTTTTTCCTCGTAACAAAGATACTGTGGATAGTGTGGAAACGGTCTGGGAGGCCTTCAAAGTTACAGTGAGGGGATGGTGCATCGCCAAAAGCTCTGGGGTACTGAGAGACATACAGCGTACACTCTGGAGATTGGAGGACAGCCTGCGAATACTGGAGAGAGATATGGTGAGGGGAGGTCCAGGAACAGCGCAGCATGAATTCAGGGCCAAATTATCAGAATATGAAGCGGAGGCGCACAGAGGTGTTGCGGTTTAAGGGTAAATACTGGAAAGCCCGCACCTACAATGAGGGAGGAAGACCGGGTAGGGCACTGGCCATGGCAGTTCGCATGGCACGAGGCTCAAACACCATCTTGGAATTAAACACGGCTGACGGAAGGGTGTGTAAGGACTCAGCTGGCATACTGAACACACTCCAAACACACTATGAACAACTTTATACGTCTCGAGCGACTGGGGCCCTTGACCTAGATGACTTTCTGGGGGATATCGCACTCTGCTGGCTAAGCGATACCCATCGACAGTTCCTGGGAGCTCCACTCGAGATAGGTGAAGTCAGAGACGCGATAATGTCCTTGAGCAATGGGAAGGCACCTGGTCACGATGGGCTTCCCGCGGAATTTTACAAATGTTATGTTGACATCATGGCGCCTGTCTTGCGGGAGGTGTTCGAAGATGCCTTGGAAGTGGGTGTTCTGCCGAGATCCATGAGAGAGGTTGTAATCACTTCACTGCTTAAGCCGGGTAAAGACACCGCACAATGTGACTCGTATCGCCCTTTATCACTGTTGAACTGTGATGCCAAAATTTTAGCCAAAGTGCTCGCCACGAGGCTCTCGCTACTCATGACCACACTTATACTGCCTGATCAATCAGGATTTGTCCCTACAAGATCTACCTCACACAACCTCCGCACTGTTTTCTCACTAATCCAAACGGTAAGCCCCGAGATACCGCTCGCTGCTGTCTTTTTGGACGCATCGAAAGCCTTCGATTCCGTAGAATGGGGGTTCTTATTTACGGTATTACAGAAGATGGGCTTTCCCCCGATCTTTGTGGACTGGGTGCGCTTACTGTACACGGCTCCGAAGGCGAGAGTACTGGCGAATGGACTCCTATCTGATACTTTTGCTATAACGAGGGGTACCCGACAGGGATGCCCCCTCTCCCCTCTGCTCTTCGCCATTGCGATTGAGCCACTGGCCTGTCGCATTCGGCAACTGCATAAAGCCAGCGCCTTTAACTTCTTTCAACGACAACTCTCTATTTCGTTATATGCTGATGATGTCACGTTATACGTCAAAGAGCCCCAAACTACCTTGAATATGTTGCTGCGGGAATTTGTCGCCTTTGGTGGCCTGTCTGGCGTTTCTATCAACTGGAGTAAGTCCCAGTTTTTCCCCCTAACGCCTGCAGTGGCGGAATTCCCGCTCGATTACCCTCTAGAATGGTGTTCCTCGGAGTTGCGATACTTAGGGATACAACTCTCGAGAGACAAGGGAGACACATTGCGGCTGAACTATGGAATGGCTATAACTAAACTAGCAGACTCGGTGACCCGTTGGATCAAACTACCCTTGTCCTTGGCGTCTAGAGTTTCCCTCATAAAGATGGTGATCTTGCCGCGTTTCTTATATATGTTCCTCAATATACCATACCACCCGGGTGCTTATTTTTTCAAAACCCTGCGCTCCGAACTTATAAGACTAGTATGGGGGGGCAAACAAGCGCGCCTTCGGTGGGCGGTTATAACACAACCTTATCATATGGGAGGGTTCGATATCCCTGATTTTGAGCTTTATTACTTGAGTGCGCAGGCACACTACCTGTACTATTGGGTGAAACCTACTGCCTTCATGCCACAAATTGCGGCGGAAGACTGGATTGCCCGCCCACTGCCACTTTCTGGGGTGATGCATGCCCCCAGCTCTGTGATGGAAATGCAGGCAAACACGGTCACTTGTACAATGGACGCATGGCATAGAATAGGGAGACGTTTACAGGCCCCGTTGCTCTATACAGCTCGATTACCATTGACTTATCACCCGCATATGGTGCTTTACCAGGAACTGGGCTTCCGGAACATGTGTCGCCGGTTGAGAATCCAGACATGGGGCGATCTATTCCATGGCGGGATATTTCGCTCTCGGGAACACTTCTTCGGGGATAGAGAGCCTACACTCCTGGAGTTGTTTTATTTTCTACGGTTGCAAGAGGGCCTGAAAACCATCCTACCGGAATATCCTCGGGAACCCCCCAGTGTGGCCCCGCTTACAGTTGTGCTGGGTAGCACGGATGGTGCACATCTGGTGTCCAATATCTATAAAACCCTTTGGACGGAACTGCCGGTGGTGGAGAGTACGGCTAGAGTGCACTGGTCCCATGACCTTGGTAGGGAAATCACGGATGACCAGTGGGAATACTGCTGTAACCTATCGGGGGAGGTGATGTCTAGCTGTCGCTTTAAAATTATACATTACAATTCCTCCATTGGCTGTATTACACGCCTGTTAGGAAAGTCAGATTCGGCTTGGCTGACTCGGATAGATGCGAGAGATGCGGACAAGGAGGGGCGGACTTCCTCCATTTGGCATGGACCTGCCTGCAGGTGCAGGAATATTGGTCGCAAGTTTGCGAAGGCATCTCCCTTATGCTAGACATTCCACTAGAATTGGATCCAGTGCTGTTCCTGCTGGGCTACACTGCGCGCATAGCAAGGAATGTCAGGAAATACACTAATGTTGCACTGTTGCTGGCGAGACAACACCTGGCCTGCAGATGGGGGCGGGGTCGTGCCCCTAAATTCAAAGACTGGTTGCGAGATATGTTATACTGCCAGGAACAGTATGGAATTTTCTCTGAGTTGCTGCCTCTGACATCTAGGCCGGCCGACATTTGGGGTCCTCTGCAGACATACCTTCTCCTCACTGCATCACATGGGACAGAGGGTACTGATGTTATTGATGTGGTCCCAGCAACGGATTCGGAATAGATAATGGGGCTGTATGTAGGAATGGAACAGGGGAGGGTGAGGAGCCTGATGGCCCTACTACTATTGTCCAATTGGACGTATGAGTGTCCGCTCGTTCACCGTTTCAGTGCATCTGGAAGACTCTGCAAGGGTGTTACTGAGAGAGCACGAGTTTGGAAAAAAATGTATAAGTACGCCATATTTACAAGCACGTAGTTAGTTAACATGTACTTTGCACCAGAGTGTTTATATTTAGAAGTGAAATACACAGAGTGTTTATATTTAGAAGTGAAATACACAGAGTGTCTTATATTCAGTGGTGAAATGCATAGAATGTTTAAGTAGAGTAACAATAATCATAACTGTGTGAGATTCATATAGAAATGTTTGGGATGAATATGAAAACCTCATGTTCTCATGTTAAAGGAATAATGTAAGAGTTGAATGTAACTCTAAAAAACCCAGTATTTTGTGTAGGCCTCATGGCAATTCACAAGCAAATCTAAACGTGCTGCTAAAATAATGTGAGACAAGGTTGACATGGTTCTTTCAAAATGTACTATTGAACTTAGGGTTAAAAGTATATGCTTTATAGATGTGTTATTTTAGAAACGTATGCTAGTTAAGAATGTTTGCTGTTTAAATCAAGTTAACGTTTTAAGAGTGCAGGAACCTGCTGAATGTAAATCAAGTAGGCCAGAGCCGATAATGTCATGAAGTTGAAATCGTCATGTGCTCGTTAGAGGAGAGGTCGTGAGGTGTCCAGTATGAAGCTCTGAGAGTGTTTTATGGCCTAAGATATGGGGAAGTCTGGAATTTGAGGCCCACTGCAGGAAGAGCTGTATGCAGGTGCGAGGGTCCTAATCAGCTCGAATGAAAGGGACTTTGTTCAGTGGCGCCTTGCGCAGGCCTGTAGGAGTTTCCAGGAATTTCAGGGGGTATCAGCGCACGGAAGAAGAAGCCTGGGAACCAAGGTCAACTTTAACGAGGGTCTTCAAGAGTACCATCATGGAGTTTGCCGCGGAAAGATGTACCACGTGAGGGGCGTCCCAAGGGGCGTTTCTATTGGAAATGTGATTTGGTATTAGGGAAAGTGACCCGGGAGGAGAGCAGAGCAGATGATTTTGGGAGCCTAAGGAAGCGGATGGGTAGGCAGATAGGCTGATCAGGAGAGACCCATTATCAGAGAAGAGACAAAGAGAAGTGCGTGATCTTCTTAGGAAGTCACCACGGCTGACACCTAGAGGGTTAAGATCTTGTTAAGTAGGGATGTCATTTAGTGTAGTGTAGGGACAGACTAACTTTAATTTTCTTTTCTGTAATGACTTTGAGGTTGCAACTTGTATCCATTTTAGCAACCCTGATGGTATTCGAACTTGTACTTATTATTTTGTTCTTCAGACTCAGACTATTCAAGAAGTTCATGTTCATAGTGATTCCGATTTACCTGTTGAATCTCATCTTGAGAAGTTTGTATCTTCAGTTATCTTTGACTTTATATTAAATCTTTAAAACTTAATTTTGGTCAGTGGTCATTTAGAGTGGTGTAAGTTCTTAAATTGATTGTTTACCTCGAGATTACCTTTTACTCAAGACAGGTACCAACGGTTCAGTCGACAGGAAGAAGGGATTTGGCAAGATAATTAGTAACCAGTAATCCCGCGTTAGCAGTTGGTAGCAGAGTGAGGATGGTTATCTTCTTGAGGAAGGTAATCTAGAGAGGTTAGTTTACCCCAAGGCCCGAGACGTCGAGAGACGAGCAGCGGAAGAATCGTGTGCCGAAAGGTGCAGACGGTGCGAGAAAAGCAGCAGTATCGGAGAGTGAGTATAAAAAGGGTCATGCGTGAACAGATTGCGGTGTTTTGTGTTGTATTTGTATTGTAATGTCTTGCGGAGTTGAATGCCTGTAGTGTGAATGAGAGAAGGTTGTGAGCGCGCGCAACCTGGTAAACTGGTAACCTGGTAAACGGGTGAACTGGTGAAATCTTAAGTTCAGGCCAGAGCTTAAGTGGTTTTGGGTGTATCGAACATCCAGGGTAGTTGTCGACCATAGTACGGAGGTCACGAGGTACCATTGACCGCCGTGGATCCAAGATAGGGGGAGTGTAAGAGTGAGTGTATGAGTAACGGACGCTGGTCGAAAGTTACTGCGTGTGAGTAACCTATCGGAGAAGGCGATTGTCTGGAAGTAAACGGAAAGACATTTCGCCAAGTTAGGGTGACAACTACAGAAAGACTGTGGGCGTACAGTCAAAGAAAGGTGATCGCTTGGACGGAAGTAATCATTTTTCAGTGTATGAATGGGATGTGTGCATGACCGAGGAGACGAGCTGAGAAAGGAGGGGAACTGCTGCGAAGGGGGACGGGTGACGTCGGCTAGAGCCGCGCTGTGATTGAGCGGTTGGTGTGACGTTAGCTAGAGCCGCGCTCTGGTTGGGCGGCTAGAGTGACGTCGGAGGAAAGTCGCGTACGGATAGGCCAGTTAGTGAGAACGGCGCCGAGATTGGTGGAATATCATCAGGAAGTAAACAAACGCGGAGAAAAGAGAAATCATGAAGTGTTTTAAGTGTTTGAAAGGGATTTTTAAACGTAAACGAAGTGAACATTATTACGGGGAAGAGGCTCCCCCAGAGGGTACGCCAGCTCATTATATGGCAACGAATGTGGGGCTGCATACGATATTATGGATTGGGGCTTGGAATAAGCTTACGGAAGGAAATGAGGAAATGCAGTTCCCAAAGTACGGAACGTTTAAGTTAGAGGTGTTACATCGGCTAAAAGCAACCATGTCCTCATTGAAACCTTCACCTAGACCAACACAGTTTGAGGCTCTTAATGCATGGATTAAGGCTGCACACGACCGAAATTTGAACAGGCGTCAACAAAGGCTGACGCGATCGGTAAGGGCAGTGCGAGATTCCAAATGGGATGAGGAGGAAAAGCGTTGGAGGGTACAGACTATTGAGGTGGAGAAAATGTATCCGATGAGGGAGGTGTCAGGAGGAGGAAACCTCATGGAAGAAGACGAGGAAAGCGAGTCGGAGGACAATCTGATAAACAGATTGTTAATGGATAGACCACCTCCGAGAGTGGGTTTGATAGAAGATAGAGGGCTCGCAAGGGAAGATGGGAATGAGATAGAGGGATATACACCACTCCCTATATCGGAATGGACACCTAGCAAAGGCGGAGAAACACCTCCAAACAACACTGTACAGAGTGTAGTGGGAAGGTTTGTGGTGCAGAAAACGCCAACCACAGAAAGGGTTGAGTCTGTGGGATTGCCAGACGCTCTTCAAGTGCCTGTTACCATAGGACCCATAGTTTCGATCTATAATTCTGAGAGAGATAGAGGGGAACAACAAAGGCAATTGGATAGGGAAAGGATTGAGATGGAAAGGAGGAATAATGTGACGAATGCATGGAAACAATTACCAGGTTCGGTAACGTGGAACACCCCATTAGACACAACTGTCGGTCCCAATTCAGAACAGGGAGGTCCGAGAGGACCAATGGATCTAAGGGGACCGCGGCCAAGATCTTTTTCAGAGTTAAGAGCTGATTTGAGGGAATGGGACGGGTCCATAGTATCTCCGAGTAACAGGACAAGAACGGAACCAGAGTGGGAAAGCAGGGGTAACGGGACTGTATCTCATTGTGGGGCCAGCGAAAGCAGTCAGGGCCGGGAAGGCCAAAGTCAAGAGAATAGAGGGGATGCAGGTCCTACAAATCAGAGAGAACAATCGGAACAAAATACTAGGATTGTAGAATGTGAGGAAATGTCCCGTCTCTGGGGGAACGGAGGAGATGAGGCGGTACGGAATTTTCAGAATAGGTTTAGGTGCCTTCATCATACGCTTGGGGAAGACGTTCAACATTGGAGAAAGGAGAACAGCGATAGGTCCCGCCACGCCTCGAATACTCAGGAAGCACAGGGAAGTAGGGAAGAAAGAGGGAGTACTAGAACCTCTTATCCTCAATCCCGTGAAACTAGCCAGGATGGAGAGAGAGAGGCTGGGAGGCATGAAGGAGTGTTTCACCACCCACCCCGAGAAGACGGAAAGGCATGGGACTTAGAGAGATGGGAACAGGGGAGGACTCCCTATAATTCACCAATACCTAAACGTAGATCTCGGAGCTGGGATGGGAGAGATGCGGATGGAGGAGCTAAATTGAGTGTCTTGAAAGCTGAAATAAAGGCAAAAAGGCTTGATGTTACCAGTTTAAAATCAGATGTTGATGAGATAATAGATGGAACATTGCCTTTGGAGAGGATAGAATTGTACGAACAGGATGAGTTATTGTTCATGGCAAAGGATATTACTAGGAAAGCTAGAGCGGTTCATGAAAAACTGACCGATTTGGCAGACAAGTATGCCGTGGATTTGTCTAGGACAAGGGCATTACAGAGTAACCACAGATTACAGTACGCAGACCAAGATCTAGATGAGAAGAGAACTGCTGGATTAAAAACACACATAAGAGAGCTGGTAACAGGGATAAGAGTGTGGAGAGAACTGGATAAATGGGAAGAAAGGTGGTCGAAAAAGGGCACAGTTAGGCGAAGTGCAAATGTGATGACCCCTGAGGGAAGGGTAATGCAGATGGAGGCATTCCCTTTGCGAGAAATATCAAATGGAAATTATGTACATGTACCCTGGAGTAGAGGAGACTTAGCCGCATTTACCAACTCATTCCCGAAGTTGCGGGACAACCCAGTCGAGTGGTATAAGCAGGTAGAGAGGTTTGTTAAAATTTCGAAAGTATTGTGGATAGATTTGAACACGTTGTTTGACATCGTGGTCCCATCTGATCTGTGGACCCCTTGTAAGACTAGTGTCGACTGGCCAAATGCTGAACCATTGAGAGATGTTCGAACTAATGGACCAGCTGAGATAGTCATGCGAAAGTATGAAAGGGTAATAGCATGGCTGAAAGATAAGGTACCACCACAGGATATAGATTGGGTAAAAATAGACCGAACAAGGCAGGAACCCAAGGAGACAGTTCACGAGTTTTATGAAAGATTGTTGAAAACATTCAAGCAATACAGTGGACTAGATGTAATGGATCCCAAAGACATAGGGCAGTTCGTGTCAAAGTTTGTATTGGGGTTGAGACCTGATATTTGTTTGATGATACAGCAACATTTAATCTGTTGGCAGAACAAACCACTAGATGAGATTTTGCGATATGCGAGGTACTGCAGTGACGAGATAGATTCTAAAGCCAAGAATCTAAAGGAGAAATTGATGGTGGTGCAAATGCAGTCCGCTGGGAAGGGTGGCCAGCAGAAGCAGGGGATGGGACGAAAACCAAATGGTCAGAACAAAGATAATGAAGAAGGGCAGAGACCTAGGATAGACTTTGCCACTTTAAAGAAAACGACAAAGTGTCATCTATGTCACCAGGTGGGGCATTGGCGACGCGAGTGTCCCTTTAACCCTGAAAACGGAGAGCAAGAAGTAGAAGAGCAGGTCCAAGAAGACACAGTGCAAAAAGTGACAGTCCCAAGCAGTAAGGTGGCCAAAGGGGGGACTTCGGCTCCACGGGCCCAATTCCCACAGCCACCGAAGATAGCAGCTGGAGGAAAGGTCTTTAAACAAATGCCTCTGTTTATCGAGGAAGAAAAATGTTATTACATTGATCCATTGACAGGACAACGGGTGAGCAGTGAAGAAGACTGTACCCTCGGGGCAGTTCTAGAAGTGGATCAGAGAGGGCCATTTGTTGAGGCAGAAGTGGCAGGGTGTCCCACTACGTTCTTAGTGGACACTGGGGCTACTCGTTCGACTCTGAGATCAGCGGTGGTTCCAGACTTGCCGATGTCAGGGGAAACAATTCAGGTGGTAGGAGTCGCAAATAAAAGAATGACTAGTCCCTTGACAGAACCAGTGTCTGTGAAAATTGGAAACCACATGAACGAACATCAGTTTGTGGTTTGTGACTCGAGTCCGGTATGTCTGTTAGGTAGGGATTTGTTATGCAAATTGAATTGCACCATATACTGCACCCCACAAGGAGTGGAGGTACAGACTACCGACGATGATGCTACCTTTAAGGTGGCCAATTCAAAATTCTGTGTAGAACTATATCCTACTCTGACTGTAGAAGATCTTCCACAAGACTTAAGAGATGTAGTGGCGTCAGAGGTGTGGGATTTCACAGGAGAAGATATAGGATTGATTAAAGGGGTAGAACCGGTAAAAATTCTGGTAAAACCAAATGTTGAGTTTCCAAGAACGCCTCAATACAAATTGTCCCAGGAAACGATTGCAGGAATAAAGCCTGTGATCGAGTCAATGATACAGCAGGGAATACTGAAGGAAATCGTGGGCAGTCCTTGTAACTCCCCGATTATGGGTTTGCAGAAACCTAGTGGGAAGTTTAGGATAGTTCAGGATTTACGAAAGATTAACAACATAGTCGTTTCATGTTGTCCCGTGGTACCGAATCCATCAGTGATATTGTTTCAAATACCATGTCAAGCAGAATGGTTCACAGTGATAGATCTTTGCCAGGCTTTCTTTTCAATCCCATTGGATGAAGAGAGCAGGTACCTTTTTGCGTTTAAAATGGAAGATCGCGTTTTAACATGGTGTCGAATTCCACAAGGATTCACAGACAGTCCATCCATCTTTAATCAGTTGTTGAAAAAGAATCTTGAGAATCTAGTACTGCCACAGAACTCGGTTCTGGTACAGTACATAGATGACCTACTTGTTGCGTCAGAAACAGAGGAAGCTTGTAAAGTAGATTCAATTGCCTTACTGAATCATTTAGCTGAAAATGGACATAAGGTATCTCCGAGCAAGTTACAGTATTGTCTGACAGAAGTACAGTATCTAGGGCACAGGTTAGAAAAAGGGAAACGTAAGGTGTCCCCAGAGAGGATTGAGGCGATAATGAAAATGAATGCGCCTACAACTCAGAGAGAGGTTAGAATGTTCCTAGGAATGGTGGGTTACTGCCGACAGTGGATAGTTAACTTTTCACTGAAAGCAAAGCCCTTACAGAAACTGACGCACAAGGAGGTGAGTGATCCGGTACCATGGGATGAAGAATGTCTGGTGGCGTTTTTACAGCTGAGGGACGATTTATGTCGTGCTCCGGCTCTGGGAATGCCAGATTATGAAAAGTCGTTTTCACTCTATTGCTGTGAGAGAGAGGGATGTGCTTTGTCAGTCTTGGCACAGACCCACGGTAATGCCCGTAGACCAGTTGCATATTTTTCGGCTACATTAGATCCAGTAGCCGCAGCGTTGCCCGGATGTCTCAAATCCGTTGCTGCAACGGGTGTCAGCATTGAAAGGAGCGAAAGTATTGTAATGGGACATCCAGTAGTGGTGTATGTACCACATTCAGTTGAATTGTTAATGACCAGGACGAAGACGCAGCATCTGACCAATAGCAGGCTCACGCGTTATGAGCAAGTTATACTTGCCGCAGAAAACGTGACTCTCAGGAGATGCTCTGTCTTGAATCCTGCTACTTTGATGCCATTACCTACTGTAATAGAAGGCGAAGGATGTGAAGACCACGATTGCCTTGATGTGACTGAACTATGCACGAAACCCAGACCAGATATAGTGGATGAGCCATTGTCTGACCCCGATGAAATTTACTTTGTTGATGGCTCATGTTTAAGAGACGATACTGGTCGGTTAAGAGCAGCTTATGCTGTTTGTACCATTACTGAAGTTGTGGAAGCCGCTTGCCTGGAAGGAGTACATTCCGCACAGGTAGCAGAGATTATTGCCCTAACTCGTGCCTGCATAGCAGGAAATGGAAAGAGAGTCACCATCTACACGGACAGCCAATATGGTTTCGGTGTGGTTCATGATTTCGGGCAGTTGTGGTCTCAGAGGGGTTACATGACCTCCTCTGGTTCGCCCATTCGAAATGGAGAATTTGTGAGATTGCTGATAGAAGCATTACAAGGTCCTGTTGATATTGCAGTAGTGAAGTGTGTAGCTCATACTAAGAATACAGATTTTGTGTCACAAGGTAATAGATATGCTGATGAAGTCGCACGCTATTGTGCGGAACAAAGTTATTCTTTCTCAAAGGTGGAAATAGAAGGTGCAGAAGAAAAGACTGAATTAAGTATGATGTTAGAAACTGTAGACACTTGGGAGGATTTAAGAATAATGCAGGAGAACGCACCTGAAAAAGAGAAAAAGGCATGGGAAATAGCAGGCTGTGTGCGAAGTGAAATGGATTTTTGGGTTTCAGCAGATGGGAGAGCTGTGTTACCTGAAGAATTAGCTAATCCCATGGCGAGAGAAATACATGGTCCAGTACATCTAGGAAGGGATGCTATGATGAGAGTTTTTAGGCAGACTTGGTATTGCCCGAAATTCAGAATAGCAGCAGAATCAGTATGTAAGCGATGTGTTACCTGCCAACAACTGAACGTAGGCAAACGAACACCAGTCACACTGAGTCACATTGGGAGGTCAGGGGGGCCTTTCAATAGAATGCAACTAGACTTCATCGAAATGCCAAGAGTCAATCGCCTTCGGTATGTGTTGGTGATTGTATGCGTATTTTCCAGATGGGTTGAGGCATACCCTACACGTAGGTGCGATACACTCACAGTGGCTAAATTGTTGCTCAGGGAGTTGATACCGCGCTTCGGGGTGCCTGCCTCTTTGGAATCGGACAGAGGAAAACATTTTAACAGCGAAATAGTGAAGATGTTGTGCTCCACGCTGAATATCGATCAAAAGCTGCATTGTAGTTATCGACCAGAAGCTTCAGGAATTGTGGAACAAGTGAATGGCACTTTGAAGAATAGATTGGCTAAAGTAGTGGCATCCACATCTTTGAGTTGGCCAGATGCTCTTCCATTGGTGCTCATGAGCATGCGCAGCACACCTGATAGGAGGACAGGTCTTTCTCCCCACGAGATCCTGATGGGGAGGGCCATGAGACTTCCTACAGTTCCAACTACTGCTCTATTGAATATTACAGATGATCTGATCTTGGATTATTGTAAAGGACTGTCTGACGCCATCCATTCTGTGTCTCTTCAGGTGCATGCGGCTGAAGTTCCAACAGCGAGGAACCTGTGTCATGACCTGAACCCAGGGGACTGGGTCCTGGTTAAAAAACACGTCCGGAAGAACTGCCTAGATGTTCGCTGGCGTGGGCCCTTTCAGGTAATCCTGATCACGAACACCGCGGTGAAGTGCGGGGGGCTGCCAAATTGGATCCATGCATCCCATACTAGAAGAGTTCCAGCACCTCTAGAAGGAACAGCTCCCATCCCAGACGAAAGCCCGGAAGTGGAAGAAGAGTCGCAAGAAGGGATTGAGGCAGCTGAGGAGGTGTCGGAAGAAGTTGGGAACGCATCGGATTCAGAAGAAGAGCGAAGGCAGGACGGCAGTGAGACAGAAGACGCAACTGAAGGAGAGAGCAGAAGTGAATACGACTCAGACTCAGATCCGTATCGGAGCGAGCAAGAACCAAGTGGGAGGACAAGGAATAGGAGAATAAGGCTTGGAGCTGCCACTTGGCCAACAAGAAGAAGAAGGCTAAGTTTGAGGTCGGCCCAAGAAGAAACGCTTACTCCTATATCCGAAGACTCAGATCCAGAAGAAGATATCCAGGATCAAGCTGAGGAGGGTCTTAGAAGATCAAGTAGAGTGCGAGTGCCTAGCAGAAGATACTCTACTCCCGACTGGACCTACCTTGTTGCAGATGTCTGGGAGACACAGAACAGGGAGGATCAGGGAAGTGGAACTGATCAGAACTGACCCGATCATCACAGTGCAAATAAAGTTTCTACTGCCAGGAGCGGAGACCGAAAGGTTGCTGACACTCAACATCGTTCATCCTGCTCTCCTGAGTGGAATAAGAAAATTGCTTTTAGAGACAGTTGAGTTTCCAGTTTGCTGTTCACGATATCCAATATTGGAAGGAACTCTTCTTCGTTTGGAAATGCTTGAACGAGTAGTAGAATTGCTAGGAGTGCTTATTGTTGTGGACTAAGATCATACTACGAATGTCTTCAAAGGGGTGCAGATCTGGAAAAGTGAAGAAAGTGATCTTGATTAGAACGGACCCCTTTGTAATTGTGGATATAGAACTGATAGTACCAGGATTGGAAATTGAAAAAACGCTAACTCTCAATTTCGTCCGTCCACTTGTCTTGAGCGAAATAAGGAGAATAATCCTAGAAAAGGTTGACTTTCCATGGTGTGGTACGAACTGTCCAGAACCTGAGGGAATGATACTTCGAATGGACGTTTATGAAGAAGTAGTGTCACTCCTTGAGTCATACATAACTTCAGACGAAAATAAGACTTTTGAAAAGAAATTGTAAACTTGTTGCAAGATAACCTAGCGCCGAGTGGAAGAAGAAAAGTGATAGGGGTTTCATTTTAGTGGATGGAGAAGGGCTAGGGTTGTCTATTTCTACTGGACTTTGAACTGTTTTGCGGAAACAAATTGTCAAGCTTCCAAGTGTTCTAAGAAAGACATTGCAAGAGAGAAAGACTTTGTTTGAAAAGAAGAGGAAGTGAATGCTGGAAGAAAGTCGAAAACTACACTGTTTGAGAACATGGAGGCTGGCAACCCGAACCGCAGGGCAAAATGTATAGCTGTTACATTTTTAGGAGTAGTGGTTTCTCTTATAATTTTAGTGGTAACTGTTTCATTCCTAGCGGGACACGAAGGGGATGGAACCACAGTTAAGGAGGATAAGGGAGTGTCAACACCGAGAACTACCACAGTTAAGGAGAAGGGAAACATCAATGAGAAAGACAAAGCGTTGTTAGATGCAGAAGTAAAAAGGTTACACATGGATGAATCACAGGGGAATTACAAGTCAAATGCTTATGCTAAGTTGCTTTATGAATATGTTGATGCCATGGAGGTAAAGGACTGCTATGTATGTATGCAGTTACCAATTTCGGTGGAGGAGGGTATCAAATACCATCATCTCCCGTTGACATATGGAATAACGTGTAGTTTATTGTTAAGTATGTTTTATGGACGAGACGGATTTGAGTATTACTTCTCGAATTTCGACTCGACATTGCCAGAGGTTCCGAATTTCAAGCATTTGAATAAATGGGACTACTACAAAAGCGAAGACAGGTTACACAAATGGTTTATTCCATGGAGAACGTTAGATACTTCACATGCTCGAAACAACAATCTGACTTGTCAAATATCAGAAGTTGAGAAAAAGTTTATAGCTCAGGTAGATACTAGATACAGAAAGCAGAAGGCATTGAAGGCATCAGGACAAGGAGAAACAGATTGGACCAAGGAGGAAAGGGCACAACAACGAAAAGGTAGTATTGGTCCAATTGCTTTGGATAAGGAGAAACGGGGGAAACTGTGCATTCACAGGAGTTACTCCTACTATGAAAACGTTTTTGTAGGACAAGTCAATTGCGAACATGCTTTTCAATTGGAGTACTACTCTAAGAACTTCATGAAAGGGATGCAAGCAATACCAAATGTATATTTTGTATGTGGAAGATATGCCTATGTGAAGTTACCAGATAATTGGTACGGATCATGCTATCTGGCTGTTGTCTTCCCTAAAATATATCATGTTGAGAATTTAGACACGCCTAAGAAAGAAATATCCACTAGATGGAAGCGAGGGCTAGGTGCAGCGGAAGTAATTGGAGATGTAATAGGTGCTGCATTCCCTTTCTTAGGATTGATAATGAATGACATTAAGATCAGGAGGTTAGCTACAGTCGTAGATAGACTGTCTGCCAGTACTGCAAGATCCTTGATGCTGATAGAGGGGGAGATGCAATCGATTAGGGCAATGGTTCTTCAGAACCGACTTGCTTTAGATGTTCTGTTAGCAAAAGAGGGAGGAGTCTGTAGGGCCTTGAAGGTCCAGGAATGCTGTACTTACATTCCAGACAATTCAAAGCCTCTAGAGAAGTATATACAAAACATCACTGCCATACACTACGAAATTGAGGACCTGGCAAAGGTAAATGTGTGGGAAAAAGTAGGCCATGGAATGGGTAAAGTTGGAAGTTGGTTTGCCAACTTAGGAAAGGGTATCGTTTGGTACATATTGAAACCCATCATCATAGTAGTGATTTGTGTAATCACTTTGTGGGGTTTGGTGCGTTTGTATCAATGGTATAGAGCAAAGAGGTTACAGAGAGCTATGAAGAAACAGGAAGAAGAGTTGACAGCGATGCAGGACACCCAATATAAGAGTCTGAAAGCATTAGAGAGTATGAAAAGAAGTGGTACTGTCCTGACTTCACTTTAAAGGTTCTACATTTTTGTGTCATGGTGATGATGACCCCTGAAGGTCATCAAAGGGGGGACTGAGAGAGCACGAGTTTGGAAAAAAATGTATAAGTACGCCATATTTACAAGCACGTAGTTAGTTAACATGTACTTTGCACCAGAGTGTTTATATTTAGAAGTGAAATACACAGAGTGTTTATATTTAGAAGTGAAATACACAGAGTGTCTTATATTCAGTGGTGAAATGCATAGAATGTTTAAGTAGAGTAACAATAATCATAACTGTGTGAGATTCATATAGAAATGTTTGGGATGAATATGAAAACCTCATGTTCTCATGTTAAAGGAATAATGTAAGAGTTGAATGTAACTCTAAAAAACCCAGTATTTTGTGTAGGCCTCATGGCAATTCACAAGCAAATCTAAACGTGCTGCTAAAATAATGTGAGACAAGGTTGACATGGTTCTTTCAAAATGTACTATTGAACTTAGGGTTAAAAGTATATGCTTTATAGATGTGTTATTTTAGAAACGTATGCTAGTTAAGAATGTTTGCTGTTTAAATCAAGTTAACGTTTTAAGAGTGCAGGAACCTGCTGAATGTAAATCAAGTAGGCCAGAGCCGATAATGTCATGAAGTTGAAATCGTCATGTGCTCGTTAGAGGAGAGGTCGTGAGGTGTCCAGTATGAAGCTCTGAGAGTGTTTTATGGCCTAAGATATGGGGAAGTCTGGAATTTGAGGCCCACTGCAGGAAGAGCTGTATGCAGGTGCGAGGGTCCTAATCAGCTCGAATGAAAGGGACTTTGTTCAGTGGCGCCTTGCGCAGGCCTGTAGGAGTTTCCAGGAATTTCAGGGGGTATCAGCGCACGGAAGAAGAAGCCTGGGAACCAAGGTCAACTTTAACGAGGGTCTTCAAGAGTACCATCATGGAGTTTGCCGCGGAAAGATGTACCACGTGAGGGGCGTCCCAAGGGGCGTTTCTATTGGAAATGTGATTTGGTATTAGGGAAAGTGACCCGGGAGGAGAGCAGAGCAGATGATTTTGGGAGCCTAAGGAAGCGGATGGGTAGGCAGATAGGCTGATCAGGAGAGACCCATTATCAGAGAAGAGACAAAGAGAAGTGCGTGATCTTCTTAGGAAGTCACCACGGCTGACACCTAGAGGGTTAAGATCTTGTTAAGTAGGGATGTCATTTAGTGTAGTGTAGGGACAGACTAACTTTAATTTTCTTTTCTGTAATGACTTTGAGGTTGCAACTTGTATCCATTTTAGCAACCCTGATGGTATTCGAACTTGTACTTATTATTTTGTTCTTCAGACTCAGACTATTCAAGAAGTTCATGTTCATAGTGATTCCGATTTACCTGTTGAATCTCATCTTGAGAAGTTTGTATCTTCAGTTATCTTTGACTTTATATTAAATCTTTAAAACTTAATTTTGGTCAGTGGTCATTTAGAGTGGTGTAAGTTCTTAAATTGATTGTTTACCTCGAGATTACCTTTTACTCAAGACAGGTACCAACGGTTCAGTCGACAGGAAGAAGGGATTTGGCAAGATAATTAGTAACCAGTAATCCCGCGTTAGCATTAGTTCGGCGGTATTATTATTGCTTGATGTTGTGAAATTATATTGCTGATTTACTCTGACCCTCACCTGAGCTGCCATGGCTCAGGGCTGTGATACCGCCCCTATTGGGAGGTGTAACTATGTATTGTATCAGTCCCATGATGTGCTTCTCTAATAACTGCTATAATGGCTCTATTGGCACCTCCATCGCCCCAGGTGATATGTCTCCGTATACTGTTATCTAGCTAGTTATAAACTTGATATTGACCTGTCCTAAGCCGACTCCTGAATTACTGCTGAGATGTTGACCATGTCCATAATGCTCCCACTTTGCTCATTGTTACCGTAGGTGCCACCTCCGAAATGCATGTGTATCGCTGCCGGCCTAATATGGTTGTAGGCGCAATGCTGTGTATGTAACCTTACTTGACAATAAAAGTTTGTATCCAAAAAAAAAAAAATAATAATAAAAATTTAAAAGTTAGCTGACCTTTATCAAGTGAGAAACTACTGCATCTCTGCCATGATTAAACCCCTCCGATGGCCCGGTGGATTAAGGGCCATCAGAGGCAGGCCGCTGATTCCACCCACCTAATTTAGATAGACTGAATTAGAGGTCAGATTTCACTGCCTGTTACCATCAGAATAACCCTGGTGGTAAGGGGCAGCAGAAGCTGCTACATGCTCCCCTCGCCATATGAGAGGGCTCCCTTGGTGAGGAGAGCATTTTCTTTTGCATCTCAAAATATAAAATCCTGCTTTGGAATTTTCTTTTTGAAAACAAAACAGAAAACTATTTTGTACAGGGATCCACCAATATGCAAAAAGCAGTGACAGGAACCACAGTGAAGAAGGTTCTTGCCAAAGCTTTAAGAAACAACTGCTCATTTGGAAGTAATTTCTAAACCGGGCAGATGGTACCTCTGTCAGCAAGTGGCCTTTAGGGAAAATAGGGGCCCTCTGCCAGATTGTAAATCTGGCCCTCAGTGAAAGAAAATTCAATATGTAGGAATGTCCAGCCGGAAAAAAGTTTAGGTCTGCGAC
This sequence comes from Lissotriton helveticus, assembly GCF_964261635.1. Lineage (NCBI taxonomy): Eukaryota > Metazoa > Chordata > Amphibia > Caudata > Salamandridae > Lissotriton > Lissotriton helveticus. The sequence continues at coordinate 908,185,323 of NC_136061.1, forward strand.
AAGAAACTTGTGGACGTGTCGAGATGAACCTTGCCACAATAGGAGTTACATTTAAGTATTATCAGAGAAAGGTTACTTGAATCATTTTGACTACTAATTATGCAAAATGTAGAGTCAAACTGTAACTATTAGTGGTTTATTGAGCATATTTTGGGATAATTACAGGCAGACAAGATCTGGCTAGTTCTTTGTTTAGAGCTGGCAAGAAGAAAATGATTAAAGAGGTGGTAAACAATGCTTTGATAGAAGAGGTGCGATCTACACGTGCAAAATATGCCAGATATGAATGTATAATCAATTCTGACGAATCTGCAGTGCCACAGGCTTATCTTATGAACTTCTCTTCTAAGGAATCAAAAAGTTCAATGCTCAAACTAAGGCAAATATGATACAAAATTAAGAAAATCAATCAAATCTGTAGGATACATTGGGGCATATTCTCAAGGAACTATCGCTGCGTTATCAGCACTTTATGGCAGCCAAAGTTGCGACAAAACTAACACCCCATTCACAAGCTGGTGATAGCAGCCCATATCACCAGTTTACCTGCGATAGCAGCTGCAAAAAACATTGCCACTGATAGCCCCAGCAACTATCGCTAATGAGATGCAAAGTAGGCGTTCCCGTGCCAAAAGCTGCGACAACATCACTCTACAACATTCTCAATGACCAGCCAGATCGGTGATAAGATCCCAAAGCAGGCGATAAGGCATGCTATCAGCAGGAATTTAGCACCTGATCTTACCTGGTGTAAAGTCAGGCGACAGCCTGCACCAGAAAAGGGAACCCAGGCCAGAGCCACAGCTGAAGAACAATAGATGCCATCGAGCCACTTATCATGCAGCCTGGACACCCAAGAGGGCCACAACACCCACCACCACCACCACCAGGACCTTCCCCATGCCCCAGACTCCCACCGACCCCCCAGTCCAACACAGAGGCAGCACAGACAAAGACAGCGACCTTTAGAAAAGGCACCAACCTCACAGACCCAACATCAGAGAATGTCATTGCCCACTACAGGCTCAAAGGGACAACCATCCTCCGCATCCTGATCACCATTGCCCAAAGGCTGACGGTACCAACACAGCAGACAACCAGCATCCCACCTCAGGCCAAGCTGCTGGCCCTGCCGCACGTGTTGACCTCTGGTACCTTCCTAACAACAAATGCCAGAATCGGAGCAGTCTCACAGCCTGCCCAATCAAAGTTCCTCACAACGGTTGACGCGTTTCAGTCATGAGGAAAAAAGGATCATCGTTACGGAGGTGATCGAACACTACCGACAATTGCCCTGGTGTCACTAACTCTGTGCATTGTGAGCCAACGACATGTGGCTATGGGCCACTGCTGACCGCTGCCTCCGGACTACACTGCGGTCAAGTAGGACGCACATTTGGAACTGAGTCTTGATCATGCAATGGCCGAGTACGCATGGCAATGCAGACTCCAAATCACTATACTTCCTTCAATGTGGTGCCACCGACTCTTTGCATAGCATTACAACCACATGTGTCTGTGGCCCCTTGCTGGCAACACCTTTGGTCCACACTGCGGTCGAGTAGGTCACACAGTTAGAACTGAGTCTTGATTTAGCAATGGCCGAGTTCATATCATTGTACCGGCATAATCGCAGATTACACCCCCTCTCAGCCCCAGTGCCACTAAGTCTGTTCCCCGATATTCATGGACACTCTCTGTTTGAACTTTGGTAGCATCTGAGTCTATGGACTGGGGGTTGTCTTCATCCTCATGTAGCTGATACCAAAGTGCTGGTAATGGCGAAGCTGTAGCATTCCACTCCTCCATTTGCCTCTTCCGGATGGTGCCTGCCTTCGACATCATGCCCTGCAGGACATCTTCCACTGTCCCCTGCAACTCTCCGCCACATTCACCTCAGACATCGATGAGGACCCACTCAGTCCATGTCGCCTTACCACAGTGCAGCGCAAGTCACCGTCCTGTGGTGGTGTGCCTGTGCCGGCCCAGTGCATCCAGGGCTACTAACTCTGTGCAGCTCAGGTCATGGACCCTGTCTGATAGAATATTGGATGGTCTCTGTGACGATGGCCTTGTGGTCATCAAAGCCATGTGTATGTGGCCCTGCGCTGTCCGCTACCTCCGGCCTCAACTGCGGTCCACCAGGGCTCACACATCAAATCGAGTCCTGACCGGCCCGGACGTCACATCACCGCAGGAAGCAACTGACACACTGTCGTACTGGCAGACTAACGGAGTTGCTCACACCTGTCATGGATGCCATCAGCTGCCTGATACCCTGCTCAGCACTCCAGCTGCCACTAACTCAGTGCACCACAAGTCATTGTCCATTTCTGTTTTGGTTATGTTCTGTGGAGAGCTCATGCATCAATGTCACCTCAGGCAGTGTGGGAGACCTGGGACAATGATGAGGAAGATGATGCCGGTGTGACACCCCCCACTGCAGCTGCATCAGGAATATCCCGAAAGGACACAATCCTAGACATTTTCTTCACATAAGCACGCTCAGCTCTAGTGCCCCAACCTCAGTGCACTGCAACTCACAGACACTTCTGTTTGCTCATTGGGTGATCTCTGTACTTGCTCCAGCTACCACCATGATGCTCCGCTGTTGTCTCTGTAATGCTGGTGTTTTCTGTTTCCATTTTAATAGTGTTCACTGTTGTAGTCCGTGAGGGCTGGCTTACACTCATCCCACACACATCCAGCACAGGAGTCACTGTACATGTGACCCTGCCAATAAAGGGACCGGGCACACATGCCTGTAGCCAGTCCCACCAACTATATAAGTGTGTATGTGTGGTCATAATGTATGTATGAAGGCCCCAGACCCTACAACATTACATTATGCTGTGTACAGTGGACACAACCGTTCTCCCACTGGCAGCGGGTACGACCTTGGACATGTAGCTTTGTCATCAGCCACTCAATATGTAAGAGGAGTGGAGTGGGCCATAGTACAGAGGTCCAGCATCGGTGTATGAATGGTAATTCCGGGGCACTGGGCGTGGTTCAGTACAGGAAATGTGCAAATGCATGTGTCTCTGTTGCAGTGTGGGTTTATTTTGTGGGATATAGGTGGTCCCTGATGGGACTTAGACACCCTGTATGTGATGTAGTTTAGCTTCCATGAGCTCTGACCCCTTTTGGCATTCTGATACCTGGCTTCTGAATGCAATGTGTGCCTCGGTGGAGTGTTGGGAGCCAGCCGTGGTGGCAGGTGCTTCCTTGCTGTGTGGTCTGTGCAGGGGCTGGGGTCTCCTCTATGTAGCTTAGCTGCCCAGCTCCTGGGGGTGGGTTGCCTAAAATGTCCATGAGCTGTTGTAGTGCATCAGTGTCGGAGGTGTGGTGGTCATCACTGATGAGTTGTCTGGTCTGCTCTACTGGAGGTGTTGTTTGTCCCTCTGTAAAGTGAAAGAGAGATGCATGTTTACTTATTTATTTATTTATTCATTTGTAGAGCGCATGGTTACACCAACGGCATGTCCCCACGCTGAGACATATCCAGATGAGTAACTGCTGCTGCTACATGGCACTTACTCTGTCCCTTCATCAGTTTTTGAGAACAGCCATGTCTTCAGCTGTCTGCGGAAAGAACTTTCGCTGGGTTCCGTTCTTATGGTGATTGGCAGGGTATTCGAGATTTTAGCTGCTAAATACCTGAAAGAGCGAGCCCCCATTCTGGCTTTGAATATTCTTGGGACCTTCACTAAAGCCATGTCCATGGATCTCAGATTTCGTCCTGGGATATATTTAGTCAGTAGTGGTTGCAGGTATCTAGGGCCTTTGTGTGAGAGGATGCGATGACAACAGCACATTGCCTTAAACCTGGCTCTCTTCTCCACTGTCAACCAGTGTAAGGTTTTCTTAGTATTAGTTCTCCTTGGAAGGCTGAGAACCAGGCGTGCATTTTGCATCCTTTGCAATTTAGCTAGGCCTTTTATGGAAGCAACTAAATACGGTATATTACCATAATCTAATTGTGAAGTGATTACTGTGTGTACTATGGTTTTCCTGGCTTTGGATGATAATAGATCTATAACTTTCCTCAGGGTTTTCAGGGCACCTTAGCACTTCCCCACTACATTCCGGATCTGGTTGTCAAATGACAATTTGGAGTCGAACCAGATGCTGAGATTTTTCACCTCTGATTTTGGTGGAGGGACTGGGCCCAGTACTTCTGGACACCATGCAGATGACCAGATAGTAGGTGTCTTACCCACCACCACTACCTCCGTCTTATTCCCATTTAGCTTGAGGCAGTGATTTGACATCCAGCCAGCCATCTCCTCTAGACACTTGGCAAAGCGTGTCGCTGCCTGAACCTTGTTTTGGTATAGCATTACAATTAGCTGCGTGTCGTCTGCGTAGGACACTATTGACACCTCATGTTTCTCTACACATTCTGCTAGTGGTCCCACATACAGATTAAAGAGGGTGGGAATCAAATTTATCCCTGTGGGACCCCTTGGGACAGAGGGTAGCTATCAGACAGATGCGTCCTTTGGGCAACTAGAAATTGTCAACCACTTCAGAGCGTTTCTCCTGATGCCGCAGGCCTCTAGTCTCTGTAGTAGCAGTGGATGCGAGACGGTGTCAAATGCCGCGCTGAGGTCCAGCATGATCAGCGTGGCTGTTTGCCCCTCATCCACCTGTTTCCTCAGTGCCTCTGTCGCCATTAGTAGCGCTGATTCTGTAGAGTGTGCCATTCGAAAACCTGACTGCGAGGGGTGTAGTAGGTCATTCAAGTTGATGTGGCCCACCAGCTGTTTATTTGTGACTTTTTCTGCGATTTTAGCCACAAATGAAAGTAGTGATATAGGGCGTAAGTTGTCTAGTCTAGTATAGTCTAGCAATAGTTTTTTCCTAAGTGCTCTAACAATGGCCTGCTTCCATTTCATTGGGACTATTCCCGTCTGAAAGGAGCGGAGAATAAGATCTGCGATGTACAGTAGGATTATGTCCATCCCCTCCATCACTCTATCTGGTCGTGCCGGGTCTAGGGGAGAGCCGGATTTTATTCATTTTGTTGTGGCTTTTAGTTCCACACTTTCCTGTATTCTAAATTTATCCAGCGTTACTCCTACAAAGTTCCCAGTCTTGACAGAAAGTGAGGTAGTGCCCAGCCATGCCTCTGTTGGAAAGGTCTCATATATGTTTGTTACTTTGTTAGCCACAAATTCTGCTATCTCTTTGCAGATCTCTTTTGAGGCTGGAATGTCTTCTTTCTTCTCTTCTTAGCTTTTGAGAGATTTCAGAATTATGAACATTTCGTTATGTGAATTGTTAGCTTTATCTATTTTAGCTGTATAGAATTCACATCTGGTTTTCTTGATCAGTGAATGATAGGCTTACAGGGGCATATTATCAAGGAAACTGCCGATAAAGCGGCGATAATGGCCTTGATAATATGTTGTATGAATTCTAATCGAAGCCCATGTTAGATGTAATCGAAGCCCATGTTAGATGTGTTCACATCTAACATGGGCTTCGATTGGCATTCATAGAGCATATTATCAAGGCCATTATCGCCACTTTATCGGCAGTTTCCTGCCGATAAAAGCGGCGATAATGTATCGCCTGTCCTTGATAATATGCCCCACAGTTCTTTTTTTAAGTCTTCTTTGGACTTGTTACAGCAATTGTTTCTCCAGATATGTTCTGATTTTTTACATGTTTTCCTAGCCCTCATTAGTTCGTCATTGAACCATGGTGCTGTTACCTTTGGCCTCCTAGGGATTCTCGTACTCCAGGGTGCTACCTTATCTAGAGCATCCGCAATCCATGTCTCTATCGGGTTATTGGCTATGTTGATATCTTTGTCCATCTTTGGCTTCTGCTCCCCAAGGGCTCGCTTGAATGATGTGGAGTTAAATTTATTCCACTTTCTGGTAGTGATTACCTCTCTGTGATATTTTGCCTTCCTCCTCTGAGATGGCACAGTAAATGGGACCAAATAGTGATCTGACCACTGAACTGGCCTGGTGCTCCTATTTCTATTTCAGTGGAATTTTTAAAGACAGGGTCTAAAATGTGGCCTGCTTGATGAGTTTGTGAATTCACTTTTTGCATTAGATTTAGTGAGAGAAGATCCTTACATATTGCACTTATTTCTTGGTCACCAAAGTGTATATTTATGTCCCCTAATACCAAAAATGTGTTATGTCTCAGTGCTGGGTATACTACCTTATCCTCCAGACTTGTTATAAAAGTTATTATTTGGCCGGGTGGGCAGTAGATAAGGAATCCAGCTAATGGGTTATCTTCTGCCATCAACAGCATGAAGAAGAGTGCCTCACAGTTGTCTGGGCCAGTTTGTTGGACCTCACATTTCATGTTGTCTCTATATATTATGGCGATTCCCCCTCCTCTTTGACCTATCCTGTCTTGCCTGACTAGGAGATAGCCATTTGGGATGGCATCTATCACATCAGGTGTTGCGTTCTCATTAAGCCATGTTTCAGTCAAAAAGGAAGAGTCCAGTGGTTTTTCACTTAGTAGATCGTGTATCTCATGCTTGTGTTTGACCATGGACCTGCAATTTAGTAGTGCCAACTGTATTTTTGACTCCTGAGTGATATGTGTTCTACCTGTGAGTGTTACATTACAGTGCCTGCATATTAGTACCATGGTATCTACATTTATTTTATGTCTGCATGCTGTATTGGTGGGTTTATTCAATTTCAGTAGTTCATCTTTAGAGTACTTAATCCTCTCTAAAGTCCCCTTAGAGCAAGGGTTTCTGGCACCTGTTCCCAGACGGGCGCGGACTGGCGCACACGGGCTTGCCTTTGGCACGCCTTCGGCTCACCAGCGGCGCGTCCACTGCGCGGTCGCGGGCACATTGGTTGAAATAGGAGGGGATTGAGGCGGAAGGAGCGCCTCTGCCCGCTAGACTGGAAATGACCCGCTCTGCTCCGCCCTTCACGCAAACGGCACACAGCCAGGGTGGCTGTGTGCCGTTTGCACACAGCTGGCAGGCTCATGCGGTGAGTGTAAAAGTTCCCAGCTGTACGTTGTGCAAAGAAACTTACTGTAAAGAAGTTGACATTGTATTGACATGTATGTTGGTGCATTGTTCTTGTTGACATGCAGACTGTATGACAATGTACATAGTGACTGTTTGGGAGGTGCTGGTAATTTGAAGTGGGACAGTGGACATTTGGACTACGTGACAGATGTGATGTTTTACACGTATATTTCAATCTCACAGTTTCCTGCTCTGTTAGATGTGATTGGCCTGTTTCTGTGCATGAGCGTGATCCAGCGACTTACCAGCAACAGGTAATCCAACACCACATTTTACAACAACCTAGCTAAAACCGCCCGGGTAATGTTGTTATGAATTTCTTACCATACCAAGATTAGTTATTTCTGGATCCTAACTAATCTTTCACTGATCGAAAAGTTCTTTCCTCTGGTCAATTGGACCATTACTTGAATTAGTTGATGGTGAAATGACATAAATCAAAGTGTTTTAAAACTTTATCTAAGAATAATTTCGTGTCAACCACTTACAAAGTACAGGACAGTCTCCGTCTCCTCATAGGAAAGAAGATTCAATAAATTAATTATCAAATGCATTCATTTATACCACGCAATGACTACGCATTGAAAGTAGAAGATAGAGATAAAAAGACATAGGCACCTAAACAGACATATATTTATAAGTAACATGTATGGTGTCAAAAGCAACCCCTTGGACAAGGAGTTGGGATGGGTTCCCCAGGAAAGATCAGGCGACAAAGGCTTCAGGGCAGGAATCAGGACAGGATAGATGACCTCTCTACCACCGGCGCTTGAGTAGCATCCCTCTCTGACACTCTCTTCCTCCTTGAGATTCTTCTGCGATCTTCTTCGAATTAAATTATTTAAGATAAAGTGGCTCTGCATTCGATTCTCCTTTAGCTTCTCTCGTCACTCTGACAGCATCCTGACCAATGCAGCATTCAGCATCGGCGTCTCATCGGACAGCATCTTGGTCTCAAGGTTCTCAATGCTCTCCTTACTAACTAACTAAGAACTACTTCAATTATACACTATAATATTTGTGTACCTCTCAAAATTGTTTCAATATCATGAAACTCCTAACTCTGATCGGACAGGCGAGGGGAGGTGATCATCACACCATGCTTACATATCACTCTTTTCAGTTAGCCCTTTGTTAATAAACCCATCCCCTTAATTCTTTATTCAAACTTTATTTTCCACCTGCATTCACATTATTTTGCAACAATTTATAATAGCTGCCACAGATTCTGCCAATCTCGTGAACTCTTCACCTCTTGGTTCCCAGGCCAGGACACTCAGTGGGCTTGGTTTGTATTCAAGTGTGTAGTCATCATTCCGGATTCACTCTCAATGGGCATGCACGGGTGAACATTTCAGTCACATGGCTCAGCTTACTTCTGCCATACTCGAGGGGCCCAAAAATGCACTAGTAATAAAGTCAGAAATACAGATGTTATTTTGAAGAATACATGGTTTCACTGAATACCACCTATCACTATTCTAACCCATTTTACTTTTTAATACCTTTTCCCGCATTAGCATTAGAATGAAAACTAATTTTAGTTTTCCGCAAATCAGATGCCAAGCATGCGAGTTTCAAAGCAGCCATCTTGTTAGCTACTGCGCAAGTGCAAGAAATTCCCTCCAAGCAAAAGTATGTCATACTACGTAGATGCAGTACACGCATGCATACTAAAGATTTTCAGTTAGTGGCCATTTTAGAATCTCACTCAAGTTACTCGTTAGTAAAACACATAGGCAAGCTTTATCTTCTATAGTGTAGTCTGGTGTGCACATTAATTTACACAATGCAAAGTTAATACGGGGTTAAAAGTTACATGAGAGGATTGCATCTGAGCAAGTCTCTTTTCTATGAGTCCTCGCTCCAACAAACGGACCCAGTTGTGTCCCCTTTCTGCAGTGTCGGTGTTGCACTTTGTACCACATTGTCGTGGGATGTGCTGTGATTGCTATGTGTGTGTGCTGCAGTGTGCCACGGGGATCAGGGACATGATCCTTGGTCATTGTGGGTATGCAGTGTGCTACACATCGTTGTGCATGTGTGCCATTGTGCCCATCTCCCCCATTCCCCCAGTCCCTTGTCGTTACTCAACCTGTTGATGTTGTGTCAGGTCCTATCGAGCTATGTCTGTACTCCCAACTCCATGCACCGTCTCCACACTGAAGACTGTGGCCTCCATTTCCTCCAGCTCTTCCTGTGGTGCTGGACTCCCACCTTCTGTCGCCGTTGCTGCTTTCCTGTTGGAAGCGGGTTTGTGCTTGGTTTTGCTTTGCACATCATGCCAGTGCCTCTTTATTGACCTCCTCGACACTCCAACTGCATTCACATTAGTCTAATTGTGGGTGAGTTGATGGTAGTGTACTGTCGCCTCCATAATGCTGATCTGGTTTTGCTGTTGAGTGCACCCCGTCTTCCTCTTCCTCTTCTCCTTGGCCTTCTCTGACCCCGAGGTTCCTTGTTGGTGGTCTGTGGGGCTTGTGGGGTTTGTGTTTGCCTCTGCACTAGGTCCGGATGCATCCATGGTGCTACGCAGTTTGAATTGTTTTTGGTGTGTTCTTTTTGTTGCTTTTATAGTGCATTTTCCCGCCTGATGTGTGGGATTCAAGCCTTTTGCTGGTTTTCACAGCTTTTTGTATCGCGATTGGCCTCATTGCAACTTTTTTTGCGTTGGTGTTTCACATTTTTGTGGCATTGTGTTGGCTTCATCGCGGACATTTGACGCGTTGTCGTGGGCCTATCGCATAGTACCTCAGTGTTGTGAATACAGAGTTAACACTGCGTTGTTTTCCCGCGATAGACTGCGATATGAAGAGTTGAGTTAACCCCTTACATGCGGGGCTCATTTCTCCGCTGTGCTGGGGGGAGGAGGGGCGCGCACAGCACCCCGGTGCTCATGACGAGCTCAGCTCGTCATGAGCCGCGGTGGTCGTGTGCTCATGACGAGTTGAGCTTGTCATGACCACACCCGTTTGTGTAGAACATTTCGCACAGCAGGGGAATTAGCCCAGCGTGCTAGCGTTCCAACGGCCATGACGAGCTCAGTTTGTCATGGGCACTCGAGCACCGTGGCTCATGACGAGCTGAGCTCGTCATGAGCGTTCAAGGGGTTAAGCTTATTTTGCGGTAATCACCACACGTTCTTGAGAATATCCCCAATTGTCTTTTGTGTGAATAGACTGAACGTTCATTGCTGCACTGGATTTAGCTTTGTCCATATTTTAAAAATATACTTTATTTCTTCCATTTTCAGATAATTGCAAACAAGGAGAGTTAATTAATCCGTTCATGTATTCATTACTTGTGATAAAATTGTTTTATTTTACAATTTGATTAAGCCTTTTAATACTGTTCAACTATATCTGTGACGTTTGTAGGCCTACACAGGGATAAAATCAAACAAATAAATAAACCCACAACCACACACACTTGCTATTGTGATAGGAACTTACCACCGAAAATATGGAGCCTGATTGATTAAGAGAAAATATCTCTGACTGTAGCCCAAAATGCAATTTTTTATTTAGTGTTCATTTGCTTCAGGAACAGGTTCACACCAAATTGGGTGGCTGCAAGAAGCGCTTCAAAAGGACAGGAGATGAAACAATCTCACATTGTCCCAGGATGCCTCGCACATAATTGTGAATCCCATTAGAAATTATACAGACAGAGTGAATAGTAATCTATGTAACAATATGAAAATGTACACCATGTGCTATAGGAGCCCCTTATATTAGGGTAATATGTAAAAAGTTTAAACAAATATGCAAAACAGTTATCCCCACTGCAGCCAGTGTGACTGCAAACTGTTGTGCATTTTCAGCAAGTGCGTGTTTTGCATTGTTGGTGGGGACGACCGGAGGGGGAGGGCCACGCTGTTCTATAAATATTTAAACAGAAAATATAACTTAAAATATATGCAAACACACTTGGGAAATCCCCTTCTGCATATCACCATAACAAGACACATATTGATGTTAACAAGGCGTTATTCTTTACCAATTAGCTCCCTTTCACGCATTGTAATAACTCCCCGTGGGGCCGTACTGTCCAGCGCACAGTGAAAAGGAACTGCTCTGTAATCAGCGTCCCAATTAGGCCGCGAGAGCTGGTATTTCAGTGAAGCCCTTGAAATTACTTCTCTCTGGAAAGTCCACATTCGGAGGTCATCTTGGCAAAGCCTACTGTACTCGGCATAATGTACTGCTGCGGTTATATTGCAGCCAATACCCCGCTGAGTGTTTTAAAGCGTCCTAAAAATCTACTCTGGAAACGAACAGAAACCAGCAGGAAAGTGCAACCTTCTCATAACAGCGGGTGTTTAGGAGGTGCTTAATATTGAACTTTTGCCCGATGCAATGCTTTTTATATTATACATTTTGCTGCTGAAGGCCACTACATTTAATGACCTCGGAAAGATGAACGCCTGAGTGGAACCAGCAGGATTCGAACTCCTGGTCTACAGGTCACACAGACTGTGCCTACTATCCACCTTGCCAATCATGTGAAGCCGGGGATGACCGTGGTGCAGAGGATCTTTCTAAGCAATTACAATGGATGCTGAATATATAATATCCACATTTAAACACTAACACACATTTATTTTTTAATACGAATCAAGTGTAACAAAAATTATCAATTGAGAGGCGGGGCCTAGTCATGCTGAAACCTGCCATTCATTAAAGGGCACTGCTTCTTGGTCCCGAATAAAGGGGCATATTACCAAGACAGGAGATAAAATTATCGCCGCTTTATCGGCAGAAAACTGCAGATAAAGCGGCAATAATATGCTTGATAATATGCTCTTTGGAATTCCAATCGAAGCCCATGTTAGATGTGAAGACATCTAACATGGGCGTCGATTGGAATCCAGGACAGAACTGCAAAAAAACCTACAAAGGGTCAAAATTAGGCCTGAATTTCAGAACAAAGGTTCAAAATTCAAAAAAGAAATTCAGGATAAAAGGAGGAGCAGCCGTACTCCACTGGTTTATCAATGCATTTATTAACTATTTTTTATATTGCACTGCTTAGTCACTGTGCTGCGTGTGAGATTGTTCTAGGTCTGCTACATTCAATTGTAAATGGATACCCATGAGCACGGGGTCAAGGGCATAACTCCTAACCAAATATACCAAATCTTTCTTGGAGAGAAAGCAACAGCACCCTTTTGATTATGTTTCTAAACATTTTAATACTCATGGCAAACACATTGGGAAACATTAAGGTAAGTGATTTTTTTTACCCTCTGCTCGTTTTATCAAGTTGAACAAACACATTTGGCTCAACTGATGCTCCACTAGATGCCAACCTAAATGAATTAATTAGGCAGAGTAGATGGTGTAAAGGACAGTCTTACACCAAATGTCAGGATGTGAGGTACCGACAACATATCTGCTGTCTCACAGCACCAAGAAGCACTGACTGCTGCATTAAAGTGTGCGTCAGGGACTCTATATTTATCTCCGGACTGGGAGCCTGACCTTCTAAGAGAGATTTAAAGTGCAAAATAAAGTCAAGTTCAGATGGGAGAGCCTCAGAAATTAATTCAAAGGGTCATTGCTAAGAACAGGATAAATAAGAAACAGAATAACAAGGCGGGACAATTCCTAAAATCAGATAAACCCTCCATGAGTACTGGAAAGTATTGCGTACCTGGAGAGAAGTCTCAGTAAAGAGGCCAGAAATAGAAGCGGCACTGACAAGTTGCTGGATAAGCAGCACCCACCCACTGGGGGAAAATCTCAGGATGGGTTCAAGGGTCATTAAGGCCAAACACACCAATTTACAGATTGCGTCCTTTCGAAATCCTGATGGCTTCCCTTCTACGTCTAGCCACAGTAATTGAATGAAGCTGGAACGAAAATACAAATCATGCATATATCATCCAATGTCAGATTCTTAATGTTCAGTCAATGATGAGAGGTTGGTAAAGCTTTCAAAACCTTAATTTGTTTTAAAGGATTCGTATAATTTTGTCACTTTTATTCAGATTACTACAGTTTACAGAAATGCTAAATAAAAGTTTGATAAGTGACAGCATAAATCAATACAAAGTGTTCCGTAAAGATAAATTGTCGCTGAACTAGCTAAGAAGCAGATCTACCCTATAATAGAACCCATGGAGAATCCCTTTTCGGAAAAGAGTAAAATAGAACCTCCAATTAGGAGTCAATCTGGAAACTCAGCTGAGTTTCCTACAGCTGCAGTGACAACTGTAAAAATGTCAGTAAAGAAGGAAATGATCATTGCAGTAGCATTGATCAGTCAAAGGGTTTAGGGGGGTAGAGGATAAAGTCACCTTTCGCAATAGCTGATGGTAACCATAAGAAAGAATAGGTTAAGTCATGAGTCTCAAAATGAGTCCAAAGTAAAGGTCAAGAAGGAGTGAGAGCAACTGCCCATAACTAGCTCGGAACACAAATTAATATGAATTCACACAACAATGTATTTAACTTATAAATGGTTATTAGTTCTCCTCCAATTAAAACTGCTCATCCAATGTTGTTGTCATCTTCTGATGCTTCTCCTCTCGATTCCCACAGTAAACATTCACGCTGGTGTGTAGTAGACAATGTATTGTTTATTTGCAACAAGGAGGAAAGTTCTCATGAGAACCTTCTTACCTAAGCAAAAAGATATGCTCTATGTCCATCGTGAATGCAAAAGCGAGTCGAATATGCTGAGACAAAACTAGAAATAATGTACTGGTGAGGCATACAAAAAATATATAAAAATCACTATTTATTCTAACAAACACAGCAGAGTTCTTTGTTCAACACAAATGAGCTAATGTGGTACAATGAAGCTACAGAGACATGTATGAAGTCAGCACATTCTCAAGTAAGATGCTGGTGCTAGGCAGAATGTTCAAAATAAACGTCTATTAAGCTATGAACAAGAGTAAAAAGAAAAGGCTTTTGGGTCTACTAAAGGGGCACATTTAAGAATGATAGCTTAGTACAACATTTTTATTAGTGTTATACCATATATTTTTAGTCAAGCATGTTTTCTCTACATGTTGTTATTCAATGAATTATTTTGTGATATTAATAAAGACATTTTAAAAGAGTTTTTTCACGTTTTAAAGCAAGCACATTTTTCAACATATTATTTTCTATGTGAAAACATTTCAGCAGCAGTCTAAATACCTTATAAGGTGCAATTCTAATATGTTTTGCATGCCGAAATTTGATTTTTAAAATTATTTCCCACACCACCCTAGCAAACTCTGCCAGTGCGATGGCCCATTGGTAGTGCTTTTGGAGTTAGGTAGGGGCCAGCCCCTTGGAATGGTGGGCCCTGGGCAATTGCAGTCGTGGCCGGCATGACTCGCAGGTGGGGGGGCAGGGAGGTGGACAGGGCGCTCGGGGAGCGGGTCACACGGGGAGGGGTTAATTTAAAAAAAATTTTTTTAACGTACCTTCGCCTCCATTCCCGGAATCTTGCATCGTGTCTCCTACTCTCTCTTTGCTCACAGGAAGCAGAAGCAGGCAGCCTTCCTCTCCTCCCCTAAGCCAATCACAATGCTGCAATGGCAACGTTGTGATTGGCTAGGATGCCATCTGTACAGGCGTCTATGGGGAGGCCATTTTCTCCATGCAGGCTGCATGCAGCATACATGAAGAAAATGGGAGAGTGGTCATGACTTGTGTGGTCCTGGGGCCGACCAAACAGTCAGCGCCCATAACATTGGGCTACTCACTCCTCCCCAACCTGCCCACCTGCCCCCACCCAACCTGGCATACTCTTCTTCTGCTTTGCAAAAGCAGTGGGGCAAAGCTCCGACACCCTCATGGAGAAACCGCCCCTGTGCAATTGTCCATTCTATCTGTTTTAAAATGGCTCTGCAGTCCAGCCAAACCTGAACCAGTCATCTGGCTCCTCCCTAAGTACCAAAAAGCATGCAGAACCGTAAATATATTTGGGATATATATATTACACAACAAGCAAAATATAAAGACATGATAAAAACTTTAAAACATAGAAAGTGTTTAACACATAGAAGTTTTTCAATTTAGTATATTAGATCACAAGATTGTGACATTTATTTGAATTGGAAGTTTCTAAACATGAGATTTAAAACATTTATTAACACTTCCCTCTGACAAAGACATGAGTGAACAAAGCGTACGAATTGTTAGGTACCCCCAATGAAATGGCCAATATTATTTTTATGGATGGAAGAACATTACAGGCTATTGAAACATATACAAGTGAGGGTTTTACACAGAATCTGTCTTGAACTGAATGACTTGAATGTGCTCTCAAATGTCATTGTTAAGTAAACTAGACACATGAAGTAACTTGACTTGACTTAAATTACACAATTTAGTCATGCCAGGGAGCCGGGATGTGAACCCAGGTTTCCTGATCATGCATATTGAAATAAAACAACTGAGTAGGTTACTTTCTTTTTCTCAATCCCCTGTAGCACCAGAGATGAATTTCAGGCGCATGGGAGAGTGCGTGAAGACTAGAATCTCTGCCTTACCATAGGACCCTAATTCCACAATTTGACTTTCAAATATTGATAAAAGCTAATCCTCCTCCTTGTTTGGCT
Organism: Lissotriton helveticus; assembly: GCF_964261635.1. Taxonomy (NCBI): domain Eukaryota; kingdom Metazoa; phylum Chordata; class Amphibia; order Caudata; family Salamandridae; genus Lissotriton; species Lissotriton helveticus. Next base: position 908,200,916 of record NC_136061.1, read on the forward strand.
AATCTATCAAATTAATTATTTTATATAGGAGTGGGACAGGCAAAACATGTTTGCTGCTGAGGCTTCTTTTAACTAGGTTTCGGTCATAAAAACAGATCTAGTTTTTGCTCCACTTTTAGTTTTGAAAAAAGGTTGAATGTTTAAGGAGGGACTCTAAATTTAGTAACCCAACTCTCAGATGACCATGTTTAGTTGATTGGGCCATTCAGTGTTCACTAATAGTCGCTTCCTCTGTATGTACTCCCTTTTAACTTTATCTTGCTGCAGAGGACAGGTTATGTGCCTGCCTCATTATGATAATGGCAATATCATTGTTATCATGAAGCCTATCACCCACTTTCATTCTGTTTTATAGTAATTACAGCATCATAATCGCACTTTAAAGCTACCTTAAAGACCTAACAGCCTGAGAGGTCTGGGCGTCAGTTTAAGGAGTTCTTCCCTAGTATAATTGATTTAAGGGCAAAGTTACTCACTGGGGCAGGGGCAGCATTTGGGCAGATGGACTCGCCATAGGTGTGCCCGCTGCAGAGAGCATGTTTATATTGAGTATCCCCAATATGCACATAATCTGTACATCTAAAGAACCAACAACAACCTTCTCTGCCCTAACTTACTCTCAAGAAGGCTGCAATTACTGGGTAAGGGCAGGGATCTGTACTCTGAAGTGAATGCAATGGAAAAAGCTACTACTTTGAATGCACTGTTTTACTAACCAAGCAATGCAAATAAACAGCAAGGTCTTTCTCTTAGTAAAGTGAGACAATAGGAGACTAGATTTGGGCAGGATGAGCTATCCTGCCAGAATGGTTGCGGCACAGCTTTTCCTCGTACAACTTACACTTCAAAGGGCTTACCTCCAGAATACACAAAGGACCCTGATACCAGACTTTTGTCAACCTAGACTTCTTGGAGCCTTGGCAGGGGAAGGGAAGAACCTTCAAGGGCCAGGTGTGGGGGTAGTATGTAGCATATCCCCCCATCAAAGGCTGGCACCAGGTCTAAATATTGGACCTTCAGGATAGTTCTTCAGTATACTACTGGATCAGTGGAAGACTTCAGAAGGACTGCCTTGACACCCCAAAGGACTGCCCTGCTGCTACAAGATGACGACCCTGCTGCTTTAAGAACTGCTTTGCTGCTTGAAGGCGAACTGAGCCATCTCCATGAACCCAGCACCACCAGAAGTGACTCCAAGGGCGAGTTGGCTGACCTCCTGTGTGCATTGCCGGGCCATAAGAAATTCCTGAGTCCTGGGATCCTGCACCTAGCCTCTGCTGATGTGCACTCCAAGTGGTCCCCCCAGGTTCTCGACCCTTGGAAGTGGCGTTATAGGTGCTACTCCTGCCTAACACTAAAACTTGGGACTTGGAAATATTTTCACTGAAAGCTTCCTGGAGAATCATCAGAAGACTAGGACGTACCTGCCAGCCTACCTACCTAAGGTGCATCATCAGTTGACTCAACTTTGTGGTAGCTCCCACTACTTTCATCTCCAAGGCAGTAAATCTTGTTCAGCGAGAACTCTTGGCCTTGTGGAGCCCTCTTAAGCTATAACCTGCAGCTTCATCCTGCTGCAGCTTTTCAATTTCCATAAGATTGTCTGCAGGTAAAAATCTTCATCAGGCTTAACAGTCACCAGCTCCCCATAGACTTCGTCCAGCGGTTCACTGGCGACGACCACTCCTCTACAGGCAGAGCATGTTGCATTGTCCCTCTGATCTCTACCTTTTGTTGGACTTTTCTTCAAGAAATGTTCTAAGTCCGAAGGTAAGATGAGGCCAGGTAAAATCCAACTTGTGCAGCCAGAATGCTCTCCATCGTGGTTGGTGTTTACTTTTGACATTGCCCTAGTTTTGCACGACCAGAAACTCACAACTGATGTTTTGATCTTTTAGGCCCTATTTTACACAAAAAACTTTCAAAATTCTTGACTCTAATTCTACTGATTGGATTTAAATTGTTTTAGTGTCATTTTATTTATTAACATTTTCTCTAGTTTTCTAAATTGACTTGGGATTTTTCATACGTTGTGATTTCACTTTATTACTATTTGTGTGCTGCATAAATACTTTACACATTGCTTCTAAGATAAGCTGTTCTGCTTTTGTGCCAAGCTAGGACCTTGATACATATTTACTCATACTGCCAGAGCTGGGCACATCACCCCACGAACAGGCTAAACTCAAGCCTTCTGATAACGAATTGCACCAGGTTGATGTAGCTCTCACAGAAAACATAGTCAAATCAAGTTCTACTTTGAAAACTACAACACTTTGAGTGGAACAAATGAACAAGTATTGACTCCTGACTCTTGCTATCATTTACCCATAGTAGCCTGCCAAAATGTTTTTCTTCCACTCCTTTCTTCCATTAGTCTTTTAATTTATTGGTAGAAATAAGAATACCTGTTGGGAATAAGACTGACTCAAGCACACAATGGTAGTATGTTACATTAGGGGTGGGAATGTTTGGGTTAATCACACGTTATTTAGGGCCCGAAACACCTACTGCGTTGCGTAAAGTAAATGTAGCTGTTTTACATACAGACCAACCGTGTTATCAGTCAGATCTTCTACCTTTGCTTCTTCATTCCTGACCCCACCTTTTTAAGTGTGTAATTGACAGACCTCCATATCCATGTGATATCACACAGATATCACCCTCTTGGAACTACTGACTATCCTGAAATGAGTGTTCCTCACACTTGCATATTTAAATGGAAATGGGTCCAAGAACTGCTGGTCAGTAGAGCCAGAGTTTGGCTAGAAGACCAAAACTCGCTATGTGTGTAAACCCCTATAATTTACAGATCACTCAAAGCATATTTGTTAAGCTATTTTTATCACTGCACTCCCCTGAGTATCCTACTCTTACCCCACTCTCACCTATCCCGACTTACTTTTACATGCACATTATTCTATTCCCTCCAACCATCCTTGAAACTGCACAAAAACATCCCAAGCAGACAGTTAGCATCCTCCCTCTTTCCTTGGATCCATATCCTGCATCTGACATCTATTAGAAATATAACATTGTAATACTGAAACACATAAATGTATTGTTTATCTGCTACACTAGAGCTCATACCAACAATGAAATACCCAAACAAACCCATGAATATTGCATCTCTAAATGGAAATTGATAATTATATTATTCTGCATTTTATATTAAAAATTATGAAATTATACTTTTTTAAAGGATATATCTATTGGAATTTGAACAGGAAGACTCAGATATGATTGTATGGGCCATGTAATGAGAAGCAGCCATATGAAGGGTGGGTCGTGTAATCAGTAGCAGCATACACATTACTCTCCAAATTCCCTAGCAAGTTTCTCAAATTGCTACAATTAATTATCAAAAAGAAATTGTTATGATACTTTTCAGGAAAACTCTACTTTGCAGGATCCTTAAGATATGGATTAATGCAGAAAACTGCCTTGTGCTTGCCATACTGAAAACTGTTGCTGAAACATTGGTGATTGGCATGATCAAAGCACCAATACAAGTACAATGCCCATCATCTCACATTCATCTAGATTGTGTACTGAGTTTGGTGCAACCCAAACTACAAGATATAATAACTATAAGACGCTGAAAGTATAGGATGGACCAATGTCCCATTTTAATAAAGCCATTATATATTTTAGAACCCACAGAGAGAAATGACCAGCTTTAATGTGGCATCTAACAACCTCTATCTTTGTTTAATATTGATGTATAGATCTTGGGCAAGATCCTAGCCATGAGACTTCACAAGGTTAATAACATCTCTAATACAACTGTTTTGCTTTGTACCAGATAAATCTTCTACGAACTATCTATAATTGCTCTCTCACCTTCTCTGGCAGGCAAGAGATCTACCTGTATATCACTCAACATCGAGAAGTATTTCAGCCTGGTCAAATGGGGTAAGCTTTTTTGAATGCATGAAAGACTGGGCCTATGCCCAGATTGTATAGACAATGTCAAATAGCTTTACGGTTTCCCCAACAGCACTAGCTAACTGTGAAGGTTTCTTAGCATTTCCAATAAACATAAGAAAAGGAGTGAAATAGGGCTACCCACTATCCCCCTACGTTTTTGTCTTTGCACCTAAGCCTTCAGCTGCAGAATTAAGAGAGAAACAGTGTATTAAGGATATGCCTACAGAGATAGGATCTATTAAATTATTATTCATTATGCATATGACATACGACTTACAATCACTGAACCATACTCTTCTATGCATTCACTCATGTTCCTAATAAAAATATTCTCAACATTCTTGGGCTGCAATATGAACTCGGGGAAATGTGAAGCGGTGCCTATGTCATTTTCTAGTATTAAAACTAGTCCAGGTAAATATGATATGAGATTGGTCCTCAAAGTCTAAATATATCTTAGAGTCCTTATATTAAGGGCATGGAATCAATGCTGGAGGACAATCTGAATCCCATGATGGCCATCAAGCGAAACAACTTATCAACATGAACACACCTTAGCCTTTCCATATCGAGCAAAGTACAGGCAGTAAAAAGATGGTCACACTGTAGTATAATTGCCTATTTATTATTATTTATAGAATTTATTATTTCACTTTGTAAAAAACACTTTAAATGAAATTTAAGAAGAGAATAAGAAATAACATATGTAATGGGACAGGATAAGTATATATTAGGATGATGACACAAAGTGTAAATTGAATAATTTGTTTAAGTCTGCAAGGGAGGTGGCTCATCTGAAAGTAAGCAGAAGTCCATTTCATAACTTAGGAGCGAGTAAGAAGTAGCGGAAACAAGAGGGAGTATGAGGCACAGTGATTAAATACAATGATGTAGAATGTAAGAATCTGGTGGGAATCTGCGAGGAAGTCAGAGAGCACAGATATAGCGGGGCTAAGGAGTGAATTTATTTAGAAACAAGGCAAAGGAAACAAAAGTTACTTTGAGCAGAGTCAGAACAGTAATGAGAGATATCAGAGAGAGAGGAAAAAATGTGAATAACAGAAAAATATAGGCATTTTGCTTGGACTGAAAGGAGTCAATTAAGTATATTGGTAGACTAACATATTATGATGAACAACAATTAAGAAGTAATAATCCATTGTTTGCAAGATGTATTTTAAGCTGGCAAAGGAAAGAAATATTTAATTTTATGAATTTTATTTAAGCACACATGGCAGGTCTTAAACACGGGGACAATATGAAGAGCAAAGTTGATAGAGGTTTCAAATTGCACCCTGAGGATCCAGCAGTAGAAAAGATGGGAAGCTGAGAAGTAGAAGTAAGAACAGGTGGTGGAGGGTAAACAAAAAGTTAGCTAGAAAATAAATACAACTTCTGTTTTATTTGGGTGAAGCTAAAGACAGTAAGAAGCTATCTAGTATTCACTGGCAGAAAGATAAGCAGAGATAGAGTGATGTCAAGAAGGAGTAACTGACGAGATCCAAAAGAACATTTGAGTGTCATCAGCATACACATGAAAATTAAAGTCAAAAGCAGAAGCGAGAGAAAGAGAACATTTTCAGGAGATTTGGAAGGAACAATTGAACAAATAAGAAAAAAACAATCAAGATCCAGACATTAAATACACAGTGTTGAAAAAGAAGAGAGAGTATGGTGGCCAGACGTATTAAAAACAGCAGATAACTTTAGGAGGATTGACATAAGAGATTGTTTATTGTGCTTAGAATGAATAATATAATTAGTTAGTTACAGCAAGTCCGTTTTCGTTGAGTAGTCTTTGTGAAATTCAGAATGGCAGCAAAACTTACGTTTTGAGTCTAAAGAAGGAGAGACAATACATTGTAGCATCTTAGAGTGAAAAGGAAGTATACAAATAGGATGGAAATTAAAAAGAACCTCTGGATTAAGTGGAATCTTTTTGATTAACAGGAGGTAAGTAGTTATTTCAAAAGAGGAAAGGAATCATTCAGAGCATGGGTAAAAATTGAATAGATAAGTTACATAAGACAAACGATAACAAATAATGTTTCTCACAACTGAGACAAAGAGAAGGTTAGGAAATACAGTGGCTTGGCACTGTGAAGCAGGGTAATGACCTCATCCTCAGTAACCAAATTGAAGGAGGAAAATGATGGTGAATGAGTCGGTCTTTGCAGTCAGGGTCTGTGTGTCAGGGGGAGATGCAGAGAAGGAAACACATATACTTGAATTCTTTTCACTCAAATATAATGCAAGATTTTCTGCAGAATAGCAAGAACATTGAGATGGGTCAGTGGGTAAAGGGGAAAGTAGATGACCGACGGTGCAAAATAGTTTCTGGGATTGTGGTTCTGATCCTGGATGATGCAGTGAAAATAAGGTTCTTTGGCAGCTTGAAGATGCAGAATAGGAAGGGAGAAAGAGGGTCATGAGATCTATGCTTGACCACAATGTTTCAAAGTGTCACATAAACAAATGAAGTGAGAAAAGTGCAGGAGTTAATCAGAGTTAAGGAGGTTTATAAGTAGGACTAAATGGTCTTCAAGAAACTAAAGAATCAAGTGATAAAGAAAGGGCATCAATGAGAGGATCTACACCTTGATCTTGGGAGAAAGTAGCAAGGTACTAAAAAGCAGGTGGTGCCCATAGTGTAATGGAGGCAAAACAATTAGGAGAAAGATTCGGAAGATCATGTCTAAAGAATGTGCGATTATCACAAGAGGGAAAATGGGGAGAAGGGTGGAGAAAGAATAGTGTTAAAGAAAGTGATCACACAACAGCAAATGAATTATAGTAGGAGAGGACAAGATATGGCCAAAGTTACTCCATAAGTATGGGTTGAAGGGTACATAAGGTGTGACAAATCTTAGGATTCATTTAGAGCGCATGGTGAAAACCTTACGAATTCATGAGAGAATTGAAGATGTAAAACTCCAAGAAGAAATAGAGAAGAGCTACAAAGAATGCACGGGAGAATACAATCAAGGTGATCTCATCGTTAAAGTGCTTGAAAAGTAATTCAAAAATAAAATGAGTAGAGTGTGAGTAATAAGATAAATATAAACTGTGATGATGAGTTAGAAGGAAATGGACTACCTCTTTGGGATAGTATAATTGGTAATTCACAAATTCATACTGACGAGGTTCAATACTGACAGTAAGAGATTTGTATGGGGAGGATCCTTATGCAGCAACTCTGTCTTAAGAAATAATCACCTTTGGCAATATAAATAGCACACCCCCTGAAATGACACCTAGGGCAAACACTGTTTTTCCTGTAAAAATCTCCAATAATATGGTACCTTAAGCCCAGGGGACAGCTACAGGGGGGGGCATCTGGACTTTCTGGTCTAATTTATTTGCAATCTTTATTTTGAGCCTGTAGTAGCTCATTGACACAGATCTAGCAAAACACATTACAGCATACCTAGACTGATTAACATCAGCAATCTCTGCTATTATTACAAGAAAGGTTCCTTAGAGAACGGAAAATGAAAACCTTTCACAAGTTATACTGCACTCCAATTAACCTATACAATCTGCTTCTCTAGGTTCTAGAGAAGCAGACAACTGGAGTGTAACATATTTCATATCTTATGGAAATATTCATTCACAGAACAGTACTGGGAGATGTGTGGAACACAATGTCTATGCCCAGCTACCTTGCGATTCTACCTTCAACATAGTTAGCTTTATTACATGGAAGTCAGGCATTTTAGATGTAGCTAATCATAAAAATAGAAGGAGCTGAACAGCCCTCTTAGCAGCAGCTAAAATATGTATTCTACACTATGACATTGCAGAACAGCCACAATACCTGGAAGGTGGGACTGGCTGTCAGTCTTAACATTAATGGCCTACTGCGGACAAGTCATTTACAAGATAAAGACCAGTTGGGAATTTCTAACCAGATACGGATTCCTTTATTATGAAACAATTTGAATTCATAGAACCCAGATGGATCACAGGACCTCTAATGTGGCATGCTACCAATGGGTATTTTGATCTATATATTATGCCTAAATCCTCAAATTATGGCAGAGTATATGTAATATTGTCAAACATAATTATCTCAGCAGAGGATCATTTATTGCAAATATGTCCCTGGTGGTTGCATGTTGTATATGTTCCATCGCTTTTTTTTCACTTTTCCCTGTTATTGTTAATGTTTACTAAAGCTAGAAGCTTCTGAAAACTTTTATAGAGGACACAATAGATATGAGACAACTGAGGCTATGATAACTCCCAGTCTTCATTCCCCTCTTTGTATTTTCCCTAGAGAAAAGCATTGTTGAAGAACAATTAGTAGGATACTTCTTTTCTGAATCCTAAATGTAAACTGTCAGAGGATTGGGAAGGATTATTCAAGTGTCATATGCAAGTGAAAAACACCCATTATGTAAAAGAAAATTGCCATTTGTTTTAATTGTACTACTGCGAAACTTTTAAATGCACTAAAGAATCATTCCAAAATAGGTCGATAGGTACACAGCATCACACATTTATCTGTTTTTTCAGTCTACCATTAAATGCAACTTTTTAGCACATTATACAAAGTTCTTTCATTAAATATTGATCTTACCTTATATACAATATAATTCCTCCATTAACTTTATAGCTCTTCCAGGTTTTAATGACTAAGAAATTGGGTTATTGGATGAGGGAAGTGTAAGTCCCACTGGAGCAACAACCACAATCCTTGCTTGGTGAACCACAACAGTCACTACATTAGCCTGTGCTTACCTTTGGAAGCATGGCACCAAAGTAGCCAGGCTTAACTTAGTGGCAATGTCGAAAGTATTTATGCAGGATACGAACAGAAATGAAGGGACAACATAACCCAAGAAAAATCCCAAACCAACTTGGAGAATTGAGTACATTTTAATAAATAAAATATCACGGAACGAAAAACCAATCATTGGAACCAAAGATATTACATTTTAAAGTCTTTAGTAAAAACAGCATCAAAAGCACAAAGCTCCAAATGTGATTATCTGGTCACTCTGGACCTGGACAAATTTACAAGTTTAGACCCACTATAATGGAGCATGGGTCGAATACAGGGAGTTATACCATATGTCCTCATTGCGAAGCTTCATGTTGCATTGGTTTTTATCAGTAGCTGCATTATACAGTGATACAAAGTCCCGCATTGAGTTGCATTGCACTGCATCAGTTCCTATTAGAAACTGCCAGGCTGTGTTGCAAGGTTCTGTACTGCTTTGTGTCGGTTCTAATGAGGATCTGTGATACCTGTGGTGAGTTGTGTTGCACTGCGTTGGTTTGAGTGAGGACAATCATCAGGAGCTTTGAGCTTCTGCAATGTGAGGTCCTGTGTCTAGCTGTTTTCTGAATAGATGGAACCCAGAGTTAGGCAGGGCGGAATACACTCTTATGCCAACCAAAGGTCCTGGACCTGGGGGCCCCTCTGGGTGATTGGAACTCACATCAGGCAGAGGCAAAATGCAGGGCTCAAGCAGGTCCAGTGCACCAGGTCAGCTGGACAGCTGCTGGGAAGCCTCTGAAGCATGTTGTGTCCCTTTTGCTCACACAGGAGGTCAGCCAACTGACACTTGGAGTACCTCTTGGTAGCCTGGGATGACAGCAAGCAGGTATAGTCTTCATTTCAGACAGCAAGGAAGTCTTAAAAGCAGCAAAGCAGTTCTCTGGCAGTAGACCAGCCCTTCATTTGTAACTTCCACAGGTCCAGGAGTGTTCTGAAGAGTGGCTCTGAAGGTCCAATATTTGTTCCTGGCACCAAATCTTGTATGGGGGTCTCCTTGTCCTACCTCCACATCTGGTTCTGGGTAGTTCTCCACCTTCCTTTTTCAAGGCTTCAATCCATCTGGGTGTGACAAAAGGCTGGGCTGCCCTAGTGTTAGGGCCCTTTGTGTGAGCAGAAGGCACAGCCCCTTGAAGTGAGGCTGGGTTCAGTTCCTCCTCAGCCATCCTGTCAGGATGGACTGTTATGTCCACTCCATGGTCACCTTTGTGTCGCTGTCTGGGAGGAACACACATACCCCAACAGCAGAACTATACACAGTCATGTTACCTAGTACACTGGCAGAATACACAAATTGTTGAAACAAGAAAATTCCAACTTTTCTAAAAGTCGCATTTTCATAATTTTATCTTAAAAAACGACTTTACCATTAAACAAAATTTTAAATTGCAATTCATTTGAGAGTAAACAGCCTACCTCAATCTTCTCCCAATACAAAGTATCACTTGTTAATTGAAATAAGGTAACCCAGTGTTAGGATGTGGGAGAGATAGTCCTTACAGTAGTAAAAAGTACTCTAGGAGTTTTTCACTATCCGAACATGTAAAACTTAAACTTACCTGCTCTACATTTTGAATACCATGCACCCTACCCTATGAGCCTTTACGACCTACTTAGGGATGACTTTTAAGTAATAAAAAGGAAGGCTTAGGCCCAGCAAAATGTTTATTTGGTCAGGTCGAATTGGCAGAATAAAACAGCGCTATAGGCTGTAGTGGCAGAACTGAGACTTGTTTTAAAGAGCTACTTTAGTTGATGACACAATAAGAGCTGCAGGCCCACTTGTAACATTTAATTTTCAATCCCAGGGCACAGGGGACGTACGAGAGTATTAAAGGTGCCAATTAGGTGTTGTTGAATTTTACCATGATTTTTTCTCTCAATCCATTGTCCATAAATTTGATAATCACAACACTAATCATTTTGTTAAATAGAGGAGCTTGGCCCAAAGACCAAACACGATAAACAAAATTATCAGGGAAACCAGCGTGCATCTGATGGTGGTTAAGAGTAATGAGGGTGCATTTTGATGATGTTTGGGATACGAGGGTTAAATCAAGTGAGGCAGTAAAGGCCATGAAATGTACAGGGAATACTGGACATGGCCCCTTGACATGTGAATGCAGTTCAGTGAATTTATTCCATTTCTATCTGTAAGAGGACTGATAATGTCGGGTGTCCTGCCATACTGTTTTTTTTTTGTTAGCCACTTCTAAGAAGAACTTTAACTTGGAGTAAGTTGCAGAGAGGAATAGCCCCTAACTCTGAGTTTGTGGTTGTACATGCATGTACTAAACCTTTTCATGACACTTTCTGCCTTTTTCTTGACTGAAGTGAGAACACTGAGTTTGGAAAAATGCACCTTGAAGAAAAGAGGTAAATCTGGACTTGACCATTCCTAATATGTGTAATTTGAAAGAAGATTTCACAGTTTGACTCCTGAGTGGATAATCATTAAAAAGCTATTGAGACTAATTCAAATGGTGTTTGGATGGGAAGGGTTTTTTGTTAAACAAGCTAAGGTTATCTTTATGAGTGGCTCGAAAAGCTGGTTGGAATGCTCGTGCTATGGAAGTTCTTGTTGTGAGCATTCCGCCTCAGAATATGGACGTGTTGTGCTTTGAAATGTTTTGTCAGTTGCTTCATGATGGTTTCCTGAGCTGGCTGCTGCGCAGCACCAGTCGTTATTAAAGCTGACTTTCTACAACTACGCATCATTGTAGTCTCCTACTTACTACATTATTGATGGTGACGATCTTCAGGTGTCTGCAGAACCCACAAATTCCGTCAAAAAAAGATCTCCGGCCGTGATGTTTTCCATGGGTCGGAAAAAACCTTGTCAGATTTAATTCATAAAAAGCTCAAATTTGTGATTGACAAATTGTACCCGTTGTCAGATAAAATAGTGGAAGGAAAGCCTTCATTCAGAAAAATATCCTTAAGAAAATCAATAAAATAATTTGAGTACTTCAGGCCATTTAGAATAATAGTAAATGGCAACAACAGCAAACATTGAGGAAGTTGGTAGCAAATTCAAAGGTGGGGACAAGATCAGTTCAAATCTTCTCCCAAGGTCTTGCTGGAAAATTAAAAGGTTGAAGAGGTGGAGTTCTCAATTTAAAATTCTTTTATGGCATAGGAGTCAGGGCTGCTACAAGTTCTTTTAGCTCTGTATAATTCCCCAAAGGGGATGCTTCTGATGAGTGGTGCTGGATGGAAACTGTTGGCATGCAATTTTGTATTCCCAGTAGTAGGCTTTCTGAATGCAGAGGTCTCCAGACCATTGGGAACAACAGTAATGCAGACATCCAGAAAGTCCATTGAGATGGAGCTAATGCTAGCAGTGAATTTGAGGTTCAAGCAATTCACATTTTGTTCCCTAACAAACTGTTTGGCTTCCCTCTCTGTGCCCTGACACAGCACAAAGAGGATGTCTATGTATTTTAGCCATAAAGCAGTATGCTGTAGCGAATGTTCCATTTCTTTACCGACCTAGCACCTGCTCCTCCCACCTGCCCATATGAAGATTTGCGTAGCTGGAGGCAAAGCAGGTGCTCATCGCGGTCCCTTTCAGTTGTTGGTACAATTGTTTATCAAAAATGAAGATATTGTTAGTGAGACACCATTCAGTCATTTCTAGGTGCATGTTGTTATGTAGAGCAAATCCTAATTGTAGTGTCTGGCTGGACACGTTCTACTGTTCTGCCTGTTGTACCCCACATTTTACACACACCAACCAAAGGCATCGCTGGTCCGGTGACCCTGCAAATAAAAGGAGTCAGGCGCACGTGCCTTGGGCCAGTGCTCCAGTACCACACCACGGTGTCCATGTGATTATTTCCCCAGGATGCGGGCCCAGGGCGCAAACACCACAATGGCGATAAGGGAGGGTCTGACCCTACGTTTGCTGACAGCAAAGCTGCTGTTCTTCTCAAGGGGAAAGTGGGCCCAAGTCTAGGGCACCGGCATAACAGATACTGAGAGCTGTGCAAGGGGAGAAGCGTTACAGCGAACAGTCCATCAAGGGGAATGCCCACGGCATGAGGAAGGTAAGCGTAGCCTCATGAGAAGCCGCAGTCTGATAGCAGAAATCGCCCGGTCCCGCACTTGCTGTCATCACGATGAAAGGAAGTAGGGGCAGAATACAACTCATCAAGCACCCCAGAGTCAAGCGGTAAGGCCTCTGCAGCCGTCCCCATGCACATGCCCCCGCTGCCACCTACCAGTATAGCCCCACGTAGTGCACATAAACTACTGATTTCCATGTGCAACCCCTCTGTGCACTTTCTCTCTCTGCCCCCGTGAGGGGCGACTCGCCAGCAGCATAAGGAAGCTGTTGCAACACTAGGCACCTGGAAGGCAGCAGCCCTGGCAGAAGAAACGGGAGACCACATCTGCACCGATTCTCCCCCTACCCCCAGACCGATCTATGCACCGCCTGTGCGGGCGAGACAACTGCACTAGCCCTCCAGCACCACAGGAGCCTGAAGGTAAACGCAGCCTGGTCTGGGTGAAGAAAGGAAGGCAGCCCACGTTAGTCACCTGCCATAGCGCTGTCCCCCTGCATACCCTTACCTGCCCGGTGGAGAAGTCTTCTCCTAAATGGCGGAGGGTTGTGCTGCTGCCATCGAGGGTCGCTCACCACGCCGAGGCCTTGTAAGATTGCCGGAGAGCATGCGGCGCAATGAAAGGCCCCGTTTTGAATGTCGGCAAAAAGGGCAAGCACGTAAGGCCCTAGTGGCAGGTCACCACTAGCCGGGGAAGAGTGAAGACGGTTTTGGCCTCTTGCAAGGAAAGTAAGAATCGGGGACAGATGCATGGAGCACCTTCAGTGCCACCTGATGGCTCCCTTGCCTGACCGCACCCCGGATTGAAAGATTACAGGCGGGGCAGGTCTATGAAAAAAATAGGGAAAAAACAACATAAGACTGAACAACTTAGCCACTACTCACTGCCATGGCGTAGTAGAGTGCTGGATGTGTCCCACACAGGAAGGCATGAGTACTCTCACAGCAAGAAGTTTTGACACACCTGAGTGCCCCCACAGGCAGAGGCTGCCATCTATTTCCCCCACCTCACCTGCACAGAGTGTCTCTCCCTACACCAGCACCCTCAGCGCCCATGTGGCCCGCGGTGGTCAAGAGCAACCGAAATGGCCTCTGTAATCGTACACAACCCCGCCTATTGGCCACAGTGCCACACAGCACCCTGCTTCCTTTTGTGAGGCTGCCCAGCAGGTAATAACCGCCCCAGCATCCATTGGCAGACTCATAAGGACCCTAGGGCATCAGGAGAGATGCCCTAGCATGCATGAGGTGGCTGCAGCACCACCTGGTGGTGAAGCTTGCACTGCGCCAAGGACCCAACTTCAATCAAGCAAGCTGCCGTGGTCTGCATCTACACCCAGGAGAGGTTACGCTATAGCCTGACACCCCCAGGACCTAACAAACTCAAAGGAGAAACACTGTCACACCCCACCAAAAAAATCCAGAGGCAGCATCAGCCTAGATGACCATCAAGCAGACAAGAGCAGCAAACCTTAAGATGGCAGCAAGCCTCACATGAGGTACGAGAAGAACATGCAGATAAGACGCAACCCCCAATGGTGGTCCAACACCACGACAAATGAGAAGAGTGCTCCACCCACCCCCAGTGGTGAATAGCCACCATTGCAAGCCAGGAGAGGACACCCAAGAAAAGAATGAAGTGCACGAGGTGCACCATGAATGCACCCAGAAACCTGGCAACGCGGACAGGCGCCCAGGAGAGAGAGACCTCTCCACAGAGAAGAGCACTGCTGAAGACGGAAGGGAGATCCTCTACATCCCACTATGCCAGGGAAGCTCTGCAGTGGGCAGAAGACAGCACAGAGTATCCTCCCTCACACTGCCTCAAGACGGAGTCGACAATGACCCCAGGCAGGTGAGAAGGGAGTCGCACACGCCACATGGCAAGCCACCACCACAACGTACATTTCCAACATCAGGCGACACGTGACCAGATGCCACAGTCACTCTGCCAGCATAGACCACTCAACTTGGCTAATCATGCCCGGAAAAAGGCAGGATCAAGTGCCGCGAGGCGCAAGCACGACACCCACGGGGGAAGAGAAGAAGAGCACCGTGAAATCCCTGAGGAGGGGATGGTGCCCGTGTAAGGTCGCCAAAAGGAAGAAGCAAGTCCTACCGACAGGACAGACCTGCGACAGGTCGGAAAAAGAGGAAGACCATCCCAAGAACTTGACACGACCAGCAAGATGTCCATGTGGTGCAAACATGAGACATGTGCCAGAACGCCACATCCAAGTGAGGACCTGATCGGAAGGAGGAGAAGAGAGTGGCAGGACGCCACTCCATGAAGGAATAAAGAACAGTGGCACAACGCCACAGGGCAGACAATCACCACAGGAGTGCAGGAAAAAAAGGAGCAGAGCTACAGGACAGAGGACACATACCACCACAAGATGAGCGCATCCAGAGACACCAGACAGCCATCAAGCCAGACCGACATCCCTGGAGACAGCCCAATGGGCGCACCAAATGTAAGCCACAGCTAGTGCGAACCACGTCTCTCTCCAGCGCTTCCCAGTGCGGCAGTCCAGTCCTGAAACCAGACCGATGGCCCTGGAGACAGCCCAATGGGAGAACCAAGTGTAAACCGCAGCCGGCGCAAACCACGTCCCTTTCCGACACTTCCCAATTGGATCGTCCAGTCCCAAGCATCGGTAGTCCAAGTCGGATGGCATCCCAGCTTCTCACCGCAGATGCCATGGGTGAAGAACAGCCTCAGCAAGATGAAGACATGGGGCTGCGAAGTCCCTCCAGTCCTCCTCACTCCCCGAGGTCACCTAAAGGCAAACATCACCGCCTGTTTGCCCAACTGATAGACAATAACCATGTTCATCATCCAGGTGCATCACCACTAAGGAGCCTCGCACCACCAGACTGGATCGCCGCACTCCAGACAACCGGAGCTCAACGAGGGGAGTCACCAAGGAACCTTCTGTGTGCCCCCGTCAACCTGATGCTTGCTGAAGTAGAGCATACCCGACCATTGGAATATCCACCCTTGGGATTACACAAGACTTAGCCGTGACCCTGTTGGGCGTTCCACAGCGACCCCTCTGCGCGGCATACGAAAAGGCCCGCACAGCCCATGTGGTCACATGGCAATCCTGGAGCAAGGGCCTAAACAGAGTTCCTGTGAGCGGGGAATCCAAATAGGAGAGATGCGTTGGCAGCAGCTCCACGATGGGCAAGGGAAGCATGGAGAAACTTCAAAAAGACGGGGGACCCCACATCAATATCAGGCAGGTAGACGGGGAAAAGACAAGAATCAAACAAGGAAGGAAACCTGCCCTGTGATTTAAGAAAGATGGCCTACACGAGGTCCAAAACACTTTATGTTGTACTCTGAACCCCAGGAGGATATCTCACAAATGAATTGGACAGATATGTATTAACAAACCTATTTATTAGGAATTCATTTTTTTCATTTTCATTTTATATTTTAGTAGACAGACATGTTCAAAAAGAATAATTATAAATATACAGTGATAAAACTTTTTGACAAGGGGATTTAATTCCTATTCATAGCCCATACTCCCACGACACATACCACCAACACACAAACACAATCATTCACACATCATACAGCACTTCACACGATAGCCACAGATGCATAGGATGGATTGGAGACAGATGACATAAAGTCCCAGATGGTTTTGTAGGTTCCTATAGTGGAACAAACGCCGACGCGCGTTTCGGTATATAGCCCGTCACGGGCTATACCTTCATCAGGGCAGAGGTGAGGTGGAGGGAGAGAGGGTCACAGGGGAAAGAAGATTTTCTGTAGGGATGACATATTTAAAACAGCATTTGTTAAGAGAACACCCAACATGGGGTTCAGAGTTTTTTTCAAAATTCATAGGATTACATTTCAGAAAATGGCACAAAATAACAGCGACATCCAGGAGTTCCAGAAGACTCGTTAGGCCAAAAAATCCATTAAACTTAGACTACAAATAAACACAGTTTACACATAAACACTACACATCCCTAACAGATAAATGAGCCAATTGAGTACAACATAAAGTGTTTTGGACCTCGTGTAGGCCATCTTTCTTAAATCACAGGGCAGGTTTCCTTCCTTGTTTGATTCTTGAAGGGAAGCATGGAGGTCACAGTCAAAGACTTGTCAACCAAAGACCACCGGAAGAAGGCACAGAACCTGAGTCCAGACGGTGACAACGTCCAGACCGAGACACCACCCTCGGCTGCTACATGAGCGATTTGGATGTGAGTCCTGTTGGCAGTTCCTCAGCGACTCCTTTGCGAGGCTTACACGAAGCCCGCACTGTACACACGTCCCATAGCAGCCCGGCAGGAAGGCCCTCCAGGAGGCTCCAGTGAATGAGCAGTGCTATTACAACATATTGCTTTCCCATTCAACATCATAAATATGCTTCAGGAAATCAGAGGTGTCCCTGATATAAGAGGGTAAGGAACTGACAATTAGATTTAGGAAAAAAAATTGATATACTCGGAGGTATTTTCAAATATGCTATCCTGA
The DNA here is from genome assembly GCF_964261635.1 of Lissotriton helveticus. Taxonomy (NCBI): domain Eukaryota; kingdom Metazoa; phylum Chordata; class Amphibia; order Caudata; family Salamandridae; genus Lissotriton; species Lissotriton helveticus. The sequence continues at coordinate 908,218,200 of NC_136061.1, forward strand.
GCCGCTATGATTGGTCTGTCTGGAGGTCTTGAACTGTCCTTGTGCACTTTGGGAATCATATAGAACGTGGGTATCACGGGGCAGTCTTTTCTCAGGAAGCGATATTCATCCCATTTGAGATGGCCTGTGTCTTTCCAGAATTGCAAACATTCATGGAAATTTTCCTTCATGGATGTAGAATTTTCTATTGTGACCAGGGTGTAACAGTTCTTGTCATTTAGTTGTGATAGGGCTTCTTTATTATTTATTTATTTATAGAGCTCATGAATCACCCCATAAGGGTATCTCCGCGTTTTGGACATAACAACAGACTCAGGAGACATGTTAGAAGAGCGAGGTTTTCAGTAGTTTCCTAAAGGTCAGGTAATCTGTGCACTTCCGTAAGCGAATGGGGAGATCGTTCCATAAGCACGGGCCGAGAGGGTAAAAGGCCTTTCCCCCTTGTCGAGATTTTCTGATGCATGGAACAGAAAGCAAGGCTTTGTCTCCTGAACAGAGTGGTCTAGGAGGCACATAGTAAACAAACTTCTCATTGAGATAGCTAGGGCCTAATCTGTATACAGCTTGATAGGCCATGTAACAGATCTTGAAATGAATCCTTTTTCCTATAGGTAGCCAATGTAACTTCTTAAGCAAAGGAAGGGATGATGTTCTAGGAGGGACATCGGCCACCATGCGAGCTGTGGGGTTTTGGACTACCTGTAATCTATTTATGTCCTTTTCATTGGCTGAGATCAACAGCGCATTACAGTAATCTAAGCGGTTTAAAATGAATGCCTGGATCAAGGTTTTTCTAGAAGACAGAGGTAAGAAAGGGAATACTCTTCTGAGCATGCTGAAGTTGTGGAAGCAGGCTCCGATGGTAGGGGAGACATGTTCTCTCATGGTGAGTTTTTGGTCCAGGCGTACTCCAAGGTTTTTCACCACTGATTTAGGGAAAGGGGTGGGGCCCAGTTCCTCTGGCCACCACGTAGGAGACCATACCAAGGTGGCCTCGCCAAAAAGCATTATCTCGGACTTGGTGGTGTTTCGTTGGAGAACGTTATTTTTCATCCATTCCGCTTCAGATTTCATTCCTTCGCAAAAGATGGCTTGGTACTTAGGGTTGGATTTCTCAAGTGTAAGGAGTAACTGGGTATCATCCGCATAAGATATGGGGACTAAACCCAGTTTTCTCAACAGTTTTGCCTGGGAAGCAACGTAAACGTTGAACAAGGTAATGCTCAGGCAGGAGCCCTGAGGTACTCCCTTGATGACCTTAGAGGTCTTGGAGTGGTAGGAGCCTAAGTTCACGGTCTGAGTTCTGTCAGATAGGAAGTTGGTTAGCCATTTCAGAGCAAGCTCTGTGACGCCTATGTCGCTTAGTCTTCTGAGTAGGATTTGGTGAGATATAGTGTCAAATGCTGCGGAAACGTCAAGCAGCAGCAAGAGGACCGTCTGACCCTTAGCCCTCAGCATCCTGATGTTGTCGGTAACTGCTACTAGGGATGACTCAGTCCTGTATCTGAGGCGAAATCCGGATTGTGAGGGATCTAAACTGTTGGTGGATTCAATGAAGTTGGAGAGATGTGTATTGATATGTTTTTCTAGGATTTTGGTGTGAACCAAACCATTGAAATTCCATATATAGTTAGTTGCACTAACTATATATCGCGCACCCGCAATCCACTGCTGATGATGTCACATATTACATCATTCATGACATGGTCAGTGACATCACTGATGACATCACTGATGACATCTCAAATGACATCACTGATGACATCACTGATGACATCTCATTTGACATCAATGACCACATCACTGATGATATCATTCATGTGACAATACAATGCATCTCCTCACATTTTAATATAACCTCTGTTTCACCCAGTGTTAAATACAGAGTATAATTTTTGAAACCATTGACACACCAATACTAGTTACTACATACGCACTCACTGATTCCTACGTCTACACACACCTTCACTCATTCACCCATACAATCATTCATACATACAATCACTCATCTTTACAACACTATCATATGCACTCATACACCTATACAGACACTCACAGTCTGCCACTCATCCATGGAGTTACTCACACACCTAGTCAGTCCTGTAAAGAATCAATGACACTTCCATTTTCTTGTCTATACAGTTAAACATAGAGCACCTTACATTTTCAAACATATACTAACACATACTTACCTTCTTATACAATCATTGATACAAGTACACATTGATCTGCACAGAGTCATACACCTCCCAGCCAGCCACACACACACTCAGTCTCCCATACAAATACTTGGGCAATCAATCAATAACCCATATAGTTACTCATATAGCTACTGATCAACACATGCAGCAGTTTATAGAACAACAGGTATAATGATGCACAAATTAAGACAGTTTAGTCACTAACCCATGCACTCAGTGAGACACATTTAATCACTCAGTCATACAGTCAGTCATGCACCTACTAAATCCTTCGTCCAGACACTTACACATCCACTCATTCTTCAATATGTAAGACATATTTAAACTTTACAGAAACAAAAAATCACTGGATGTTGTTATCAGTCATGTCATCAGTGATGTCATTTGAGATGTCATCAGTGATGTCATCAGTGATGTCACTGACCATGTCATGAATGATGTAATATGTGACATCATCAGCAGTGGATTGCGGGTGCGCGATATATAGTTAGTGCAACTAACTATATATGGAATTTCAATGGTTTTGTGTGGGTAAAATAAGGTTTTTTAAATGCTAATTCCTAACGATATATGGTCTATAACCTATGGTTTTTTCAGTGAATTTTCAAGGTTTTGTAAATGCTAATTCCTAACTATATATGGTCTATAACCTATGGTTTTTTTAGTGAATATATATATATATATAAATATATATATATATATATTTATATATATATTCCACAAAAAAGGTTGCCCCAAAGGAAAGCGCCGCCGGCAGGTGAGTGTAGCAAACTTTATTGAGCACAACTTGCACGCTCACAGTAGCAGAAATGGCATCAGCAAGTAGTCCAGGCCAGACGCGTTTCGGGAACGAAGTTCCCTTCTTCAATGGCTTGTGCTGCATGAAAACAAAGACAGCGTTTCTTCTCACACTTATCCAATTCAGAGACCCCGCCCATGTGGGCGTAACCATACTAGTGGAATTCTGGTTCTCGTAGTGTGGGAACTTCTTTCTCAAGTGAGTCCATCTTTGATTAAAAAATAAAAGCAAAATGTATTGTCCAAGTGGCTAGATGCGCATTTTGCTTACACTGCTCACTCCGCTTTTCAGTTATCACTCGTTGTGTACTGCCTCCTCAAAAGCGCTGGCATCATCATGGCGCCAACGTGGGCCCGCTTGACTAGCGGTGGGCTTCTTTCCGCGGCTGGGCACAGCCGCTACTATTCCACAAAAAAGGTTGCCCCAAAGGAAAGCGCCGCCGGCAGGTGAGTGTAGCAAACTTTATTGAGCACAACTTGCACGCTCACAGTAGCAGAAATGGCATCAGCAAGTAGTCCAGGCCAGATGCGTTTCGGGAACGAAGTTCCCTTCTTCAATGGCTTGTGTTGCATGAAAACAAAGACAGCGTTTCTTCTCACACTTATTCAATTCAGAGACCCCGCCCATGTGGGCGTAACCATACTAGTGGAATTCTGGTTCTCGTAGTGTGGGAACTTCTTTCTCAAGTGAGTCCATCTTTGATTCAAAAATAAAAGCAATGTCTATATATATATATATATATATATATATATATATATATATATATATATATATATATATATATATATATATATATATATATATATATATATATATATATACACATATATACATATATACATATATATAGCATGTCCGATCCTGAGTTCGAATCTCCCCTGAGGCGGAAAGCCGGGGGAATAGGCCTTGAGACTGAATTTTTAATTTATTATTTGTTTGTCTTTTAACATTCTACTGCTTGTTACACCCCCTCTTGCACCACGCTTTGGTGCTGACTCACCCAATTGCCACTGCATCTTGACCACTGCTCACCGCGCAGCCGACTAGGCACTGACGCGGTAGGAGATAGAGGGAGCCGCCATCTTGGGGGGACTGCAAGGGCTGCGGTCTTGTTGGTGGCAGCCTCCCGCCTTCCCAGGGAATTTAAATCGCGAGATTAGCGCGGGCGCGCTGATCCTGAGTTCGAATCTCCCCTGAGGTGGAAAGCCGGAGGAATAGGCTTTGAGACAGAATTTTTAATTTATTATTTGTTTGTCTTTTAACATTCTACTGCTTGTTACACCCCCTCTTGCACCACGCTTTGATGCTGACTCACCCGATTGCCACTGCATCTCGACTCCTGCTCCCCGCGCAGCCGACTAGGCGTTGACGCGGTAGGAGATAGAGGGAGCCGCCATCTTGGGGGGACTGCGAGGGCTGCGGTCTAGTTGGTGGCAGCCTCCCGCCCTCCCAGGGAATTTAAATCGCGAGATTAGCGCGGGTGCGCTGATCCTGAGTTCGAATCTCCCCTGAGGCGGAAAGCCGGGGGAATAGGCCTTGAGAAAGAATTTTTAACTTATTTTTGTTTGTCTTTTAACATTCTACTGCTTGTTACACCCCCTCTTGCACCACGCTTTGGTGCTGACTCACCCGATTGCCACTGCATCTCAACCCCTGCTCCCCGCGCAGTCGACTAGGCGCTGACGCGGTAAGTGATAGAGGGAGCCGCCATCCTGGGGGGACTGCGAGGGCTGCAGTCTAGTTGGTGGCAGCCTCCCACCCTCCTCTCGCCCTATAAAATAACTACAAGTTCTCGTCCTCGCAGCGGGCGGGTGCAGCGGGCGCACTGGCGGCGTGCCCGTCTGCGCCCGTCCGCGCCAGGACATCGCCTCTTGCCAGAGATTCTGGCCAAAGTCTGCCGGATAGGGGTTTTTACTCACGAGAGGACCTGTATAAACTTCGTCCCTTAAAATTTCGAGAGGGCTGTGTCTCTTCACATCCTTTAAGTGACCCGTTCACCTGTCAGTGTGGTCAGTTCTCCCTTCCTATTCCAACCACTATAAGAGCCTTCTCTAAACCTCATGTGCAACAACAGGTAAAGGTACAACAGTTGAATGTGCGTTCATTAATGAAACATCATGCGGAAGTATTAGATCTTATAGTTGACGAATCCCCAGATATCCTTTTCTTAACTGAAACATGGATGAGGGAAGATCAACTGACTATTCCTATTTATCCCTACCCGGGACTATTCGGTCTCTCTGGTTAATAGATCTACCAGAGGAGGCGGTATTGCAGTGATCACCAGAGCCGCCTATTCTTGCCGCTTTGAGAAAGTTAGTTTGGAGGGAGGGGAATGCGCGCATTTTAGCATTGCTATTAATACAAACTTCACCTTTTTGGGACTGTTAATTTACATGCCCCCTGGAGCTGTGGGCGGTTTTAGCATCTCCCTGCTGGAGTCTGTAGAGGCATTCGCTGTAGGGAAAGCTAATTTCAGCATTTTGGGTGACCTTAACCTCCACTTTGAATTGGAGCATGATTCGACTATTCGCACCCTGACCGCTGACTTGGCGGCCTTTCAGCTTCGTCAGACTGTAACGAGCCCCACTCATAGTGGAGGCCATGTGCTGGACCCGATTTTTACAAACATTGAGGGATCCAGGACTACCATCCCTATACCTATAGCTTGGTCGGACCACTTTTTAGTGGGTATGACATTTTCTATCCCTGCGTCCAATTCCTGCAATACCCAAAGAACTGTGTTTAAGAGGCCCTGGCGTAAGCTCCGTCCAGAGGATTTTCATGCTCTACTGGGAGCCGAACATTTGGGTCCTATCGACGAGGTTGAGACAGGATATGACTCCTTTTGTGCCTGGATCACACGGGTGCTCAATAAGCTTGTACCTACTACTTGGGTCCAAGGACGTACCCAGGATGTCAATCCCTGGTTTAATGACACCCTGGCGGCCCTAAAGAAGACCTGCAAGAGGCAGGAACGTGAATGGAGGAAAGATTATTCCCCGGAGAAAAAGGTTTACTATTTAAAGGAACTCAAAGCTTATCACAGAGCTATATGCAGGGCAAGATGGGCTGAAGACGGCTGGAATGCCAGAAACCGGTCCTCGGAAGCTTGCTTCCGGTCCATGGAAGGCATGGCTTGGCAGTTCAGGCTGGACTGTTCCCATGAGGCACAGGGTCAGACTGATTTGCATATAGCCATGTCTGAACTGGGGTGGCAGAGTGGGCTAAAGAATGGTGATGGATCAAACCCAGATCTTTTGACTGGGTGTGAGTGTTTGATTTGTTCAGATGCTCCGTCTATCACCACCCTCTTTTGTACCGCTTTGGCAACCATAAGTGTGGCAGGGTATGCTCAGACGTGAGTCCCTTGCTCACTTTGCCACTGGATTCAAGCAAGCTGGGCTGAAGTCGGCTGGAATGCCAGAAACCGGTCCTCGGAAGCTTGTTTCCGGTCCAGGGAAGGCATGGCTTGGCAGTTCGGGCTGGACTGTTCCCATGAGGCACAGGGTCAGACTGATTTGCATATAGCCATGTCTGAACTGGGGTGGCAGAGTGGGCTAAAGAACGGTGATGGATCAAACCCAGATCTTTTGACTGGGTGTGAGTGCTTGATTGGTTCAGATGCTCCGTCCATCACCAACCCCTTTTGTACCACTTTGGCCGTCATAAGTGTGGCAGGGTATGCTCAGATGTGAGTCCCTTGTTCACTTTGCCACTGGATTCAAGCAAGCTGGGCTGAAGACGGCTGGAATGCCAGAAACCGGTCCTCGGAAGCTTGTTTCCAGTCCAGGGAAGGCATGGCCTGGCAGTTCGGGCTGGACTGTTCCCATGAGGCACAGGGTCAGACTGATTTGCATATAGCCATGTCTGAACTGGGGTGGCAGAGTGGGCTAAAGAACGGTGATGGATCAAACCCAGATCTTTTGACTGGGCGTGAGTGTTTGATTGATTCAGATGCTCCGTTCATCACCACCCCCTTTTGTACCACTTTGGCCGCCATAAGTGTGGCAGGGTATGCTCAGACGTGAGTCTCTTGCTCACTTTGCCACTGGATTCAAGCAAGCTGGGCTGAAGACGGCTGGAATGCCAGAAACCGGTCCTCGGAAGCTTGTTTCCGGTCCAACGAAGGCATGGCTTGGCAGTTCGGGCTGGACTGTTCCCATGAGGCACAGGGTCAGACTGATTTGCATATAGCCATGTCTGAACTGGGGTGGCAGAGTGGGCTAAACAACGGTGATGGATCAAACCCAGATCTTTTGACTGTGTGTGAGTGTTTGATTGGTTCAGATGCTCCGTCCATCACCACCCCCTTTTCTACTGTTTTGGCCGCCATAAGTGTGGCAGGGTATGCTCAGACGTGAGTCCCTTGCTCACTTTGCCACTGGATTCAAGCAAGCTGGGCTGAAGATGGGTGGAATGCCAGAAACCGGTCCTCGGAAGCTTGTTTCCGGTCCAGGGAAGGCATGGCTTGCCAGTTCGGGCTGGACTGTTCCCATGAGGCACAGGGTCAGACTGATTTGCATATAGCCATGTCTGAACGGGGGTGGCAGAGTGGACTAAAGAACGGTGATGGATCAAACCCAGATTTTTTGACTGGGTGTGAGTGTTTGATTGGTTCAGATGCTCCGTCCATCACCACCCCCTTTTGTACCGCTTTGGCCGCCATAAGTGTGGCAGGGTATGCTCAGACGTGAGTCCCTTGCTCACTTTGCCACTGGATTCAAGCAAGCTGGGCTGAAGACGTCTGGAATGCCAGAAACCGGTCCTCGGAAGCTTGTTTCCAGTCCAGGGAAGGCATGGCCTGGCAGTTCAGGCTGGACTGTTCCCATGAGGCACAGGGTCAGACTGATTTGCATATAGCCATGTCTGAACTGGGGTGGCAGACTGGGCTAAAGAACGGTGATGGATCAAACCCAGATCTTTTGAATGGGTGTGAGTGTTTAATTGGTTCAGATACTCCGTCCATCACCACCCCCTTTTGTACCGATATGCAGGGCCCGGGCAGATTATTATGCATCCGAAATTAAAATCAGCTCAAATCCTGCCAAAGTCATCTTTAAGATCCTAAAGGAGCTTAATACCAAAACGTCTGCAATAAATGTACCTACCTCTGCTGCCCATTGTGATGAACAGGCCTCTTTTTTTGTAGAGAAGATCCGGTGCATATACCAAACGTTTACCTCAGTGAAGGAACCAAGCTCTCCCCCCTTGGTGAGACCTAGTCCTGCCTTCCTATTGTCGGCCATTCCCGAAATGTCTTGGGAGGAGTTTGACATACTAACTAGGAAGATTAAGTCTGGCTCTCCGGTTGTCCCCCTTAAGCCGGCTCAGTTTAGAGACTCCTCTCTGTGTGTTGCCTGGCCCCACTGCACAGTCTTATTAACTCCTCATTTTCATCGCGATTGTTCCAGCTAAATGGAAACAGGCATGGGTCTCTCCCATATTGAAAAAACCTACTCTGGGCCCTCTGAAACCGGAACATTTTAGACCTATATCCCTGCTTCCGTGGGCTGCGAAGATTGCGGAGTCCCATGCAAATTCAATTCTTTCCAACTTGTTGATTACCAATTACATTCTGGATGATACTCAGCATGGGTTCCGCACTGGCCATAGTACGGAGACGGCGCTACTGGCTATGATGGAGCATCTGCGTTCCACTCTGGACCGGGGTCAAACGGCAGCACTGGTCCTATTGGCTCTGAGTGCCGCCTTTGACTCCGTCTCACATCGGATCTTACTCCATCGGCTCGAAGAGGCAGGGGTCGCGGATCTGGCTCTTACGTGGTTTAGATCTTTTTTGTCATGGAGGTCCTTCCGCGTCTCTACCCCCTCATTTCTTTTTAGGGCACATGCTATTGAACAGGGTGTCCCTCAGGGCTCGCCTTTGAGCCCCACCCTGTTCAACCTTTACGTACAACCACTTGCTGCGGTCGCCAAAGTATGGGACCTCAACATCGTCTCATATGCTGATGATACGCAGCTGGTGGTTGCCCTTACGGAGGGTGTGATTGGGGACCATGTCAGATTCAAAGCTGGGCTGTCCGCGGTGGCTGATTGGATAACAACTAATTGTCTCCAGTTAAACGCTGCTAAGACAGAGGTGTTATTGGTTGGCAGGAACACCCATTTGTGGGGAGACCACTGGTGGCCATCTACTTTGGGGAAAGCCCCGGGGCCAAAGAGGGAAGTGAAAAATCTGGGAGTCTGGCTAGACTCGACCCTAAGCCTCTCTACCTATACATAAAAAGTTGCCACCACCTGCTTCGGTATGTTACGCAGCCTCAAACCTGTCCTGAAATATTTTGATTCGGCCACCAGGCAGTTGATTGTCCAGGCTACAGTGCTATCTAGACTTGACTATACCTGATCACTGCTGCTAGGTGCTAACCAGGCAGAAATCACCCGAATGCAACGTATTCAAAATGCGGCTGCCAGAGTTCAAGTAGGTCTGCCCAGATTTAGTCCTATTTCTGCTACCATCCGTAGGCTCCATTGGCTGCCAGTAGCCCAACGAATACAGTTTAAGACTCTCTGTATCTCGTTTAAAATCTTGAGACTGACTACTCCTAAGATGCTCGGTCCGCTACTGAACTGGTATGTCCCCTCGCGGGCACTACGTTCGGCTGGTCAAAACCTAGTTGAAGTTCCCCGTTTCAAACGTAGTAGAGCGGGAGGACGCTCTTTCCGCGTTCTTGCAGCAAAAGCTTGGAATGCTCTACCAACTCACATTAGAGAAATAGAAAGTCTGTCCGTCTTTAGAAAAGCCATGAAACCTCATTTATTTCCGTAAAATTCCTTCTTGATGTGCCTACTCAGTTTTTTCAACTCTTGGTTCCTTCTTCTGGATTTAGCGCCGGGACGCCCCTTCGCTGGGGCAGCTGCGCGCTTTACAAGCTTTTATAACATAACATATAACATAACATATATATAGATATATATATAGATATAGATATGTATATTTATATATATATTTATATATCCAACAACAACAGGGTGCACCCCGTGAGGATGCCCACTCGAAAAGTATCCTCCTTGGATGGGGAATCAAACATTTATACATATATATATATCCAAACAACAGCGTCTTGTTTCCATGCACCAGGAATCCTCCTCATCACAGAAATACGCAGACACGGACCAGTTGAGGTGCTATTTTCATTTATTCAGTGCAAATTAGCCGCATGACGTTTCGGCTCCGAGGAGCCTTGTTCACATGACAGTGTTCACAATTGTGATACGTTCTTTTAAAGTGCCAGTGATTGGTGCAAATTAGATCACATGTAGCACTGAATATAGACATGGTAAAAATACTATGGTTTCCACATCATCCATATCATCATATATTTTACAATATAAAATGTTGTGTTTTTGCAATTTATATCATATCTTCGTATTCAGACAAGTTCATTGAAGTAAAATACCTAAAATCAATATATGTATAGAAATGTATATATAGATATGTATATTTATATATATATTTATATATCCAACAACAACAGGGTGCCCCTGTGAGGATGCCCACTCGAAAAGTATCCTCCTTGGATGGGGAATCAAGCATAGAACCAGTCTCCTACTTTCAATCAGTCATGATGTGGCTAAACACGTTTCAAACTTTCTGTTCTTGATCACAAGCCAAACAGACTGAAAAACATCAGCCAACATGTATAGCACCTGCTCATTTTATTTGAACGACCCGCCCCGGTGGGCATGTACTTTTATACCTCAGTGGGAGTATGCCATAGTGAAACATGGTATTAGCAGTTTATACACACTTGTATTATCTCAATGGGTTTAGCCATTTGCTTCATTACTGCATAATAAAAGGTCCCCAGTGGGTTGATTAAAAATGGAGTGCTGGAGAATAATATTTGTATTTATTTTTGTATATTGCCTACTGGCGGTTGCCAGTAGGTAGTTATAGTTAGTACCTAGTTTCCTTAGGAAAAACATTTTTTGACTTGTCTATAACTTTGGTGTCGTTTGACCAATCTGCATGAAAGTTTGCCAAAAAAGTGTCATGGTGTGTACGATTGATTGGGAAAGTTTGGGGGTGATCCGTGCAGTGGGGACAGAGAATGTGACCCTCAAAATAAGGTTGCATTTGTAATGTTAATTCCATGTGAAGCTTTAGCCACCTCTCCAGCCCGAACTGCTGAACGGACTTACACCAAATTTGACCGGGTGGTAGACATCAGTTCGAGGAAGCGCCCTTTGCTTATCTGGTGTATACCCGTTCAGTATTTTTTGAGAAATATAAGTTTAATATTACAGTAGTATCTCTGGCCCAGAATCCTTTGTGAAGAAAGAGAAACCTGTGCAGGGAAATGCACTGCTTTGATTGGCTGCCAACACTTCAACCAGGAAGTGTTGTCAGCCATCTTGGGACTCGGCTTGAAGCCAAGTCTCAGAATAAAAGTAAAAAATAAAGAAAAGGGGAAGGTTAGAAATACCCTGACTCGTCAGATATGTTGGAGGGTCCCACAGGAACCCCTCCAAGTTTTAAATTCTGTCATCGATTCACAACGGATCCGCGAAACCGCAGCAAAATAAAAAAAAAGACAAGTGGTCTCCTGCGCGTCTTTTTTTAAAAACCCTGGTTGGGCCTAATCCCGGGGGCATGAAAGAGGGGGCTCATGGGGACTGCTTCTTTGTTTTATTAGAAGCTCTGGAGACTGCCACCTCCCCAGGGCTACAAAGTTCAGCGAAGGGTTATGAGAGTGTTCAGAATTAAATGGCGCTCTACAGGTAGTGGTCAGGGGGTAGTCTGTGAAGTTTCAGTGGTTGGTGCTTCTTGATCTGAGATAACCCTTGTCTCAGAGAGAAGAAGGGGAGACGATCTCAACCTTCTATATACATGTGAGCATTGTCAAGCGCACACAACCTGCATAAGTTTATAAAATGAGTTTCATAATCAATCAATGCAAAGGATAAGATCCAGCTCCAATGTATATAACCTATTAGGTGTTTATTCATCAAGTGTGAGTATTTGTTTCACAACAAAAACCAGCCGACACGTGTTTCGTCAAAACCGGGGTGAACCCGTGACTCTTCAGGGCTGAAGAATAATGGGATGAGAGCTGTGTCGTCGGACCGGTGATAATTCCAACCCGGTCCTAATCGGGTGAAAACAGGAATAGACACTTGAAGTGGGTGCTCTAAATGCGTCTGGGTGGTATGGGTGGGTGGGAAATACCGCCGCCGGGTGCGCGGTCGGGAAAAGCCGGGAAGCAAATCCGCTTGCCCTTGCTTATGAGCTTATGGTCGTTGTATAAAGGTGAAAGGAAGTTATTATTGCAGTGGGCACACTGCCCCCCCCGCAGCCCCGGGGACTGCCACCCTGGGGATTTAAAAAAAAAAAATGTAACCTGTGTGGGGAGGCTCGAGCCCCCCACACACCCCTGGGACCGACACCTCCTGAGGCACTAAATATTCAAAGTAAGGCGTCCGTTACGGACCACCAAGCCCCGGGGCCACCACCCCCGGGGCTTTGCATTAAGTGGGAGGAGGCCATGCGGCCCACCTCCTGGGGCCAATGATGGCCCTGGGGATCGCCACAGCCCCAGGGCTGGCTCCTGCAGTGTCTCGTGTCTCGGGGTGCCCACCCCCGGGACACTGCTGTTTGCTATGGAAGGGTGGGAGCCTCGCGGCTCCCGCCCTGCCATAGCATACTTGGTTTGGATTTTGGAAGAGAGAGCAGGAAACCTACTCTCTCTTCCAAAATGCAAACCAGATTGCTTTTCCACACTGGGAGCTGCATATTAGCAGCTCCCCATGTGGAAAAGCAATGCCGCACCAGAAGGACGCGTGGTGCCGGCGGGACCGGGGTGGCATTGCGGCTCCGCCCATGGTCTCCAGCATTATATATATGCCCTGGTGGATGGGATCCCCGGGGAGAATGTAAATTAGTGATAGGAGCTAATTTTTATTTATGGAAAATTTTGGAGTTGTGACTCCAGCACGACCCCCTGGTGTGAACGTATTGGGTGTGCGACTCCCAGCGCGGCCCCCTGGTGTGAACGCGTTGGGTAGTGACTCCAGAACGCGTAGGGTACGCGACGCCAAACAAAAAAATATATATTTTTTTAAATATACATCAAGCTTATGTGTACACCTTGGGTGGCTCTAAAAAGAGCCCTTGTGTTTATTGGGAGATTTTGGTACCTACAAGTAAGTACCTATGCAGAGTCTAAAGTTGTTGAGAAAGACTCTGTTACCCTCATCTGTAAAATGCACACTATCTCTCTTATAGATGCCATCCATATTAAAACGCAGATTGTTGTTGTGTGAGATAAGCAGAAACAGCTTTATTGACATGTTTCTTTGCTTTCTCAATCTGTGGACAAAATTGATTGGACCAGTTCCATTTCTGTCTTTGACATATGTTATAATAGAAAAAGGCAGTTTGGGGGAAAAGTAACATCAATTCTGCAAAGGTGTCCTTCATAAGCATTTCCAGACCTACCCCAGTCAAAGTGCCTAGGTCATTGCCACCACAGTGCACAATTATGAGGTATGGGTGTTGGAGATGTAAAAAGGATTTAACCAATGGCATCAATTGGTGACACTTTAATCCTCTCTGTCCAATCCATTTAATGTCTACATTTGGCAAAGCTAACTCTTTGTCAGTACCTCTGCTTTCAGCATAGCTTTTGTTCCAGAAAATATAGCTGTGTCCCACAATCCACATTCTAAGCATCTTGAAGGGAGGTCTGGATGCACTCAAAAGATGTGTGTAGGTGAAATAGGCAGTTTGTGAAATAAGAATCAAAATATATCAATGATTATAATCCAGTTATTCTCTCAATGTGGAATGCTAATATGGATATTCAGTATGTTGCGGATAATTCCATTGCTGTTGCCCTGTATATGACATCCTATATTACAAAATCAGAAAAGACAGATTTGGAAGAAATGTGGGAAGACATTTCTCACAAGAAGAGTCTTAGTAAAAAATTGTACAGTTTCAGTATGAAGATGTTATCCCATCGAGAAATTGGAGCGTATGAATTTCCAAATCAGTTATTGTGAGAAGTTGGCCTGGTATATGATGTTCACTATTTTAGTGAACACCTTGCACCAGTCCAAACAACCCTTATGGTCATGGTTCTAAGTCAACCTTATAGATCAGCTATCCTAGTGGTAGCGTGGACAGAACAGTCTTAGGCTAAAAGACTCTTGAGGGTGTGTAAAGCCAGCTGTTTTACCATATGTAACCCCTTGAATATCAAATGAAAGGACACCACACAGGATATATATAAAATATATATGTATTTATTTACTAACACACTCCTCTGAACTCTTTATGAGATCAGAGGCCAAAGCACATAACAAGTTACTTAATCAGAATACTTTAAGTTGCACAATTTACAGTTAGGCCCTAGGGGCGAAGCAAACCATATATTAAGAAAGTGGCATAAGTACCACGTCACGAGAAAAGGATAGGCCTAGGGCCTAGAGAATCACTGGGGCTACACTATCTGACACTTAGAATAGGAGTAGGAGGCCCACAAGCGGCGCGTGCAGTGTCTTTACACACTCGCTAAAGTCAATGTTAAGTCAATGGGAACTTAGGGCCATACTATGATGGCGGACGGACTTGGGTCCGTCCGCCACCCCTGCGTAAGAGGGACCGTCCGCATGGGCAAGTCCCTCCACGGCAATTAGGATGTGATCGCCACCCTGGCGGTCACATCCTGTATTTTTTACATCGCGGCAGGTGCTGCTTGAAGCAGCACCCGCCGCAATGTAAAAAATGAAAGCAGTGCATTTGCATGCACAAAGCGGCAGGCACCGCGCGATGCCTGCCGCTTCGTGCACGCAAAGGCAGGGGGTTGCCATAGGTACCCCCCATGTGCACCCCCCACCCCCCCTTCACCCAGGGGGCCCGCTACGGGCCCCGAGGTGAAGATCCACATGCTTTTCCTCGGCGGAGAATGTTTAGATAAAGCCAAACAAAAGTTAGCATACAACCGCGAGGATTATAATGCACTTAAGAGTATATGGTATGGCGATATCATAGAACAGCTATAAGGACATGGTTCCGAAATCTGCAGACAGGCTCAGCTCATGCTAGAGCACCATCTCACACAAGCACTTTGCCTTCAGGATTGTTAAGGCCTGCCAGAGGAGTGACTTATAGGTTACTGTGTGTCTATATATAAGGGTAGACATAGGAATACTATACCTAAGCAAGGGGTGATTACACGACCTTGCCCCAGCTGAGTGATCAGCCAGTTGTCTCAGTTTGAGTGGCCAGCCAGGGTGGCATAATACATGCTGCAGTCCCTGGTAGGCCTTGGTTACCCTATGCCCTGAGTACCTAGGGTACACTTCTACAGGGGTTGACAAGGTGAACCAATTCCCAATTGGGATGTACCTAGAGTACATGGTGTGAATTTAGAGAGAGTGCATCTGGGCTGTGGGTCTGATTAGCAGGCCCACAGCCACATCTAAGTCAAAAACCAGTAAAGCAAAAGCAAAAAGTGGGGGTGACCATAGGAAGCAGACCCTACTCTCCTACAGTTATCATCTGCATGTTTATACTCAAAATCTAGAAGAATCATTTGGGTGAGTCTAGGTCTTGCAGCAACGGGAAATTGGGTGCTTAAATCTGTACAAGAAATCAAGGAACAGATTTACAAGCCCCTTGCGCCACTTTTGCGTCACTTTCCCCATGTTAAAAGTGACGCAAAAGTGGCGCATGGGGCTTGTAAATCTGCCCCCAAATATTTAGCAGAAAAAGAACCAGAAAGTACAGGTATTGTCAAAACAAACATGTTGGACACATATTATCCAAATAGAAGTCATCATCTTGAGAACATATGTCTTTATAAAGTGCTGCAATATTACACTTTTAAACAGAATACTACAGAAAACATAAATGAAGGAAAATATGCAGTGATTGGTTACGAAGGATGTTTGGTGAAACAAAGGAAAGGAAATTTGATTAATCACAGAAAACTGAGTTGTAATACTCCTGATAAAAGGGAATTTTACTATTTAGCATTTTTGAAACTCTTCAAACCGTGGCGTACAGAATTGGAATTACTTGGAGACTTTCAGAGCTATGAAGATTCCGTCAATGCTTGTAAAGATACCATAGATTGTACTGTTTGAAATTGATCAAGAAGTTACTATTGCAGCTGTGATTGTTAGAGACAGTTGTCAAGACAGTCAAAGTTCTGCTCCACTGAGTCAAGATCCACTAGGACAACCAATTCTTAAAAATGACGTAGCAATTGCAATGAATGAAGTGGAAACAGCAATGCATCAAGCTCAAGAAGATATTATGGATTTAGGAATCTTGGAAGAAAAACTAAATGTTGAACAGAAAGAAATATATCAGCAAGTGAGACAACAAATTGACCATGGATTTCTTCATGAAAAGAAAGAATGCACATGCACATCATTTCAACCTATCTGAATGTATGTCAGAGGTCAAGCTGGAATAGGAAAAAGTTTCTTAATTAAAGAATTGACCACTTATCTACAGAAAACAACTGACTCACATTTGTCTTGTGTTGTAAATGATCCAACTGGGTTGGCAGCACACAACTTTAAAGGAATTACATTACATCATTTACTGATGCTACATGTAGACCATGAAAACAAATTGGACTATAAAAAACTATCTGGAGAAGCTTACTACGAAGTTTCAAGAGTGCTAAAGAAAATGAAACTTCTGATTATTGATGAGGTAAGAATGGTCTCAAACATAATGCTTGCTTTCATGCATTTAAGAATGCAGCAAATTCCTAAAACAGAGTACGATGTCTTATTTGGAGGAAAACATGTAATAGTTTTTGGAGATCTAGTGCAACTTACTCCCGTAAAAGGACAAACAATATTTTTAACACTTGTGCATGAAGACACCAGAAAGTCTTTGGGAAGTGTTGGAAACATTAACATTTGGTCATATTTGGAATACAAAGAACTCATTACAAATATGCGACAGGCAAATGATGTTGATTATGGAATTATTCTTCAAGATATAAAAATTGGAGTACTGACAGAACATGGCAAACAAGCTTTGCAAAGTCGACTACTTACAAACTTGTTTCCAAATGAAAATATAGTTCCTGAAACAATATATATGAAAATTGTAGAAAATAAATCTATAATCTGCCTAATGCCAACACTGTGCGAGTGTTCTATATTCAATGAACAACATTTGAAGCTAGAAAATGAACAAATAATAAAATTGGAAGCTATTGATGAAATAGAGCATGAAGGAAGCACTATTATTTTGACTGCAACATTGAAAACAAAATTGGAATCTATTGGAAAATCTATATCTAAAACTGCTGGTTTAGAAAAGAATACGTATGTATGTGTGAACTGTCGGGTAATTTTACGGCGTAATTTGGATGTGGAAAAAGGTTTAGTAAATGGAGCAATGGGTAAAGTTGTTGATTTTGTTATCAAAATAGAGATGGAATTGAATTTTAAAAAATCAAATTTGATCAGATTGAAGAAGTAAAACAAATTTGTTGTTGTTCAGTTCATTTTTTACTTGTTAAAGATTTATATGTCCATAGAAAACAGTTTCCACTTTCTCTGGCATATGCGGTGACTATTCAGAAATCTCAAGGTTTAAGTGTAGACAGTGCTTTGGTGAACATTGGAAGTAATATGTTTAAAGAGACTCTGGCATGTCATAACAATGGAGCTCCTTTCAGCTAGACTGCAGGCTCGCGACACACGCTTTAAGGCAACCCCTGGTGAAATATTTATGCACAGTAGAACATGCGAGACACATGCCCCCTAAGCTCCGGGCGCTGCGTCTGATGGAGGACGCTGTGATCTCCCCAAAACCGAACACTACTGTAATAGCAGCTCCAGTGAACGAGGTGTAGAATGCGGCAGCCGCTGCTGACAGCCCAATGGTCCTGTGCGACGCTCTCCCCCCCCGCCTCCTCTGATGTACCCTAGGCCCTCTCTCTTCTCTTTCCTAGTCCTTTCCCTTTACTCATTCCTACTGTCTTCTATGATCTGAAGCCTTTCTTTCTGGCATTCTGTTACAGTTCAGACCCTTCTGGTCTTATGGTTTCACCAGTTCTAGTTCTCTGGTTACATTCCGTCCTAGGGGCCGGGCTATCCTTGGCAGTGACTGCCCGGTGTACACTGGGTGTTATAAGATGCGGCCGGCCCTGCTGGGTTGTAGGCAGAACGCTGTGTATAATACTGTTACATGTGTGAAGAGTCACTCTTTTATATCACATTTTATTTGACGCGGCCGGCCCTATACGGGTTGTAGGCTTATCACTGTGTATAAGTCACTCTCCTGCGTACTCCCTGTTTCGGGTGTGAAATAAAAAGACTTGAATATAAAGAGGGTATGGCATATGTTGCTTTGTCCCGAGTCAGAACTTTATCTGGATTGTAATTGATTGATTTTGATGAGAGAAAGATTACTGCAGATGCAAACTGTATAAAAGAGTATAATCGGTTAAGAAGAGCGTATGCTCCCAATTTAGGTGAATATCCTGTATTAGAAAAGCGTGTAGTAGGTCGAAAAAGAAGATATGAGAATATCTGTAGTGAACTTAAAGAGAAGGAAAAAATCAAGATAATGTTGAGATTTCAGGCAAAAAGAAAAAGGACACTATTGAAGAGATTGTTGGGTGTCAGTTAGAAAATAGTTCAGGTATCAACTGCTATGCTAATTTGGTGGTCAATGTTGTTTTTTCTCTAGCAAGTTTGCAACAGCAAATTATGGAGAATCGTGAAAAAAGATTTTGTTTCTTGTTGCATTGTATTTATGAAAAATTGAGAACTGATAAAAGGAAAATAGAAAGTGTTTCTGATATTCGTAATCTTTTGGATGTTCTGGTTCTACACAATTTACGCAGAATGTCCAACAAGATGCTCAGGAATTTCTAATGTATATGCTTGCAGTATTGGAAAATGAAGGAATAGAAATTGAAAATCTTTTTGGCCTTCGTTATAAATAGGAACATAAATGTGAAAATTGTATGTTTACATGTAGCACTAACATAGATACTATACAATTTATATATTTGACATTACCAGACTGTAAAAGAAACTAGTTAAAGCAACAAATCAAAACATGGAGTGTAGCCAATGTAAATCAGAACTGTTATCAACATTATTTATACAAAGATTTGGTCAATATATATTTTAATGATACAACGTTGTACAGCTGATTGAAGAAATATGGAATCTTTAATTAAACATTTTGTAGCAAGTCAAGTATAATATCAGGAAGAACTTTTGTAGCAGTAGCAATTATTTTACATGATTGTCCTTCTACAACATCTGGACATTACACTGTCTATTTAAAATGCGATAAAGGATGGACATATTGAAATGATGCTCAATTGGTTTTTAAACAACGTTTGCCTAATGAATTACCAAATTCCTTCCTAATATTTTTAAAGCCAAAGTTTTAAGACGATAATTTGGCCTATGAGGAATATATTTAAATTTATCACTACGATTACTATTGAATAACTTCAGTATAAAGGATTTCAGGAATACCATTTGGCCTAGAGGAAAGGTATACATTTGAATTAAGGACTTTTTCTTGGACATTCTCACAGCATATATTTAAAAAAAAACATAATTTACAGTGTATGGAAATGATAAAGAACTGTTCATTGAATTATTATTTCAGTTCTTTCATATTCAAGTAAGAAAATTCTCTTAGAAGGAAGCATTTATATATGTGTGATTTGTATTATATAGTATGTTATTGAGGATGCTGTTTTTATGGAATGTTGAGACATAGTTGAGTATATTAAAAATATTTCTGACAGATTTGTTTTTTTAAAAAATCCTATTGATTTCAATATATTCTGAGAACAGCAAAAAAGTCAAACAAAATAATTTATATAATGTTAAAATTATATTGTGTTGTAAAAAATATAATATTATATATCATAAATGTAATTTTTCTTTTCTTTCACAGATTCTAATTCTAAAATATGACATTTTCAGAAATTTAAATTATATAAAAACAACTGAAAAAAATGTTTTGCATTTTTTCATATTTACTACTGTCAGATTAACTAAGTATTAAAATGCACAATGGGCTGCAATGCACACTGGTGAAGAAAGGGGGAAACTGAGTTGACATGTGCGCAAATCTTTTTTTCAGGTCAGATGGGATTCGCTGACCGTGCGCGAGCCCTGGGCAGTAAATTACGTTATGCTCGCGGAATTTGCGATATTTTGACATTTTTGCATTCCGCGGAGAGCGTGAAAATGTAAAAACTTTCGCAATCTGCAGCGAAACAGAAGTTTTACTTGTTTGTGCTCTAAAAATGCATTCTCACACGTGCGCTAGCGACTTACCGGGTCCCTGCGCTCACCAAGGGGTTTTCCTATCCGTTCACGTGTGACACGAGATGTTGGATTGCTCATAACCAGTCACGCTATCCCGCGCGAGTTTGCAATCGCGAACACGTCATTCGACCCGTAACAGGAAATAAGCATCGCTAGCAAGATGGCCGTGCCCATTAGCGACCGCATGGGCAAGTTAGAGGTAAATTTCCCCATGAGCATGCAAAAACACATCGCGAATGGGCAGGAAAAGCAATCTCCGAATCTTCGCAAAAGTTCTGCATGCTCGCTGAGATTTTGTGCAATTTCGCGATAGTTTGCGATATTCAATTTTGCAAATTCTGCCCACCCCTACCGTGCGCACACATAGCACGCACCCTAAGCGACTACACGAAATTGCATTTAAAAGTAAAATAAGTTTATTACAAGTAAAAATATATATTTTTTATGAATACCTTAGATAATGTCTTGCACTCATATGTATGAAAGCTATATATATATAATTTTAGACATAAAAAAATATCACGGGAGTCACACACCTACCGCACCCAACACATATATGACGTCACGCGGAATTCGACACAGCGCAACCGTTGCATACAGTAATGTGCATGTGTCACGAATGCGCGGGAGCTTGAGTCGCAGATAGGTCGCATAGCAACCGCGCACATCTCTGAAAATACGCACCCGTCGCACACCATATGCGGATCCTTCACAACATTTCTAAAATGGCGGCTAGATTCTGCGCACTGATCGCGAAGGGTACGCTTTGGGTGCGCGACTCCAAAAGAAATAGAAAAAATAATGATAAAGAAAATAATATAAATATATTAAAATAAAAAATAAAACAAAAAGATAAACAATATTTCAGTCTCAATATTTTTTAAAACATTTTTTTCCATTTATATTAAAAAAATATAATGTTATTTAATAAATAAAATATGTAAAAATAAACAGTTAAACAACTGTATAAAATCAGTATAAAAAATACATATAACTATTATTACATTTAAAAATTATCATTTAAAAAACGTTTGAAATTCACTGAAAAAACCATAGGTTTCAGGGCTGTTATAGCTGGACATTTCACTTGTACAAAACCATTGAAATTCCTCCAGTTCTGCTAACTATAATTCGCGAGCCCGCAATGCACTGCTGATGATGTCACATATTACATCATTCATGACATGGTCAGTGACATCACTGATGATATCACTGATGACATCATCCATGTGACAATCTGATACTCCTCATCACACAGTAGTATAACCTTTGATCACTCACTATAAAATAGATAGTACCATATTTGAAACCATTGACATACCAATACCAGTTACTACATACCCACTCACTGATTCCTAAGTCTACACACACAACTACCCACAACTACCCATTCAACAACAGAATCACCTATACATGCAGTCACTAATTAATAGAACACTATCAAATGCACGTATACACATATATAGACATTGACACATCAGCAGTCATCTTAGTCGGTTATGCAGTCATCCTACTCACTCATGAAAAAATGAATCACACTTACATTTACTCACTTACACAATTATACACACAACACCTCATTTATTCAAACTCATAGTAACTCATAGTTAATATGTAAAAAATCACCATTACAATTATACACTCATTCATATAGTTACTCTCACAATCACTGACTCCTACATATACGTATTTACATACACCAACTCTCACATACAGTGCCTTTTACTTTTTTTTACTTTATAGAAGATGAACAACTAAAACATATATTAGCTCACCAACACACAAATAAATATACTCAGTCACCCAAACAACTGTTTCCACATGCACTCTTAAACGTATACACCTAGTCAATCAACAATTCATACATCTATGCATAGAGTTACACACACCCCATCCAACCACACACAAACTCAGTGTCCCATACAAATACTCACCCAACTAATCAATAACTAATATACACACTCATGTAGTTAGTGACCAACTGATGCAGCATGTTATACAACAACAGAGACAGTGATGCACACATTCACATAGTGTAGTTACTAATATATGTATTAAGTGAGACACTTTTAATTACTCACTTAAACAGTCAGGCAGCTACTAAATCCTCCACCCAGACAGTTATATATCCACTCAAACTTCAATACAGATTGATATATATATAATACATATTTAAATTTCAAACTAAACCACATTCACTGGATGAGTGATGTCACTGACCATGTCATGAATGATGTAATATGTGACATCATCAGCAGTGCATTGCGGGTGCGCGAGTTATAGTTAGCAGAACTAACTAGAATTTCAATGTTTTTTTTCTGTGAATATATATATAAATATATATATATATGTGTGTGTGTCTCTACATATGTGTACATATATATGTGTGTGTGTCTGCATATGTGTACATATATGTATATATGCACACCTAAAGAAATGAAAAGAAAAAAAATAAACATTATCAAATCAATGAAAACAAAACACAACTAGCAAATAGAAGTTATTTTGCAATTAAGCACTATAATAAAAGCACAAAACATAACAGACTGCTGCAAATTAAGCCATCACTGTGGCAGAGCGTAACTCAGCCCAATGAAAGCTCTATCCTGAAAGACTACACCAGCCTGACAAAAAAAGCAGCACCCTTACAATTTGAATATTTTAAAAGTAATAAACCTTAAAACAAACCTAACAAAATATACAGAATTACCTAAATACCAGAAAAACTACTAATAATTATTTAATAATTTATTTCTCTGAAATACAGAAGCAAGAGTACAAAACACCAAGCCTAGCAATGAAAAAGGATATTCAAAGAAACAAAGAAAATTCCAAGTAAGCAAAAGCAATACCAACATTGTATTGTATTGCAAATGCATTCATTTAGCACTTACTACCCCTGACGAGGCGTCAAAGCGCTTTTTCAGCGAGTAGCACTCTACTCCGGGACCCATAGAAGGTTAGTGTTGAATTAGTATAGTGAAACATGCAAGTACATTTTAAGTGGTGGATAGGTTAGTCAGTTATTTGGATTTTGGAATGATAGCAGAAGGATAGAGGAGGGCAAAGGTTTGTATTTATATAGCGCTTGTTGACGCACGCTATGCAGAAAGCCTACAAAGGATTAGTGGTGAATTAATATGGTGAAATATGAAGTAATTTCAGTGGTGGATATTAGTCAGTTACTTGGAGTGAGAAGGATAGCAAAGGGATAAAGGGGGAAGATAAATGTGCATTCATATAGCACTTGTTACCCCTGATATGTGTTGAATCACTTTTCTGGCGAGTATCACGCCACTCCGGAACCCATAAAGGATTACTGTTGAAAATTAGTATAGTAAAAAAAAAATTAAGTAATTTGAGAAGTGGATATGTTATTCAGTTATTTGGGTAGTATATTAGTATAGTTTAATATGGAATTTGAGAAGTGAATATGTTAGTCTGGTAATTTTGTTTGAAAAGGATAGTGGAGGGATAAAAGAGTGAAAGATTATTTTTTTAGGCCTTAGCAATATGAGGAGGCTTTTGGATGAGTAAAAAGGAGTTTTGGAGGAGAGGACTTAGAGGAAAGAGTTTAGAAAGGTTTGTTTTAGGGGTCGGTATAGTAAAAGAGGTGTCACATGATGCAAGGAGGGGTAGAGTAGGAGAAAGGGTTACTTTGGCAATCCTAGTAGTGGTATGGGGTTTGGGATAAATGAGAGAGTGTATGTAGAGGATATATTGATAGATGAATAGGATGAGAGATAGTGTAGTGCTTTGGAAGGCGTAGTAGAAGAAGTGTGAGATGAGTCAGAAGGTTGGGCTAGAAGATATATTGAGCGAAGTATAGGCTGAGAAATAGGGTAGTGCATTGGAAATGCTAAATTAGAAGAAAGTGATAAATATATAGATCCATAATTACATTGAAAGTATATAGATACATAAAGGAGGTAAGTATATGTAGATTAAAGATATTGATAGAGGCACAGGATGAGAAATTGGGAAGTGCATTGGATATGCTTTTTCAGGAGAAAAGTAACAGACACACAGATCCAAGTACATAGAAGGTACATAAATGCACAATGGAAGTATGTACATGTAGACCAAAGATGATTTTTATTTATTTATTATTATTATTTTTTCTCTCAACAACATAATTATTTTACATGTTTATACAAATTAATACACAAAGATAGGTAGATATCTATAGTGAAAAAAATGATTGTATACAGAGGGACATGCTGTAAATATCTGTTTGCGTATGGTGCTTATGTGGGGAAGAGCCAAATCTTGAGTAGTTTTCTGAAGATAAGGTGGTTGTCGGTGGACCTTATGTTGGGGGTAAAGAGTTCCATAGTTTGGCTGCTTGAACAGAGAAGGATATGCTACCCATGGTTTTTTTCTTGTATGGTGGGATTTTGAGGGGAGATGCTCCTTTAGAGCTGAGGTTCCTTTGTTGAATGTGTTTGGTGATTTTATTCCTGATGAAGAGTGGTCCCATTCCATGTATTGCTTGTGGGTGATACAAAGCAGTTTGAACGTGGATCTTCTGGCAACCGGTAACCAATGCAGGGCTTTCAAGGCAGGGGAGATGTGGTCTCATGGTTTGATATGCAAGAGTAGTCTGGCAGCCGAGTTCTGAATCCGTTGTAGTCTTTTCATGGTCGTTAAAGGTGATCCGTGGTAGAGGCTTTTGGCGTAATCGAGTTTGGACAGAAAAAGGGAGATGGTAGCTTGGACCTTGTGTGGAAATCCCAAATGAGGGAAAATTTGTTGCAGCGTTTTTATAGTAGCAAAGCTTGTTCTTGCTAGTTTATCCACTTGGGCATTCATCAACAGCTTGGCGTCCATGGTTATTCCGAGGTTTCTTACTTTCTTCGATACTTTAGGCAGTGATCCCAGTTCATCAGGCCATGCGGCAAGCGGGTTGTAATGTTTCCAATCGCCACATGTGAGTATTTCAGTTTTTGAAGCATTCAATTTGAAATGGCTCCAGGTCATCCACTGATTCACGGCTCTGAGACAGTGTAAATAATAAAACCAGACAATATAATAAAAAGCCATAAATATAAATAATTCTCCCCCAAAACATTTTTTGAATTAACCATAAATATTACAATAAAATATAACAACATTTTAGGCCTCACCGAACATGAACTGTGAGTCTTAGAGAAGCTTGTTGAATGAGGAACTAAACAGTGAGTCTTCACATACCCCATTCAGTATTTTTGTGCAGCGGGATCCATGTATCGGCATGCCTTCTCTAAACACTGTTGGGAAGCACAGGCCTATACCTGTGGATGACACTCCTACTTCTTGAGGCCACAACTATTTGAACAACGGACACAGGAAAGAAGTTTACAAGTGGTGTGTTTATAAGGTCTTGGACATAGGTTAGAGGACAAAGCATGGTTCTCAGTAATAGGAAGTATAATGTTATTCTTGTTTTCTGCAAATACAAGATGATGGTGTTATATTTTCTGTGTCATTGGAAAAGTTATCAGCCCAGGATTCCTATATGGAGGCTTGAAGTCAGATCTTCTTTTTGTTAACATTCAAGAAAACGTCTTTTTCATGTTCTTTGGCCACTGCATCTCATTTCCTTGTTCCTGCTATGCATGTTTTAGTTAGAATTCTTGCATTAGGATTTTTGCTAGTCTTTTATTCAGAGTTCTGGTTGGAAATCATGGATTAGATTTTTGTTTGTCTTTATTTCTACTTTTTGATTGTGCATTTTTGAGAGATTATGTTCTGCAACTTGTGTGCTTTTCTTCCCAGATGCCTCTATGTTACCTCTGCCATCTTGAACAACATTTTTAGTGCCTTGTTTGGTGTGTCTCCACATTCATCTCAGTACGCCAGAAGGACAGTAGTGAGACTTCTGAGGGTGGTCACCCTTCTCATACCTCTTTCAAAAAGAATGAGAAGGTAAACTAAGCGTGACATGCAATTAACACAATAACTATAAAGAAAAATAACAAATGTATATACCCTTTTCAAAAGTAAAATCGAAAAAAGAAACGAGGGAAAAGAGGAAATCTTCAGCAAACTGAAGAGCCAAAGTTCCACATAAGCAGAAAGATCAAAATGGAGGTATGTAAACTGAAATATGTGTTAAAAATGTAATAACGTATAACATGAATACATTTTTTAATAACATATAACTTATATTTTTTATAACTCAATAATCCACACATACTATATTGGAACCAGGGACATAACAAATTTCACAAAAAGGAAAGCCTCTGTTGCGTTATAGGAGATGCATCAATGGTGAACACTAGCAATAAAAGAATGGATCAGCGGTACACTAAATGTTGATACAATGCATTTTACTGATGAGCCACCAACAAAAATGGCACAGTAGAATGTGTGAGGGAGCACAATCAACCCATAAGATCACAGAAAAATAGTTTACAAATATTCCATCATACAGGATCTAAGTGAAGCAACCGCCAGTCCCCAATCACCTAAAGGAACCAAATTTAAATTTGTATTTCCCTAAATTCCTGAAGCAACTCCACAACAAGTGCCATCTATAACAAACCTATAAGACTAATGCCAAGAACCAGGAGGCAGTGTTTGACTAGTCTTTTTGGAGATTCTGGCACTGCCAGAAGAGCGTGCCTAAAAGGGCCAATGTGTAGGACAATTATTTGATCCTGTGGGCCATGACGGGACCAAAATATCAGACCACACACTGTTCCTTTTAAGCTGGTCCATTCGGCAGTACCAGACTGCTAAAACAGCCAGTGCAACATTGTCAAAAGGATAGCAAAGCAAACCTAAGAGCCTCCCAGAGATTCAAAGAAATTACATTTTAGAGTAACACACATTAACAAGAGTTCATGATTCATAATGCATGACAATGACAGTAATAAGAAAATCATTTTGGTCTTTGATACAAATAATAAGGTACTATTTCTAACACAGTGTCACAACTGAATGATGGATGGGATGTCTAAATATTTTCTCCCACCATTTTCACAGATAGACAAGGCATGGCAAGTAGCACTGCTCTCAAACAGGAAAAGTGAAACATATAAAAACTCCTGGCAATAACAAAAGAAAAAACAAACAATTACAACCCATAAAATATAATTATAGATTTTGAACAAGATAAAATGCCCACTATTATGAAAGTCTGCCTACACGCAGTTACACAATGTGCTACTGTCATTTTAA
The DNA here is from genome assembly GCF_964261635.1 of Lissotriton helveticus. Taxonomy (NCBI): domain Eukaryota; kingdom Metazoa; phylum Chordata; class Amphibia; order Caudata; family Salamandridae; genus Lissotriton; species Lissotriton helveticus. The sequence continues at coordinate 908,245,674 of NC_136061.1, forward strand.
CCAATCTATTTAAAATATTGGGTAACCTTCTGTTTTCTGTTGGAGTTCCTCTTCCCCCTTGACCTTGTTTTCTCTTGTATATTGCGTGTGTCTTCTGCTTTGTGACATTTGCTTTCATTTTCACAGCCATGGTCCTTAACATTCATTATCTGTTCAAGTTCCGAATGCTTGAGTCTTTAGACTTCACCGCATTCCTAAGTATTTTTAAGACTCACTTTGTACTACTAAATTCTGATGGTTCCCACTTTGTTTACAAATCTATTTACAGCTTTCCTACCATCTAAATACACTTTCCTTTCACACCCTTTCTACTCTCCTTTACATCTCCACTCACCATTCCTTTTCCCATCAACAATTTATTTCCCTCTTTCATCCATGCTGGATATGACTTTGGATTTGCTCATCTTCCTCTAAATAATTTATAAAGGCACCATTCTAGTAACACTATATGGAGTAAACCTGTACGCCTCCAACCATTTCTTAACTTCAACTTTTCAATCTTTGTCAGCAAATGTAGCCACTTAAATAGTTTCTTTCAGAATCCTTCAAGCCTTTCAACCATACAGTTTGTTACTCAGTGGTACAATGCACATCTCTTATGATCAATCAATCTTTGTTCCAAGAATTGTGTAATTTTCCTAGAGATAAATTGGACTTTGTTATCTGTAAGTCATGGTTCTGGAAAACTATGCCTAGCAAAAATATCAGCAAGCAAATTAATCACATTCTTGGTGTTAACCTCATTCACCACTTTCAACTCTGGCCATCTAGAAAACATGTCTTCTAACATCAAAATTAATCTTACCTACATTGACCCACTGATAGACCCTTCCATATCCATAGAAATCTCATCCCAAGCCTTTTCTGATAACTTTCTGATGATCATGGACTGCTCTTTATAAATTCTCAGTCTGTCTACTTATGCCTGGCCACCAATAATTAATTTGTAATTAAATTAAAATTAAATAAAAATCTCAGTTCTCAAATTACCCTGGTGTCCATCATGTGCCATTTTCACCAATTTACCTCTCATAGATTCAGAATCAGGAGTCCAATCCTGTCCCTCTGGAAACTAAGTGCCCGATTTCAATGTCAGCCGGACCTTAGTCTGACATCGATTCAGTACTTGAACTGACCGATCTTCTGTTAGCGGTCCCAACCAAGCAATTAGGATGCGACCGAACACTATTCGGTCGCTCTCCTATGCTTTACAATGGGAGCATGCATTCTGACCGGAAATCATGCTCTCATTGTAAAGAGAAGAGGTGTAGTTCTTCCCTAAACCCTGTGGCAGGCACCTTGCGGTGCCTGCCATGGGGTGCAGGGATCAACAGGGGGGCACATTAGGGGCAGAGGCTGTGCACCCAAGTCGACTTTCGATAGCCTTTCTGTTTTGGAAAGGCCAGCTCAGAAATGACAGAAGCCATACGGAAATCCAGTTCCGATTCCTTTCTGACCGACTCCATCCAAATGGGTTGGTCAGAAATGAGGCCGAACAGCTGATTATGATGCTGTAGGAATGGCTCAGACCAAGGGTCGGAGCCATTTACTAAAGCATCTAATCAGCCCTAAAATTGTGATTGAATGACAACTAATCTTTAACATTCCAGTGCCCGCAGCACTCTTCATTGTATTCTATTTTAGATAGCCAATCATCTTTTATCAACGTTATTTTCTGTAAAACACCATCAGCCTGAACTTATAGTCATTGTTCTATCTCAATTGCTCCATCACTAATCACACACACATTTCCTTCTTCAACATCTGCTCCTTCCACATTTTCTCTGCCCTCTTTGACCACTCTCAATAGACAACCTGACACTACACTGCTTTTTCCAAAATTGTACTCCTAGAAAGCAATCAGCATTTTTTGGGATCCTGCTCGGAACGTTGTGAATACCCTTTTTCTTCAAAACCTCTCTCAAAGTATTATGATCTGTTCTCACTGTGTGTCTTTTACCCCAAACAAATCAAATAAACTGTGTGACTGCCCAAAACAATGCTAGTGCATCCCTATTGATCACAGAATATATTTTTTAAGCTTCCTTAGGACTTCAAAAATATATAAAGCTAAGAGTGTCACCAAAACATGTAACGCTCACTGTGTGCAAATTACAATTTCACAATCCAGACAATAACTCTGTAAAGTTTGTAGTTGATACATTTTTTAACTTCATAAACTCTTCATTATATTCCCATCCTACCTAAACTCTACTGTCCTCTTCAATAGCCTTCTAAACATGGCAGTTTATTTCTAAGAAATTTGGCACAAATTTGCTGTAAAATTCCACTAACTCCAGAGATGAGGAAAGTTCTTCCTTGTTGTGCAGGACCGTCATTTCATTGATACTTTTGATAAGTTCTGTATTTTGTTTCAGACCACTCCTAGTTAAAGTGTGTCCTGAAAAAATCTACATTTCCCCTGTGAAACACACATTTTTTACCCATACATTTTAAACATCTGTCTTTTGATCCATTCTCATTCTCTAACATCACGTTCTTCTATTGTGTTACCAAATGTCAATATGTCATCTTGATACACCTTGATCCCTGACAGATCACTCAGAATGTTATTTATGCCCTTTTAAAAAATGAAACGGCTGAAACTAGACAAAAACCACATTCTCCTAAATCTATATCTTCTGCTAAGAGTAATGAATGCTATATAATCCTTAGAATCATTGTGTAATCTGCCCTGATGGTAAGCTGAGTCTTGAACCAGAGGGGATAACTAACTGGCATTCCCAACATTCCAAGTAACTCATTTATTACTTGAATTGGGAACCTATACACAACTACAGCTTTGTTCAATCCCCTCAATTCCACACACAGCCTAACATCACCATTCTGTTTGCATGTGATGATGACAGAGCTAACCACTCTGTTACTTCTATCTTCTCAATAAGTTCTAGAAATTCTAATTTATAACTCTTTCAGGTCGGAAATCCTAATTTCTTTAGGAATATTTCTTGCTTTGCTGATTATCAGTAAGACTCCTTTTTAAGGTTGATTTCTATATGTGGTCCTTCAAGCATGCTAATTTCCCACTAAACACTTCTGGAAATTCTTTATAGAAATCAACTTTGGCGACGAATTCCTGATTGACAACTTTAAGCTCAATAGTCTGTCTCAATTGTATTGGGGGTTCTGAATTAGGATCCAAGACTGTACCCAAATCCCTCTGGTGGAACCAACTAATAACAGCATCACCCTTAACTGCAACATACAATTTCTTCCCAGCAAATCTGTTGATGTATTCCAGTTCAACGTCAAAATATCCTACTCAGTTCAGTTCATGAAGCTTTATTCGGTTCATGGTAAAAATGACCATAAAAGCATAGCAAACAGGCAGCAGAAATAAAATACACACATGATTTAAAAACTCATACTTTTTCTAAAAGCCATAGATTTACATATAAAACTGGCAGTATAAAAACATATATCGGGGTAGTCCAAATTATACAACAAACACATAGCATCCTCCATATTTAACATTCCATATTTAAGAAATAATGGTTTTAAAAAAGAGACCCTTGCATTCTGAAATAGGGGACAAATAAGCATAAAGTGCATTGTGCTTTGCTTGGAATGTCCGTCACAAGGACACGGACACACAGGAGGCTTTTAGGATGTGGGAAGGCCACTAGTATGTGAGCAATGCCAACTCTTAGTCTGGTCAGTACAAATCTATGTGTTGGCCTAGTTACTACGCTCAGATAACATTGAAATCCCTCAGCAGCAATATATTTATTGTAAATTTTAACAGTAGCGAGGGAGTTGGTTGTTACTGAACGTTTAAGAGCTTTGTGACACATAAAAGTCTTTTTAAGATCCAGCTTCGAAAGACCTCTAGGGGGACAGTTTTCTAGCAACAAATCGATATCAAGGATACTTTTATAACAATCTACAACATATTTAAGCCACGGTATCTGCATACAGTTGTCTAGTTCAAGGCAGTCCCTTATTATTAGCTGATTAAATTCGGTTTCATCCTTAAGCCAAATTGCTCGATAAAGCAATAAAGGCCTAAGCGAAGCGAGCTCTGTTAGGAGAGAAACCCCTGCCTCTCTATGGGTCAACTCTGTTGAGGCAGATTTAGGGAGGCACAGTAATTTCTTAAGAAAGATGTTTTCTTCTATCTGTAGACAATCAGTTTTGCAGTGGCCCCAGAGCCCCACCCCGTAAAGGGCGATGGATACACTACGTGCCTTGTAGATTTCCAACATAACCTTGATTCGTCTATCCCCCAACTTAGACGCAAATTTAAAAATGCCATAAGAGCTTTAGCTCATTTTGGTTCGAACATTCGTTAATTCCTCCCTCCATCTACCATCGCTAGTAAAAGTAACCCCCAAGCAACAAAAGCTATTCACATTCTGCACTTTGACCCCTTCGATAAAAAAGGGGTGATTTCTGCCCACTTTAGTCCCGCAGATCATGGTATGGGTTTTATTCTTATTGATCAACAGTTTCCTGCTCCCGATAAATTCGGTGAACTTGTCCATCAGACGCTGCAAACCAATGGGTGTCCGGGACAGAAGCACCGCATCGTCTGCATATAGCAGGACTGGGACACTATCACCTGCAACTTGTGGTGCATCGGCCTTGATAGATTTCAAGGCGGCTTCGACCCCATTAATAAAAAGGGTAAATAAAAGGGGAGCAAGGACACAACCTTGCCTGATTCCCCGTTGAACATTAAAATCACTGGTACATTCCCCGCTGACACCATACCGAACACATGTTTTCAGTTTACCATGTAGTCTGGCGAGGAAAAAGACAATTTCTTTCGGGGCACCCATATCAAGCAGAACTGTCCAAAGAAGTGAATGATTAACCAAATCAAAAGCACTGCTAAGGTCAGCAAAGCAAAGATAGATGTTACCGGGTTTGGCTCTGGTATACTTGCCTATCAGCAGCTCCAAATTTAAGCACTGATCCAGGGTCCCTCTACCCTTCCTGAATTCGTATTGCGAATTTGCAAGTATTCCGTTCTCATCAGCCCACTCCTCCAGTCTGACAAGCAGGACTCTGCTCATGATTTTTACAGACGAGTCGAGCAGGCTGATGGGCCGGTAATTACTTGCCAGTGCTTTATCCCCCTTTTTATAGATTGGGACTATAATGGAGTCACCCCATGTTGATGGAATCATGGTGGTTACGGCAGCATTAAGTGCCAATGTAAGTATAGGTCCCCATAGCTGCAGTTGGGCCTTGTAGACATCAATCGGGACTCCATCTGGTCCCTTGGCCTTACCCCCCTTGCTATTTTTGATACCATTTTCCACCTCTCCCAGCGTAATATCTAAAGGTACTACAGGCCAGATCCTGTTTTCATTGGGCATCAAGGAATTATCTTGAAAAATCGCCGAAAAATGGTTCACCCAATCCTCGCTGCCTACATTAGATGAAAGATGCGGGATTTTGTCATCTTGGAGGAAAGGGGAATTAACAGTGGACCAAAACAGGCGACTGTCAGCAGTTTCAGCTGCCTGTGTAAGATGCTCCCAGGCTTCCTACTGTAGTTCCTTCTTTCTTTTACATAGCGCCTGTTTATAATCAAATCTTAAAAGTTTGACTCTTTCCTTATCTCTGGGGGTATAGGCCAAAGCTTGTTTGAGTAATGAGAGCAGGGACGTACAGGCATGGTCAAACCATCCAATCCCTTTCCCTCCTCTGCCTACTTTTTTCCCCGTAAAGATGTTATTAATGACAGTGTTGATATTAAAAAAGTGAGTCATAACCTGAGTAGACGGGCATCCTGAAGATAAGATAATATCAATGTCCATCATGCATTTATTAATGATTATAGATTCCACTATGGCCGAATTTTCACCTTTCCATCTCAGCCTAACCCCATTAGGCCTATGCGGCTCTATATTTAACAGTATTCTGGTAGGTGGTTCAGTTCTAATCATCCATGTAGTAATTTGCAAGCTGACACAATTATGGTCGCTCAGGGAGGATGTATCCTTGACCCTGATTGTACAATGGGGTACCAAGTCTGATGAGATCATAATATGATCGATAATGGAGCTCACATTCCTTCCAGTGAAGGTAGGAATTGAGCACTCACTTCCCTCCTGTGCAATATTTAATAGCTCTAGATCAAACGAGACCATAAGGTTATTAATTGTCTCTCCATACGCATTATGTGGGAAGTGGGCCATATTCTCCCCGTTATTAGTTAGGATCCCACAGACCCTAGAGGAGGATAAACTCCATACTTGTAAATTAAAATCCCCGACCCAGACAAAATTAAAAGTGCAAGTTGCTTCGCTTACCAGCTTCATTAAAGCACAGGATAGCTCATCTATCACTTTGTGCCTAGAATTAGTGAAGTTATTATTATAAAAATTAATTAAAAGCACATTAGTGCTATCCGGTAGACGTACCCACAAGATTTGTGAGTGCGGTTCGACTAACAGGTATTTGATAATAGTCAACTTAACATCTACAGAAATAAGAATAAGGAGACCTCCCTTAGCCCTACCATGATTTGATTCAGAGGCATCCAGGCTGTAGCATGTATACCCTTCAAAACTGGGTTTGTTAACACACCACGTCTCTTGCAGGCATAAAATATCATAGGATCTTACAATTTCCTCCCATTCTGCTTTAAAGGCCTTAGATGCCCACCCGGCAATGTTCCAGCTTGCCATAGAAACCCCCTCAGGATGGCAATTATTGGCGATATCAACAGTGTCATCAGAGCGATTACCTCTATTACTCAAATCTAACCCTGGGGCATCTATACAACTGACTAAGGCACTCCCTGTAGCAATCACTGTATCCTCCACAATCTCATTTACACAGTGAACTGCTGTCCCAATTACAGGGTTGTCCAAAATGGCAGAATAAAGGTCCATTTTCGCCTCGCTAGCATTGTCATTGATGGTGCTCAAAGTAACGTTCCTCCCCATCCCAGGCCCCATCTGATGTCAATCATTTTGATCAAAAAAACTCAAGGACTGGTACCTGTTCTGGACTGGGACTTGATAGACCATCCCATTAACTGGCGAAAAATTATTATCACAGTTAGATGCAAAGTTGGTGTTTTGTATTGCAACTCTATTGCCACTATATACAGGATTCAACAGGGGGGTAGTAGGCAAAATAGAACTGCCATCGGTAAAACCAGAATTGAAGGTAGGTAACATAAGTCTATTGCCATTAAATATGGCATTAGAGTTGAGAGCCCCATCTCTACAATTAGCGGGAGACAACCTGTTAAGATGATTGTAGAAGTAGCCCAAAGGTCTTGCGGCTACATCAGTCTCAGACTGTGTTAGGGCAACTGCTCTAAGCAAGACCGTCGCAACATGTTGGGGGTGTTTGAAGTTGATAATCACACAGTCACCCCCACAGGTCTTTCTAGTGTTACCGATCCAGTCAACCCTTCTGATGGATATAATTTGGTCAGAATAGTTGACTGGATAGCCACAGTGACGGTTTAACCAGGAGACCGCTTTATTTTTTAATGAGTCTCCGGACTCCTGAACCTGGTTAAGAGGCAGGACATTGGTTAAAACCACAACATAGGGTACACACTCTGGTGGAAGGTCTACTGGGCGGCCACTTGTACCCACATACATCCCATCGGGCCTTGCTACAGCAGTTGGCACAACTGACGGTAGCATGGTCCTAGCTCTACTAGGTGCTGGTAATGTACTTGTACTTGTACTGGAATTTACACCTGCAGGCCCCAAGGCTGCTGGTATAACCACCGGTACCTGCCCAGGTCGTCCCGTATTGCGTACTGGGTGAGGTTTCGGGTTAGTCAAGGTAGGTGTCGCCTGTGGTGGTCGTCTTCCTACATTGGGGTCAGAGGGGGCAATATTAGTATAGCGAGGCCTTCCCTTGTCTAGCTTAGGTACAGGTTGAGAACATGTATCAATTCTAACAAAATCATCCAACTTGGCCACTTGTTGATCCACCATAGCCCCTAGTCTAAGAACTTCAGCCGACAATGCATCAATTTTAACTAATAAAGGCTCCACAACCAACTTTAGTTTGTCATCAATACAGCTTAGTAACAGATCAAATTGGCTAGTATTAATAGTAACAGAGTTGTCCTTGGTAGATGTCTCTTGATCACCAATGTTCTCCTTAGGGGCAATATCCTTTCTTTTCCTGGCTGAGTGACTTCCCCGTTTTGGAGCTTGTTTCCTACATGCTCTCATGAGACGTGTAGACCTAATAGATTGTGAAGGGGTGCCATCGACTGACTCAGAGGGATCTGGTGGTTCCTCCTCTGCAGTGAGATCTACTAAGGCCTCTGCATGGGCGGATTCAGCATTAGTACTGGTGTTATCAGTCTCAGCGGCCAAATTTGTGTCGTTAGTACCCTCATTAGTGGGATCCACTGATAGGTCCGAAGGAAGGTCAGGTAGAGTGCCCTTCCCTAATGATTTCCTTCTATCACAGTTAATTCTACTAACAACTTTCACCAAATAATTGTCCGTTAGGGTAGTTTGGATTGACATAATTACTAACGGGTTAAGGCCGCAGATAGTTACCAAACAGCACACAGAGGATCAGGTTCGCCAGGAACAGTCAAAGCATGTACAATGGGCAGCTTTCAGCCCTAAGAATAGGGACTGGTACTCACAGTTACAACCAAAGGGGGGTGGCCCGTCCCGTCCCTGGTCGGCCCCGGATGGCCACAGACGGTCCCGCCCTTGTCCCGGGCTTCTCCTGGGCGCACCCGCGCGCGTCCCGCGGGACGAGGGACCAAGGGAGCCTTTATGCGCCTCCTGGCGCCCTCGGAGTCACGTCAGCGGCGTCCTTGCCGCGCTAGGGCTGCTGGGAGTTGTAGGAAGCAGGGTCCCGGCGGAGCCAAGCCCGGACGGACCCTGACCGGAGCGAAGCCCGGCTGCAGAACACCAAGGAAGGGCACAGGGCAAGAAACAGACAGCGGAGCCAAGCCCGGCCGCCCTCCACGCCACTGGTCAGCTTTTACGGGTCCCCAGGAGCTCCACACCAAGGGAGCCTTTATGCGCCTCCTGGCGCCCTCGGAGTCACGTCAGCGGCGCCCTTGCCGCGCTAGGGCTGCTGGGAGTTGTAGGAAGCAGGGTCCCGGCGGAGCCAAGCCCGGCCGGACCCTGAGCGGAGCCAAGCCCGGCTGCAGAACACCAAGGAAGGACACAGGGCAAGAAACAGACAGCGGAGCCAAGCCCGGCTGCCCTCCACGCCACTGGTCAGCTTTTACCGGTCCTACTCACTTTAAAGGTTCCCTCCCAACTCCAGTTGGACTTATGTCTGGTTTAAACAATGTCCCTTATTTCATCTTTAAATATGTCTTCAGGAATGATAGTTATGCACGAAAATCAAACATCATCATGACTTTCTTTACCTCGACTAGCACTTCATCATTAGTGCCATCTTCTTTCATTCTAATTATTTGTAACACTGTTTCCTCATTTTCATTCTCTAATCACTCAATTTCATTTATTTTCACCTTATCTCTAATTCTACAACAAATAATTATATGACCTTTCTGTTTACATACTTTGCACATAGCCTCCCATTAGGGCAAAATCTGTTGTAAGCCATGTGACCCTTCATACCACACCTATATAATCTGCATACAAATTGTTTTACATCAAGCTGGCTTCTTAGATTCTTGCAATTATTAGTCCTGTTGTCAGTGTGAAACTGATATGGACATTCATATAATAAGGAAAAGAGGAGTGGAACCAATCTAAAACAAAGTTTATTCTGTACAACACTCCAGCCACTCTGGTCTATAAAACAGCCAGGCTCTCCTCTGCTGTTTCTCTAGCATCATGCAGAACTACTCGACCTCCTAATGTCTACCTTATATCAGGAGAATACTGATCTTATCAACATTCTCATACATTGGATACCACACAATGCTCGTAGAATCGTGTTTCTACTGATGCAAAAGAAACAAAAACTGTCCTATCTATTGGATTACTTTCAAGTCACCTGGGTTACTCGTTTCTACTGATCATGATGGAGATGCCAGCCCAAATTTGAAGTTCATTGGTGGAATGTATGTGACAGACAGTATCACAAGAAGCAAGCACAAAAATGTAGTGAAAGGGTGGTGCAATTCTTTTCCCCAAAAAAACATAAAAGACATCCTGCACTCTATTTTGCTATGAATAAAACAATCCATACCTCATATTAAACACATATTAAATCTAAAGTATCCAAACAGACAAAAAAATACCTTAAATGCTAACAAGCAAAGCACGTTTCTTTCCTATCAAGCAAAGCATAGCTGAACTCAAAACAATAGCCAGAGCACTACCCTAAAAAACCATTGACAATAATCCTCAAAATAAAAATTAACATGAAACAAAATATCTAAAAATTGGAATCTATAAAACTATTGTATAAACAATATGAATATACATGTTTATTAGAGCTGTGCGAAATGTACAGAGTTTGTGTTTGCCTAACTATACAAAATGACAGCAGAGTTCATGAAGTGCATACATTTTTGGTAAAAAAGATCCCCAAAAACGCAAATATGCATTAGAAAAAATTATAAAATCCAACCAAGGATACCAAATCATATCCATCATGCAAAATGTGAAAAATATTAAAAATGAGAATAAAACCTCCATGGAACCCACAAAAAAACAAGGACAATTAAAACAATAAATATTGAAAATCCCAACTGATTTCCCTTGGAACAAAATGCAGTCACCATCTAAAAATAAGGTTTCCACAATGATAAAAATCCTTTAAAACATAAACGTACAATCTCATTTTCAAAACTAAGGGGGTGATTAGGATGGCGGACGGATTGCCACCGCCGGCGTGGCACTGGCGATCCGCCCGCCATCCCAACTTCATTTACCCCTGCCATATTACGATGGGTATCGCGGCAGACGCAAAGTAAGTCGGCCGCTTTTCCACCGTTTGGCTATCAATCCAATTGCCGACTGGGCAGACATGGCCCTCAATATGGTGGCAGTCCCTAGCAGGCATCCCCATCCATCTTAGGATGCAGGGTTTCACAGGCCTTTCCATAGTGGCTTTGCCGCCATGGAAAGGCTGGTAGGTAATTGCTTTGGGGGCCCGTTGCGGGCCCCTCGTGGGTGAGGGGGCTGCACTTGGTATTGCCGTGCACAAGGTGGCAGGCACCACGCAGTGCCTACCACTTTGTGCATGACAATGCGCAACTTTGCACTTTGGCATTGCAGCGGGTGCTGCTGTAAACAGCACCTGGCGCAATGTCAAAGATGCGGAATTCGACCGCAAGGGTGGCGGTCGCATCCTAATTGGCGGCGCAGGACCGCCGCACACCTGGCAGCCGGTCACAGCATCTCTAAATAGCACAAAAAAATTGTGCCTTTTAGAGAAATCGTTGGAGATATACTTTCTATAGTAATACCACACTTAAACACATTTGGAAATTGTATTGGGGGTTTTGGAGGTGTGGGAGAATCATCCCACTCCAAACATAGCTACATTGGGGAAAATGTTGGCCTTTGGGGGATGGTGTTGAATGACTGCCACTTCAAAATTGGGGTCAGATACCACTCAATATATTACTACATTGTTAGATGCTTTACAGGTTGGTCATATGTACTGTTGCCGCTCCATATTTGGCTACATTGGTCAATGTGTTTGCCTTTGAGGGCTCAGATTTTCTACCCCCAGTCTACAGCCACACTTAAGAGTTGGAGATTTGAGAGGTTAAAATGTATATTCCCACTCCAAACTTAGGGAAAGTGCTGAACGTTAGGGGCGGGGCCACATTTACTACTCCCACTCCAAACCTAGGGGCTCATTAGGATCGCGGATTTCCCGCATCCTCCGGGCTGGCGGAAGCCACCGCCGGCCCGGAGGATGGGGGAAAACCGCCGCGGATGCTTTAAAGACCCACCGCCAAATTAGGATGGCTGGTGGGTCTTTGAATCTGTCCGCCGCTTTTCCGCCGCGGTCGCCTTCCGACCGCGGCGGAAAAGCATTAACATGACTGGCGGTGTCTATCAGACACCGCCAGCCATATTATGATGGAGTAGAAAGTATGCTTTTCCACTGCGGCTTTTCCGCCGTGGAAAAGCATACGGACCTTCACTTCGGGGGCCCGTTGTGGGCCCCCTGGGTGAAGGGGGGTGGGGGGTGCACATGGGGGGTACCTATGGTACCCCCCTGCATTTGCGTGCACAAAGCGGCAGGCACCGCGCGGTGCCTGTCGCTTTGTGCACGCATATGCTGTGCATGCTTTTTTAACATTGCGGCGGGTGCAGCTTGAAGCTGCACCTGCCGCAATGTTAAAAATAGAGGATGTGACCGCCACCCTGGCGGTCACATCCTAATCTGCATGGAGGGACCACCGCTGCCCCTGCAGACGGTCCCTCCTACTCTATGGTGGCGGATGGACTCAGGTCCGTCCGCCATCATAATCGGCCCCTAAGTCACAATGCAAAAGATGCAGGGCTCTGATGGGGGCTTAGATTCACTTTTTTATCCCTAAACTTGGTCACATTGAGGACAGTTTTGGACTTTGGGAAAGGATTTAGAAATATGATTTCATCTACAAAAAATAAAGCAATAAAATTAATCCATACAGTAAAATTCTTACCAATCATAATCAACATGTATCAAAATTATTAAAAATAGTATAAGTGAAAATGTAAAAAATGAAATAAACAACAAGAAATAAAAAAATGCTACAGCATGTTTTTTTCAAAGAATTACAAATGAACAGAAAATAAATTAAACATAGTAAATCAATAATCAAAATACAAAATAAATTACCTCAATAAATTAACAAAAGAAAATGAGTAACTCTTCTGTAGAATACATTTTAAAAACAATACTAATAAATTACATAGAAAATTTTAAATAAAGCATTTGCCATTTTTAATATATACCTATTTAGTTCATAACAACTAACTTAAAAGGGTCACTTCACCTGTACCCTTGTCCTGCTGAAGATCCGCATGGCTGAGGTATTAAAGTCCCTCGGTTGTCAATAAGCCGGATCGAAACGCCAACGCTATCACCCATCGCACCTGGACCGATTTCCCCTTCCCCATTACCCCTGTGTTCAGCCATAAGGAAACTCTCCTTACAACTTTAGAAAATATAATTCAAAGAAATAATTTGCATGTGGACAGGTTGCATCTAACTGTTTATTGGATCTCAGTTCTGAACAGTTTCGTGAATATATATGCCATTTATTTTACTACACACTTTGAGCTCTCTAGACACCTTTATATACACTTGAGCACTTTTTCTTACACGTTCTCTAGAACATTCTACTACCTACTTAACCCTCTAGTGATTGTTCCTTTAAATGACTAAATAAATATATTGTAAAAATACCGAGTGATTTTTCTGCACATCTGTTTGTTTTCATTATTTTCACAATTTACAGATGTTTGTGAGCTGATTAATGTAAGCAAAAATAAGTTGATAATTCTGTTAATCTAACTCTTCCTTGAATAACTGGTCCAGGACCATTGTTTCTTTATGATATTTCAATGAATGAAGACATCGGAAACAAAGACTGTCCTACCTTGGCTGGAGCCCTCCTACCCCTCCATCATCAAAAACAGGTAACACTGCAAGAAAAAGATTGTACAAATATGTACCCAAAATGTGACTGGAATACATGACTGGGCATAACTTTGAGCCTAGTACACCACCAGTAAAGCAACAACAATACATTCAAGCGCACAGCATAATGAAAAAAGTTGTGAAAGTTTTATATACATTTAAAAAATGTCCCAAACACAAACTGACTAAGCACTAATTACTCCTGCATAATAATTTTCAAAGTTGAAGACAAGCAATTAGGGCCTGATTACGATCTTGGACACACCCCCACCAACGGCCTGTCGGTGGCGGACCGTCCAAAATCTGGTGCCGTGGTCCAACTGTCACATCATGATGTGGTCAGAGGCAGCAGGTGGAGGGACCATCCGTTGGTCGGAGCGTAATACCCTACAATGGGGGCGGTGCCTGCTAATGCACCACCTTAGGGATTATGAAGTCCCTATCCAACAGCCTTTCCATGGTGGCCCAACCACTATAGAAAAGGCTGTCATAAATGGATTTTGGGAGCCACTAATAGGGAACCCATCCCCCAGGGCCTCTATTATAGGGCCCAGTAAGCACCCTTGGTGCCCACCAAAACATCCATGCCCTGTGTGCCAGACACAAGCCTTTTTGCACTTAGACTAGTACTGCAGCCCTTTTCTGGGCTGCCGCCCAAGCCTCAACGCATAAGGGCAAGTTTGGAAACATCGTAATGAGGACCTTAATTTGCATCTCATACAAACACTCTAAGAAAACTGGTGGGCAACCACATGGTAAAGAACAAAATAATATGGCTGGGTTCAAGGGCCTGGAATGCTGGAGCCAGCCCAACCCCAGCCATCAATAGGCACATGCAGACAAAAAAAACTACATATGGCACGAATGCAAGACCATCCACAAGCCCTTAAAATAATAAACAATATCTCTAGCACACAAGCATAGAAAATTTGAAAAAAAAAACATTAAAACATACATCCAAGGTGACCTACAGCAGACTAGGCCCTATAAAATAAAATGCTTTACAGTGAATGAATGAATGAATTCTTTATTTGTGTGGTTACTTAAAACAATTACAAAAATACAATTTATATAATGACAGTATAAAATCTAAAAACAATTTTTTTAAGAGCAAGTGTATGTACGACACAATGTTAAGATTCTCTTTTGCTTTGTTAGGTAAAAACAATCAAGTAATGATCAGTCTTTTATATTAAATCAGTCTGTTTTGAGAAAGGGGCTGAACGGCAGTTCCAGTAGTGCCTGCCTAGCAGCCTAGGGCGAAGTGCCCATCAGTTTTAGACGAGTGAGGTGGACAAATTTGCCAAAGTTGGCCACATGCTTCACCGTGTCCAGCATGTACAGGTGAAAGACTGTCTCCTGTGCCGTGCGAGTGCCCAATTGCAGGAGGATTGGTCTAAGGTAGAGTCTGCGGGCTAGACACAGGGCCGGGCAGCAGAATAAAATGTGGCCCAAAGACTCACGTTTGTAGTTGCAAAGGCGGCATTCCATAATGGCTGACCTTACTTCCTGGTTGGATATAGATCTTTAAGAGGGAGGGGATGTAGTCGTGCAGCTAGTTTTCTGTTTAGGGCTAGTCTCCACACAGCCTGCGTAAGATGAAGTTTGAGGCTGGGCAGTGTGTGGGGGAGACTTTGGGTCTCGTGAAAACCTCTTGCTACTAAGGATTCCATATCCAAAGTGCGAGACCGTAGTCGTACTTGCATTTTTGTTCTTTTTTTAATAATGGAATATTTGATTATGTTTGGGTCCCAATTCTCTGTTGCAAGTTGCAGAAGATCTTTAGCAGAGGCGAGACAAGCGGACCAAGGATTGCCAGGTTGTTGAAAAATGCACTTTATGATGGCTTTCATTGAGTTCTTCGGCACCGCCATTGTTTGATAGAAGTATTTACTCAGAGTCTCTTCCAGTTTTTGTTGGTTGAGGTTAAACTCTAGACAAATTAAGTTTTTCCTGGTGCAGGCTGGTAGGCGAAATAGCTTTTTATAGGCAGTACAGTGTATTTTCTCTAGGTCATTCCCAAATTTCCCTGGAGAGGCCTGTTGGGCATAATTGATGGATGGCAGTAGTTGCGCCCTCAGTACTCTTTGAGTAGTGGCTGTTGTTGGGCTATCCAGGGTGACGTGTAATTTGCAGAGAGCGTAGGTGACCCTTTTCCCTTTCTCCTACAGTTTGTCAAGGTGAACCTGTGGGCGGCCTGTTTCGCTAAGCAATGCCCCTAGATAGTTATAATGTTGTGCGCAGTCCAAAGTCAGCGGACCCAGCCTCCACTTGGCCCCTTTTTGTTTGGGATAGTGGCCAAAAATCACTGTTTTTGATTTGGATGGGTTGGCAACCAACTTATTTTTGGCGTTGTAGACTGCGAGGGCTGTGAGTGCTTTTTGTAGTTTAATTTTGGTATGATCAAAAAGAACCAGGTCGTCAGCGTTTTGCCAGAAGAACCAGGTCATCAGCGTATTGAATGCTTTACAGTATGTGAGACAAATTTTACCAAATCCACAAAATCACAAGGAAAATGAGAATTATATCAACCCCAAGTTTCCACAATCCAATAAAGTTCATTATCCATTAATCTCACATGGGCCTACCTGCACCCTTCCAAACTTACATTTCAGGCTGTCAGGAACAAATAAACAAACAAATAATGTGAACAAATACAAAAAGAACAAAAATAGAGGTGTCTGCCAACACAAACACAACCGCATTCAACGTACTCAATTCCTCCTGCTCCCCCAATATTTAATAAAGATTTCAACTTCCAAAGGTGGATAATACAACCAAAATTGCACACAAAGGAAGAGTGATATTTTCCCTCCAAAATCTGAATCCGAATTGACCAAGGGCTGGACAAGGAACAGGTAGGAGGCTTCAGGCATGAAGAGGAAGTTGGGACTGTATGCACAAGAGCCTCATCCTTTATGGTACGTCCTCAGTGTAGTTCAATGCAAACAATTATGTATTTCGCCCTAAAAAATCACCCGGTCTGCTCGGGTAAAACAGTTAATGTAAATTGCCTTTTTGAGGTATTTTATCTGTGCCCGTGTGAAAGAAATGTTTCAAACATTTGCAGCTCAAGTTGCTGCTAAGCGTCCATCACATTGTTTTCATACTCTTGCAAATGGGCTTTTTCCCTGAACAGGCATCTCATTTACACAAGATGGCATTACAATTTAATCTCTGGAATTATGCATAATATTTGCAATACAAAATTCCCATGATTATGCCAAATTATGCTGGTGTAATGATATTAAGCTCAGGCTAATATCTGACCAAAGACACTGTAATGAGTCTATTAGGTTAAAGTCATTGTACACTGGTTCCTATGATAATTAATGTGCTCTTCTGTATAATTTGACGCATGTTTGACCCCTTGGATGGGGAACAACTATAAAAGGTCTTTCTTGAGATTTAGGGCCCCATTACGAGTTTGGCGGTATGGGAGCGGGGCCACCGCCCGCACCTACATCGCCAAAGCTGTGTGAGCACGGCCCACCAGATTACACATTTTCCCATGTCTGACAGTTGCTTCTTTGGCAGTCCCACAGGAGTGACTCCGAAAATGGGCATCGCAATGGCAGCAGCGAAGGCAGTTCTTGCACGGCATGGACTCTTCAGTCCATGCCTTGCAAAAACTGGGGTGCATGCATACAGGAGGGCACACCATGTTAACCCCCCTTCTTGCATCCCATGTCCCTGAGACAACAGGGGGCCTGTAGCTCCCCCTTTGTTTCCTCTCCGCCACAGTTTTCATGGTGGACTGACAGCCATGAAAAACGCGGCGGAGAGGAAACTTGTAATATGCTTTGTGGTGGGGCAGTGGCCTTGCCACTGCAAAGCACATTGTGGCCTCAAGACTGCCACAGCACCACCAGGAATCTCTGATCCCTGGTGGTTGCGGCAGTCCCATTGCTGACCTCAAAACTTGTAATAGGGCGGTCAAACTGCCAGAGTGGCAGTGCCCACACCTCAACCATGGCTATGGCGGTCTACCACCGTACTCATAATTAGGCCTAATATCCTCTGTGGTAAATGGCATATCAATAATAAATAATAAGGCTGGTATCTGTAGGACACTGCTATTTCCAGATACAAAACACAACTGAGGAACACATTTGGTTGATGCCAGTCCAAGGTGGAAAAAGCCCAAAGTGGGACTCAGGTGACTAGTCACTTGTCAGAGTTTGTAAACAAGCTGTGGTGAGAAACAACACTAAATCAAAGCCAAGCAGAGAACTCCCTGCAGAGCAATGGAACTCATTTATTGCTAAAGCCAAAAAGATAAGAACTCATGATCCTTAACTTTTGACTCACTCTATACTGCAGGAACACAAGATAATGCTACACATTGATTATTACAGACTATTAGAGAAGAAGTGGCTAGGGACGGACTATGGTAATGTGGTTTAAACCCATAAAGCAGGAATACATATACACACATTTCCATACTCAAAAACATAGCACATGATTGATTATTATTTAAAATGTTAGTGACAGGAGGTTTCATCATTGCACATGTCAGTAGTTTAATTATACCAAGAGCTATGCTCAGTTGTTTTCTTAAAAATACAAGACTACATTATCTTTTACACTTTTCTAAGTTCAAGGATGAATATAACATGTTTCCCATGAAATTTATCCATGAATGAATTCCTTGCTTGGGAATGATGACCATGCCCTGAGGCAAACTGTTAATTTTTGTGTAATGCATTAACATTTCCAAGACCATTTTACACCAATGTGCACATGTTGTGTAAGTAAATGCTGTTGATCAGCATTGTTACGTTTCATGCATATTTTGCTCATTCTCTCCAAAACGTTCCATTGACCTTTGGTAGTATTGGTATAAGAGCCGTGATGCATTAAAATCCTCTGTGATGTGTGCAGATTACTCACTATGAAGGCTATAGAGCTGATCAGAGAAAATATCAAATGTAGTTTTGAAGTTACAGTCTCTTCTTTTGAGACATAAGAAAGCATGGCAAAGTAATTTAAAATAACTTTTTCTAAGTCTATTCAAAACATGAGCTTGCATCTGTCTAAACCTAGACATTATGGGAGAAGGTCATACTTGTATTCATAATAGCGATTTATAGTTAGGTGAGAAGAGGTTATGATGAGGCATTTAAAAACAGCAGCTCTTATAGGGAGATGTTTACCTTGCAAAAACACAAGCAAAGACACTTAACCCCTTGGCCGCGGTGGTAACTCTCCCGCTGTGCTGGGGGTAAGGGGGGTGCGCGCAGCGCCCCGGTGTTCATGACGAGTTCGGTTCATCATGCAGCACCGTGGCACTGTGCTCATGATCACACCCGATTCCGTGGAATGTTCAGCACAGCAGGGATATTATCCCTGCGTGTGAGCGCCACGGCGGTCATGACGAGCTCAGCTAATAATGAGCACAGTGCAACCGTGGCTCATGACAGCATGGGAGGTGTTAAGCCTGCGAACAGTTGATAGACCATTTCAATTAGCGGTCTAAAGACCAATAGAAAACACTATAAGTGAGGAGGTAAAGTTGATTCATTCTGCATCTTGGAGAATTCCTTGTAGTGGAGACTATGGACTTTTCAACTAGTCAAACGCATGTACCTTAGTCATAACTGTGTGTTCTTCACTGAAGCTAATGTATGAATTTGAAATCAAAAGGGCCTTGGAACCCTCCTGGGGTATTAAAATCTGAATTCACTGCAAGAAGTCGATTTAAGGCCTGGCCATCAATGAGGAAGAGACTCTTTTACATGTGTCACTCTAGACTGTTATGCAAAGGTGCACTACTGAGCCATCATCCGAACTATTCTGTAGTGGAGCCAACTTTCTTTGTAAATACGAACTGGTGACATTGTCTGATTCACATCTCTCTTTCTTCCCATTCCTGCTGTCTTGGTTTATGCATACTGTATTTTTTTCTGGTGCGCTGCGTGGCAGTGTGAGAAAGTGCCTCTTTTTGCATGGTCATCCTAATTTTTTGTGGACCAAAGCTGCTTGTTTTTTAAATGTGTGAAAACACAACACAAGACAAATCTGATATCAATTTAGAAAAATGGAGTAAATTGGAATAACTTATTTGACTCCACAACAACATAAATCTAATCAGCAGAACCAAAGATATATATTTTTCAAGTTTTTAGTAAAAACCTAGCTCCCAGCAATTCAAAGTGCTAGGAGTCGCTGCGGCCTGATGGTAGAGGCTAGCTGCGTCGGTCCCAAGTCTGTGGGCCGTGGCGCACGACATTGAGGCATCGACGATTGCCTTAACCTGGTGACGAGTCTGGCAGATTTCATGGAGACAGATTGCTGACCTGTGTGATAAGACTGCCTGGCACCCTTAGAACTGTGATCGGTAGAGGCGCTCCTGCATTCCGATGTTGTGAGGTTTGCATTGCATAACACGCGCCTCCACTACACCGGCGTGCAGAGAGGAGATTGACAATGGTGGGCCGTGCCTCTCTGCATCACAGGCCGGAGGATGTGGTGCTGCCCAAATGCTGTGGAGGGTGATGCTCCTGGGCTGTGCAAAAACTTGTGTGGTGGGAGCCCTACAACTTCACGGCTAAGGGGGCCCTGTTGCATCACCTGCATATGGGCGTCTCCAGCAGAAATGGTGGTGACTGCTGTACCCAGGCTTGTGAAATCTGACATGGCTCAGGCTCTTGCTGGCAGAGCCACAGATTTGGAGAGAGTGCGGTGGATTGTGGCCCGGTGTTGATGTCCAGGTGAGGAGAAGTTGGGACGGGGAGCAGAGGAGTCCTGTGGGTCATGTTGGACGTAGGCCTAGCACCTGGGGAACACCAAATCTGGTTGACCCTGTTAGATCAGAAGAGGCAACATGGTGGTGCTGCCTTTCCTCACCCTTGTCAGTTTGGGTTTGAGTGTATGGGGGACTATCCTTAGTAGACATGCTCCTCCAACAGCTCTGCACTGTCTGGTAGCTTCTGCTGCTGTTGCTGCTGTCCCCATCTGCTGCTGCTGGTTCCTCTGAGATGACCTTCTTCCTGTCATGAGTTCGAAGCCATCCTCCACCCGCAGGCTCCTGCCTGTGCCTCATCTCTGTAGGTCCAGTGGTAGAGCGTCACTGCTGTGCTGGGTGGCTGCCCTCCTGTCCTTCTTTCCTTCAGTCCTGCTGTTTCTGTCCCTCTTTCTGCTCTTCCCCGTTGCTTTCCTACATTTGGCTTTGTTTATTTCTTTGCTTTGTTTGGCGTTGTTTCTTCTGTGTTTTTCTTCAGTTCCTTTTTCCCTGTCCTCTCCCTCGTTGCCGCTGCGACCCCTGTGGCCCCCCTTCAGTGTCCTTTCCTGCATTTCCCACCTCCCAGCTGTCCAGCACCCCCACAGCACTACTTAATTGCAGCTGATGTATAACCATGCGCAGCGGGCTTGCCACTGATGCGCCAAAGGTGTGCCAAAGGCAAGCCTGTGTGCATCCATCTGCGCCTGGACCGTGCCCTGCACCTGGTACCCTGTCTCTCAGATTCTCCACTGCTATGACACCCGTTCCCTCCTCATCCTCAACCCTGGACAACACACTGCTCGCCATCTAGCATCACTAAAGAATACCCTTGCACCCTTCACATGCCGAAACTGTAATCGCACTTTCTGCCACATCAACACTCCTGCCCCTCTCACCGCCCAGCTGACCAACAGAACACCCGAACGGCTCAACTTCATCCTCCTGAATGTGCGGTCCCTCCACAAACACGCCACAGAGACCTCCTCAACACCACCTCTCCAGTGATGATATGGAACTCCTTGCCCCCTGAAGTCAGGTTGAATCCTTCCATTGCCGTTTTCAGAAATGAAGTTACATTGATACTGATGAAGAAATGTTTGCCATAGAGATCACCCTAGCTGGTTTGAGTTTGTGAATTCTGTTTTGTGCAGTGAAAAGTGTCCAACCGCTGTTTTATCGCAGTGATGCAACACTTTTTATGAATGAGCCCAGGAACGCTCCCTATCTTATTGATAGGACGCATTCCTGACCTTTTGTTTTGGTACAGAGCTGTGCAGCAATATTCTCTACAGCACTGTCCAGCACCCAGACATCGAATATGTTGTAGGAAAGTAGGATCTGCTATTTATGGTTACCCAAACTTTTTGCTTGATGTGATGCTGTTTTTGACTAGTCTGACGGGGATTCTCCTAATCAGGACCCCGGTCTCTCTGCTTTCTCCCTGAACTGTTGAGTTCAGTACCTAGGTACATCCCAGATTGGATACTGGGGTATCCTTGTCCTTCCCTAGTATGTGGTACCCATGTTCCCAGGGCATAGGTACCCCAGAAGTCTCCAGTGGGCTGAATCATGCATTAGGCCACCCATGAGAGATGATTCAAAATGGAACTACAAGCCTGCCTTTGCAGCCTATGTAAGTTGGTGCATTCACCACTTACTAAAGATATACTTTTATTATATCTAAGTGTCACTGCACTTAAAACCTATAAGTCATCCCTATAGCAGGCCTTTACAATCCTGAGTGCAGGGTGCTTGATTCTAAGTGATTGGATGCTCCTACATGAGCAGTACACCCCTGAAGCCTACAGAGTCAATTCTCCCGGGTTGTCAATGAAGCAGCCATATACTATATAGAGGGGCATTGCGTAATCACTCGATGACATCTTGAAAATGGCTGCAAATACTCCTATCATGTTTGGTGTGGGAGGTATGATTCCAAGCACCAGGAGAGCCCTCCGTTAGGCTCGCAGTGTTCTCTGTACCAGCCTTCTAGTCCCAAACAGCACAAAATGGTTGCTGCCAACCAGAGACACATTTCTGTCCTCCTGCTGCTGAGCCGAGCTTGAGAAGGGGAAGGCAGAACAATAGGCATCCTGTCACAGGGAGGTGTGACTACCACCCAGACAGGATTTAGTGAATTAGGGCTAGGTGGGTGCGCTTGCCAGCACCTGGCCATCTGCATAGGGCACATTCAGTGTTCCTGCACATAGTTCAGCTCAAACCAGTCCTGGAAGCCACTGGCTCCTGCTCTGGTGCGAAACCGGGCAAAGGACATGGTAGTAACCTCCCCCCTGTCCAGACCATCCCCTGGGAAGGTCCCCTGAATCTTCCCAACCCTTTCCCTAGGGTACTTAAGGGCATAAGTGGGTGTAGGTCCCTAGATTTGTCATGCAATAAGATTCAGAACTGAAACCACTGCACTTCTACTGTCTGGGCACTCTGCTGCATTGTCTGTGCCTGTGCATCATACAGGAACCTTCCAAGGCCCGAAAAGCATCAAGGGCATCCAAAGTTATCTCTCTTGGAGTGAAGGAGTCACTCCCCTGCATTCCCAGACACTGCAACAAAGATGACCAGTGTGCAGAACCTGGGCTCCTCCAGAATCCTTGGGCTCTGCAACACAGGTGGTGGTTATCTTCAGCTCTCGATAAGTTTGAGGCCAGTAGAGTTTGTTGTGGTTGCAATTATTCAACGCCTGGGTACCGCATCCTTTTGCAGTTGCAAAGGCTTGTTGACTTATTTGCACGAATGTTAGACCTGGCATCATTGGCATGAGTCTCTCCTCCATTTTTTCTGTTTGCCTCCTCTGTTTACGATGTTTTTGCTGGTATATTGCTTTGGGCACTGTGCCACTGCTGATCAGTGCCACAGTGCAAGTGCTCCCTATGTGAAATTGATGTATTGATTGGATTCCATGTTTGGCTTATTTGGTTTACTGTCAGTCCCTAGTAGAGTGCACCAGGAGTGCCAGGGCTTGTAAATACAAATGCTGCTAGTGGGCCTGCAGCACGTGTTGTGCCACCCACAAGAGCGGCCTAGTAAAAGTATGTCTGAAGGTCTACCATTGCTAGACCACGTGCAGTCTGGTACTGTCACGCAGACTGTGCAAGTACACCTACTTGGCAGTCCCTAAACCTTCCCTTAACTTCATGTTAGTCACCCCTATGGTAGGCCCAAGGGCAGGGTGCATTGTAGGCATAAGGTAGGACAAGCCAGACAAGGTTGGCATGTCCTAATAGTGAATTACAGCCATATTCGTTTTTCACTATTGTAAGGTAACCTGCTCTCCATCAGTTAGAATGGGCTGCCAGGATTATTAATGCTATAATCCTAGCGGGCTCGGGGAGCATGGTGCAATGTCGAGTTTGGTATCCCTGAACTCAGGGTTTAATAACGCATCCGTTTGTGTGGATGGTTTTTGGACTCTGTGTTTGAAAATAGCACTTTTAGAAAGTAGCTATTTTCTTGTCTAACTGTCTACCGGTCTCTGCTGGTTCTGGTGTGCGTGTGACAGGAGCTGGGTGGCTCCAGAGGTCTGAATGAGTCAGTGTGGGATGAGTGGGGCATTTGCATTGAGAGTAGGGGAAGAGTAGCTCCTGATAGCCTGCCCTGCCTGATACAATGCTGGCTCCGCCCCCCTGCCAGGCGACTGATGACTCTGTGCCTGCCTGGGACTTTCCTGGCCCACCTCCTGCCGGGCAACTGATGGCCCTGCCCCTGCCAGTGACAATGCTGGCTCCGCTCCTGCTGGGCGGCTGAAGACTCTGCCCTGCACAGTGAATAGGCCAGGTGCCTCGGCCTGGCAACACCCACAACAAACCCGAGATGGGGGAAATTCCCCTGCATGGACAAAGGGATCAAAGCCAAAAAGGGGTATAAGAGAAGGACCCCTGAACCAAAAATTTAGATCACTTCTGACAAGGAAACCTGAACCAAGGACAAGAAGCCTGCTGATCTAAGGACTGCCTACCCCTTCTGCCAGAGTGCTGTTTGTTGGGGGAATCCTGCATTGCTTCTTTATTTTTGCCAAGGAACCAGGAGAGAGGAACTGTGTGTGTACTCTCAATCTTTGCTAAGAAAATCTCCAAGGGCTGGAAGAGTGCCAGTCTCCTGTTGAAGTCACAGGGCTAAAGGACTTCATCTGCTTAAAGTGCTGTTTGCTGGAAATTGTGAATCCAGCACCTCTGAAAGAATCCAGCAATCTCGACGCCGACGGACGCCGCCGAATCCAGCTCGACATCGTGAGTAACGGCTCCAGTGTCCCGCTTCCTCGACGCCGGCCGCCGGGCCCGATCGACGCCAGCAACAACACCAGTGAGTAGTGAGTTTGGCTCCAGCTCCAAGTGACCTCGTGTCTGCACCGCTGCTGATCGCATCGACTTCGAGCCCTCTCGACGCCGTGAGCGCTGCTCACTCTTGCAACATCGACATCGACGACGCCGTATCCTGCTTCATCTCGTGAGCGCTGCTCCCGCCTGACTTCAGTCGACGCCGCTGCAGATCGCCCCGACTCCGAGGCCCGATCGACGCCGAAGACGCGACGCCGGACATCTCGACGCCGCTGATCATCGAGTGCTTCACTTTTCCAAGGTACTGTGTTGTTGGGGTCTGTGCGACTCCGGGCTCGACGTAGCGCTCCTCGCGGTCGACGCCGAACCTTTGGATTAACTTTGCCTCGACGTCGTGTGACTCCCGTGTGGGTTACATTGTTGCCAAGAACTGTGTTTTAAAGAAGAAGAGTTGCTTTTGATACTAAAGACTTTGTGCTAAGAAGAAACTACGCTTGAACTATTATTTTTCCTTCCAAGAGTATTTATTAAGATTGTGGTATATTTTTGTCGTTATTTGGTCTTGTGCTAAGCCTTATATAAAAATCCTCATTTTTATAATACTACTGTGTCGTGTCCATTTGTAGTGTATTCACTTTATTACTGTATGTGGTCATAAATGCTTAACGCACTGCCTCTGAGATAAGCCTGTCTGCTTTGCCAAGCTACCAAGGGGGTGAGCAGGGGCTATCTAAGTGTGTGATCCCCTTGCCCTGACTAGAAAAGGTGTGTCCCTATTTGTCAGAAGTGTATACCTCTGCCAACTAGAGACAGCCGCTTCTAACATTGGTGGGTCAGCGGTGAGGATTTGAACTTTGCATTTATGACCCATGTGCAGTGATTAGTGTACGCTACATAGTGAAAGCAGACCATAGCGCATTCACAATCTACTTGGTTGGATATTCTATTTTTGTTCTCCGCTTTCCTGGAGCTTGATTTTTGAAACTGCCAGTTTTGACCATGAGTGATGCCGGAGTCACTACCCCTGTTGTTGTTGTGGAGGAATTTGATAGGAGTAAGATCAACAACTATCAGTTAAAGGATCTGAAATCCTTTTGCAAGCAATTTAAAATTCCTACCACAGGCTGCAAAAACAAACCAGAATATCTCAAAGCATTGCAGGCCTGGGTAGAGGCCAGAGATTCCGCTGATCCGGTGGTGGTACCGACAGTGGAAGGGGAGGAGGAAGTACCAGTGAATGGTCATGTGTCCTCTCCTGGCAGCAGTGTTTCCTCCAAGGGTCTTTCTCCTGAAGAAAGAGAAGAAAGGGAGAAAGAGCGAGCTTTCAACATGGAAATGGCAAAACTTAAGATAAATGGGCAGTTGGAAATAGAGAATGCAAGAGACAGGAGAGAAGCTGATATGGAGATCAAAAGGTTAGAGTTTGAAAGAGAGAAGTTAGCTTTTGAGCGTGATACCAGGATGAGGGAGTTGGAGCTCAAAGCTACAGAGTTAGAATTGAATCCCTCTGGTGGCAGCATCCCATCTGTGCCTGCAGAAAGTAGGTTTTATTTTCCCAAAGATGTGATCAAAGATTTTCAGAAGAATGAGGATATTGGTCAATGGTTTAAAGCATATGAGTTAGCATTGTTGGCCCACCGGGTCCCTGAGAAGGATTGGGGAGCGGGGTTTTGGGGTCGCTTTGTGAATGAGGGAAGAGATACCCTGTTAGACATGCCTGTTGAGGATAGGATGTATTATACTCATATGAAAGATGCTTTAATGTTAAGGTATGGCCTAACCCCAGAAAAGTACAGACAGGCCTTTAGAGAATGTAAGAAATTGCCTGGTACGACGTGGGTGGAATATGTGTCATATTTTTGCAGAGCCATGGATGGTTGGGTAAAGGGCAGCAAAGTGGAATGTTATGATGCTCTTTATGATTTGTTTGCTTGGGAGCACTTGTCTAATAACTGTTTTCCAGAGCTGCGCCAGCACCTTATTGATAGCAAGATATCTAACCCTAGAAAACTTGCTGAAGAGGCGGACCGCTGGGTCAGTACCAGGGTCCACAAGGGTCCAGTGGGAGACTCAGCCAAAGGTGGGCAGGGTCCCCAGCAGAAGAGTGGGGGGGACAAGGGTAAACAGAGGGAGTTCCAGAAAGGGCCCCAAAGTAATCCCCAAGGGAACCAAGGGAAGGGTTCCCAGCCTCCCCCAGAGAAGAAATCAGAGGCCCCGACAGGTAAACCTGTTCGTAGGGGCCCAATGACCTGCTTCGCTTGTAAGCAGGTGGGACACCGGTTTTATGATCCCCAGTGTCCCTTGAAGAACTCTAGTGCACCACCCCGTGCCGCCCCCCGTCAGTTGGCGAGTGTAGCCCTGGGAGGGGAGGAGATGGTTGCCCATGGTGGGGAGGGTCCCGCAGAGATGTCCCTGGTCTCTCTAGGAGACATGGAATTGGTCCCTCCACCCCCTCTGCCTAGTAACACTAAGAAATATAGGCAGTGGGTGACCATTAATGGCCATAGAGTGGAAGCTCTCAGAGACACCGGAGCGAGTGTGACAGCTGTCAAGTGTCACTTGGTGTCCAGAGAGCAGGTTGTTCCCCACGCATTCTACCCTGTGATAGCTGCTGACAACTCCCAGAGAGAGTGTGAGGTTGCTCAAGTTTCCTTTGAATGGGGGGGAGTTTCAGGTACTCTTCAAGTTGCTGTAAGGCCCGCCATGCCTGTTGATTGTCTCCTGGGCAATGATTTGGAAGACTCCCCTTGGGCTAAGGTGGAGAGGGAGACACATTTGAAAATGTTGGGTGTGCCAGAGTGGGTGTGTGCAACCACTCGATCCATGACAGCAAGTAAGGGTGTTGATGGGATTCTGGAGCCTGAAAGTATGGCCCAGGACCCAGCTGTGAAGAGAAGAGGCAGGGGGCGCGGGAAACCATCCCCCGTAGTTCCCATGGTCCAGGAGGAGGCAGACCTTGAGGGGTATGCCCTGGAACCCACAGGTGAACAAGTTGCTGAACTGGGAGACCTGCCCGAGCTGACCCATTGGCAGCAGGATGGTGGTCCCTCCAGGGAGGAATTCTGTGCAGAACAGAAAGTGTGCCCTTCTCTTGTGGGTATGAGGCAGCAGGCCTCAGCCCAAACCTCAGGTGATCAGTCAGGGTCACATTTTGTTTACTGGGAGAACGACCTCCTGTATAGCGAGCCTAAGGCTGCTGAGCCTGGGTCAGCCCGTGTGCTGGTGGTACCCCAGCGCTTCAGAGCCTTCCTACTGGGTTTGGCTCATGACGTTCCATTAGCTGGACATCTGGGGCAGGACAAGACCTATGACAGGCTTGTCACCCATTTTTATTGGCCTCAGATGAGAAGGGATACAGATATCCATTGTAAGACCTGTCAAACTTGCCAGGCAAGTGGGAAAAGCGGGCGGAAGCAGAAGGCTCCCCTCCAACCTTTTCCCGTGGTCAGTACCCCCTTTGACCGGGTGGGGATTGACATTGTTGGGCCCCTGGACCCCAAGACAGCCCTGGGCAACAGGTTCATCCTGGTCTTGGTGGACCATGCCACACGGTACCCGGAAGCCATCCCTCTCAGAACAGTGACGGCCCCCGTGGTGGGACGGGCACTGATGGGTGTTTTCTCCCGAATGGGGTTCCCCAGAGAGGTGGTGTCAGACCGGGGCACCAACTTCATTTCCAACTATATGAAGTCTCTGTGGAAGGAGTGTGGGGTAACCTACAAGTTCACCACTCCTTACCACCCTCAAGGTAATGGGTTGGTTGAGAGATTCAACCGTACCCTTAAAGGCATGATTATGGGTCTTGAAGAACCAATGAGGCGTAAATGGGACGTCCTCTTGCCATGCCTGTTGTTTGCTTACCGTGAGGTGCCGCAGAAGTCTCTAGGGTTCAGCCCCTTTGAGCTTTTGTATGGACACCCGGTAAGAGGACCTTTGAGTCTGGTCAAAGAAGGCTGGGAGCAGTCTCCCAGGAAACCTCCCCAGGATGTATACAGTTACATGCTGGCCTTTAGGAACCAGACCAGGCGCTTCAGAGATCTTGCTCAGGCAAATCTGGAGGCCAGCCAGGAGGAGATGAAGCGGTGGTACGACCAGAAGGCCACTCTGGTAGAGCTTCAGCCTGGACAGAAAGTTTGGGTCATGTCCCCTGTGGAACCTTGTGCGCTCAAGGACAGGTGGACTGGACCATTTGAGGTTGTGGAGAAAAAGAGCGATGTCACCTACATGGTGGACTTGAAGTCTCCCAGGAACCCCTTGCGGGTCCTGCATGTCAACCGTTTAAAGCCCCACTTAGAAAGGTCCGAAGTGGGCATGCTCCTAGCTACAGATGCTGGAATGGAGGAGGAGAGTGAGCCTCTTCCTGACCTCCTGTATGCAAAAGAGCAAGATGGGTCAGTGGATGGTGTTGTCCTCTCTGACACACTGACCCCTGGGCAGCAGCAGGATTGTCGCCAACTGTTGGGACAATTCCCTGATCTGTTCTCCTTGATTCCTGGTGTCACGCAGTGGTGTGTCCATGATGTGGACACCGGGGACAGCACTCCTGTGAAGCACAAGGCTTACAGAGTGACTGACAAGGTCAGAGCATACATCAAGGAGGAGGTCTCCAAAATGTTTGCCTTAGGGGTGGTTGAGTCCTCTAGCAGTCCTTGGGCCAGCCCAGTGGTCTTGGTCCCAAAGGCTGCAGCGCCTGGTGCTTCACCGGAACTTCGGTTCTGTGTGGATTACCGAGGACTCAATTCAGTCACCAAGACTGACGCGCACCCCATCCCCAGAGCTGATGAGCTCATAGATCGGTTGGGGGCTGCCCGGTACCTTAGTACGTTTGATCTAACGTCTGGGTGCTGGCAGATCGCCTTGACTGATGGGGCAAAAGAGAGGTCAGCATTCTCCACACCAGATGGGCACTACCAGTTCCGGGTTATGCCCTTTGGGATGAAGAATGCCCCTGCCACCTTCCAGAGGTTGGTCAACCAGGTCTTGGCTGGACTGGAGGATTTCCGTGCCGCCTACCTGGACGACATCGCAGTGTTCAGCGCCAGCTGGGAGGAACACTTGCGCCACCTCCAGGAAGTGTTGTTGGCCCTGCGCAGAGCAGGCCTCACAATCAAAGCCAGTAAGTGCCAGATTGGGCAGGGTTCAGTGGTGTACTTGGGGCACCAAGTAGGGAGCGGCAAGGTGGCCCCCCTGCAACCCAAGATTGATACCATCCTGGCATGGGCACCGCCCAAAACCCAGACTCAGGTGAGAGCCTTCTTGGGTCTCACGGGTTATTACAGGAGGTTCGTCAAGGATTACGGTAACATTGTGCACCCCTTGACTTTGCTGACTTCCAGGAAGCAGCCACGACTTGTGATCTGGACTGACGCCTGTCAGACGGCCTTTGACACCCTGAAAACTGCAATGTGCACAGCACCCATACTCCAGGCACCCGACTTTTCTAAAGAATTTGTTGTCCAGACGGACGCTTCAGAGCATGGCGTGGGGGCTGTTCTAGCTCAGGTGAATGAAGAGGGCCGAGACTTACCTGTAGCCTTCATCAGTAGGAGGTTACTTCCCAGGGAACAGAGGTGGAGTGCGATAGAGAGAGAAGCATTTGCTGTGGTCTGGGCGCTGAAGAAGCTAAGACCCTACCTGTTTGGGACTCACTTCCGGGTTCAGACAGACCACAGGCCCCTCAGATGGTTGATGCAGATGAGGAGTGAGAATCCAAAGCTGTTGAGGTGGTCCATTTCCCTACAGGGGATGCACTTCACGGTGGAACACTGCCCTGGCACAGATCACGCCAATGCTGATGGTCTGTCCAGATTTTTCCGCCTTAGTGATGAGGACTCCCTAGGGTAAGGGTAGTTCTCCCCACATTTCAGCTGGAGGGGACACGTGTTAGACCTGGCATCATTGGCATGAGTCTCTCCTCCATTTTTTCTGTTTGCCTCCTCTGTTTACGATGTTTTTGCTGGTATATTGCTTTGGGCACTGTGCCACTGCTGATCAGTGCCACAGTGCAAGTGCTCCCTATGTGAAATTGATGTATTGATTGGATTCCATGTTTGGCTTATTTGGTTTACTGTCAGTCCCTAGTAGAGTGCACCAGGAGTGCCAGGGCTTGTAAATACAAATGCTGCTAGTGGACCTGCAGCACGTGTTGTGCCACCCACAAGAGCGGCCTAGTAAAAGTATGTCTGAAGGTCTACCATTGCTAGACCACATGCAGTCTGGTACTGTCACACAGACTGTGCAAGTACACCTACTTGCCAGTCCCTAAACCTTCCCTTAACTTCATGTTAGTCACCCCTATGGTAGGCCCAAGGGCAGGGTGCATTGTAGGCATAAGGTAGGACAAGCCTGACAAGGTTGGCATGTCCTAATAGTGAATTACAGCCATATTCGTTTTTCACTATTGTAAGGTAACCTGCTCTCCATCAGTTAGAATGGGCTGCCAGGATTATTAATGCTATAATCCTAGCGGGCTCGGGGAGCATGGTGCAATGTCGAGTTTGGTATCCCTGAACTCAGGGTTTAATAACGCATCCGTTTGTGTGGATGGTTTTTGGACTCTGTGTTTGAAAATAGCACTTTTAGAAAGTAGCTATTTTCTTGTCTAACTGTCTACCGGTCTCTGCTGGTTCTGGTGTGCGTGTGACAGGAGCTGGGTGGCTCCAGAGGTCTGAATGAGTCAGTGTGGGATGAGTGGGGCATTTGCATTGAGAGTAGGGGAAGAGTAGCTCCTGATAGCCTGCCCTGCCTGATACAATGCTGGCTCCGCCCCCCTGCCAGGCGACTGATGACTCTGTGCCTGCCTGGGACTTTCCTGGCCCACCTCCTGCCGGGCAACTGATGGCCCTGCCCCTGCCAGTGACAATGATGGCTCCGCTCCTGCTGGGCGGCTGAAGACTCTGCCCTGCACAGTGAATAGGCCAGGTGCCTCGGCCTGGCAACACCCACAACAAACCCAAGATGGGGGGAAATTCCCCTGCATGGACAAAGGGATCAAAGCCAAAAAGGGGTATAAGAGAAGGACCCCTGAACCAAGAATTTAGATCACTTCTGACAAGGAAA
This sequence comes from Lissotriton helveticus, assembly GCF_964261635.1. Lineage (NCBI taxonomy): Eukaryota > Metazoa > Chordata > Amphibia > Caudata > Salamandridae > Lissotriton > Lissotriton helveticus. Next base: position 908,277,294 of record NC_136061.1, read on the forward strand.
CCTGAACCAAGGACAAGAAGCCTGCTGATCTAAGGACTGCCTACCCCTTCTGCCAGAGTGCTGTTTGTTGGGGGAATCCTGCATTGCTTCTTTATTTTTGCCAAGGAACCAGGAGAGAGGAACTGTGTGTGTACTCTAAATCTTTGCTAAGAAAATCTCCAAGGGCTGGAAGAGTGCCAGTCTCCTGTTGAAGTCACAGGGCTAAAGGACTTCATCTGCTTAAAGTGCTGTTTGCTGGAAATTGTGAATCCAGCACCTCTGAAAGAATCCAGCAATCTCGACGCCGACAGACGCCGCCGAATCCAGCTCGACATCGTGAGTAACGGCTCCAGTGTCCCGCTTCCTCGACGCCGGCCGCCGGGCCCGATCGACGCCAGCAACAACGCCAGTGAGTAGTGAGTTCGGCTCCAGCTCCAAGTGACCTCGTGTCTGCATCGCTGCTGATCGCATCGACTTCGAGCCCTCTCGACGCCGTGAGCGCTGCTCACTCTTGCAACATCGACATCGACGACGCCGTATCCTGCTTCATCTCGTGAGCGCTGCTCCCGCCTGACTTCGGTCGACGCCGCTGCTGATCGCCCCGACTCCGAGGCCCGATCGACGCCGAAGACGCGACGCCACACATCTCGACACCGCTGATCATCGAGTGCTTCACTTTTCCAAGGTACTGTGTTGTTGGGGTCTGTGCGACTCCGGGCTCGACGTAGCGCTCCTCGCGGTCGACGCCGAACCTTTGGATTAACTTTGCCTCGACGTCGTGTGATTCCCGTGTGGGTTACATTGTTGCCAAGAACTGTGTTTTAAAGAAGAAGAGTTGCTTTTGATACTAAAGACTTTGTGCTAAGAAGAAACTACGCTTGAACTATTATTTTTCCTTCCAAGAGTATTTATTAAGATTGTGGTATATTTTTGTCGTTATTTGGTCTTGTGCTAAGCCTTATATAAAAATCCTTATTTTTATAATACTACTGTGTCGTGTCCATTTGTAGTGTATTCACTTTATTACTGTATGTGGTCATAAATGCTTAACGCACTGCCTCTGAGATAAGCCTGTCTGCTTTGCCAAGCTACCAAGGGGGTGAGCAGGGGTTATCTAAGTGTGTGATCCCCTTGCCCTGATTAGAAAAGGTGTGTCCCTATTTGTCAGAAGTGTATACCTCTGCCAACTAGAGACAGCCGCTTCTAACAACGAAGATCTTCAGGCTCCAAGTAGCCCCATCCTCGAGCACCTCCAGTGACCAGAAATCTTTGGCCACACCACATTGTGTGCATAGTGAACTGCATCTTTTGGTTGAGGTCCTCTCGCGACTCCAGTGCCTCCGGCCTGTGGGTCCACTTGAGGTTCACATTTGTTTTCCTTGGGCTCCTCTGATTGCTTAGGGCCTGCCCTGACTCCCCTGCTTATTGTGAGTCTCCTGGACCTTGTTGGTCCAAACCGTGCACCTTCTTGATTTCCTGCTTGGGTTGTGTTTGCCAAAGCTTGTTGGTTCTCCCGCCGGACACCGACCCCTCAGCACTCAACATACTTAGTGGGACAGCTCATATCAAGGTCCTGGTTTTCCTCAGCATTGCCTGGTCCTCGGAGCTGCAGAGTAAAGTTCGCCATCATCCCTCCTGAAGCACCCGGCATCGAGGGCATCCGTCTTCCAAGTCTCCTGGTCAGTCCCGAGTGACATAGACACTGTCCCCTCTGCTTTCAGGTACTTCTCTTCAAGAATCCACATTTGGATTCCTCCAGACACTTTCTCCTCTTCCAGCAGCGGAACTTTCCTGAAGTCTTCTATTGAGTTTGACTGGGGTTTCCGATGCCACTTCACACCTATGCACCCGCCTTCTTTGGTATGACGGTATCCACGGGTGGAGTGGCGCCCCAACCTTCTGTCTTCCATGGAGTTTCTTCAGGGTCCACTGGGAAGGGTCTCTAATATTTAAAATTCCAACCGCGACTTGCACATAGACTTGTACGGAGCACAATGTTGTGTTCACACACTGCGCACGCACTCCGTGGGGTCCCTATATACTTACCTGTTTTTTTCTGTGGGTCCCCAGCAATAATACGTCCTCTAGACATTGTACTGACTCGAGTCATGGTTCTTAATCTCATACCACTTTCTTGGTATATGGTTTGGTCCCCCCTGGGGCCCACTGTGTATCAGTGCTATGTACTGTGATTTCTTTGCTGAAATATTGTGTGCTTTGTGACTATCTCCATGTAGGAGATACTGTAATGTACTAGAGAGAGTTCTATAATAAATACATATTTTATACACACTTTGTGTGGTTCCTTTTCATTTAAGCTATACTATAAGATTGCATTCAGGTAAAACAAGCTGTTTTACATCCCATCAAGACTAAGCCTGAAGGCTGCTCTCCACAGCTATTGCTTGGATATCTTTCTAAGGTTGTCTGAGACCTCCTAAATCACCATAAGGGGTATTTGGACTGGTGCAATGTGCCCACTTACATTAGTGGACATCATATATCAGGCCAGCCTCTAACATATGCAGGGCTTTAAGTGGGATGAAAAAACTGGGGGGTCTCTCAAAGGTGCGTGGTCAATGTAATTAAGGGCGTGGCTTAAAAACAGGTAAACTAAAAATCTGTGCTTAGCATAGTGTGCCTCCCGACTTGTATTTTGCTGTTTCTGTCATTGCATCCAGATATATGATACAACAAGTAACATCATACACACGCCAAGTCAGGACTCAGCTTTGACAATGGTTGTTAGATGCATGAGATAAATAAGCAGCAACTATGGCTTGTATATAATATTGAAAAAGCTTCTACTTAAAGCCCTAGGGACACCAGGACACATTGCTGCTACTGAGTTTCAAAAAGAGAGGGGAAATCAGGGGAGAAAATGCCTCTCTTTAAAGGATTTCCCTTCCCTACAACGCTCACCTGGCATGACATCATGCAGTGACTTCCCCACTAGTGAGAAGTGAGCAGTGTTAGCAGCACACATCGATGTGCCTGCTGTCACTGCGGACCGCCTGTGCCAGGGAACAAACCAGAGCCCGATAGAGACCCGTTTTGAGTCTTTCTTTAAAAAAACTGCTGATGCTCAGCACCAGTGAGGCCTGGCCCACTTAAAGTCCTGAGCATATGTGAGCCCAAGTATTTGCAACCATTTGAACACCAGCTATATTTTGGTCATAAAAAAGTGCTTCTAATTGAAAATGGAGGCAGTTTTTTTGGGATTAGCAACATATAAGGAAATCCTTGTAAAAAACAAGTTGTGTGTTTTTACACAGGAATGCCCAACTTGCATCTCATGTTCGATAAGTCTCGCTAACAGAATTGACAATGTGAAAATTTCAAGTTGAGGTGTGAAAAATGTTGCTAACTGCAGTTAGCAGCAACTTGTAAATAAGGCAATAAAAAAAGCTGCATAACATAAAATAATTGATGCTAGGGTGGAGTTAAGTACTTGTAAATATGCCCCATAGTATTTTGGGTGGAGGTAAAGTCACAAATACAAGTTTGGCGTTCCACATCCCGTGACCATTCTTTGGGAGTGCTCAATAAAGGATGGATCATGTGTAATTTATATACGTTAGTAAGTAACAATGAGAGTTAGACATGTCATATAAAAGATATGGGGCCATATTATCAAGCAAGGGCGATATATTATCGCCGCTTTTATCGGCAGGTAACTGCCGCTAAAGCGGCGAAAATGGGCTTGATAATATGCCCTTGTGGATTCCCATAGAAGCCCATGTTGTGGTGTTAACATGGGCTTCTATGGGAATTCACAAGGGCATATTATCAAGCCCATTATCGCCGTTTTAGCGGCAGTTTCCTGCCGATAAAAGCGGCGATAATGTATCGCCCTTGCTTGATAATATGGCCCATGATTCTATATACAGAGTAGCCTGCACACGAATATTTTGCCTTACTCTGACCCTTGATTAAACAAAGGTTTCCCTCTCTTCAAGTAACTGGCTAACAAAGGTGTCTTTCACTCAAATGAGATACCTAATGTGTTTATCCATTTAAAACGTTTTCTGTAGCGTGAACATGACCACTGAGGGTATGAGAGCGCTTTAAGGTTTATAAATCAAGACGGATACAAGGGTAAAACAGAACAACCAAATGAAAAACAAAGTTAACAGTCATATAGAGCTGGGCCCCTAGGGAGCCTTGGAAGCTAAGAATCGCTTGCTTCCTTGAAAAGACAGTGGAAGGATTCACTCTATGTAGGGAAGAAGGCCCCAGGGGTATCATGGCACAGTACAGTATAACATTTGCAAATGGAATAAGCGGAGGTCACAAAGGACCAACAAATGCACAAAACAGAATTCACGAACTCAAACCATCTAGGGTGATCTCTATGGCAAACATTTCTTCATCAGTATCAATTGTAACTTCATTTCTGAAAACGGCAATATAAGGATTCAACCTGACTTCAGGGGGCAAGGAGTTCCATATCATCAGGGAGGTACACGAGATGGCTTGAGTGTCGTTTTTTTTATTGAATTATTGTGGTTTGAGCAGTAATGTGTTGACACTTCTAGAGACTCTCGATCCACCTGAGAGCTCCAGTTTTTGAGCCAGGTACATTGGGTTGTTGAAATGAATGGTTTTATGTGCCATACATGCAATTTTTAGTTGTATCCATGCTTCATATGGGAGCCAATTTAGGGATATCAGATCTGGTGAGATATGATTTTTTCTCTTAGCACATGTAAAGAGCCTTGCAGGAAAATTGAGGGGGGCCTGAGAGGAGCCGTCTTCCCTCTTGGAAAGCAGCAACGGGTTAGGATACCATAATCCAGCTTCAGGATCACTAAGGCTTTCCCCGCAACCTTTAAGTCATGTGAAGGGAGAAAAGGTTTTATTTTCCTTAAGATGTGAGTTAGAAGTTCGCACCTTTGGTGAGTGTACTAATTTGCTGCTGCATGTTTAGACTCTTGTCAAGGATTATTCCCAAAGAGCTTATGGCGTCAACGATGTGTGGCGTACAATTAAGAGCTGTTAGTTGATTCATCCATTGTTTGAAGACTGGAGACTGCTTGGGTGGTGCGATTAAGAGGAATTCTGTTTTCAGAGTGTTTAACTTCAGGTGGTTATGTGTCAACCAGCTTTGTGTTTTCAGTAAAACTGAGTTGAGGGACCCGATGTCCTCAGGGGATGTGATCTTCAGGTAACGTTGGAAATCATCTGCGTGCATGTGATAGTGAATGCTGGATGATGTCTTAATTTATAACATAATATTGTAAGACTGCCTGCTCCAGCTAACAACTGAACACAAACCAACCTGAGGGGAAAGATCTAACATGCCAGACTCCTGCTCCACGTACACTTCTAATTCGACAGTAGAAAGCAATTTCTGTTAAAGGCTCCATGAATAGGTTGAAGAGACTGGGTGAGAGCGCGGATCCCTGTAGAACCCCCAGCGTGACTGGAGAAGGATGAGACAAGGACTGGTTCACATTAAAGCGTTGGATTCTATTGCAAAGGAATGAGGAGTACCACTTTAGTACAGGCCTAGAAAGCCCCATCCTGTGCTCCAAGAGGACAACTAGGTTATTGTGTTTAACAGTATCCAACGCTGATAAAAGGTTGAGGAGGATCAGTAGGCAAGATTTGTTTTGATCAAACAATCTTAGCGCATCATCTACAATGTGAGTGAGAGCGGATTCTGTGCTATGACCCTGGCGGAAACCAGATTGAAATTGGTCTATTTGGTAATGATCAATGTGGTTATACAGTTGGACGTGCACACATTTCTCCAGGAGCTTTGCCAACGTGGGAATGTTAGAAATTGGGCAGAAGTTGTGTAGGTCAGAGGGTACTGCAGATGGTTTCTTTAGAATAGGGGTAACTTGCCCAGATTTTAGGCAGTCCAGAATAGCACCTTGCAGAAGGGACACATGGACAATCTTAGTCCAAAGTTCTGATTTCTGAGAAGAAGTTTGATGGCAAGTGGCCGTTGAAATGATTAGATGGTTTCAGAGTAGCCACTGTTTTGCATATAGCGCTTTCATCTGTGTTTTTTGAATATGCTCTTTGGTTTAAAGGGGACAGAACTGAACACGCTGGAGGACATCTGACCGGGGAGAAAGGAGGTGTTAGGAGGGGTGATCGACAGGTGCTCCAAGGCAGACCATAGTTCATCTTCAATCTTAGTAGTCTTATCCGAGAAGAAATTGGCGAATTCTTCACAGTTCAGCTGTGAATCTAGGCCCACGGGAGAGGATAGGCTGACTGTTTGCTTGATGATTGATGAGATCGAACAGTTTTTTTTGGGAAGTTTTTTGCTTGCTCTAATTGGTTTCTGAAAAAGGTGACTTTCGAGCATCTGATGCAATTGTTATAGATGTTTCTTATATCTAATGTATGTATGATATGTAAGGTTTTTGACGCCCATAAGTAGCATTTGAACATCTGACTTGGGCTACAGTGTTGCCGTGGTGACACTTCTTTATTTTTTTTAAGAGTGCTCCAGCACACTCTGAGTTGCCCTTCAGCTTGGGAGCCATGTTAGATGGTATACCCTGTTATTTTAATCCATTTATGTTTTTAATTTTCGCACCTTTTCTTTTGTGCATGTTGCTTTCACCAGTATCTTCCACCTAGTAGGGAAGCCTTCTAGGAGGGAGCGGAACTGCTGGACTTCAGTTTGCCTATATTTGACCCCCCTGTTTCTGTGCTCTCTTGGCATAGCCATGTCCCCTTCTAGAAGCGGACTATTTAGCTATGTCAGCTGCGTAGCCAAGCAGCAGAAATGTCTCTGGTGTGCCAAAAGCGCCCAGCTGAGCCCACCTGAGCTTGTTGTGCCGGGAAGGCACCGGAGGCCAGATCCCTGAGCTCGTTGTGCCGGGATGGCACCGGAGGCCAGATCCCTGTTTGTCCTGGGTCACCCTCCTCAGCGGAACTAAGGGAACTAGCCCCATCCACCCCTAACGATTCATGTCAGACACAGGGCCCAACGCAAGCTAATTCTTGCTGCGGTAAGTGGCAGGTTTCCTTTCAGACATTTATTTCACCATTCACTGTGGAGATTAAGGCTTCAGGCTCTCTCCACATGGTACACTTTACTCTATTCCATTAATTGCCACTCATTAGTTAAACATAAACTAGAGTTGCATCATGTTTTGACTTACCACTCACCCAATTCCATTTTCATAACCAAGACATGACTGATGGAATCCTCATCGCCTGACGAGCTCACAGTCATTCTCAAGGTATACGCAATTGCATCTAGGCAGGCCATTGCAGTGATGAGGTGGCATCATAAACATTTTTAAACACACTACCCTCTGCACCTTTTTTGGAGGTAACTTTCACAGGTACCGAGAATGTGTTTTTTTCCTCTTGATTTATTTTGTAACTTCTCTCTAGCTCTGGTTTTTAATATATTGTCCACCAGGCTTAGCCTCAGATTTTGTAGTCTCTCTAGCAGACTGGCCTAAGTCCTGAGGTGCCCAAACTTCACAGTCATTGGAGACCTCAAAGTCAATTTTGAGGACAACGAGTGCTGAGCAGTGCCAAATTGGTGACTGATTGCACAATTGGTTAATGACCCTATTCATAAGCGGGGACATACTTTGGATCTCTTTTTTTCTAATTTAGCTAATTAGGGGCCAGATGTAGGTAATTCATATTTACCGACTCTTAAATACCGAATTTTACCGATTCGGTATTTAAGAGTCGGTAAATATGAAGGGGGGAGATGTAGGTATTTCCAGATGTGGAAATAGCGAATCGTTGAAAATAGGTATTTACCGATTCGGTAAATACCGAATCGGTATTTCCTATTGATTCCTATGGGCTGTGAAGCCCATAGGAATCAATGGGAAATATAGATTCTGTAATTACAGAATCGGTAAATACCGATTTTAGCAAGGGTGCAGGGGGTGTCACTTTGACACCCTCTGGCACCCCACAAATTGACATGTGCGCCATGTGGCACACAGACATGCCCTAAGGGCATGTCTGTGTGTCACATGGCATAGGTGTGCATGCACACATGTGCATGCACACCTGAATTTGATATTTTAACACCCAATTGGATTGGGTGGTAAAATACCGAATTTGTAGGGCCTTTGGGACTCTGAAGAGTCCCACCTACATCTGAGATTTCCCGAATCGGTAAAAATACTGATTCGGTATTTTACAGAATCGGTAAATTTACCGATTCGGTAAATTTACCGATTCTGTAAAAAAGTGCCCCTACATACCGAAAACCCATTTACCGGTCGGTAACGGCCGAAATCGGCCGTTACCGGTCGGTAAATGGCTCCTACATCTGGCCCCTAGTGAAGGATTATCCTCTTCTATGATCAGATCACTTTGTGCGTCCTTTTTATATTCCCATTAGCACCCAGCTACCTTTGACCATCTCTGGTCAACCGGTGAGGACTTGGAAATGGGTCAAGCTGATCTCTGTCACCTTCACTCAAGCACTAGAGGCAAGACATCCTGTTCTGGGTGACTGTGTAGACACAGTAATTCTCAACTGGTAGATTGGACAAATGAGGCCTTGAACTAAATTGCACCACAGGTCGAGCCCACCATTAGAAGAATGAAGCTGTAAACTCTCACAGGGATCTGGTGTAAAAACGTTGACACTACTGACAAGGCCACTTATTGTATGACCCTGAAGGAGTACCACAGGCATATTAGGTGCATGCGCTGAAACGTCCACGCCAGCAAAATTGAGATGGCCCAAAACTCCTTCTCTGAACTTTTTTCAATAGTGAAATTACTTTCGTCTCTTGAATGTGTGTAAGCATTGACTCCGCCGTCAGAGGAAAGCTGCAATGGCATGGCTCAGTACTTCTTTGACAAGGTTGTTTCTATCTACCCTACCTTCCCTTAGGCTGTCAGAAATGCTCCTTGTCTCAATGTCTGGTTTGAGGATCCAGGAGAGATTGCAGGACTTTCTAGTTTTAAATCTATCACCACAGAGGAACTATACCCTTTAATAGCAACTGTTATATCAGGTGCCCCTATAGAACCTGCCTCCTCAGCCATTCTTAAGCGGGAGATGAAGTGCTATGCTATCTTCTAAACAACTCCTTTAAGTTCGGCCAGATTCCTGAGTCTTGGAAACAGGCTAACATAGTGCTGCTCCTTAAAAAGTCGCTACTTGACTCCACAAAACTAGAAAATTTCCAACCAATCTCGTTGCTTCCCTCTGATCCCAAGGTGGCCGAAAAAATGCAAACCAACAACTCTCAGCCTTTATTGAGGTGAAAAACTTTCTCCACAAGTGGCAATCGGGATTTTGTCCAGAGTAAAGTACTGAGTAGGCACTTCTGCTCACCTATGAATCCATTCGGCAGGCGGTTGATAGAGGAGACACTACAGCACTGTTGTTGCTGGACCTCAGCACAGCCTTTTACACAGTGTCCAACAGCCTTCTACTCGAACGGCTGGGGAATCATGAAATTGGTGACAAGCCTCTACTGTGGATTGCCTTCTTTGTTCAGAACTGCACCTTTCATTTGGCTCAAAAACCTTTTTCCTCCATGGTTTTTACGCTGCAGCAGGGGGTACCTCAGGGCTCTTCTTTGAGCCCTCCTCATTTCAATCTATTTATGCGCCCCCTGGCTGATACCATTGAGTGCTACTTCTTTAATATTGTATTGCACACCCTATGATTCACAGCTGATTATCACCTTCTCTCAAGACGCTGCCAACACAGTGTCTCTCTTAAGATCCTGCCTGTCAGAAGTTGCTGAGTGGATGAACCTTAAATGCCTCAAACTGAATGCTGGGAAAACAGAGGTTTTTATACTTGGCAAGTAGCCTTCGATTTGGTCTTCAGTCTGGTGGCCTGCCTCGCTTGGGCCTCTTCCTGTACCCAAGTCAAAAATGAAAATCCCAGGCATCTGGTTCGACTTAAGGCTTTCAGTACTTATAGGCCTCCTTTCTGCATGCAGTCTCTAATTTCTTGGAGAAATCAGTCAACAGGCAGCTTTCTTGTTACCTGGAGATGAATAATAATTAGTCAGTCAGGCTATATGAAGAATTTAAGTACTGAGACAGCCTTACTAGAAATGGCTGTTGAAAGTAAATGCCCACTGGAATTCAAGTGTAAGGCTGTGCTGCTTTTTTTTAGATATTTCTGCCCCCTTTGATATTGTCCCTCATTCCTATCTGCTATACTGCCTCTCGAGGATTGGAGTGAAGAGTCTAGCCCTTAGCTGGAGGACATCCTTTTTAGACAACAGAGAACAGGAGGTCTGGCTGCCTCCGTTTGCCTCTGGCAATAGGGCAATCTCAGTTTTTATGAGAGGGTTAAAAACGTGGCTATTCACTTTGTAATTTAGCTTGCTGTTGGATTAGCACTGTGACACTCCTAGGAGCGTCATTTCATCATACTCATCTTTCGATAGCCAAAGCTTTAGCCTAGCGGGACAATGTTTCAGGGTCTTAAGAGCCTTATAAAAGATCATTGGCCTCCTTCCAGAAGCAGCTAGGAAGACACTATTCCAGTCTCTGGTTGTGTCCAGACTGGACTATTGCAATGTTCTATATCTGGGGGTCTCTCGGTCTCGACTGATGAGACTCCAGCATGTACAGAATGCTGCAGTTTGTCTGCTGCTAAATCTTCAGAGGTGCTCCCCCTGCACAGTTGAACTGCCTCCCTGTAAAAGAAAGTGTTTTCTTTAAAGTCATGTGCTATTGCTACAGAATTCTAAACAACAAAGACCCACAATATGTGTACCCTCTAATCAAACCCTACTCCCCAATAAGAAATCTAAGTTCAGCCAGGGCTTCTCTGGCCTACATTACTGTCTTTAAAAAGGCACTCACCAGAGGTTTTTCTTTTGGCTTTCTGGCCTCCAAGATGTGAAAAACTCTCCCCCTCTCACTGAGGCAGGAAACGTCTGAGCTATCCTTCTGGATGAATCTGAAAACCTGTTTTTTAGATGCATCAAACTGAGTCTTCTTGGTGGCCTCTCTGTTCTGAATCTCTGGAGCGTAACCTCAGTGCTGAGACACTTCTCGCGAAGTGACTATGCACTCTACAAATCACTTTTTTATATTATATTAATGTAAGAAGTCCATGGTATGTGAGAACCCTGACCTAATCTGAAGCAATCCTTTCTAAACTTCCTGTTAGGTTTCAGCTCCAGCTTCAGCCAGGTAGACAGGCATCAAATGAGAGGTCTCAGATGAATCATGTCGCCCAGAAAGCCCTGCATTAGCTCTTCAGGGACATTGAAAGCAGTTGAGCTACTGGCGACTACAAGTAGACTCTTCAAAAGCATGTTCTTGACACATAGTAGGGAAACAGTATTAGCACACCCCAAGATATCACAACCATTAAACACTTGTGGCACACATTTTGCTTTATAGATCTTGATTATAGCTCCCACCAATGTATGCCCTAACATTGACAAAGACAAAAACAGCAGCAATGCTTTTAGTGAAGGCATGCCTAGTTTCCCTGACCAATAGCAACCAGGTGATGGAGGAATCAAACATGATACCAAAGTATAAGAATGTTTTCACCTTGGTTAGTGTGTAGCCCTTGCAGAGGTGGGGTCTGCTTTTTGGTACTTCTAGGACCAACTACTATGATGTGTGATTTTTAGAATTGATTGACACTAAGGTCTAGTGTGTCTATATAATTACAAAAAAAGGTCCAATAAAATTTGAAGACCTTGTGCCGTCCTAGAGGTTAAAACAGTATTGCCTTCATATAGAAGTGATGGAATTTAAGACTGGCATAGGGGTTATATTGCCATATCAAATGAGCTGTTTAAGTCCTCATTCAGGTTGGAATCGAAGGCCTGGGACATGTTTTAAGGGTCTACTTAAGTGAGTAGTACAATAAGTGCTGCAGGTCCACAAGTAATATTTCATTTACATGCACTGTGGCACAGCGGCCAGATTTGCCAACTTGGGAGCTGGGGATCTGGGTTCGAGTCTCTGCATCGGCGCACTATCTTGTGATTCTAAGCAATTCACCTATTTCCCTGTGCCCACAGACAGCGCCTGCGTAACTTCTTGGCCAATAAGCTGCTCTATATAAATCTGCTAACTTAACTTACAATTGGTATGGGATAGCACTCCGCTAGGGACTTATTAGTAAATTAAATATGCCAATTGGGTTTTTGCCAACTTTACCATGTTTAGGGGAGAGAGCACAAGCACTTTAGCAGACGTACAATGTAGGGGTTATTCAGTGCGAGGAGGCGGCAGCCGAGGAAGACGCAGCAGGTGAGTGCCTTTTGAATTATTTTTAATTGCTTTGGGAGGGAGCGTGGCAGGGCGTAGTTCCACTGAGTTTTTTTTAAACTCTGTGGAACCACATGGAGCACCACTCCGCACACTCCGCCCAGGTTTAATGTTGGTGCCGTGGGTTTTGGTGATTTCGGCAATTGGTGTCATGTAGATGTTGAAGAGGTGTGGACTGAGGGATGAGCCTTTAGCGATGCTACAGATGGTATGCTTGGGTCTTTAGGTAAAGGAAAGGAGACAGATTCTCTAGGAGTGTCTCATGAGAAAGGATGCCATCCATCTGAGCTCCTTGTCTATGATTCCGATCTGGTGCAGTCGATCAATGAGTGTGTAGTTGGAAACGTTTCAAAGGCTCCGGAGAGGACGAGCAGGAACAGGGTGGCAGAGTCTCTTCTGCTGAGTAGGATGCAGATATTGTCTATTGCGGCAATCAGGGCTGTCTCAGTGAAGTAATTAGCTGTGAAACCAGATTGGGAAGAGCCTAGCAGATTGTTTCTTTTTAGGTGATTGGTGAGTTGGAGGTTAAAGGCCTTCTCCAGGACTTTGGTGGGAAATGGCAGCAGTGACACGGGACATCACCACTGCATGGTTCCCGGGTATGGAAAGGTGGCTGTGTTGATGAGGTGTTAAGGATGCTGGTGAGCTAGTGGCTGATCTCGGTGTTTTCTAAGGCAAAAAGTTGTGGGTGCCATGGGTCAGTGGGTGCTCCAGATTGGATGGAGTTCATCAGAGTAGTAATGTTTGTTTGGAGTGCTGAGTTGTTCCCATGTGGTGAGCGGGTGGTCAGCGGCTTTGGTTGATGTGATGCTGGGGAGGTCAGTGAGTATGGGATTGAAGTTTGTGTAGATGGTTGCTATCTTGTTGTGGAAGTGTTTGGCGAGATCGTTGCAGAGTTCCTGTGAGGAGGGAATCGGGTTTTCATTGGCTGACGGCCACGTAAACTCTTTGACGATGGTGAAGAATTCCTTGGTTTGGTTAGTGCTGGTCTCGATCTGGTGAGTCAGTGCCTTCTTTTTCAGAGCTCTGAGCTAGCAGTGGCAAATGTTGAGGGCGGCCTTGAAGGTGACTCAAAGATATACCAAAGGGGATGATGGATGAAGCGTTTGAGCAAATCAAACACTCACCCCAGTCAACTGATCTGGGTTTAATCCATCATCATTCTTTAGCTCACTCCATCACCCCAGTTCAGACATGGCCATATGCAAATCAGTCTGACCCTGTACGTCATGGGAACAGTCCAGCCCGAACTGCCAAGCCATGTCTTCTCTGGACCAGAAACAAGCATCCTGGGACCTGTTTCGGGTTCATAACCCTCATCAGCCAGGCTATCTTGAATCCAGTGGCAAAGTGAGCAAGGGACCCACGCCTGGGCATACCTGCCAACTTAGGGCGAACAAAGCGATACCAAAGGGGATGATGGACGATGCGTTTGAGCAAATCAAACACTTACCCTCAGTCAACTGATCTGGTTTTAATCCATCATCAATCTTTAGCTCACTCCACCACCCTAGTTCAGACATGGCCATATGAAGGTGACTCAGTCAGTGTGGTTCCTGCTGTTGCAACATTTTCTTTCCAGTTTTTTGCTCCTGCACTTCGATGTACTGAGTTGCAGATTGTACCATCTGACGTAATTGGTGGATCTGTGCATTTTGGCTGTTGTGGTGGGAGTGACTCATTCTGCAGCGCTGATGTACAGGCCTCGAAGTTCTCTATTGCTTGGTTCAAGTCAGTGGTGATATTGGCTGTTTGATGCTGAGGACATCAGTCCATTAGTGCAGAGTGACCTTGGTCCAGCTGAGTCGGGGGTGCTGTAGCAGTTGGCGGAAGTGCGGGGAGATTTAGCAAGGGGGGAGTGTACCATGGAATTGTGCGACCAGATAAGTTCGGTGGTGTGGCTGTATCTGATTCTGTTGTTGGACGTGAAGATGGGGTCCTGCATGTGTCCTGCTTTGTGCGTGGGGTCCGTGACCAGCTGCTGGAGGCCGCTGTTGCCCAATCTTTCCAGTGGGTTGGTGGAGTTGATGTCAGTGGAGTTGTCCAGATGGATGTTGAGGTCTCACAGATCTCCCACATAGTGTACAGATTCAATGGTGCCCTACGTGATGAATTCAGTGATGGTGTTGCTGAAGCAGTTACATGGTCCTGGCAGCTCGTAATTGAGCGTGCCTTTGATGGTGTTTTTTTCATTGGCGGAAAACCAAGCTGAGGACAGATAGAAAAGTAAGAATGATAGAAAAAGGAAAGAGAGGAAAAAGTATGCATGAGAAAAAAAGATGGGTAGAGGTACAAAAATGGGGAGAGTAAATAAGGTTGTAAATAAAAAAACTTGAAAGGAAAGAAGGAAGAAAGTGATAATTGAAGGGTGTAAGGATGGATAAAAGCAAAGGTGAAAAATTGGAAGGATGAAAGGATGGATGTAAGAGTGAAAGGATCGCTAGGTGAAAGGTTGAATGAATGGATGGATGAGAGGATTAATAATGAATATATTGATGGGGATCATTGAAATGAAGGATGCATATATGAAAGGGAGAAAGGATGAGTGGATGTAACAAAGTATGGCTGGACATGTGGATGAAAAGGTGAAGGGGTGGACAGATGTAAGAATAAATAGATGGGAACTAATAGATGGGAGAGAAAAAGGATTGATGAATAGAAAGGTGAATGGAACACTTCTTAGGAGAGTTCAGTTTGCCCATCCACATTCTGTGATTAGAGGCATGGTTCATATTCCAAGTGGAGGGAATTTTGATTTTCTGGCTATCCCCTTACTCATAGTATATCATGTGCTGCAACTTAAGGGTTGGGCCAAATATTCTTTGCATCTTTCTGATGTTCCACATGTGACCTGGTTGGTGTAAACCTACATGTGATGGTTCACACGGTAGTATTGAGCTTTTAAATGCAGATGTGCAATGTAAAATCAAACTCAGCAGCTCCAGACTCAGCTCTGTGTGGTATTCAGATCCCCATGATGTCAAATGCTCAACCTGGCTCCTTGATTGTGTGGCAGAAGACATTGTCCTCGATCCAGTAGCTTCAGAAGGAAGTAACACCTTAATTAATGTTCAGCATGAATTATAAGTAAACATGCAAAATTAACAAAGACATCACTGATTATGTTGGGAACATGTCACACACCAACATCTGATGCTTCATAAAAGTGCAATATTTGCTAATTTCCTTTTAAAGTGATTTGGTTATTTTGAACTACTTTGGAATTAATAGTTTACAACACTATATGGCACACTTAACTGATGGACGGAGGGTAGTGGGTCTGACTGCTAAAGCCAGAGTCTCTCTCAAATCTTTAATGTGGTCCTTTTGATAACTGAGGAACTCCTGACAGCAGCTGTAAGTTATGAAGTTGCATGCTCTTATGAACCATGTCTGAGATGTGTGACAACAGGATCAATAGACACACACCACATACTGCTAACATAGCATCCACTATTAAAGTCTATGAGTCTTCAATAAAATAATTTTTTTAAGTGTACCTACCTAGGTCTACCATCCACCCAGGGTGGGGTGCCTGACCATAAGTCATACCCGTATGTGGAGTAGAGAATTGTAGTGAAACTTTTGATGGATTCTTTGTAAAAAATCTATGGGTTGTCTGCTCACAATGTGAAAAAACAACCATTCAATGAGGGTCACAGGGATTCAAAGTTTATAGACCAGCCCTGGTTAATATCCCCAGAAACAACTACATGTATAACACAAAAACACAGGGGGTCTAACAACCAAAAAGATAAGCTGCGCTGTCAAACAGAACTATCAAAGTTTCGGAGTGCTAAAGTCACCTAAAGACAGCCTGTTGAACAAATAAGTGAGCATATTGTTAAGAAGCCTACAGACACTTGTGGGTCATCTACAGATTGGTTGGCATAGTCCGCACCATGGCGCAATGGGTTACCATCAAAATAGACTAATTATGATCAGTCCTATCATCTGGCCATACCCAGGTGTAATGTAGGCTGGTCCCCTGATCATTGGGACTAGTAAGCCACACCATTCGTTGCTGGTTATGGATATGTTCCTACCAACATAAATGAGCCACCATCTGATTGCTGATCTTTTGATGGTTAGTGAAATAAAGTGCAACAAAACAAAATATCAAGTGTGGTGAAATTAAAATAGGATGGTGTGTCCCTCTTCTATAAATTTTATTCTACGACTGAGCAACACCTCCTAATTAAAAAATTAGAACAGTGCAATGAAGACAGTCAACAAATATCCGTCTGATAATGGGCCAACATGTTTCTGCCTATCGGGCGACCTGTCCCTTGGCTTTCATCAGGGCCTCTGTTCTTATGATCGTTGCACTCCGTGACTTATAAACAAATAGAAACACAAATAAAGAAAAAAGGTTGGGTACGATACAACCTTTACCAACCAATACCTTATAACCTCCGTATCACATCGGCCTCCCCCAAGACTCAGATGTGAGCTTGAGGTACCGATGGAGAGTGCGGGGCCTCATAGATCCTGAGCAAGGTCCAGGTGAGGTGAGGTCAGTGCCCCTATCATTAAGGAAATCCTACTTTCCAAGTGATACGGAGGTTATAATGTATTGGTTGGTACAGGTTGTATCGTACCAAACCTTTTTTCTTTATTTGTGTTTCTATTTGTTTATAAGTCACTGAGTGCAACGATCATAAGAACAGAGGCCCTGATGAAAGCCAAGGGACAGGTCACCCGATAGGCAGAAACATGTTGGCCCATTATCAGACGGATATTTGTTGACTGTCTTCATTGCACTGTTCAAATTTTTTAATTAGGAGGTGTTGCTCAGTCGTAGAATAAAATTTATAGAAGAGGGACACACCATCCTATTTTAATTTCACCACACTTGATATTTTGTTTGGTTGCACTTTATTTCACTAACCATCAAAAGATCAGCAATCAGATGGTGGCTCATTTATGTTGGTAGGAACATATCCATAACCAGCAACAAATGGTGTGGCTTACTAGTCCCAATGATCAGGGGACCAGCCTACATTACACCTGGGTATGGCCAGATGATAGGACTGATCATTAAGTCTATTTTGATGGTAACCCATTGCGCCATGGTGCGGACTATGCCAACCAATCTGTAGATGACCCACAAGTGTCTGTAGGCTTCTTAACAATATGCTCACTTATTTGTTCAACAGGCTGTCTTGTGCATGTGGTATTGGTTGATCTGCCCCATGACTTTGCCTTCCTTAAAGTGCAGGAACCTCTGCTCCAGTGGGTGAATCTAGTCTGGCTGTTTATGGAAATTAAATTTAGAAGTCAACAGACAATACCAACAAATAATGACTATGTACAGCTTTTCACATATTTACTCAATTACTGTGAGGGTTACTTATTAATGCATATTTCGTGGGCCATATACCAGAGTAAATTGTAATGACCAGCAGAGATGGGTCACTGTTTGTGAATAGGAAATTGGAAGTTAGCATTTCCAGTACATAGGATTCTGGGACTCGTAGTGTGATAGACAAAATGAGATACATGAGAGTCTAAATCAACATGATTATTAGCACAAACTTCCATAGTCACGTTGGCAGTATATAGTACACATTTATGAAATAAAGTCATTGCTTGAATTATTACATATTACTTGGCACCACATTATGGTTGTCATTCACAGGCAGCCCAGGCTGCAGGTGGGAGTGCATGGTGGAGAGGACATCCTTCTCAAGTGGTGTGACACGGAGTCGGGGTACAGTTTGTCCACCAGGAAGTGCTTTGGCCACCTCTATGCTGCTGAATGTCCCCTTCACCCACCTCCTCTCATCCTGCCTCTTATTTTTTAAGTCTGTGACAGGTCCAGCCATCCTCCACCAATGCATCGACTGCATTAGCCATGTGCTTCCATAGGACTGCATTCTGCATTGCACTGCTGATGAATTGAATTGAGAAAGTTAAGTTCCCTCTTGACATTTAGCATTCTGACTTATGGTAGATAGCAAGGCAAGGTGCAGTGCAGGCAGGTGATGTATGTGAATGGAAAAAACAGAGCCTTGGATGTATGTTGCTTTTATGTGGTTTGCAGTGCATAGGTCGCAGGTGTCATAAATTGTCTGAAGGTATGTGTAATCATGCTTTCTCCGGCACAAGGGTGGAACTTATGCCCCGAATGCAGAGATTCCGCCCTAAATGCAGAACCTTCGTCCGAGTGCAGGAACTCTGCTATCCAAAAGTCTATCCCAGATACTACTCGTAAGTACCTTTGTGAATACCGAAAAAAATAGTTATGTTACACTTTTGGTCTAAACTTGGGGGGTTATTTACAAGTCCATTGCACAGTCGCTGTGTCACTCTTTATCACACGCAAAACTTGTAAATAAGCCCCTTAGACTTTTGGCCTAACATATCCATTGTAAATTGAGCCCTCTGTGTTTGATTAACATGGACGGGTCACAAATAGAGTAAATTTGTTGCATTTCTCTTAATAAAGTGTTTAAATTAGCATAAGTAGGCTGCAAAACGAATATAAGACATTAGAATGATTGCACTAAATACCTGTTTTTTTTAATTGCACTGTCTTCATGTTTTCATTTATGCAATGTTTTTCTTTCCGTTATAAAATAAGGTGAAACATTCCCTTTTCTGTGTTTTTGTTTCTTTTAGCTGCAACCATTTACAGGTTTAGGGTCTGCTGCCGGAGGAAAACACATATAGTGTTTCAATATTCATGGTTCATGTATTTGTTAACATAAAAGTGTTGTATTCATATTTCAAGCAGCTATTGTGTAGCACTGTGATGTAATTTCCATTTAAATGTAGGTTAAGAATCCTAGTTTTTTATTAATATTGTGAGGGTTTCTAGAGTGACCATGTTTTACGTAATGAAACTTCTGAATGATGATTGGCTTTTAAGAAAGTAACATTAGGAATACAGCCCTTGGTGCCACTTCACAACATGCTTACAGCCTGGATGTCTACTGCTGTATTTGGGATGTGTGCCGGTGCTTTTTCCCCTACTCTTAGATACAGACTCAAGACAGACTGTTGTTTGACTTTGAACTTAGAATATTTTTCATGAATCTCTCCTGCCTTTAAATTGAGGAGTCCCTATGGCTCTATTCTATTTGATTTATTATTTGTCTTGTGCTAGACCATATTTTGTTCTGGCTTCTGACAAGAATATGGTTCAGTATCTATTGCCTATGCTAATTCAAAATTGTTTGTATTTTGAGTATTTCTTAACTAACTTGTGCCTTCTGTAAGAATTTATAAATGTTTAATAAAACTTCATAGTTTGCATTTGAACCTTCTCCCATGTGGATTTCCCTGTGTGAATTTTCCAATGTGGGTTCTCTGAGTTTTACCATAATCTGCTCTTTGAGTCTCACACATAGCCCCAATTCATCGAATCGACCTTCCTAATGGTAAAAAGCACTGACGCACTACACAAGGTCAAAGACACATCGTACCTCATTGCATGTTCCAAAGACACACACACATATAATGACACACAATACAACAGTAGTTGATGTCTAGCACCCACAACATCTCGCAGCACAAAGGGAAAAGGGCAGGATCTAGGGTATGCACTCCAGTAGCAATGTTTGTGAGGTATCTATTCATGTTCTTATATGATGCCTGTTTGTTAAGCTATTCTTTGAATTTCATAGTACTAGCAGACTTGTACCTAAAATACACAAGTAAAGTTTCTTGAAATGACTTCAGATTATAATTTTGAGATATGCGTGCTACTGCTCCCTCATTTATGGGGTTCAGGGTACATACTCCTACTCACAGGTGTAAATCTCTGCACGAAGTTGCTAAATTTCATGGTTCTATACAGCTAGGATAGACTTTTGGTAGATTTCCACATAAGATATGCAAGCAAAGTTTCTAGAACTAACTTCAGCATCTTATTTTTAGATGTACATGCTCCATCTCCCTCGCGTATGGAGTTCAAGAGACGTGCTTCCATTAAAAGGGTAAATCTCTGCATGCAAGCAGAATGTATCCTTCGGAATAGGCATACATCTACATGTGCAGAGATTTCGTCCCTTAAATTTACTTCTGCCAGTGAGGCTCCAGCTTATGTGTTTTAGACACGAAATCACTCCTTTATCTAGTCTATGCAAGCAGCTGATTGTAGCAGTTTCCCAGTAGTCACTGTGCTACACAAGCTGTCTAAAAACAAGACTGGATTAAATTCTGTTTCCATTTTGGTGAAGAGTTTTTCCCACCCCCAGGCGAAGTATATTTGAATATCACAATACTATTGTGCTAGCATGCTTTCCATGAGCCTAATTCTGAGGGCCCACTTAACAAGGCACCGTGGGACTGTCAGTAAGATTGCAGGAGCTGAGCAAGGCCCTGGTGAGAGGGCCCAAAATGAGAGGAACGTTTGGAAGGAGTGTGCTTTCCTCAAGTGGCATGGGCGAATACTGAGACTATAGAATGCCAATGAGCATGCAGGAACTGATCAGAAAGGCTGTGTGAGAGAAAATACAATAGAATGGCAGTGAAAAGGGACTAGGATTTTTCTAATAGAGTAGCTTGAGCATAAAGGCAGCTCAGAGCTATTTTCACATGGAGAAGTCTTGGGGAATCTCTAGTGGAGCACACTGGGATCTGGCGTTCCGTCCTTCAAATAACTGTAAGCAGAGAAAATTCGTGTTTTACTCATAAGGAAGTAACAAGATTACTTAAAAGGTAGCCAGGAGTGGACACCCAGGAAATTTGTAAGACGTGTGATAGAGGCCAAATACAGGGGCTATCCATAGTGAAACAGGTGCAGTAGTACTTGGACAAGGGATGTGAGAAGACCATTAGACCCCAAGTAGTGGTAGTTTTTACTACCATCCCAAGGGGTGACAGGGCCAATTTCTCTTCTTGTTGAGGCCCACGATGTCTGTACTACAACACTGGACACATGATATAGCTCATATTAGGAGCATAGGCTATGTCCAATGTTACGGACTGTTTCTGATTATGAACCTTGTTTATGTCGTATTTGATGCCACATTGATGAGTTACCAGATGTTTCAGATTTGTTTAATTTGCTATTTGATGCTTTCAGCAAAACTCTAACCTCCAAGAAGTAAACAAATTTCACATAATTTATTTAAATGCTCTAGAAATTTCATTAAAAAGTGTCAAAAAAATTGCCTCAGTTGGCTCCTTCATGGCTACGTTGAACAATTATTATTTTCTTCATTTGATTGTTTTTTGTGTAGCAATATGGATGCTCTCTCTGTTTTCTATTATTTTTTATTGACGTGTCTCGCTATTTCTTTTCCTGCTAGGCTTGCACACCTAGGACATGATTCAAAAAGAAGTAGCTCCCAAAGTTAGAGATATACTATTGTCAGATGAATGTTGGCTTTGGCGCAGATCTCCAACTTTAAGCTAGATATAGATTTCCAGAAGTATTCAAAACCATAGAATGAGCACATGCATAAATAAATGTGATTCAAGTGAGCATTTGGCATTTATAAATTATTTTATTCCTTCTTAAGATTTATTTTCCTTAGAGGAACCCCTTAAACTTCATACGCATTGAATATTCCCAGTCTCTAAAACATTTAGGGCCAGATGTAGGTAGGCTTTTACCGGTCGGTAACGGCCGATTTCGGCCGTTACCGACCGGTAAAATGGATCTTGAGATCTTGAGATGTAGGGGGCATATTCTTACAGAATCGGTAAATTTACCGATCGGTAAATTTACCGATTCTGTAAATTACCGAATCGGTAAATCCAATTTGATGGTAAAATACTGATTCCGGTGTGCATGCACATGTGTGCATGCACACCTCTGCCATGTGACAGGCAGACCTGCCCTTGGGGCATGTATGCCTGCCACATGGCACCCGAGCCTGTTTTGGGGGGGCCAGAGGGTGTCAAAGTGACACCCCCTGCACCCTTGTGAAATTCGGTATTTACCGATTCGGTAAATACCCAATCGGTAATGCCCATTCATTCCTATGGGCTTTAAATCCCATAGGAATGAATGGGCATTACCGGTCGGTATTTACCGAATCAGTAAATACTGAATTTTACCGATTCGGAAAAAAAACATCTGGATTGTCCTACATCTCCCCCCTTCATATTTACCGACTCTTAAATACCGAATCGGTAAAATTCGGTATTTAAGAGTCGGTAAATATTATTTACCTACATCTAGCCCTAAATCTTTCACTCCCTTAAAGTGCTTTTCTGTGCATTCCCAAGTTGGCCAACTACTTACAAGAGATACGTGAAAGCTCACAGAGTTACTTGTTTGTAGACGTCCATCTTCTTTTTGAATAAAGAATTCAAAGAAAACGTCCACAAATCTGCACAACCAAATTTTTTGACTGTGAAAACGCCATGATGGTGATTGAATTTCTTCGTTCACAAATTTCATTATGGCCACATAAAATTGAACCCATCCTTACCATTTAGGTGCACCAATCCATTCAATGTATAAGCACAAAAAATTCAGATCGGACTCCTAATATTTTTATTCGATTGATTGTGTCCGTTTGTGCTGTTCTATAACCAAACGAGGTATGTTATACTCTTGCCTTTTTGTAAAGGAACATCTTTACGCTTGGGAACTGTGGTGGTCCGAATTTTCTCAATGTTGCTCATTGCTTATTATGAATAACAAATACTCCTTTCATAAGAGTTTGATTACTTTTTTCCAAACATACCTTTTACTTTATTATGCTTACACACATCGGATGGTTTTGGGCATTTATAATCTCTCTCTTTTCTAGTGCCTGCAAGGTCCATGACTGAAATTTAGGTAGTAAGGGCCAGATTCATTAAAGGGTTTTGCCCATTCTGTGTCTATGGGAAAATGTGTTCATGCATATGGCCTTAAATCTCTACTTCAGGATTAAAAACATCTGGAGTAACTACACCACAACTACTGTGTGTTGAGTGGCATTATAGCATTAAGCTCCAAAAATATTCGTATATCTGGATGGTTGGGCTCGAGGTACTCTTGCGATAGTCCCTTGACCTAATTAAAGAAAATAGAGCCTTCTGATTGGCCCCGGTGACTTTTTTCCCTTGGTCCAGCTTGCTCCCACAGGAACAAAGCTATGATTGGCTGTCCATAACATTTAAGAAAATGTTGCTGCAGGCATTATGGGGCTCGGGGACCTTGTTCACTGTCCTGAAGTTAAACAGTAAAAATAATATAAGGGTAGGGACCGGATTCTCTGTCCCCTCTCCATGAACCACAGATGGGAACCAGGGACCGCATGCCCCATGGCCAAATGTTAATCTAACTTGAGGGGGACATGTAGCCTCCCTCCCAGTGCTGGCAAGAGGCCCCTGTGTGCCCATCTACTAGGATACAATCATTATAATTGGGAGGGGACACACAGCCCCCCTCCTCAAGCCTCATTGGACCATGGGTACTCCATTCCCCTAGGCCAACAAAAAAAGAAAGGGGGGGGGCGTAAGTCCGCTCAGACTGTTGGTATCTGCACCGGGAGATCCCATCCCCTGAGGCTAGATACTTAACAGTGTCCCAGGAAGCCCACCCCTGTGACACTGTGGTTCCCTTCCTGATAGAGTGGAGGCATACCCTGTGCACACACTCCCAGGCAGTGAACTTTAAGTTTCTTCCATCTGTCAGGAGCTAAGAAAAATGCTGCTCCCTCCCAGGCAGGAGCAAGCAGATATGCCGGCTCCCATCAGCACACACTATGCTGCTGTCTGGGGAGATGGTTGGGGCTTTGTGGGCCTTTGGGCTCGCCCTGATGCCCGCAAAATTGTGTGTTGTGGATGCCCTGGCTGGGCATTAGGACACCCACAAGAGGCCCAGTAGGATGGGGACCCCAGGGCCATTAAAGCGCAGGGATGGGGGTTGCATGCCCCTCCCCTTTATTTTAGATCTTTTGCCACACACTCAGACGATGGATGGACGACTGCACCAACACCCTAGCCCCACTGAAAAAACAAACCCTCAAAGACACCAGCAAGAGAGCCAATTGGTTCACCCCGGAAATCCTAGCGTCTAAGCGCACCTGCCGGAAGCTGGAGAACATATGGCTCAGCGAGAAGTCACCAGACAGCCACACAGCATACAAAAACACCATTCGCAACCAACACCACCTCATCAGGACCACCAAGAGAACCTCCTTCAAAGACCGCCTTGACAGCAACGCACACACCAGCAAGGAGCTCTTCAACGTCATTAAATAACTCTCTAACACCAGCTCCAACGCCTACAACATCCTGCTGTCTCAAGCCCTGTGCGACTCCCTCACCACCTTCTTCCAACGTAAGATCACCGACATCCATGACAGCTTCAACTCCCGGATGACCCCATCAGGCACCAACAGGCTGGAACCACCTCACCCCACTGACCACGATCCCCTGACAACCTGGGCCAATGTGAGCATCGAAGACACAATCAAGACCATGAGCACGATCCACTCCTGCTTGCCGTCTGACCCCTTTCCACACCACATCTTCAACATAGCTAGCAGCTCCATCGCACCCCACCTGCGCAAGATCACCAACCTCTCCTTCGAAACCGCAACCTTCCCTGAGAGCTGGAAGCACGCCGAAATCAACTCCCTACTGAAGAAACCCAGGGTGGACCCGAGCAAACTCAAATCTTCCAGCCCATCTCCCTGCTTCTGTTCTCAGCTAAGGTCATTGAGAAGATAGTCAACATCCAGCTCACCCGCTACCTCGAAGACAACAGCATCCTGGACCCCTCCCAATCAGGATTCCACAGCAACCACAGCACGAGACCACCCTCATCGCCACCACAGACGACATCAGGCTCCTACTGGACAACGAAGAGACGGTGGCCCTCATCCTTCTGGACCTCTCCGCCGCTTTCGACACAGGGATCCGAGACAAGGCCCTGGACTGGACCTCCTCCTTCCTCTCCGGCAGAACCCAGCGAGTCCGCCTCCCCCCGTTCCGAATCCTCTGAGATCATCTGCGGTGTTCCGCAGTTATCCACCCGCAGCCTGACACTGTTCAACGTCTACATGGCGCTCCTCACTCGCATTGCCCAACATCACGACCTCAACATAATCTCCTACGCCGACGACACACAACTCATCCTCTCCCTCTCCAAGGACCCTCTCACTGCCAAATCCAACCTCCACCAGGGAATGAAGGCCGTCGCCGAATGGATTGAGGATAGCCACCTTAAGCTGAACACAGACAAGACGGAGATCCTCATTCTCGGGCCCAACCCCTCAGCATGGGATGACTCCTGGTTGCCCACGTCACTGGGGACACCCCCCGCACCCACCAACCACGCACGCAACCTGGGAGTCATCCTCGACTCGAAACTCACCATGACCAAACAAGTCAATGCTGTCTCCTCCACCTGCTTCAACACCCTCTGTATGATCCGCAAGATCTACAGATGGATCAAGACAGACACAAGAAAACAGTGACCCAGGCACTAGTCAGCAGCAGATTCGACTATGGAAACACCCTCTATGTAGGTGCCCCGACCAAGCTCATCAACAGACTGCAAAGAATCCAGAATGCCTCTGCACGCTTGATCCTCGACGTCCCGTGCCATGACCACCTCACCCCTCACCTCAGGAACCTGCACTGGCTCCCTGTCGACAAAAGAATCTCCTTCAAGCTCCTGATCCATGCACACAAGGCACTCCACAAGACCGGCCCAGCCTACCTCAACATCCACCTCTCCTACTACGTACCCAACAGGAAACTCCACTTCGCAGACCTCTCCCTGGCCACCGTCCCACGCATCTGTAGAACCACAGCCGGAGGCAGATTCTTCACCCACCCCGCCGCCACAACCTGGAACACCCTCCCCCTCATCCTATGACAAACCAAAGACCTACTAACCTTCAGGAGACAACTTAAGACCTGGCTGTTCGACCAGTAGCTACAGCACCCCCTTTCGCCCTTCCCCCAGCGCCTTGCAACCCTTGTGGGTATGTAGTGCGCTCTACAAATTGATTGATTGATTTATTGAGAAGGTCTAACTTTCTCCTCCATCCTTGTTGCATCAGATAGTGCAAGTTCACCTCTCTCCTTTTCTTGATGCCATTCTTTCAGAAGACAGGGCTTACTATTAAGTATTTGTAGAACTTTGGGAAGCCAAGCTGAGTGCTTTTAGGGAGCAGAGAAGTTAGCGGTGTGCATCAAGTGTTGGCGCATCCTGATTAAAAGTTTCTCAGTAATGGAGGCTGCACTTTTTGAGTCTACCCTAAAAGGTCCTACAGTTCACAGGACTCCCAGTCTCCCACAAGTTTGGAGGTTTGACCTGGTTATCTTAGATTGTCAGGTTTAACTTTTATCACCTTTCATAGAATCTTTTCTTGTCAATGGAGATATTGTGTTGCTGAAGTCAGGATCCTTGCTTAGAGGATTTGTAAATCATGTTGGAGGACTATTATCTTCTATAAGATTTTGCTGAGAAATTATCCATAATACAGGACATATTGCGGAAGCAAAGTTGATTGGTAGCAAAACAAAGTTTGAACTGTTTCCTAAATTACATAGTTTGTAACCAAAGACTTTGAGGAATATTCAGAGTCTTTCAAAACTTGAATTCTTTTGTGAAGGAGCTGTAAGTATTCTATTATCGAAGCACCATTGATACCAATAGCTGTATATAATGTATATTAAAGGTAAAAATGATGTTTTTAATAATGATGATGTGCCATCCAAAGTAGGAATCCCATAGGGCTAACAAGTGTAAATAACTTTTCAATTGCACCAAAAAAGATTACAAAACGAAGCCAATCAATATGGGATGTCTATAAGTATAGAGATGGAGATAGTTACCTTGAACCTTGGAAGGGAGTTTAATTGGCATTTCAGTGGACACTTGTATCTTGTCCGATGTCTGTTTTCTCTTGTATTCCATTCCCTTATTCTACTGCTTGACACACATATCATACTGAGTATGTACAGCAATCTTGTGGTGAGGGGTAGAAGAGTGCATAATTCCCTTCAATCCAAGGTTAGGTTTTTCTGACACTTTATCTCTACTCTCTCTGCTCTCCAGTTACCAACGTAATGCTCACCATCCTCAAATCACAAGTATGTTTGGTTCACCCAGAACTCACGCAGAATTAAAAACATTCACATTAGTACGATCTTTTTTTCAAACCAGGGACAATTTTATGACGAGCGGACACTTACATTTCGAATAAAATGATTCTGTGGATTACCCAAAAGAGGCCCAAAGCAAGCCAGCAATTTCTTCAGAGACCGGGCACTGCCATCTACATCTGTGAACTCCTGTAAAAGGAGTCCAAAAGACGTCCTTAAGTCCCGAGGTTCACATACTCAGAAGAAGAGGACCAACAAACATGATACATGTGGCCTTGTTCAATGTTCACAGATTCATAAGCAAGATCTGCAGTCTTGGGGCGAGGGTTGGGAGAGCCAACTGCATTTTAACTTTGGCCCAGCACACTGGGGGCTTTGCAAAGGGCCTGGATTGTTGCCAAGCCCTGTACCCTAATCCCTGTACTCTTTTAACCCTTGCTATGCATGTACTGCACCCTCCCAACTTACCATAGCCTACCCACAATGTGCACAGCCTTCAGACATGTACAGGAGGACTGGCCCCAAGGACTGAGGGCCAAATTTTTCCAAGACTTGCATCACCCTTTCGCCATGCATTGGGGTGCAAGAGCAATACAACTCTTAAGTTTATCAAGCCATGGAAGACCACCCTGCCTGGACTTGGTTGACTTGATGAATCTAGAGTAAAGCAACCAAGAGCAAATCAGTGTTGGATTGCATTCCGTAGGTGGAGCGTGAGTGGCCCACCAATGGATTTTTGTGCATTTCCATATTCACCATTGCTTGTAAACGTGGGAATGCGTCAAACTGCTAGGCCTCCCCAGGTGAGGCTTAACAAGGAGAAATTTCTTTAGTTCGCCTCTTTTTTTCCTCTTTCTGTGTGTGCAACAAAAATCCTGCTCACAACACAGGCAGCCTTGCACTATGGTGCAAAGATGCCTGTGTTGGCGATAGGCATTGTGCACCAGAACTGGGAAAAGACAGGAATTCACCGAATTACGTTAGATACAATGCATCCCTGCCCTTTCCCTATCACGCGGTGTATTGCAGCGAGGTGACTTGCTGGGATGGATGATTTTTTTAGGTCGAACCTAGCTTAGTGCGAATGCGCTACTCTAGGAGAGGGCCTCTTGAAATCACTCCAGACTTCCAGGAGACTACTCTGTGTGGGTCAGACTCCTCACACACATTCCATTGACCTTTGCGTGTGGCTTTCAATAATGAAAGCACGCAAATGGCCAAAGACAGGTGCATGTCCCGCCTTTCCTCTAAACGTTCACTCCCATGGCCTTTGGGTCTCGGGAGCGGGCAGAGGTGTGCACGCTGGCAGCTGGTCATGGAACAGGTTCCTAGCACGGTCGCTTTCACTTTCGCGGCCAAGAAGTAACTCTATGCAGCCCTGTGCAAATGCAATGGATGCAATGTCTCTCCCCTCGCCCCCCTTAATAGAGTTCTGTATTGGTGTTTACCGCCCCTCTCGGCCATTTTGCACGTGGACGAACCTGGTGGGGTCCTCGAGCATCCTCTGCCCAGGGGTTCTCTGTGAAGTGCAGAGACTCGAGCCTCGCTGCTCTCATTTCAGTGTCCATCTACAGCGCCTGGAGGGTATAAAGCAGGAATATCGACGGGATAATATCGACTAGCATAAATATCGAGGTAAGAATATCGACTGTAAAAAATATCGTTGTAGTAAATATCGTTGTTGTAAATATCGTTTTTGTAGAATGACAAAAATATCGTCAAAATAAAATATCGTTGAATAGAATATCGTTTAGAGAAATATCGTTGAATATAATATCGACAAAATATTTGAATGTGTAATATAAGTGTAGAAAAATGTGTTTTATGTTTAAATATTATTAATTAAATGTTTATTTTTATTATTATAGGGATAAAAATGTAATTTTTTTTTAATACTAGTAAATATTTTAGGAGCGGGTTATTGGTATTATAGGGGATAAGGGTGGGTAGTAATTTAAAAAAGTAGTGTAAATAATATGTATATAATGGTAAAAAATTAGGAAAATGTAAATTAAATTTTTTTTCAATGGCGAAATTTAACATTTTATTTAAATTACTGAATTATTGATTGAATTGTTTTTTTTAAAGATTTAGTAGCGGGTTGTTGGTGATATAGGGGATAAGGGTGGGTAGTATATTAAAATATGTTTAATAAAATTTAAATTAAATTAAAATAAATTATAAATTGAAATACGAAAATGTATTTAATTTATTTGAAATTGAATGTATTATATAATAATTTGGTAATTAAGTGTTATATTTTTTATATAGTGTTTAATAAAAAAATTCTATAAATAATACGAAATTAGAAATTTCAATATTTAAATTTCTAAATTGAAATTTTAAATTTGAAATTTTTTATTTCAAATTTGAAATTTGAAATTTTACATTTATTTTTTAAATTATATTATTATAAGTCAAGTGTGTAATATTTTATGTTTGTGTATTTGTTATAATATATGCTAAGAATGAGTCAAAATACAAATATACAAAGTTTGGGTTACATTTTTAACAATTTTAAAACTTTTAGATTTTTGAAATTTTAAATTTTGGTTAAAAAATTTGGTATTGTTATGTTCAAAATAAAATATTGTGTGATTGTAATTTAATAGTCTATTTTGTAGTATAATAGATAAGAGTGGTTATTAATATATATAGTGATGTTTATGTGTTATAATATCACAAATATTATTGTTTCCTGTCCAGCACTTTACCTGACTTATGTAGGATTGGAGTTAGAATAATTCTTTATTATGGTTTCTTGTCCAGCACTTTACCTGACTTATGTAGGATTGGAGTTAAAATTGTGATTTATTTTTGCTTACTGTTAAGTATTTTCTATGTGTTATGTTTTATATTTTATATTTTATAAAAAAAGAAATAAAATTTTTTTTATTTATATTTTACAATTATTATGATATATAATTTTGCTATATTTTTTTTTATAATAAACAAATATGATTCTTTTGTACATTTTTACATATATATCACAAGTGTCAACATTTATTAAGTACAATGGTAATATAGTTTTGGACACTTTTTTTATTCATACTTTTCAGTTGTTGATGCAAACATTTTCATATTTTTTAATACACTTTTTTCAAATATTTGTTTACATTCTACATTGCAATTTTTTTTATTTATATTTTACAATTATTATGATATATAATTTTGCTATATTTTTTTTAATAATAAACAAATATGATTCTTTTGTACATTTTTACATATATATCACAAGTGTCAACATTTATTAAGTACAATGGTAATATAGTTTTGGACACTTTTTTTATTCATACTTTTCAGTTGTTGATGCAAACATTTTCATATTTTTTAATACACTTTTTTCAAATATTTGTTTACATTCTACATTGCAATTTTTATCATATATACATTGTTATATTACATTAATTACTATATTAAATGTTAAATTTTTAAATTAAAATGTAATATGTTAATTAATTTACATGTAATTGTATTTTTCTACAGTATGTACATAAAATTGTGTTCAGTGTTATACATATAAAAAAAAAATTTACAATCAAAAACATATTTTTAATATACTATAATTATTTAATATATAATTATATTAAAAATATTATTGTATATTTTACATTAATCAAAAGGTTCTTTACAAACAATAATACATTTATTACAATACATGGAAAAAATAATGCTATTCATCTCTATTTTTGTTTAATTATGGGGATTTAGTCCTATTTTAGTTTTTATTGTGCTGCCATTTTAATTTTTGAACTTCACTTTTTTGTCTATCTACATCGTTGTTTGGTTCAATTCAGAAAACGGAACCTCGCGGTTGGGAGCTGCTTCGTGTTGGTGAATGTAAGTTTATTTTACATTATTTTTAACTACATTTTAAGACATTATAGAGCTAGTTGTATTGTGTAAGTGTTGGTATGTGTTGTACTTTACAGTTTATGTGAAAAATACGTGTTATTTAAGGTCTTTATTGATAACGTACTTTGTAAGATATTTATTATGAAATTAAGGTTTATGTATTGTGTAAATGAATTAATTTAAGTGTTTTCCTATGTTTTATATGTTATGTTTAGGCTTAGTGGCTTTCGTATTTATTGTGGGTGAGTTTTGTTTGTATTTATTTACAGGTGTTCGTTTTGGTGAGCTGAGGGATTTTATCGCGTAATTTTGGTTAAATACAGCTAAATGTTTAACTACATTTCTTGATTTTTCGGGGTTTTGGAGCGTTTTTATCGTCATTATTTTTCTCGTTTTTTATGGTTCTGTTCTCGAGAGGATTGCTACGTGGGACCCTTATAAAACAGTTGTTTTTTTCCATTTTGTGGGGATTTTTTTAAACCATGTGGATTTATTTATGTTCTATTCGTCTTGAAACCATCTTTTTGGAACACATTCTACAGCTGCACAACACTTAAGTTATTATTATATTTTAGATTGGGGTGGATTGAGCTATATTGTGCAATTTTGTTTAATGTCGTTTTATTATGTCTTGTAATAATAGATTACATTTATTTTTACATGACGTAATGTAACTACATTAAATAAAAAGGTTTGTTTTATTTATTGTTTGAAATGTTTTTATGTGTTGCTTGTTAAAGGATAGATTTTGCTATTAGTTCTAAGTATTCAATACCTTCAATACTTGGGTACATTCTGACTTTTTGCTGTAGGTATTCGTACATATTTAATGTTTGTTTACTTAGTTTAGGGCCGATTTTAGATAGAGATTGCTCTATTCTTAGTTCTTGGTAGCTTTGCTCTTTTTTGATGCTTTGGATTAGTTTATGAAGTGTGGGTTGTGTTCTTCCTATTGTGGCTTGGAAGGCATTATGCCATCCTTCGCCCGCGTTGTTGGTTTTGGCTTTCTGTGCCATAGTACTAGCATACACATTCCACCATGGAATTTGGAATTTAGGTTGTCTGCGGTGGCCCGAACGATGTAATCTTCCCAGCCAGGTATCTTCAAAATAGTCTAAGAAGGGAGTTAATTTTGTCTCATTGGTGCGGTAGAAAGGGCTGTCAAGTAGTAAATTGTAATAGTTAGCAACTTCTGTTGTTGGTACAAATGTCAATGCTATTAACTTTTTAATCTGATAAGCAAAGTTACTGTTTGTTGAATATTCAATGCTTAAAGTAGATTTTTGTAAGTGCCTCCATATACTTTGGTTGTAGTGATAATAACACCCTTGTATTGATGTGTGAGGATATATTTTAAGTATAGCTTGAATCATGGCTATTTCAAAGTCTATTATTATTCTTTGTGGATAGTAATTATCAGTAAATTCTTTGATAGTTGTTAAAATTTCTACGTAGGTAGCATTTGTTTTATTTGGCAGCAGTGTATAAATTAAAGGGATATTTGTTTCTTGGTACTCACCATGGATGGTGTAAAGTTGATAGAAAGGTTTGGGACATACTTTAAAAGTTCCGTCCATCATCCAGGTTTCACACGATTTTAGTTTTTGCAAATTGCTATTTGTTGCAAAAAGTAAAATTCTTTTATCATGACTGTGGTTATCATACATTAAGAATGTATCTTCATTGTGTGTAATAGTATATTCAGGATAAATTATAATGTCTTGAAAAGTTTTAGGTGCTGGTGGAGTTGGATCAGAAGCTCGTTCTGTTTTTGCAATTAATCTTTTCAAGTTGGGTATTGAAGGTAACTGTCCTGTGACATGTTCTGGCACCTTGCTTAAAACATTTTTCAAAATAGTGGTGCTTGTTTCTTGTGAGCCTGTACTAGCTTCTCTCAATGTCTCTAGTGCTTCTCTTACTTCGACTTCTGTTACATTGGGTGGGTGGTTATGCTCAAGTACATTTACAACATTCTTATCAACAGTCTGTGCTCTACCATAGCATGCAGTTGAGTAATATTTACTACATTTCCAATAAGTTTTATTCCCTTTGATTCTTTCTTGGGTGTAGGTGTAACCCATGTAGCTCAGCATAATTTTCCCTGTTTGAGAAGTAATAAAAGTAGCTCCTGTTGCCATGTCTAAGGTAGATCTGTGAAGACATATATATTTTTTTTAGTAAAAGTGATAAACATTTCTTGACATGTGTACGTTAAAAGGAAAAACTGCAAAAACTTACTTCCAATGTTGTTTTCCTGCTAATTATATGTTTTCTGTTCTTATATGTAGATTTTCACTCTTTAATGTTCTGTAGTTGTGGTAAAGAATAATACAAAAAAATGATTTAGTTTTATAGTTGTTTGTTTTTACTTTCTGATTATTAATAGACACAGTGGGTATACTTACTTAATGTAGTAGAAGATGTTGTTAGTTTAGTTGTAGATTGGTAGATGAATTTTCTATAATCTGTAAAAGAAAGTTAAATTGTGTTATTTATTGTATTAGGATCTATTAGTAGGTAATAACATATCAAGTCTTTAGCAAGTTTACTTTGTGACTTTTTACATTTATTTTAAAGCTTTCTAAGTACACATGGATAAGGCAGTTCATAATTTCATTTAATTATTATCTTGTGGTAGTTGTTGATAGGATGTTGTAGTTATATTTAAACAAATAAAAAGACCATCTTTTTAGTTTAGGGAGTTTAGCCAGTTATCGACAGGTTTGTATGATAAATGAAATGGGACTTCACTTACTTGATTTTTAGTATGCTGTGTTGTAGTCGTTGTAGTAGGTGTGTATTCTCTTGTTTTCAGCAAAGTAACCGTTTTCATCCAAGATTGGCCAAAAAATGGTAAATTACGTTAAGTCTGTAATTGTCTTTATAGTAGTGAGTTAATTAATTGTTATATTTGATTGGTTCAATTACATATATTTTAAATTCATTGGCTGAGAACATTAGTTTGAATTTGAAAGTCGTTAATTTGTAAAGAGTTTGTAGCATCAATAATTGTTTTCGATTTTAATTACAAAATGTATTATATGTGTTTTATTTTAAATGTAAATATTTATTACAATGTTAAAATTAGTGAAATGTTATTTAAAGTAATCCGATAAGAGTGTATGATAATGTTTGGTAATGTTTATATTGGTTTACCACCTTTACAACTTAACTTTTACAACGCTAAAACCATTACAACGTATGTATTTACAACGCATGTTTTTACAACGTAGGTACCTTTACAACGCATACCATTACAACGTAAGTATTTGTAAGTATATAATTATATTTAAAATGTAAAATGTTTGGTTTTTTTAAGGGGTATATTTAGGGTTCAGGGTCAGTTTAGCGTTTTTGGGTGAAGGGGTATTTTTAGGGTTCAGGGTTAGTTTTTATTTTTTGGGTAAAGGGGTATTTTTGGTGTTCAGGGTCAGTTTTTAGTTTTTGGGTAAAGGGGTATTTTTAGTGTTCAGGGTCAGTTTTCAGTTTTTGGGTAAAGGGGTATTTTTAGGGTTCAGGGTCAGTTTTCAGTTTTTGGGTAAAGGGGTATTTTTAGGCTTCAGGGTCAGTTTTCAGTTTTTGGGTAAAGGGGTATTTTTAGGCTTCAGGGTCAGTTTTCAGTTTTTGGGTAAAGGGGTATTTTTAGGGTTCAGAGTCAGTTTTCAGTTTTTGGGTAAAGGGCTATTTTTAGGATTCAGGGTCAGTTTTCTGTTTTTGGGTAAAGGGGTATTTTTAGGGTTCAGGGTCAGTTGTCAGTTTTTGGGTAAAGGGCTATTTTTAGGCTTCAGGGTCAGTTTTATGTTTTTGGGTAAAGGGGTATTTTTAGTGTTCAGGGTCAGTTTTCAGTTTTTGGGTAAAGGGGTATTTTTAGGCTTCAGGGTCAGTTTTCAGTTTTTGGGTAAAGGGGTATTTTTAGGGTTCAGGGTCACATTCAGTTTTTGGGTAAAGTGGTATTTTTAGGGTTCAGGGTCAGTTTTTAGTTTTTGGGTAAAGGGGTATTTTTAGTGTTCAGGGTCAGTTTTCAGTTTTTGGGTAAAGGGGTATTTTTAGGGTTCAGGGTCAGTTTTTAGTTTTTGGGTAAAGGGGTATTTTTAGTGTTCAGGGTCAGTTTTCAGTTTTTGGGTAAAGGGGTATTTTTAGGGTTCAGGGTCAGTTTTCAGTTTTTGGGTAAAGGGGTATTTTTAGGGTTCAGGGTCAGTTTTCAGTTTTTGGGTAAAGGGCTATTTTTAGGCTTCAGAGTCAGTTTTTAGTTTTTGGGTAAAGGGGTATTTTTAGGGTTCAGGGTCAGTTTTCAGTTTTTGGGTAAAGGGGTATTTTTAGGGTTCAGGGTCAGTTTTTAGTTTTTGGGTAAAGGGGTATTTTTAGTGTTCAGGGTCAGTTTTCAGTTTTTGGGTAAAGGGGTATTTTTAGTGTTCAGGGTCAGTTTTCAGTTTTTGGGTAAAGGGGTATTTTTAGGGTTCAGGGTCACATTCAGTTTTTGGGTAAAGGGGTATTTTTAGGGTTCAGGGTCAGTTTTTAGTTTTTGGGTATGATAGTGTTTGGTAATGTTTATATTGGTTTACCACCTTTACAACTTAACTTTTACAACGCTAAAACCATTACAACGTATGTATTTACAACGCATGTTTTTACAACGTAGGTACCTTTACAACGCATACCATTACAACGTAAGTATTTGTAAGTATATAATTATATTTAAAATGTAAAATGTTTGGTTTTTTTAAGGGGTATATTTAGGGTTCAGGGTCAGTTTAGCGTTTTTGGGTGAAGGGGTATTTTTAGGGTTCAGGGTTAGTTTTTATTTTTTGGGTAAAGGGGTATTTTTGGTGTTCAGGGTCAGTTTTTAGTTTTTGGGTAAAGGGGTATTTTTAGTGTTCAGGGTCAGTTTTCAGTTTTTGGGTAAAGGGGTATTTTTAGGGTTCAGGGTCAGTTTTCAGTTTTTGGGTAAAGGGGTATTTTTAGGCTCCAGGGTCAGTTTTCAGTTTTTGGGTAAAGGGGTATTTTTAGGCTTCAGGGTCAGTTTTCAGTTTTTGGGTAAAGGGGTATTTTTAGGGTTCAGAGTCAGTTTTCAGTTTTTGGGTAAAGGGCTATTTTTAGGATTCAGGGTCAGTTTTCTGTTTTTGGGTAAAGGGGTATTTTTAGGGTTCAGGGTCAGTTGTCAGTTTTTGGGTAAAGGGCTATTTTTAGGCTTCAGGGTCAGTTTTATGTTTTTGGGTAAAGGGGTATTTTTAGTGTTCAGGGTCAGTTTTCAGTTTTTGGGTAAAGGGGTATTTTTAGGCTTCAGGGTCAGTTTTCAGTTTTTGGGTAAAGGGGTATTTTTAGGGTTCAGGGTCACATTCAGTTTTTGGGTAAAGGGGTATTTTTAGGGTTCAGGGTCAGTTTTTAGTTTTTGGGTAAAGGGGTATTTTTAGTGTTCAGGGTCAGTTTTCAGTTTTTGGGTAAAGGGGTATTTTTAGGGTTCAGGGTCAGTTTTTAGTTTTTGGGTAAAGGGGTATTTTTAGTGTTCAGGGTCAGTTTTCAGTTTTTGGGTAAAGGGGTATTTTTAGGATTCAGGGTCAGTTTTCAGTTTTTGGGTAAAGGGGTATTTTTAGGGTTCAGGGTCAGTTTTCAGTTTTTGGGTAAAGGGCTATTTTTAGGCTTCAGAGTCAGTTTTTAGTTTTTGGGTAAAGGGGTATTTTTAGGGTTCAGGGTCAGTTTTCAGTTTTTGGGTAAAGGGGTATTTTTTAGGGTTCAGGGTCAGTTTTTAGTTTTTGGGTAAAGGGATATTTTTAGTGTTCAGGGTCAGTTTTCAGTTTTTGGGTAAAGGGGTATTTTTAGTGTTCAGGGTCAGTTTTCAGTTTTTGGGTAAAGGGGTATTTTTAGGGTTCAGGGTCAGTTTTCAGTTTTTTGGTAAAGGGGTATTTTTAGGGTTCAGGGTCAGTTTTCAGTTTTTGGGTAAAGGGGTATTTTTAGGGTTCAGGGTCAGTTTTGAGTTTTTGGGGTACAGGGGTACAGGATAGAAAAAAATAAAATTATATATAAATAAAAAAAAAAAAATGAAATGATTTTATATTAAATTAATTTACAATTTATTTTTTTCAATTAATTTATATTAACAAAATTAATATATACTTACCAATACTTACGTTGTAATGGTATGCGATGTAAAGGTACCTGCATTGTAAAAACATGCGTTGTAAATTCATGCGTTGTATTAGTATTTGTGTTGTAAAAATTTCGTTGCAAAGGTATGCGTTGTAAAAGTATGCGTTGTAACGTCATACATCCTTTATATTACTAATGTATCTTTTTATTATTATATATAAATAAAACATACATAGTGTATATACATATATGTTAGAAAAGCTTATTTTGATTTTTAATTATTATGAAAAAGTGAATAATAGAAAGGTAATGTGTATATAAGGTTATAAAGAAAATGACGATATTTTTTGTATATTAATATAAGTAGAAAGGTAGTCGATATTTGTGTAGTCGATATTAGTGTAGAAGGTAATGTTATTTTAAAGATAGTCGATAATGTAGTAGTCGATATTTATGTAGTCGATATAATTGTTAACGATATTAGAGTAGTCGATAAAAAAATATCGATATTTGTGTAATTTCTTGTTTAAGTATATGGTGACGATATTTTTGTAGACGATGTATTTGTGGCGATATTTTTGTAGGTCGATGTTTTAGTAATCGATATTTCATCATGGAACCGCCTGGAGATGGGTATACACAAGAGGCGGATTGCACATTAGGCCGTTTCCTTCCTGAATATTTTGTTTCCCCCCCTAAAGAAAAAAATAGGGCATTTATTGGAAGCGATATTGACAACGCTGCCGGCCTGCATTTCCTGAGCTGGCACCTTCACAGGCAGATTATCACCTCCGACGCGGCCACCCTGTTGGCAAACTCCCCGCTGTGCAACACTTGGATGCCATGTCTTAACTCAGGCCCACACATTCTTTTATGCAATTCTACAGTTCTATAAGACTAGCGTTTTCTTAATACTGCTGTTCCGTTTCTCTCATTCGGTGGTACTCAGCTACCTTCCCTATACGGTACAGCAGGGGGACTCAGCCATCCACGGTTTATTTAAGGTCTTCTTTGGTAAATTTGAGACTTGCAGCCCAGTCATTCATCGGAAGTCTCACATGTACACTATTACCACTTTGCACTAATTTGTTTACTGCGCTACAAATGCCCCTGTCAGAGAGGACCAATCACACTCGCATCCAAGAGTAGTCTTTCTGCATGTTGCTTTGTGTCTTGGTAAGTCTAGTTCTGTTTGCCTGCCTGTGTGGACTTGTGGGTGTGTTTCTGTGAGTGATTCTTGCCATGGCAAAACCCGAGAAGACCTGGTCCCTCTGGTGCTAGCGCTGCCAGGAGGCGGCTCCGAGCCCTCGGAGCCATGGGTGCTGGGAGCCGTTGCAGCGACCGCTGCTGCTGAGCAGCCTCTCTCTGCCCACCCTCTCTATGAGCAGGCTCCAGCAGCTGCATGGCCAAGCAGTATGATGTCATGTTCTGGCCGCTCCTCCTAATAGGGAGTCCAACTTGGGCAACACCTGTCTGTTGTGCAGATTCACCAACAACGAGTTCCACTCATCGCATATCTCCACTATAGGTAAGACAAATGTGACGTCTGATTTCTGCATCCTGGCATATACATGTGCTCTGGCAATTCACTCATCCATTCATTCATAATGAGCTCAGTAAAATAGTGCTTATGCTGTCCCCAGAGCTTTCTAAAGACATAACCCCATTAATTCATCCACTCAATCAATCATTCATTTTGCTCCAGGCATGTAGTATCTATTTGTATACTAGAGCTCGTGCTGCCCTCGTTGTGCATCCTGGGATTTGAGTTTTGTATAGCGTTTGTCACGCCGATCCAGGCTGGCGGCGCTGAAGCCAGCACAGAAAGTTTGGTTAACACAAATAGCGTTGTTGTGGTTTGCTATGTTCTTGATATGTTGGCTTTGTAACAGGTCAGTATGGCACTACTCTCCGAGCATAATGAAGGTATTGCTTGGCGCGATTTATAAGGAGATGAGCGTCACAGCAATATATTCCATGTATGCAAAATTGCGCGAGTATTAATGAATTAAAATAGAGCTTTTGAGTTTATTAATTTTATGCGTCGCTCCCCTTTGAAGACCAGCTCACCATTCGCCTTCGGTAAAGCTTGCCAACTACTGCGCATGGCCCAACATTGCGGCTTGTTTAATCCCTGCTCATGTGGCTGCCTTTGGAGATTTAACCCCTGTAGAATTTGTTTACAGTATGGAATCTAACAAAAACAGAAATCAAGTAACGTAATAGTTACAAAACGGACCCCCCCAATCTGCCCTATCAGAATCTGACAGTTATGTTCCCCTAAACAAACCCCTCTGAATTGCTCGTGCACAATAGTACTCGTCATGTCACATATGATGTAATTGGAGACATCACCACCCAGTGTAACTATATGTGCTTAGCAAATGGCAAATATCGTGCATGATTCCCAGTCGGTGACAAAGTTATAAGCAAACCCTAAATGCCTTTGTAATGGATGCTTAGAGCGAAAACTAAACAGTCGCCATGGCTGACTCTAATATATAGAGTATCCATCCTTTAGTGACTGAGCTGTGCTTTAACAGCCGCACACTTACTGCACCCTCCAGCGCTCATGACCGATCACACCCATCTCTACAGCACCTAGAATGTATGTTCAACGCTGTGCTACTTGCACCTCTATCACACCGCAAGTCAAAAACATTCAGTCCACTGTTGTGGTCCAGCGGATAATTGGAGTGCTGTGTGAGAGAGCGCAAACTGACCTAAATGTATGAGTGCATCACACTTACCTGTAGTAAGCACAAATCATGAGGAGAAATGCCATGAGTGCTAATAGTATCTGCAATTATATTCTAAATGTATAGCTAATATAGAGATTAAGTAGAAGTGGAACTAATACAGAAATGTGTGACACTATATGATTTATTAGATGTGATTATTCCTGAATCCATGTCGTGTAGCTGTTAAAATGTAAGATGGTAGGTGGTTAAACGCAGAATGTGGTAGGCCTCAGGGCCAGAGCCAGAGCTAAAAGGGAAGGTGTTTCTTTTCACGACACAGATTGTATTAATGTTTTGGTCATTGCATTAATGGGCCACGATTTATAAAAATGTTTACTGAATAATAGAATAAGAGTATTAACATGCTTTAATTAATGAAGAAGTTGAATGCTATAATCATTATGAGAAATATTGTATGCCTGAAATGTTTTAACGTTGGTTTACACGTACATGTCTGGGCTGAGAAATGTTGCAGGCCTTTTTGGAAGTCTATGAGAGTTGGGTTCTTGGCTGCAGATATCTGTCTGCAAGGGAAGGGGGGATCCAATTATAAATGAATGAATAGAGGTCTGTTCAGTAGACGGCCCAGACATGGAGGAGGGTTCCGGAATGTTTAAGGGGTATCAGCGGGCCGGAGAAGAGTCTGAGAAGCAAGGTCAACTCTAACGTATGAGGCCCAATACAAAGCATCATGGAAAAAGCCAGAAGCTACACCACGTGAGGGGCGTCTCGAAAGGGGCGTCTCAAATGTTGTTGACTGTTTTGTATTAGGGACAGCACCCCTGGGTGGAGTTAGAGCAGATACCTGAGGACCCTTTAGAGAGCGGATGGGTAGGCAGAGAGGGGTCATGACTGGAGAACTATAGGTTTTCACCAAGAGACTTAGAGTGAGTGACTTCCCTTGGGGGTCATTCACTGCTGACACCTTTGTTAGGTTGGGACTTGGTTAAGTAGGGATACCATCTAGAGCAGGGTAGGGACAGCCTAACCTGTGCGTTTTCCTCCAACTTAAATGAAGGAGAGATATGCGTCAATGCTGATAGCTTTATTATTCTTAGAACTTGTGTTAGTGATTTCCGTTGCTCGTCTGAGGGCTTTCCGAGAGCACATGTATGTAATTGGACCTGTGTATCTCGTGAATCTCATTCTGAGATGCCTGTATTT
Organism: Lissotriton helveticus; assembly: GCF_964261635.1. Classification (NCBI taxonomy): domain Eukaryota; kingdom Metazoa; phylum Chordata; class Amphibia; order Caudata; family Salamandridae; genus Lissotriton; species Lissotriton helveticus. The sequence continues at coordinate 908,318,354 of NC_136061.1, forward strand.
GCAGCTTATCATTTCCTTACAATAAACTTTTGAAAGCTAGAAGTTGTTTGTGATCTTTGGGAGCAGAGTCCTTTATTGGGTGAACTAACTTGGAAATAGATGTACCTTGTACCTCAAAGACAGGCAACAAAGGTTCAGTCGACCAGATCGAGGTTTAGATCAATAGTGCTAAGGTATCGATCAAAATCTCGCCCTTCCAGTTGGTAGCTATAGAGGATGGTTGCCTTCTTGAGGACGGTAACCTAGGCCAGGTTAGCTTACCCCAAGGCCCCTAGAAATCGATGATCGGAAGAACAGCCCGCCGAAGAAGATCCGGATGACGTGAGACAGAAAAAGCAGCAGTATCGGTCGAGAGTGAGTATAAAGGGTTATGCGTGTTAGATTGCGGTGTTTTGTATTGTATCTATGTTGTAATGTCTGGCGGAGTTGAATGTCTGTAGAGTGACTGTGGAACAGGTTGTGAGCGCGCGCAACCGGTGGAAATCTTAAGTTCAAGGAGAGCTTAAGTGGTTCGGGTGTATCGGACACCCAGAGTAATTGTCAACTAGTGTGAAGGGGGTCATGAGGTACCATTGATCACCCGAAAGACCGAGATAGGGGGACCGTAAGAGTGAGTGCGTGAGTAACGGACGCTGGTCGGAAGTTACTGTGTGTGTAAGCAACCTATCAGAGAGACGATAGACATTTCGTCAGTTGTGTTGACAATTACAGATAGACTGTGGACGTACAGTCGAGAGAAGTGACCGCTTGGTCGGAAGTAGTCATTTTTCGGTGTATGAATGGGACGCATGCATAACCGGGAGACGAGTTGAGAAAGGAGGGGTGCTGCTGCGAAGCGGAGAAAAGTGACGTCAGAAAGTGTCGCGACGTGATTGGCCGACCGGAGAAAGACCGCGCTGTGATAGGCCAGCTAGCAAAGACGTCAGACAGGGTCGCGACGTGATTGGCCGACCGGAGAAAGACCGCGCTGCGATAGGCCAAGTTAGCAAAGCCGCGACAGGATTGGTGGATTGTCATCAGGAAGTAAACAGAGTAGCGAGGCTGGATATTGTGCGCATAATTATGAAGTGTTTTAAATGGTTGAAAGCGGTGTTTAAAAAAGAGAAGCGGGGATCGTATGAAGGGGAAGAAGCCCCGCCGGAGGGTACGCCAGCTCGTTACATGGCAGTGAATGTTGGGCTGCATACGATCCTCTGGATATCAGAATGGAGTAAGATTACGGAAGGAAATGAGGAACTGACGTTCCCGAAGTACGGGACGTTCAGATTAGAGGTGTTACATCGATTAAAATCAGTCATGACCTCAATAAGACCCTTGCCTAGACCGACCCAGTTTGAAGCCCTTGAAGCATGGATTAGGGCAGCGCATGAAAAGAATATGAACAGACGACAAGAAAGGGTGAAACGATCGGTAAGGGCAGTGCAGGATGCCAGGTGGGATGCGGATGCTAAAAGATGGAGAGTGCATAACCTGGAAGTAAATAAACTGTACCCAGTATTAGAGGTGCCCGTAAATAAAAGCCCCCTAGAAGAAGATGATGAGAGCGAAACAGAGGACAGCCTGATAAACAGATTATTGACAGACAGGCCACCCCCGTATAATAGAGCAGGGGGAGAGGTCGAGCATACAGAAGGAGAAAAGGGGGGCAATGCAGGAGAGCATAGACCGCTTCCCAGTTCAGAGTGGGATCCTGAGGCAAAGAAAGAGTTGTCCCAGCCTAGTCAGGTGCAACAGGTGGCGGTAGGTTTGTGGTACAAAGAGCGCCGGAAACGGAAAGCGCCACATCCTACGCATTACCAGATGCACTACAGGTACCTGTTACCATAGGTCCTATAATATCGATATATGACCAAGAGAGAGCAAGAGGGGAAGAACGGGTACGGAAGGACAGAGAAAGAGCAGAGAAGGCAAGAAGGAACGATACGATCAATTCCCCAAGTCAGATGCCGATACCGAGAGAGTGGAGCACCCCGATGCACACAGCAGGGGACCCAGGAGGAGATCCTGGGGGCCCTAGATGGCCAGTGGATCTGAGGGGATCTGGACGAAAATCCTTTCAAGAGCTAAATGAGTACATGAAGCAGTGGGATGAGGCAGTGAAGGCTCAAAAGAACATCATAGCTGCGGAAGCTGAAAGGGAAAGTCAGGACAGCCGAGCTCGGACTCACTGCGGGGCTGGGGAGAGTAGCCCGGAGTGGGACTGTAGAGAGAGAGATAGTAGGGGAGTCACCCATTGGGCCCGGAGTGGAGATAGAACAGACCTGGAAAACGGGGGCCCCGGGAGTGGAGGGGTGGCACGCCCAATACTCAGTGAAGGGGAGAGGAGAGCACAAGAGTACAGAAACAGCTTTAAGTGTCCACACTGTGTGCCTGGCACCAGAGAACTGAATGGGAGTTGTGAGAGGTCGCACCATAGTCCCTGTGATGACGGAAATGAGCGCAGCCCAGGGAATATGGGGAACCAGGAAGGATCGTATCGGATACTGAGCGATACGAGGCAAAGGGAGAGTAGCGACCAGAGGGAAAATAACAGAGAGGTGTACGGTGAGAGGAGAGAAGAAGAAGAGAGTGGGCAGAGCAAGAGTAGGGGTAACAGGCCCGTGTTCCATCACCTTCCAAGATCGGATGGCCAAGCATGGGACCTGGAGAGATGGGAGCAAGGGAGGGCACCCATTAACTCTCCCGAGCCCAAACGCAGAGCTCGAAGTTGGGATGGTAGGGAGACCAGTGAGCCCCCTTCGAAAGACATATTGCGAGCCGAGATAAAAGCCAAGAGACTTGATGTCACCAGCTTAAGGTCAGACCTGGATGACATGGTAGATGGTACCCTGCCTTTAGAAAGAATGGAAATGTATGAGCAGGATGAAATACTGTATATGGCAAAGGACATCACTCGAAAGGCGAGAGCAGTCCATGAGAAGTTAGTCGAACTAGCAGGCAAATATATGGTGGATCTGTCAAGAACCAAAGCATTACAGGGTAACCACAGGCTACATTACACAGATCGAGACCTAGATGAGAGGAGAACGATTGGGCTGAAAACGCACATAAGGGAACTGATCGCTGGAATAAGGACATGGAGGGCACTAGATAAGTGGGAAGAGAGGTGGTCCAAGAAAGGGACCGGCAGGAGAAGCACGCTTGGTATGACACCAGGACTGCAGGGAATAGAGGCATACCCTTTGCGGGAAGTTGCAAATGGGAACTATGTGCATGTCCCTTGGAGTAGGGGAGATTTAGCTGCTTTTACCACCTCCTTCCCCAAATTGCGGGAAAACCCAGTGGAGTGGTACAAGCAAGTCGAGAGGTTTGTAAAAATCTCAAAGGTCCTATGGATAGATCTGAACACGCTGTTTGACATTGTAGTACCAGGAGATCTGTGGACAGCATGCAAGGTTAGCGCTGAGTGGCCCACAACGGAGCCAGAGAGAGATGCTAAGACTAATGGGCCGTCCGAGATTGTGATGGCAAAATTCGAGAGAGTGATGACTTGGCTGAAAGAGAAAGTGCCAATGCAAGACATAGATTGGGTCAGAATAGACCGAACCAGACAGGAACCCAAAGAGACAGTCCACGAATATTACGAGAGATTGCTGAAGGCGTTTAAACAGTATAGCGGCTTGGATGTAATGGATCCAAAGGACATAGGGCAATTTGTGTCCAAGTTCGTCCTGGGACTGAGACCGGATATTAGTTTAATGATTCAGCAACACTCGATTTGTTGGCAAAGTAAACCCCTAGACGAAATACTGAGATATGCCAGGTACTGCTGTGATGAGATAGACTCCAAGGCTAAGAAACTAAAAGAAAAGTTGATGGTGGTACAGATGCAGGCAGCAGGAAAGGGGGGACAGCAGCAACAGCAGCAAGGGACAGGTACAGGAGGAAAGAAGCAGTACAGTCAGAACAAGGGCAATGAGGAGAGTTCTACCTTTAGACCCAGAATAGACATAGCTGCCTTGAAGAAAACGACTAGGTGCCACCAGTGTAACGAGGTGGGGCATTGGAAACGCGAGTGTCCCTACAATGTAGAGATAGGAGAACAAGAGATAGAGGAGGAAGAGGTCCAGAGCGCACCTACAAGAGGGGTGACGCCATACCAAGGAAAGGTGCTCAAAGGGGGGGGGGCTCCTCCCCGAGCCCAGTTCCCGCAGCCTCCTCGAGTAGGGACTGTGGGTAAGACCTATAGACAAATGCCCCTGTTTGTGGAAGGTGAAGAGTGCTATTATGTGGACCCATTAACCGGACAGAGAGTGGAAAGAGAAGACTGCACCCTTGGGGCAGCCTTAGAAGTGGACCAGAGGGGACCCTATGTCGAAGCAGAAGTAGCAGGGTGCCCTACGACATTTCTGGTGGACACAGGAGCCACTAGGTCCACGATCAGATCAGCTGCAGTTCCAGACCTGCCCATGTCTGGAGAGACCATACAAGTGGTAGGGGTCGCAAATAGGAGAATAACCAGCCAATTGACAGAACCGGTGCAGGTGAAAATAGGGAAGTACAGCGATGAGCACCAATTTGTGGTTTGCGATTCAAGCCCTGTGTGTCTGCTAGGGAGAGACCTGTTGTGTAAATTGAATTGTACTATATATTGTACACCTCAGGGAGTGGAGGTATTGACCAATGATGATGACGCAGACTTCAAAGTCGCAAACTCAAGAATATGTGTGGAGCTGTATCCTACTTTGACAGTAGATGAGCTCCCCTGGGACTTGAGAGAGACAGTGGCACCAGAAGTATGGGATTTCACTGGGGAAGAGATTGGATTAGTCAAAGGGGTGGACCCAGTGAAAATTGTAGTGAAACCGCATGCTGAGTTCCCAAGAACACCCCAATATAAATTGACTCCAGAAACGATTGCAGGCATAAAACCCGTGATCGAGTCCATGATTAAACAGGGAATACTGAAAGAAATCGTGGGTAGTCCATGCAACTCCCCGATTATGGGTCTGCAGAAACCAAATGGGAAATTTCGGATAGTGCAGGACCTTCGAAAGATTAATAACATAGTCGTTTCGTGTTGTCCAGTGGTACCGAATCCATCAGTGATACTGTTTCAGATTCCATTTCAAGCAGAGTGGTTCACAGTGATCGATCTTTGTCAGGCTTTCTTTTCGATCCCTCTGGACGAAGAAAGCCATTTTCTTTTCGCATTTAAGCTGGAAAATCGCGTCCTAACATGGTGTCGTATCCCTCAGGGGTATACAGAGAGTCCATCGATCTTTAACCAGCTTTTGAAGAAAAATCTTGAAAGTCTAGTGCTGCCCCAGAAGTCAGTTCTGGTCCAGTACATAGACGACCTCCTCGTGGCGTCAGAAACAGAAGAAGCTTGCAGGGAGGACTCCATTGCTTTGTTAAATCACCTAGCTGCCAATGGGCACAAGGTGTCCCCGGGAAAATTGCAGTACTGCCTGACAGAAGTGCAGTACTTAGGACACAGAATAGAGAAAGGCAAACGAAAGGTGTCACCAGACAGGATAGAGGCGATCATGAAAATGAATGCGCCTAAGACACAGAGAGAGGTCAGGATGTTTCTAGGGATGGTGGGTTATTGCCGACAGTGGATCGCGAACTTTTCACTGAAAGCAAAACCCTTGCAAAAACTGACGCACAAGGAGGTGAGCGATCCGGTACCATGGGACAAAGACTGTTTGATGGCATTCTTACAGCTGCGAGAGGACCTGTGTCGTGCTCCGGCATTGGGAATGCCTGATTACAATAAACAATTTTTTCTTTACTGTTGTGAGAGAGAGGGTTGTGCGTTGTCTGTGTTAGTCCAAATCCATGGGAATGCCCGTAGACCAGTTGCTTATTTCTCGGCTACTTTAGATCCAGTAGCCGCAGCGTTGCCCGGATGTCTCAAATCCGTTGCTGCAACGGGTGTCAGCATTGAAAGATGTGAAAATATCGTCATGGGGCACCCGTTAGAGGTGTGCGTGCCCCATTCTGTTGAACTATTGATGACCAGGACCAAAACACAGCATCTGACCAACAGCAGGCTCACGCGATATGAGCAAGTTATTCTTGCTGCAGAGAATGTGACCCTCAAAAGATGCTCTGTTTTGAACCCTGCCACCTTGATGCCACTTCCAAATGATATCGAGGATGATGATGAATGTACAGACCATGACTGCCTCGATGTGACTGAACTATGCACCAAACCCAGACCCGACATCGTAGATGAGCCACTGACCGACCCAGACGAAATTTTCTTTGTCGATGGCTCATGTGTAAGAGACGAAGTTGGGCAGTTGAGAGCAGCTTACGCTGTTTGTACAATTGCTGGAGTTGTGGAAGCTGGGTGCCTGGAAGGAGTACACTCCGCTCAGGTAGCCGAGATTATTGCCCTGACACGTGCTTGCTTAGCAAGCAATCAAATTCGAGTCACCATATACACCGACAGCCAATATGGCTATGGGGTAGTTCATGATTACGGGCAGTTATGGTCTCAAAGAGGGTTCATGACCTCTTCAGGCTCTCCCATTCGAAATGGAGAGTTTGTGCGCCTGTTGTTAGAGGCGTTGCAATGCCCAGCAGGTATCGCAGTTGTAAAGTGCACCGCACATACCAGAAATGAGGACTTTGTTTCGAAAGGCAATAGATATGCAGATGAAGTTGCGCGGTATTGCGCGGAGCAAGGGTACTCTTTCACAGAGGTGGAAGTGGGCGGAATAAATGTAAGAACTGAATTAGCCATGATATTGGAAACTGTTGATACTTGGGATGAACTGTCAAACATGCAAGAAAATGCTCCTGATATTGAAAAGGAAACATGGGAAAAGGCAGGATGTGTAATGGGTGAGTCCCATTTTTGGGTCTCAGCAGACGGCAGAGCAGTGTTGCCCAATGAGATGGTGAGTCCAATGGCTAGACTCATACATGGTCCCGTACACTTAGGGAGAGATGCTATGCTGAGAGTGTTTAGACAGACTTGGTACAATCCTAAGTTTAGAATAGCAGCAGAAGCAGTGTGCCAGCGTTGTGTGACCTGTCAGCAGCTGAACGTAGGAAAAAGAACACCAGTTACACTGAGTCACATAGGAAGGTCTGGAGGTCCATTCAACAGAATGCAGATAGATTTCATTGAAATGCCAAGATGCAACCGCCTCCGCTATGTCCTGGTGGTTGTTTGTGTGTTCTCCAGATGGGTTGAGGCATACCCTACACGTAGGTGCGACACCCTCACAGTGGCCAAGATACTGCTTAGAGAACTCATTCCGCGCTTCGGGGTGCCGGCCTTTTTGGAATCAGATAGGGGAACGCATTTTAACAGCGAGCTTGTGAAGATGATTTGTGTAGCGCTAAATATTGATCAGAAGTTGCATTGCAGTTACCGACCAGAAGCCTCAGGGATTGTGGAGCAGATCAATGGCACGATCAAGGCCAGGATAGCGAAAGTGTGCTCCTCAACGACCCTGAGTTGGCCTGACGCCCTGCCATTGGTCCTCATGAGCCTTCGTAGTACCCCAGACAGAAGAACAGGGTTGTCACCACATGAGGTGTTGATGGGGAGAGCAATGAGGCTGCCATCTGTCCCAACTGCTGCACTGTTAAATATCACAGATGATATGATCCTGGACTATTGTAAGGGGCTGTCTGACGCCATTCGTTCTGTGTCCCTTCAGGTGCAGGCTGCCGAGGTTCCAGCGTGCCAGGGCCCGTGCCATGACCTGTATCCTGGGGACTGGGTCCTGGTGAAAAAACACGTGAGAAGAAGCTGTTTGGATGTTCGTTGGCGTGGGCCCTTCCAGATCATCCTGATCACGAACACAGCTGTGAAGGTGGGAGGCCTGCCCAATTGGATCCACGCGTCACATACGCGAAGGGTTCCCGCACCTCTGGAAGAAACAGCTCCTCTCTCGGATAGACGTCCAGCAGAGGACCGAGAAGCCATAGAGGGGGCTAGCCAAGCTGTAGAGGTGCCAGCGGAAGCAGGGGAAGAGTCTGACCAAGCTGAGGACGGTCAGTACAACAGTGAAACAGACGACGCTACAGAAGGAGAAAGTAGCTGGGAGTACGAGTCAGACACAGACAGGTCTGAGAGAGAGAGAGAACAGACAAGAAGGAGAAGGAGTAGAAGGGCACGTGGAGAAGCAAATTGGCCGCAAAGAAGGAGCTCTAGCCTGAGGTCAACTCCAGAAGTAACCCTTCCTCCGATATCAGAAGACTCAGATCCGGAAGAAGGTGCTCAGGGCGCTGAAGCACCAGACCGAAGAAGGTCAAGAAGAGTGCGTGTGCCTAACAGAAGATACTCCACACCTGAGTGGACATATCTGGCGACAAATGTCTGTGAAACCGGAGACAGGGAGGATCCGAGCGGTGGTGGTGTCCAGTTCTGAGCCCATTATCACCGTGGAAATACGACTGTTGGTACCCGGTGTCGAACAAGAAGGGTCACTAACATTCATGCTCCCCAGACCTCCCCGCCTCAGCAAGTTAAAACACATGTTTCTTTCAGAATTGCAATTCCCCGACTTTGGTACAACGATAACCGCACATGAAGAGCACAATCTTCGTTTGGAAATATTGAACTATGCTATTGAAGCTGCAACAACAAATCTGATAGTAGACTGTTAAGGACTTTGTAAATAAAGCAAGCAGAAAAAGAAGATTACCTAGCGCCCAGGAAGCAGAAAATTTTAGGGAACTTCCCTTGAGTTGATGGAGAAGGGCTAGGGTTGTCTTTATTGAACTGTTAAAGGACTTTTGCGGAGAAGGTTGTCAGCTTCCAGTTGTGTGGATTCTAAAGACAAAAGGATTAAAAAGAGACTGTAAAGGAACGAGAGGAAAAGAACTTTTTGCAAAGATAAGAGAGAGAGCCATATTGTCTGACGAAATGGAGGCCGGCACCCAGAACCGCAGAGCTAAATGTATAATAGGTACACTAATAGTAGGAGTGATAATATTAATAGCTTTAGTGGTAACAATTTCTTATGTAAAGGGACATGAGGAAGAGGCAAAGGTAACTGATGTGAATTCTGTAGAAACGCTTACATCTACTGTTGCTGGTGATAAGGGGGAAAACACTCAAGAGAAAGCGTTATTAGCTGCAGAAGCCCGCAGGTTACACGTAGATGAGTCCCAAGGAGACTTTAGGTCAAATGCTTATGCTAAACTCTTATATGAATACGTGGATGCCATGGAGGTTAAGAATTGTTATGTCTGCATGCAGTTGCCGGCGTCTGTAGATGAAGGAATTCGATATCATCACCTCCCGCTGACATATGGCATTACATGTAGCTTATTGCTTAGTATATTTTATGAGAGAGATAGTTTTGAATACTATTTCTCCAATTATGATTCAGTGTTGCCAGAAGTCCCAAATTATAAGCAGATGAACAAATGGGATTACTGGAAGAGTGAAGACAGATTGGCCAAGTTCTTCATTCCTTGGATTACCTTAGACACTTCACATGCCCGTAGAAATAACCTGACATGCAAGGTGTCAGAAGTCGAGAAGAAGTTCATAGGGCAGGTGGATGATCGTTACAGGAGACAAAAGATTTTGAAAAAATCAGGACAATGGAAAACAGATTGGACCGAGGAAGAAAAGGCACACAAGAGAAAGGGTAGTAGTGGTCCAATAGCTTTAGATAAAACGCAGAGAGGAAAGCTATGTCTTCACCGAGCCAAAACGTATTATGAAAATGTATACGTTGGAGAAGTCGACTGTGAACATGCTTTCAATATAGAGTACTATACTAAAGATTTCCTGAAGGGAATGCAAGTGATTCCAAATGTGTATTTTGTATGTGGAAGAAATGCCTACGTGAGACTACCTGACAACTGGTATGGATCATGTTACTTAGCAATTGTCTTCCCCAAAATATATCATGCACAAGACTTAGTGATCATTGAGGGCAAGACATCTTCGAGGGGAAGGAGAGATGTAGGAGATGCCGAAATGGTTGGAGATGTCTTCGGAGCTATGTTCCCTCTTTTGGGAGTAATCCTTAATGATGTTAAAATTAGACGACTGGCAACAGTTGTCGACAGGTTGTCTGCCAGCACTGCTCAGTCCTTAATGCTGGTAGAAGGAGAGATGCAATCGATAAGGGCTATGGTTCTTCAGAACCGTCTTGCATTAGATGTCCTACTAGCAAAAGAGGGCGGAGTCTGTAAGGCTTTGAAGGTCCAGGAATGTTGCACTTACATTCCAGACAATTCAAAACCCCTTGAGAAGGTTATTAGGAACATAACTGATATTCACAAGGAGATCGAAGACTTGAGTAAAGAAAATGTCTGGGAAAAGGTGGGCCACGGAATGAGTGCAGTTGGTGGGTGGATTTCCACCTTAGGCAAAAGCTTTGTGTGGTATATTCTAAAACCTGTCATCATAATATTGATCTGTGGGATCATATTGTGGGGATTGGTGAGGGTATTCAAATGGTACAGAGCAAGAAGGTCAGAAAGGGCCCAAAGAGAGCAGCTGCAGAGATTGGCTGCCATACAAGATAATCAGTACAGGAGTCTGAGGGCTCTGGAAGCGCAGAGACAAGTTATGATACCAATAACTGCAGTTTAAATGTTAGTGATGACCCCGAGAGGTCATCAAAGGGGGGAACTGAGAGAGCGCAAACTGACCTAAATGTATGAGTGCATCACACTTACCTGTAGTAAGCACAAATCATGAGGAGAAATGCCATGAGTGCTAATAGTATCTGCAATTATATTCTAAATGTATAGCTAATATAGAGATTAAGTAGAAGTGGAACTAATACAGAAATGTGTGACACTATATGATTTATTAGATGTGATTATTCCTGAATCCATGTCGTGTAGCTGTTAAAATGTAAGATGGTAGGTGGTTAAACGCAGAATGTGGTAGGCCTCAGGGCCAGAGCCAGAGCTAAAAGGGAAGGTGTTTCTTTTCACGACACAGATTGTATTAATGTTTTGGTCATTGCATTAATGGGCCACGATTTATAAAAATGTTTACTGAATAATAGAATAAGAGTATTAACATGCTTTAATTAATGAAGAAGTTGAATGCTATAATCATTATGAGAAATATTGTAGGCCTGAAATGTTTTAACGTTGGTTTACACGTACATGTCTGGGCTGAGAAATGTTGCAGGCCTTTTTGGAAGTCTATGAGAGTTGGGTTCTTGGCTGCAGATATCTGTCTGCAAGGGAAGGGGGGATCCAATTATAAATGAATGAATAGAGGTCTGTTCAGTAGACGGCCCAGACATGGAGGAGGGTTCCGGAATGTTTAAGGGGTATCAGCGGGCCGGAGAAGAGTCTGAGAAGCAAGGTCAACTCTAACGTATGAGGCCCAATACAAAGCATCATGGAAAAAGCCAGAAGCTACACCACGTGAGGGGCGTCTCGAAAGGGGCGTCTCAAATGTTGTTGACTGTTTTGTATTAGGGACAGCACCCCTGGGTGGAGTTAGAGCAGATACCTGAGGACCCTTTAGAGAGCGGATGGGTAGGCAGAGAGGGGTCATGACTGGAGAACTATAGGTTTTCACCAAGAGACTTAGAGTGAGTGACTTCCCTTGGGGGTCATTCACTGCTGACACCTTTGTTAGGTTGGGACTTGGTTAAGTAGGGATACCATCTAGAGCAGGGTAGGGACAGCCTAACCTGTGCGTTTTCCTCCAACTTAAATGAAGGAGAGATATGCGTCAATGCTGATAGCTTTATTATTCTTAGAACTTGTGTTAGTGATTTCCGTTGCTCGTCTGAGGGCTTTCCGAGAGCACATGTATGTAATTGGACCTGTGTATCTCGTGAATCTCATTCTGAGATGCCTGTATTTGCAGCTTATCATTTCCTTACAATAAACTTTTGAAAGCTAGAAGTTGTTTGTGATCTTTGGGAGCAGAGTCCTTTATTGGGTGAACTAACTTGGAAATAGATGTACCTTGTACCTCAAAGACAGGCAACAAAGGTTCAGTCGACCAGATCGAGGTTTAGATCAATAGTGCTAAGGTATCGATCAAAATCTCGCCCTTCCATGTGTATGTGTTTATTTAAGCAATAAATACTATGTAAAGGCAATGGGTTGCCATAACTGCATTTAGCAGTAGGTAGTTTCACTTTCCATGAGTAGTTTCACGTCCTAAGCTGCAGCACGCACTGTGCGTTCAGTCAGCTTTGTATTCATAGACCTGCCAATTGTTTCTTGGAGCCCGTTAGTTTTAGTAGGTTGGTGATTAAGAATCCCCTTCTGATGTTTCTTTCAAAGAATGGTTGTTTCTTGTCTCTCCAAGGTGCATGGCGAGTACTTGTCTAGAACTTTATAATGTGCTGCGGTGTTATGATGGTCACTAAACATTTTGAGTGATACTGGAAATGTTGGTGAATGTTCATTTGTTTGTCTCTGCAAGGGGAGTTTTTACAATGTTGTCCTACCTTTATAATTGCCTATATCCGCGAAAACATGAGGAGGGAAGCAACCACCTTTCCTGAGAAGGAAAGGTACATTTCACTATAATTGCAGTCAATTCTAGCACTTAAGATAGTTGTTCAATTGATTCTTGAATCATTTGTGGCTTGAGAGGCATGCACTGATTACGGTGTTTAATTCCTAGTTCGGGACTAGAGTTTAGTGGCGGCCGCCACTAACAAAGTGGGGTGGGCAGGTGGGGAAGCACATTGCGGGGCCAGGGTGTGAGCACGGGGGTAGGGACATGGGACATGCAAATAATAATTAAAAAAACTTACCTGACGTGTCGTGTCACTCCTGCTGGCTTACCTTTGCTTCTTGTCACTCCTGATGGCTTCTTCTTGGGTCCCAGCAGTCCCTGGGACAGACTCACAGCCAATCCCTACGCTGCAGGGCAGCGCAAGGATTGGTCCGAGCAGGCTGAAAAGACGCCCTACACATGTATGTTTTGGTCAGCCTGAGACAGCTGGCTAAACACACATGAGCACTTAGGGAGTGCACAAGAACTCCTCCCCCCTCCCATGCCCCCCCTCTCCATGCACAAGCTGGAAAACAATGCTGCTTTATTTTTATTGGCTCTGCACCAGGCAGTGGGGTGACGCTCCTCAGCCATTGCGGAGGAACTGCCACTGCTTGAGTTTTCCACTTCCCTGGGTACCCATTACTATTCCATTGGACTCAAGCATCATTACTTCATGAAATTCAAAATGTCATTGACAGGAATTAGGAGTTAAAATTTGATACACAAAAGTGTTAACCATTGAAAGTCTATCTAGCATTTGTTTTAAACACTAATAACCCGAAAATTCACGGAACAGGTTTACTCCAAACAAACACATAAATAAACTAATGCCCCATTCACAAGCTGGTGATAACAGCCCATATCACCAGTTTACCCGCGATAGCAGCCACAAAAAACATCGCCACAGATGACCACGACAACTATCGCTAATGAGATATAGAGTAGGCATTCCCGTGCAAAAAGCTGCAACAACACCACACCGCAACATTCTCAACAACCAGTCAGATCGACGACAAGATCCCAAAACAGGCGATAAGGTGCGTTAGCAGCAGGAAAACTAACACCTGCTCCGACCTGGTATAAAGTCGGACAACAGCCTGCACCAGAAAAGGGAGCCCTGCCCAGAGCTACACCTGAAGGGCAACAAAAGCCAAGGAGCCACTAATCATGCAGTCCGGACACCCAAGAGGGCAAACCATCGCCACAATCCCCAGGACCATACCCCACACCCCGGACTCCCACTGCCCCCCACGGACCAACCCTGAGGCAGCACAGGCAAAGACAGAGACCCCCTGAAAATGCACCAACCTCACAGACCCAACACCAGAGAATGACATTGCCCACCACAGGCTCAAAGGGACAACCAACATCCCACCTCAGACAAAGCTGCTGGCCGTGCTGCACGTGTTGGCCTCTGGAACCTTCCAGCCAACAACTGCCAGAGTCAGAGGAGTCCCATAGCCAGCCCAATCCAAGTCCCTCACTATATATACTCCCCCCACTTTGCAGGAACAGCTGGAGACCAAGCAAGGCATCTGTGCCATAGCTGGCTTCCTGCACAAGTGAGGGGGCAATTGACTGCACATGTGTCCTACCTGTGCTCCCTGGCAACACGGCACACAATAACCGCAATAGAAAGCACACGCAATCCATCAATGGGCAAGCAGTAGTGGACCAACAGGGAATCTCCACCATCGTCGACGCCAACCACCCCGGCAGTGCGCATGATTCCTACATCTACCGACAGTCCATCATCAACCAGCACTTCCAAGATGGCACCTACAGAAATGCACTGCTTGTTGGCAAGTACAAAAGGAACACACCAAACACCTCAACTTCACAATCATGCAACTCATTATACTGGGAATGCACATGTTACAAACTCACATACAACATGCCAAACAACATGCCCATCCACCAGACACAACAGCACAACTTACTGTGGGAACCTGGGACAACCATGTACATAAGCCTTCAATGGCATGGCACCTCAGCCACATGATCACACATTGTGGGGAGAGGTGGGAACCAGGCATGTGCGAAGGAGGCAAGTGGCCCGTGAATGAGAATGTACACAGTGCCAAGTGTGGCGTGGATGTGATGGGCAGACTACAGTATGCAGACCACACAGATATCCATGTCAACATGCACCGCTGGTGTATGGAGTGTAGTGGACAGTGGACGCAACCATGTCACTCCAGCCAGTGGGGAAGATCGCGGAAATGTAGCTTGTTACGTCCTCCCCTGTAAGCGTGAGCGGAGTGGGCTGGCCCGGTGTACGGCAGGCCAGCCTAGGGGTGTGAATAAAAAGCACGTAGCTCTGTGTGTGGTTCTTCCGGAATGCCCGTGTCTGCCAGGGCCGTGCCTCTCAACAGCCACAAGGCTTACGCCGTCACCGTGATCGGTGTTGCCTTCGATCCTGTGTGCCTGCTGCACCCCAGGCCGCTGGTCCGCGAACATGTCTTGCCCGCCCCTGTGCACCCAGGCCTCAATGCTCACCTGCTGACACCGGTGTGTGTCGAAGAGGGCCCACCATGTGCCGGAGCAAGCTCCAGGCCAGAGGCCGCGACCCTGGCAACCTGCTACGACCATCACGTTCTCCACGAGCAAAGCCTGCAGTACTCCTTTCTCGTTAACGTACTCTACCAGCATACACAGCGTACTACTCTACTAGGTCACACATTTGGAACTGAGTCTTGATTACACTGTGGTAGAGGACAATGTTTATGGCTGAGTTGAAGTCACTATACTCCCTTCGATGTGGTGCCACCAAGTCTGTGCATAGCATTACAACCACACATGTCTGTGGGCCCACACGGACTACTTCTCCTGGGCAACACTAAGCTCGAGTAGGTCAACCATTTGGAACTGAGTCTTCATCATGCAACGGCCAAGTACACATGGCATTGCAGACTTTAAATCACTATACTCCCTTCGATGTGGTGACACCAAGTCTATGATTAGCATCACAATCACATGTTTCTGTGGCCCCTTGCTGTAAACGCCTACCGTCTACACTATGGTCGAGTTGGTCGCACAATTGGAACTGAGCACTGATTTTTCAATGGCAGAGTATATATCATTGCACACGAGGAGAGGTGCAAGAGGACGATGCGTTGCAGTCAGGAGGACAGAAGGATCATCATTACGGAGGTGATTGAACACTACCGACAACTGCCCTGGTGTCACTAACTCTGGGTATCGCGAGCCAACGACATGTGGCTGTGGGCCACTGCTGACCGCTGCCTCCTGCCTACACTGCAGTCGAGTAGGTCACACATTTAGGACTGAGTCTTGATTTAGCAAGGGTGGAGTCCATTTCATTGTACCAGCATCATCGTAGACTGCATCCCCTCTCAGGCCCGGTGCCACTAAGTCTGTTCCCTGGCATTCATGGACCCTCTCTGGTTGAACTTTGGTGGCGTCTGAGTTTATGGATTAGGGGGTTTTCTTCATTCTCATGTAGCTGATGCCGAATTGGTGGTGGAAACGAGGCTGTAGCATTCCACTCCTCCATTTGCTGCTTTCAGATGGCTACTGCCCTGTATATCATGCCCTAGAGGACACCTTCCACAGTCCCATGCAACCCTCCACCACATTCCCCTTGGACATCGTCGAGGACCCGCTCAGTCCGCATGGCCCTACCTCAGTGGGCCGAAACTCACCATCCCAATGCGGTGTGCCTGTGCCGGCCGCAGTGCATCCGGGGCCACTATCTCTGTGCAGCTCAAGTCAGGAACCCTGTCTGATTGAATATTGGATGGCCTCTGAGACGATGGCCTTGGGGTTGTCAATGCCATGTGTCTGTGCCCTGCGCTCTCCGCTGCCTCTAGCCTCAACTGCAGTCCACCAGGGCTCACACATCACATTGAGTCCTGACCGGCCCGGACGTCGCATCACCACAGGAGGCACAGGCCACCATCGCCAGGACCAACTCCAACCGCCATCTGCCAGAGTCGAAACAGTGGTACTGGTGGACTAACGGAGTTGCTCACACCTGTCGTGGATGCCATCGTCTGCCTGATACCCTGCTCAGCACTCCAGGTGCCACTGTCTCAGTGCACCTCAACCCATGGACCGTTACTGATTGGGCTCTGTGCTGTGGAGGGTTTGCGCAGCAAAGTCACCTGAGGCAGTGTGGGAGACCTGGAACGATGATGAGGAAGATGCTGCAGGTGTAACACACTCCACTGAAGCAGCATCAGGGATATCCCAAAGGGACACAATCCTAGACATTTTCTTCACATGAGCGTACTCAGATCTAGTGCCCCAACCTCAGTGCACTGCAACTCATGGGCACTTTTGTTTGCATATTGGGTGACCTCTGTACTTGCTCTGGCTACCTACATGTTGCTCAGCTGTTGTCCCTGTTATGCTAGTGTTTTCAGTTTCTGTTTTATTGGTGTTCACTGTTCCAGTTGTTGCCAGCACCAACCACGCTGTGTGGGCTGGCTTACACTCACCCCACACACATCTAGCATAGGCGTCACTGTAGCCAGTTCCACATACTATCTACGTGTGTCCCTGTGGTCATTTACTATGCATGAGGGCCCTGTGCCCTACGCCATTACATTGTGCTGTGTACAGCGGACGCAGGCATGTCACAGCAGGCAGCGGGTTAGAGCTTGGACATGTAGCTTTGTCGTCAATCACTCAATACTTAAGGGGAGTGGACTGGGCTGTTGTACACAGAGCCAAAGTGCTTGTGTGAATGATAATTGCTTGCCTGTGGGCGCGGTTCTGTACTGGAAATGTGCATAAGCATGCGTCCCTGTAGCAGTGTGGGTCTACTTTGTGGGGTGTAGGTGGTCCCTGATGGCACCCCGTATGTGATGTAGTTCTGCTTCCATGAGCTCTGACCCCACCTACACCTGTTCGAACACCTCCTTTTGGCATTCTAACACCTGGCATTGGAATGCAATGTGTGCCTCGGTGACGTGTTGGGAGCCAGCAGTGGTGGCGGGTGCTTCCTGCTGAGTGGTCTGTGCAGGGGCTGGGGTCCCCTATATGTAGCTTGGCTGCCCTGCTCCTGGAGTTGGGTTGCCTAAGATGTCCATGAGCTGTTGTAGGGCGTCGGTGTCGAAGGTGTGGAGGTCCTCTTCAGCATCACTGATGAGTTGTCTGGTCTTGTCTGCTCTGCTGGAGGTGTTGTGTGTCCCTCTGCAATGTGAAGGGGAGATGCATGTTGACATTGTGTTGATATGTATGTATGTGCATTATTCTTGTTTACATGCAGACTGTATTGCAATGTACAATGTGACTGTTTGGCAGGTGCTGGATTTTGATGGTGGACAGTGGACATTTGGACTAAGTGATGGATGTGAGGTTGTGCGCTTACATTCCCATCGCACAGTTTCCTGCTCAGTTAGATGTAGGTGGCCTGTTTCTGCGCATGTACAGAGCCAGTTGTGTCCTCTATTCTGCCGTGTCGGGTTGCACATTGTACCACATTGTCGTCAATGTGGATTTGCTGTTCTTGCTATTTGTGTGTGCTGCAATGTGCCACGGGGATCAGGGACATGATCCAGGGTCATAGTGGGTGTGTAGTGTGCTACACATCGTTGTGCATGTGGGCCATTGTGACCATCTACCACATCCCCGTAGTCCCTGATCGTTACTCGCCCTGTTGATGTTGTGTCAGGTCCTCTCGAGCTGTGTCCGGACTCCCACCTCCTTCCAGTCTCCACACTGATGACTGTGGCCTTGGTTTTCTCCAGCTCCTCCTGTGACGCAGGACTCCCACCTCCTGTCGCCGTTGTTGCCTTACTGTTGGCAGCAGGTTTGGTTTTCACATCGTGCCAGCACCTCTTGACTTCCTCAACACTCCGACTGAATTCACGGTAGTCCAATTGTGGGCCAGTTGATGGTAGTGTTGTGTCACCTCCGTGACGCTCATCTGGTTTTCCTACGTACTGCACCTCGTCTTCCTCTCCCTCTTCTCATTGGCCTTCCCCGATCCCTTTGTTTTTGCTGGTGGTCTGTGGGGCTTGTGGGGTTCGCTTTCACCTCTGCACTCGGTCAGGGTGCATCTATGTTGGTACGCACTTTGAAATGTTTTTGGTGTGTATTTTTGGTTGCTTTTATAGTGCATTTTCCCGCCAGACACGTAGGATTTGCATGCTTGCCGCTGGTTTTTGCTGCTTTTTGTATCACGATTGGCCTCATCGCAAGTTTTCTTGCATTCATGTCTCGCTTTTTTGAGGCTTCACGTTGACTTCATCGCAGACATTCGCTGCGTGGTCGGGGGCCTATCGCATGGTGCCTCCGTGTTGTGAATACTTAGTTAACACAGCATTATTTTCCCGCGATAGACTGCGATGTTGAAAGTTGCTTTAAGTTAATTTTGCGATGGTTATCACACGTTCTTGAGAATATCCCCCCATGCTTTTTGAGTAACGTTGTGCTTTTATGACAAGTTTGGTCTACATCCGTTCAGCTGTTAGGGCTGTAGACATGAGAAAACTGTACTATGGGAACTAAAATAGGAAATCACTTCTCATTTAAGTAGATCTGCTGTTCCATTATGTTAAGTAAATATGCATGACACCAAGGCATGCTCCATGAGGGGGTGATGCACACTTACAACGCAACTTTTACGTCGTAATGCTGTTACAACGCAGCTATTACAACGCAGGATCCATTACATCGGATGCCATTACAACGCATGGCATTACATCGCATATGCTATTACAACGCATACCATTACATCGTAAGTATTGGTAAGTATATACATTTTTTTTATTTTATTTAATATTATATAATTGATTTAATTATTATTAATTATAAATAAAAATAAATAAAAATATTTATTTATGTTTTTAAATATTATAAATTAAATTTATTAATTTAAGTAATTTTTTAAATAAGTATGAGTATAGGAGTATATGTTTTGGTGTACTGAGGTATATGTTTTGGGGTGTTTGGGTATTTTTTGGTTTTAGGGCAGGGTTTGGGTTTTGGGGTACAGGGGTGTTTTTAGGTTTCAGGGCTAGGTTTGGGTTTTGGGGTACAGGGGTGTTTTTAGGTTACAGGGTAGGGTTTGGGTTTTGGAGTACAAGGGTGTTTTTAGGTTTCAGGGTAGGGTTTGGGTTTTGAGGTACAGGGGTGTTTTTAGGTTTCAGGGTAGGGTTTGGGTTTTGGGGTACAGGGGTGTTTTTAGGTTTCAGGGTAGGGTTTGGGTTTTGGGGTACAGGGGTGTTTTTAGGTTTCAGGGTAGGGTTTGGGTTTTGGGGTACAGGTGTGTTTTTAGGTTTCAGGGTAGGGTTTGGGTTTTGGGGTACAGGGGTGTTTTTAGGTTTCAGGGTAGGGTTTGGGTTTGGGGTACAGGGGTGTTTTTAGGTTTCAGGGTAGGGTTTGGGTTTTGGGTACAGGGGTGTTTTTAGGTTTCAGGGTAGGGTTTGGGTTTGGGGTACAGGGGTGTTTTTAGGTTTCAGGGTAGGGTTTGGGTTTGGGGTACAGGGGTGTTTTTAGGTTTCAGGGTAGGGTTTGGGTTTTGGGGTACAGGGGTGTTTTTAGGTTTCAGGGTAGGGTTTGGGTTTTGGGGTACAGGGGTGTTTTTAGGGTTCAGGGTTGGGTTTGTGATTAGGGCTAAATAAATTATATTTACCATTTATAAATTAATTAAAATATATTTATTAAATTAAATTAATTATATTATATTAATTACATTTTTAATTAAATTAATTAAATTAAAAAAAATATTTTAATTTATTTAATTTCATTACAATTTTAAACATATTTAAATTAAAATAATTTCATTATATTAATTAATTAAAATTAATTACAATTTTTATTAAAATTAAATTAAATAAATAGATTTAAATTTATTAAATTAAATTAATTACTATTTTAAAATGTATTTTAATTAAATTAAATAAATTAAATTAATTAAATTAAATTAATTACATTTTTTTTAAAAAGTATACTTACCTATACTTACGATGTAATGCCATGCGTTGTAATAGCATCTGCGATGTAATGCCATGCGTTGTAATGGCATCCGATGTAATAGATCCTGCGTTGTAAAAATTCCGATGTAACGGAATGCGTTGTAATAATCCGCGATATAGTGACACCAATCCCCATGAGGGAAGGTATAGTTTTGGCAATGTATCAATGGGTAATAAATAATGTGGCCTGTCCCTAACATGGCTGGCAGCTTCATTAAAACATCTCCTACAACTAGAACGTTGCAGGCCACATCAGTGAATTGCCCCATCACTGTATCCGCGTTGCTGTGTGCAACGCAGCTTCTATTTCTCCAATGGTGAATTCAGATGGAATGTATGCCCTTAAGTGTCGCTGGTTTGAGCAGCTGAGAGGCAGCAGTCATTAGCCGAGGTTCCTGACATCGCATGCAAAAATCCAGGCAGAAATAAAATCCCTTATGTTTCATGTCAGTCACTCCTACCTCCGGCTCTGACGCGTGTTATCCCCTCCGGAATGGCTGACGTCCACCTTGCCACCTGAAATAAAGATAACAATGTCACACTCCAGCCAAGAGAGGCAAAAACATATCAAGTGAGGGCGAAGGGTCACCGGCGACGGAAGGACGCCCGGGTCACAATGCGTGGCTCTGCAGCAGGGAAGTGTGCAGAGGACAATTCAATGGCGTCAGAAGCACGTTCAAGTGTTTTCAGGGCCTTTGTACGGACTTTCAGTAACTAAAATGACAAAGCCTGAAGAGAGCTGCGGTGCACTGAGGCGACAGCAGTCAGTCGGGTAAGGGCTGACGTGGTAAAGAATAGCATTACGAATTAAGGCCCTACGAAGAACAGATTTTTCTTGTTCTTATGAAACCATGTAATTATGTGTACATGTGTAGTTGTGTATGATTAGTTATAACACAGAACTGACTGTATGCTTTGTGGTGTAAAAGTATGTTATTTTATGTGCAATTTGATATGCACCTTACAAATTCAAGACCTATTTCAGTATATTACTCTCCGTAGTAACTGACACCATTAAAAGGCGAAATTTCCTTCACTCGTGTTTAAATAGGGGGCCATTTTATTTTGCAGTTTTTTTTATAGCAAACTCGACCCGAATGTATCAGAGCACTGTACATGAGCTATAGTTGCATTACAGAGTGATACATTCATTTTTAGGCATGGGGAGATTAAGTGATTTGCCCAGAATCACAGGATGTTTGAGCATCCCCCAGAACCTGGTTCCCAGGCTTCAAAGTCAGTCGCTCTAGCAGGGGGTCTCCAACCATTAGCTGTGAGCTACTGTAGCTCCCCAGCTACCTATGAGGAGTTCACCTGTGTGCAACCCATCTTAATAAATTCGAAAGCTTTTGATTGGTTGAATTAATATGCAGATAAAAAAACTACACTAATAATATTAGTAGCTCTAAATGCGTTTCATTGAACACAAGTAGCTCTCAGCACAGAAAAGGTTGGAGACCCTGGTACTAGCTGTTACGCAACATAGTTGCAAAGTGTGGTTGATTTGCTATCATAAACCTCTAAGAAACTAAAGCCTGCCTGCTATTTAGGGGTCACCAAGATTCCTCGCTTGACCCTTATGCAGTATGATTTAAAAAATTATATTGCACAACATGTTTATACATAGAAGACAAGATAGGTTGAAAGTACATGTTGCGCATGTCAGACACACTGTCACATGATACAGAGACATGATTAGTAGCAGCACTGTAAAAGCGTAAATCGTGAGAAAAGAAGACAACAGTTGCGAAACGAGTTGCGAAAATTAATTTTAAAAGCATATGTTGCTTATTAACGTAGATTGATGAAAATTGTGATGCTACGTGAAGTGACATAGTATTTTTTATGCTCTTTGCTTAGAATGCACCAGTTTGAAAAGTTGGTGCATAAATATGTAGCAATGGACTAGAAGCTTGATATTTTGAAATATGATATTAGAGACTCTCTATGAAATATTAAAAACAAATTTTGTAGGATGAAATTAGAAAGCTTGTATTTATAAGAATATCGTGAAAATTGTGGTAGTAGGGCATTTCTAACATTAGCTATTTTTATGTCTAAGGGCCATATGTATGAAGCTAAAATCCTGTCGCAAACGCTGCGATTCGGTAAAAATAGCGTTTGCGACAGAAAAATCGCAAATCCCAATGTATGAAGGCGAAAATGCATGCAAAACAAGGAATCGCTATTTAGCGAGTTCCAAACCTTGCGAAAGTGTTAAACTGCGAA
Source organism: Lissotriton helveticus (assembly GCF_964261635.1). Lineage (NCBI taxonomy): Eukaryota > Metazoa > Chordata > Amphibia > Caudata > Salamandridae > Lissotriton > Lissotriton helveticus. The sequence continues at coordinate 908,340,950 of NC_136061.1, forward strand.
TTCCATAGCGAATTCCAAAATTGCGCTGAAACCGGTAGGCGAAAATCGCTAATCTGGAAATCGCAATTAAGAATTCGCAATGGTATTTATCAACCATTCGCAAATAGCGATTTAATGAAAATCGCTTTTTAAGGAATCGCAATTACTATCAAGTGGGAGCAGGTGGTAACTAGGTGAAAAGTATAAAATGAAGCCCAGAATGCAACACACTGTTTCCCACAATGTCTGGGCTCTACATGATAGTGAGGAGGCGAAGACTGAGAGCTGTGGCGCAGAGGAGGAGACGGCAGGAGAGGATATTCCGTGCGCACACCACCATCTTCCAGCGCACTGAGGAGGACATCTACACCCATTACAGACTGAAGGAAGAGAGCATACTTGATTTAATTGAGGAACTCAGACCCACCTAGAACACCCCACCCGCAGGACCCAAGCCATACCCATACACATCCAGGTCCTGTGTTCACTACACCTGCTGGCCTCAGGTAGTTTTCAGGGGGTCATAGCCTCAGCAGGAGGGGTGTCACAAAGTGCCCTGTCGCGCTTCTTCCATGCGTTCCTCGACGCCATGACACATAGGATGCAACACCACATACACTTCCCCAGCACCCCACAGGAACTAGCACAGACCAAGCAGGACTTTTACAACATTGCCCAATTCCCCCACGTCATAGGATGTATAGATGGGACACATGTTACCATTTCACCCCCCTCAAACGTAGAGTATGTATTCAGGAACAGGAAATGCTACCACTCACTTAACATACAGATGGTGTATGATGCCAAAAACATCATCACAGACATAGTGGCTAAGTATCCTGGAAGCACACATGACGCCTTTATCTTCCGTCACATTGGGCTATACCGTAGACCCTCAAGAGGTGATTTTGGAGAGGGATACCTACTAGGTAAAAGCACACAATTATAGGCCACATTTCCAATGACTACCATGTACATGACAGTGACTGACCGTTAACATTTCCACCCACAGGGGACAGTGCCTATGCAGTCCGGGATTTCATCCGGACACCCTACCTAAATCCTGCCACTGCTGGGGAGCGGCGCTAGAACCAGGCACACATTTCAACAAGAGGCACCATCGAGAGAATCTTTGGCATAATGAAGAGCAGATTCAGATGCATCCATAAAAGTGGAGGAGCTCTCCAATACAGCCCTGAAACGTGCTGCAAAATTGTTGTAGCTTGTGCCATGCTGCACAACATCGCAACCAGGAAAGGGACACCAATGGAGTTGAGTGACTCAGAATACTCCGACGTGGAGGGAGCTGGACCTGTACACATGGAAGCAGGCGTAGCTGTTGCTGCAGCTGGGCGACAGAGGCGTGATGAGATCATGCGCAACTACGTCTAGGTGAGTAATAATAAGACAATGACAACTTAAATCTTTGCTAATGTGTTTTATTTGCTATAGCAACAATGTCACACATCCAAATATTCAAAATTAAACACTCCCAATCCAATGTACATGTTGAAATCACAGTGCAACAATTTGAGTGTAATGACAGCAAAGGCAACACTGTTGATGGCCCTATTTTTCCCCTGTAATTGTCATTTGGCAGCAGATCCTATTGGTGTGTGGCAGGCCTGTTGCTCCTGCCACTACGGCGCCTCTCAACAGTGGGTGGTGGGATGTTGGAGCTCCGCACTGACTGGGAGTCCTCCTCACTGGGGGTCAGCACTCCTGGACCAGCGGTACGCAGGGCACGCAGTTCATCCAGGGCAGAAGTGGACTGCACTACAACAGTGGCGATATCCTGAATGCCGTGAGAGAACTCACGCTGGGTCTCTATGGTACGCCTTGCCAGCATATTGGTAGATGAGGCCAGCCATTTTATTGCGCGCGTGTAGTGGTCCATGCGGGCCATCTCTTTGCGCCTGGCTGCGCGTTCTGCACGCAACTCGGCAGTTAGCTCCTGCACATCACCCCTGATTTCTTTGCGCATTCCCCTGTACCCTGCCCTAATCTCTCGCTGAATTGCCTTCATATGTTTTGCTTGTAGGCGGTGTACTTGGAGCATGTGCATTTCCAGCCCAGCAAAAACAGATTCATCATGATGCTCAATGGAGCAGAAGCCCGTGCGGGGTCTACGCCTGCCTGTGACCTGTGGTCTTGACTCCTGCTGTTGGGAAACTGGTGCATCAGACTGCACTATCTCATTGTTGTCCTCATCCTCTTCTTCCATGGGTCTCAATGGCCTCACGATCCTCCTTCTGTATCCCTGTGGTGGAATGGAAGGACTGTCCTCCCCATCTGTGTCCTGGCCCTGGCTAGCTTCTCCAGAGGCTTGGGGTCCTGTGTCACTTGCACTGGCTGTGGCCTTTTTAGTTGCAGGTGCTGTTGATAGAACAGCACACATTAATTTTATTTGCTGTCATATGATGTGGAAATAAAATATTTCACAGTTTTCCCTTACTTTACTTCTGTCATTCACCTTTCCTGACCTGCACATGTGAAAATTGCAGGAGATGGATGCTACTTCCAACATTACTGACTATTGTGACTACATCTCCCACAATGCATTGCTGTGTCTGCCTGTGTACTTGCTCTAGGGTGACATGTGGTTCCCCTTATCCCTAGGTCACTGCAGGGGGTTGCTGGGGGTGGTTTAGGGTGGGAAGGCATGCTTCTTACCCGGTCTTGCAGCTGGTTGGTCTGAGCTGTCTAGCACGGACACGCCCGCAACACTCTGTGGAGGCAGTGTGCCCTCTACCATTTCTTCAAGCAGTGTTGAATCAGAAACATTGGAGGTTCCCCCACCGGTGAGCTGGGACTGTTCCAGCCTGGCAGCCAATTTTTCTTTGGAGCGCTGGCGCAGGTCGTACCAGCGCTTGGGCAAAACTTCAACACTCCTGTGTGTTACTCCAAGGGCATTTACTTTAGCTTGTATGCCTTCCCAGATGTGTCTCAATTCTTGCTTCAGGCACCTTGTGTGAGCTCCTCCCAAATAAAATGTCATGGTTTGGCACCATCTCTGTGATGAGGGTTTCAAGTTCTGCCTCAGAGAACTTCAGCTTTCTCTTCCTGGCTGCTTCCCCTTCTTGCTGCTCCTGCTGGGTTGCAGGCACATCCTTATTCCCACTTTCAGCCATGGCTTCTGAATAGCAAACAACACTCTCACACTCTCTCACAATCAATGCTGTTGCCCCATGGGTAATCAGTCACTTCCTGGATGGTGATGTCATCAAAAAGCATCAGGATTGCGATTGGATGTTTCCAGAAAATCGCCATTTTGCGAATTTCCCGGATGTAAATTCGCAAAATTGCGATTTTCTCATTGCGAACTCGCTGTTTTGCGATTTTTTGAGGTTAAGGAATCGTTATTGACTTTCACGCAAATATTTAGTGATTATGGACGAATCGCTAAATATTTGCGAATGTGTTGATACATGCCGATTTGCGATTCAGATTTTGCGATTCGGTAAAAATCGCAATTTCCGATTCGCAAATCTAGTTCTTCATACATATGGCCCATAATGTTTTGTGAAATTCAAGATATGGGAAGACTACTTTGTATCTTTTTATTTGATACCAGGCTTGCGTGGACTCACAATTTTTCATTTTTCATGACTAGCATGGGAAGCCATCTCGATGTTTTAAGTGTACTATGTGGACTTCTGTGAACATGGACATGTGGTAGTCTTTTGTTGCTGTGATGACACACTACTGGCCATTGCTAAAAACTCTATAAAAGAATACACCCAAAAGAGGGGCACCGGCATCCATAATTTTTCTTTCCTTGTGCAAGAGAGTGCAATGCTGATCGATCCTTTACTTTAGACTGTTTGTTGATTCTACACTCAATAGCTGATAGACTGAGACCTTCTTTGCTGATCCATTTCTTTTTTTCCATTTCCATTATATCTTTAGCTCTAAGCTAATACACTCTGTCCTAATAGACATGAAGTTTGAGCTTCTTCCCTTTTTCCTTAGGACTTGAGCTGCCAGAAACTTTTACCATCCTTCTGCCTTAAATGGTTGCGGGACTCTGCAACGGAATTTATAACCACTCAATAAATATTTGCGTAAATATTTAGGGCTTTAATTCAAGCTGTGATATTCTTGACTTAAGAAATTGATTATTTTAATACATTTTGATTATTTAATACAGTAACCAAATTAATCCAAATCTGTCTATTATTAAGTCCTGTTGGTTTTTCTGTTTAAACTGTGCTATTGTACTGATGTTTTAAATGTGTTGTAGGGAAAATCAGCAAGCTCTATCAGAACATCAGGTTTTACTTCTTTTATTCTCAGTTGCAAGTGCAGAGATTTTGGTTTACATAATCCTTACTCGACTTAACTTCTTTGAGAGGTTGGGTCTTCCAGTTTCTTTCTGCAGGGTGATCTTAAGAGTGGTGTACCTAAATTTAATTTCTAACTAGTGAGTTGGCTGTGGCTGTCAATTATTGGTCCTCATAGCACAGCTAACGTGGAGTTTGGTCGCACTAATTTCCACCCCTCCTTTCGGCGGAGAAACATTCATCAGAAGATCAACCTCTGTGGTAAATGAAATTGTTGCAGTCTGTCTAATCCTAAAGGGTCCAGTACGGTTAGAGGAGTAAATGAGAGAAAGCGTATAGTAAATATTTTATGTATGCTTTACGCTGCAACATTCCTTACCATCCCTGACACTGCCTTTGCGACCCCTGGCCTTAGTGGTAGCAAAATCATTGCATGCAACACAGGGGCGGATTTGTCTTTATGGGCATCAGTTGGGACTTCACCTTCTTTCTTTTCTGAAGATGTTTTTGTTACAATAATAGTGGATAATATTATATTATTAACTAATATTGTATTAAAAATGGAGTGCAATTAGCTGGAATGGGACCTTCCCTGACATCTGATGTAAGTACAAAAATGTGTTGAAATGTGTGTTGTGTGAGTGTTTGTGGTTGAGAGTGTACTTATTTGAGAGAAAGCATGTGGATGTGTCTATGTGTGTGTGTGTTAGAGAAAGTGAGTGAGCGTTAATGACAGGAAGTGAGTTATAATCTGTGAGACTGAGTCTCATCAAGTGAGTATGAGTGAGTCAGAGGGAATGAGACTGAGTGAGAAGAAGAGTGACTGCAAGCGAGTGAGAATTATTAAATGTTGAGTGTTAGAGATTGTAAGAATCAATGTGAGTGAGAAAATATAATTGAGTCGGCGTGAATGAATTTAAGTTTGAACGAGTGAGAATGTGTTAGAGTAAGAGATAACACGTGATTACAAGTGAGATTTTGGGAGTGAGTGAAAATAAATGAGTAAGAGCAAGTGAGTGAAAATGAATAGTTACAGTGAGTGAATGAGAATGAGTGCGTATGGGTGTAAGTGACCATGAATGAGAATGTGGTATTATACTTGTGAGTCTGCCATTTGCTTTGGCATAGTGAACCTAATTCTGGTCTCATGGGATTACCTATGGCAAAATATTGGCACTGACAATCCTTGGCATGATAGGCACCTGTGACAAAATACTGGAAGACTGGAGGTAATTCTTGACATAAGGTTAAAATATTGCTACTATCATACTTGAGGTAATTAGTATTTGAGTTGGCTCTTGGCATAATGTTAAATGCTGGTATTGGCAAACTAGAAGTCATTCTTGGCACATAAGGCACCTGTGTAAAAATGCTGAAGTTGGTATACTTGAGGGAATTCTTAGCATGCTGGCACCTATGGCAACATGCTGTTACCAGCACATTTGTTAATAATTGTCATGAGGGAGGACAACTGTGGCATATTAGTGGTGATACCTTGACAAAATGTTAGTCCTGGCATATTGAGGTCATTTTTAACACAAGGGTCACCAGTGATATATGGATGGAATTAATGCCAGAAGTCTACTTCTGGTAATTGTATGTACGTTTTGGGCTATAAATGGCACCAATGACAAAACATTGGCCCTGGGACAATGGAGGTAATTGTTAACATACATGAGCACATTTTGAAAAATCGGGTAATCTCTTGGGCAGTGTCAGGTTTCTTTGGCTTGGTACACCATGAAATGGCTTGAATGATTGAGGAGTGTCCCTTCGGATCCTATTACTTTTTAATAAATGTATGTGAAAGGTGTGCTTTAAAAAGCAATCAATAGACCTATTTTTTAGAAACTTTTCTCTGAGGTAGAAACTTTTCTCTGGGGCAGAAGCCCAAACCCTGTTAGAAGAGGTCTGACACACATGTTTCCTGCAATTTAAGGCTAGTATAACATCCCAGAACTTTCAAAGATCATGTCAGTACCCTAATATAGGCGTTATCTAAAATAGACATGTTTACGTTTTGCGTTGTTAAAATAAACATACATTCATTATGGATTAAGGTCATGTGACATAACCTCCAGGAAAATTGAAGGTCAAAGGTCATATGATGTCAGTTTTGTGACATCATTAAGGTCAAAGGGTATGTAATGTCACCCTGCTACCTTTTATACAAAGAGAACACAGGGGTCTAACGCTACACTATGTGTCGCTTGCTAACCTGGACTCAACTAAGTACTACAAAGTCGGTGCCCTGATCACCCTAGGTAGCCAAAAAATGGAGTGCAAAACCACAACGGGTCTGTGTGCATGAATTCACATGCATACAGTGCCAATTTACTCAATCTCGAAAGCTCGTAGGTGGATAACCATCAAATTGAACTTTGTGATCAGTCATATCATCTGGCTCACCAATATCACGTGAAAGGTCCCTTGATCATCAAGACCATTCAGACACAAAATTGATCGTGGAGCAAAGATGAGTCCATAGGCACTTATGGACGATCGTGCAAAGGCTGATCATTGATGGTGCTAGATTAAGTGAATACGCAGTGCAAACAAAATTGTGGTGAATGTAAAATAGAGTGGAATGTCCTCAAAAATCTTTATTAGGCAAAAGACACGCCCCCTAATTAAAAACAGAACAGTGCAGGCGACAGCAAAAACAAATATCTGTCGTTAAACAAGGCCAACATGTTTCTACCAAACGGGGCAAAAAAGTCCCCCGGATTTCATCCGGGCCTCTGCTCTTAGTGTAATGCTACTGCTTTTAAACGCGCTGTAAATCATATACCAAACACAATTATCGTAGGTTGGATTGAGGACATTCCACTCTATTTTACATTCACCACAATTTTTGTTTGCACTGCGTATTCACTTATTCTAGCACCATCAATGATCAGCCTTTGCACGATCGTCCATAAGTGCCTATGGACTCATCTTTGTTCCACGATCAATTCCGTGTCTGAATGGTCTCGATGATCAAGGGACCATTCACGTGATATTGGTGAGCCAGATGATATGACTGATCACGAAGTTCAATTTGATGGTTATCCACCTACGAGCTTTCGAGATTGAGTAAATTGGCACTGTATGCACACAGACCTGTTGTGGTTTTGCACTCCATTTTTCGGCTACCTAGGGTGATCAGGGCACTGACTTTGTAGTACTTACTTGAGTCCAGGTTAGCGAGCGACACATAGTGTAGCGTTAGACCCCCTGTGTTCTCTTTGTATATCAGGTAGTAAGCTGGGGACCTGAACCAGGAGTGGTCTTTAAATATTTTGATGTCCCTCGGACCCTCTTCCCTCCCTTGTTTGTTATGACTCTGCTACCTTTAGCATTTTAGTGAATCGACATCCATGGACTAAGGGCCTCGTTTCAAATTTGGCGAAAATTGAGCCTGCTGTAAATTAGCAGTGCTCCCACTCTGCCAAACTTATGCTTCACTCACTCTAGTAAGAGTTGAAGGAAGTGCTGTGTTTATACCAGCAGAGCCTCCTCTGGCTCTACCTGTGTAAACATCTCTCCTCGCAGACCATCCACCAGGGGGCCAGCAGGTGACAGTGACTGTCATGCCGCTTTACTGAACACAAAGTGGCCATCACTGATTTTGGCTTTCAATCTTCCTAGTGCTAGGCATGATAGACAAGGACAGGGAACTTTTGGAAGGATCTTCACACATAAGGAAAAAATCCCATGCATTAGGCAATTTATTTTTTGTTCACGGAAAATAATCTCACACTTAGGGAGTTTATTATCTTTAGGCAAATATTTGTCAAATGGCCACTTTAACCATGACTCTTGGTTGTGAAACCTAAAATACGGTGAACAGAGCTGCAGCCGAGGCAGCTCCCTCCACAATACAGAGATCCCTCCAGGAATGCAAGGATCTCAAAATAAGAAGACGGTCCGCCACCAGAGAAAAGGAGATCATGCCCTCTTTGCAGCAAGGGAATGGTGGAGTATTCACAAGGTTCCAAATGACCCCTGAGTAATTTAGAACCTGAGCATCCACAATATAACATAGCATTATCTTTATGTATTAACTTCTTCATGTTAATTCTCACTCAGGAAGCCTTCGGTATGGTCTCACAAAGAAGCCTCCGGTATGGTGTTACAGGTCAACTTAAATCATTCTATACATTGATTACTGAATATTTTTGTAGGATATAGATTCAGCAACATATTTTGTAAATACATTGCTTCTATTGTTTGACAAAAAACAACACTAGAAATAGTGTTATAACTGGTTACTTTGCTTATTAAATGTTGGGGCAATGAGGTTGCCCATAAACAACCCTGCATGCCATGGGCCGGAGGGTGCTAAAATAGTTTGAAAATCATGAACTTTCTTGGGTGAATTGAATGTGGGTGAAATGTACCAATGGCCAAACACTATCAGTGGAAGAGAGAAAAATGTTGTACAGCAACAAAGGGCAAATGATGTCCATTAGTCTCATAGAAGGGGGCGGTGCTTAATTGTGAAGGTGATTGCCACTGGCACTCAATTTTTAAGTCCAGGACCTCATTTTATTCATCATACTTTGATAGAGCAAGAAAGAAATGCAGATGTATAAGAAAGAAGGGGGAATAGAAAGATTGGAACACCATGACTATAAGAGAAAGCATGCACCAACAAGTAATTGCAAGGGTGAGATAAGGAGAGAAGAAGTCAAGAAAGGCTCATGAAGTGGAAACATGTCTAGACATTCGTAGTATTCAATATCCCAGTAATTCAGCAATGCTGGTGGCTGTCTCCTAAGAAAAATCTTGTGTTCCTGCACTTACATTTATCAAATTAAGCAATGAACGAAGGAGAGCGTGAAAGAAATGGAGAGGCAGGCATATTTTGCCTGTAAAACACAGTAAAAAGTGCTAATGTTGCCTTCTGGTGGTGGAAGTGCCAAAGATCCTCATAGGAACCCTCAGGAGAGAAATAAAAGGGAAAGAATGTGTGACTTTGAGAGAGTGAGCGAGTTGCATCATAGATGTTACCATCATATACCTGCAACAGACACAGTTACACGCTTTGGAAAAGAGCTGATTAATAGCTACACGAGCGAGTATTCCATGTAGAGTGGAATAAGAACAGCCTTCTAACATCTGGCGTGGGTTGTATGATGGAACCACGCATGCTGGTTCCAAGCAGTCTCAACAACTCAAGTCTTAACCATGACCATGCCTTTACCACTCATGCCTTTACAACAAAGAATGCATTTTTAAGGCATGTATGGTAAAGAATATCAGTGGTTAAGACTTGACAGGTTAGTCTTAACACCCCAACCCCTGCCCACCCCCTCCCTCTGAAAACCAACCCCTCCCCAGTGCTGAAATCATCCCGGCTTTCCAGTCTTCAAAACTACCCTGCCCTCCTCTAAGACCTAAAAACTGCCCTGATCTGCCCCGAGCCCTGAACTCTATCTACCATCCCCTGTGCCCTAAAAACTACCTCAACCTCCTTGAGCCCTAAAAACTACCCTGCCCCCTAACCCCTAAAATGTATTATGATCCCTGCCCCTGCCCTGAGCCCTAAAACGGCCCCTGCAATCCCCGCCCTGAAACCTAAAACGACCCCCTCACTTCTAAAAAACAACCCCCTCGCCCCAGCCCTGAAAAATAAACTACCCCCAGCCCCAAACACTACCCAAGCCTTGAAAACTACCTCAACCCCTCCCCGTAAAACCATACAAACTACACCCCTAAAACCCAGCCCAGCCCCACCTACCTCACAGCATTACGTCCTCTCCCAATCCTTCCTGCTGATTGCTTCCACCAACCAGCAGCCAGACTGAACACTACCTTAACCACACATAGGCAGGGTTAAGGCATGTGTGTGGTTAAAGCAAGCATGATAGCTCTTACGAAGTTAGAACACTAGTGCCTCTGCCTGCGTTGTTCCGACTGTTTCCCTCTGGCGTGACCTGCAGGTCTCCGCAGGGCCAGCTCAGCCTTTGATCAATCTGAGGTTGATTTATAAAATACCATTCAATTTCGATATTTACTGAGCTTTGAGACGTCAACACTCTGCTATGAATGCCATGTTAAATATAATTTGTCAATATAGGATAGAAAGAGCCAGGTGGGGGAACACTCATTTTTTCTGAGACTGTTTGGCAGAGTATGTGTGTGATACGTAGTGGCATGCAAGCCAATAAATTAACAGGGAGAGCTGAGCCAGAGTCAAGCAAAGGGTCTGACATGGCTCTTAGAGGAATTTGATCTAGCAGTAAAGCTGGTGTTGATTGCCAGTTTTCTGGCTACTGTTGCCAAGTCATTGTGTGCCCGTTTTTTTTGCTGACTGGTACTGGTGAAAACTGACTTTGACTGACCCTGGCCTCAGCTTAACCAGGCCCAGGGCCAGTGCTATGCTGAAAACATCCTTAGAATACAGTGGAAACACCTACATACACAAGGGTACACTATGGGTTAGGGTACAACCTATGGATGGCATGACATCCCCTATAAGACCCTTGTATATATTAGGGCAGGAAGATTGAAACTACCTTTAAGTCCCTAGTATATAATAGGGCATGGCAGTTGAGAGGACAGCAGCCTTTCTGCACTTGCATGTGTGCACTGCTGAAGCCTGATGCCAGTTTAAAAGCAGCCCTGTGTTGCAGGACTGCTTGTAAAGTGCAAATTGTGCCCAAACTCGACTTTGGTGTTTGGGACGCTTAAAATTATTATTTACAATGTTTTGGCATATTAGGTACACCCAGGGCCTCCTCTAGGGTCCTTATAACATGTTTTTATGTGCCCTGGGGCTAGAGAAATTGCACATTTCACTACCCACATTGCAGTAAAGTGTTTCACAAAATTTACTTTTGTGCTAGGAGCACTGTGAAGTGATGATCTGCAATATATTTGCACATTCGGAACCCCTTAAGTCTCCCCTAGGTGTTCCAGGGCGGGGGGGCCTGTAGATGTAGGCAGGGCCCTTATAAAAGATGTTTTAGAGGCCCTAGTGTCAGAAAAATTGCTCAGTTCATTTTCCTTATTGCAGATCCCCAACCACATAGGTTAACATTGCAAGAAGTTATTAAAGAATAACGAATGTCAAGGAACTGTATAAGATATAATTCACAAACTTCCTAGAATGGTATTGATAAATCCAACAATATGGTATTGATAAGATGATAAATAACAGAGGGGGGCAGAGAGTCGTACTGAAAGGAGAAGGGTTCTGCTAAATAGGAATGCTGTGGCAGATGGAAGGGGTCATAAAACATCCTCTTCAAGGAGAGGAGTGGACAGACAGTGTAAGTCAGGTCCAGTTACAGCCCTACCTTTTGAACCCAGCCACATGGCAGGCTTAAGGCAGAAATTTTCGGATGCAAAGGGGAGAGAGACTATGTAAATGAGCCATCATGTGGGCTAGTTTAGTTAGCTCTTCTCTCCCTGCTGGAAGATCAGCCATATTGAATTTTGAGAAATGGTGCTCCCTGGGAGAATATAGTGCCACACTTTGGAGGATATTCTCATTCCCTGCGGTGTTGCCCTGTACCTCATTGGACAGGAATGCTCTCCTGTCTAAAGCAGAGAACTTGGAATAAGTGTCTGAGAGGGGCAGATCCTCTCAGCTCTGCTGCTTGAAACAAGGCCTGGAAGAAGGGTCCATGATGAAAAGTTTGATATGCACTAACCAGGCCTTCTACTCTGAAGACTGTGCCTGCTGCACAATCTGAACTACAGCCCTGTGGACCTAACTTGCTTTAAAGGGACTAAAGAGTGGACTCCCTGCAAGCTATAGGTTAACAGAGCTCCTCTGGAACATCACTACTCAGAATCCTCAGCCTGGAGTAGTACAAGTGGATTTGTAAGGGTTTGGTCCAAGTCGATTGTGGGAACTGAAGTCTCAAATTTTAAACCACCGTCTTGGGTATTCCAGACCCTTGAAGTTATTTTAGACACTTTGGGACCCTCTGGGGAACTTCAGAAAGAAGTTCCAGCAGTTTGGAGCACTTTGGAGCAACTTTGGAAAAAAAGCTCCATAAGTGGACCGACTCTACCTGGCCAGCCAAGCCGGCAACCCTCAACCGTGAGCCAGCCTGCCATCTAGGTTAGTCCTGCTGAAAATCTCCGGTGGTCCAACTTCCAGAGTTTGACCGGGAGTACGCTGAAACCCAATCTGGCAAACCCTCACCAAAGCTGGCCTGGTGAAGAGCAGCAAGAGACCCCTGAATAAAAGCTCCGTAAAAGTTTCTAAGTCTGAACGTAGGAGAGGTGACCGGAACCAACGGCGAGAGTCAAGCTGCCCACCTTCAACCACAAGCCGACCTGGATCACTGGCTCATCCCGCTAGAAAGCTCCAGAGGTCTGACTTCCAGAAGTTTGACCAGCAGCTAGGAGCAAAGCAAGCCAGTGAACACTCGCCAAATCTATACTGGATGAGAGCTTCGAGGGACCCCCGGAAGAAAAGCTCCAAGGAAGTTTTTAAGTCTGAAGGTAAAAACTTTGACTGAGGCCTACCGTGAGGGGGTAAACACCCAAAATATCAAATTTGAAAAATCGACTCTACAGAATATCGAATGAAAAATATAGAGAGGCCGGAATATCGAATTCCCAAAATATAGTTCTAAAGAATATCGAATTTGAGGTAAGAAATATCGATTTCCATAATATCAAATTTAAATATATAGTTTTCCATAATATCGTATTTAGAAATATTGTTTTCCATAATATTTTATTTTAGTGTTATGTATGGTAGTATGTGTGTTAACATTATTTATTATTTTTGTAATGTATGTGTAAATTTTTTAAAGTAATACATTTTAAGTTATTTAATTTTTGTGTAATTTAATTCCTTAGTGGGTTGTGGGTTTATAGAGGAATAGGGTGGGAAGTAATTTATTTGTAATTAAGTAATTTTTCATTTTTTATTTATATGTATTGATAATTAATTGATTGTTAATTGATTCTTAATTGCTAATTATTTTTAATTATGTGGTAATTAATTTTAACACATTTTTTATTGATAATTATGTTAATTGTATTAATGTATTATTTGGAGTGTGTTGTGGATTATAGGGGAATATGGTGGGAAGTAATTTAATTGTAATTAAATAATTAGTGACAATATTGTTGTGTATTGAGAAATAATGTATTGTTAATTAATTATTAATTGGTCATTTTTTAATAATTATTACATTTTTGTTATTAACAATTAATTGGTTGTTAATTAATTAATAATAGGTAATTATTTTTTAATACATAGTATGTATTGGTATTTATAATTAATTAATTATTACATATTTTGTGATTGGGAATCGATTTTAATAAATTTTTATTTGGTATTGATAATTGATTTATTCTTATTTAAATATTAAATCAATACTTTCCCTACTGTTGCACTCTCTAATATAGTATTTTTTACCCTCCCGCTATCCAACGTTTTCCCAACTGATGCACTTTCTAGAGTGGGAATAGTAAATTTCACCTCTACGCTATCCAGCGCTTTGCCTACTGTTGCACTCACTGGAGTGGGAATAGTAATTGTTACCCCTACGCTATCCAAAGCTTTCTCTACTGTTGCACTCTCTGGAGTAGGAATAGTATTTTTTACCCTCCCGCTATGCAAAGCTTTCCCTACTGTTTCACTCTCTGGAGCGGGAATAGTAATTTTTACCCCTACGCTATCCAATGCTTTCACTACTGTTGCACTCACTGGAGTGTGAATAGTAATTTTTACCCCTACGCTATCCAACGCTTTCCCTACTGTTGCACTCACTGGAGTGTGAATAGTAATTTTTACCCCTACGCTATCCAACGCTTTCCCTACTGTTGCACTCACTGGAGTGGAATAGTAATTTTTATCCCTACGCTATCCAACGCTTTCCCTACTGTTACTGTTGAGTGTGAATACTAATTGTATTCCCTTAGCTATGTAATGTTTTTAACTTTGTAATATTTAATGTAGTGTAAATTTCTAATTAATATAAAAAGTATTACTTAAATTATTTATATTATTATATATTGTTTATTTTTATATTTAGATAATAGGTTTATTTGTATATATGTAAATATATTTGTTATGTTTACAATATTTTATAATTAACATTAATATTTATTTTATAATAATATTAAGTAAATATATATGTTAAAGAAATATTTTTCTTTATATTACATTTATTATTTTTATATTTTAAGCTTTTTGCATTATTTTAACTATTTTTTATTTAATTGTGATTATTATTTAATTACTTTTATATTATTTTTAATACATTTAAAAAAATATATATTTTTGTTAACTGTATTTTAACATTCTATATTCTGTACTCAATATTTTAGTACTTACCTGTTTGTAGATAGGCATTCTATATTCTGTCCCTCGATATTTTTGAGTCGATATTTTGGGCAGTCGATATTCTATCCCTCGATATTTAGTCAACGAACCCCGCGAGGGATAGCCGCGCATCGCTCCATCGTGGTCAGACTGAAACTTTGACCTTGTCCCGGTCAAGTGCGAGCAGATGTCCCAATTGGCTGAATAGGTTTCCATGTGCTGTATAGTGCTAAATCTTTCAAAATGTATATTTCCGGTGCCCTACATTAGATTCTTTTTGTTTTGGTGTCATTTTAAAGATACAAATATTTCCTACTTTTAAAAATTGGTGTTATTAAATGCTTTACATACCTGTCATTGAAGTTAAGCATGCCTGCTCGCAGAAATGCTACCAAGGGTTGAGCATGGGAATACTTTTCTAAGACCTATTCTGAACCCTAGACTGGGTCAGGGGCCTTATTGCCTGTGACAGATGTTTATTTGCCACTACTAATAAACCACTCTACAACAGATACACATTGTGCAAATCAGCCAATGGACGTGTATTTCTTTCTCTCTCCTGTTTTCAATAAAAGTTTCATTCTTAGGGGCCGATTCCGATTTCGGTCGGAAGGGCTCCGAACAATGTTCGGAGCCCTTCTGACTGAATCGGAACATGTCGGCCGGATTCCTTTCCGACGGAGCCATTCCGATGGGCTCGGTAGAAATGGAATCCAACTCTGATTTCCGGATGGCTTACAACGGGTTCGGAGAGCCTGTCTGCCAACCGGAAATCCTTCTGCCTCTTTATGACCCAGGGAGTACGATGGCAGTTTTTCACTGCCTTTTCATGTTGGTGTGTCCGGCACGAAAAGAAAGTCGGAAACTGTCTCTGGGGGCCCCCAGCAGGGCCCCCATGGGTGTGAGGCCACCAAATGGCGGCCTGGGGGCACCCATGGTGCCTCTCCGTTCATCCCTGCACCCGGTGGTAGGTACCTTGGGGTGCCGGCCACAGGGTGCAGGGATGAACTGCACCCCTGCATTTCACAGTTGAGGTATGCATTCCGCTCGGAATGCATGCTCCCATTGTGAAGTATACGAGTGCGACTTCGGTCGCATCGTACTTGCAGGGCTGTAACCGACCACAGCAGTTTGGTCGATTACGGCTCCTGACCGATGTCGGACGAACTCAGGTATGTCCGGCATCGGAATAGGCCCCTTAGTCTCAAATTCTTGGTGCAGTAGGGTACAGTGGGGGTGGCTGGCAGAAGCCTCACGAAAGCTCGGCTTGTTAGGGGCTTGAGACCCTAAGAGGAGCTGAGCCAGAGCCAAGCTTCTTGCTCGCACTTTCAGTGGCTCATCCACATTTAGTGCTGTAGTCTCCTGATGGGATACAGAGTGTAACAAAGTCCGCTAAAGGAAACCCCTGATGCTGCGAGTAGAAAAAGGAAGACGTCAATGAGGCACCGCTTTGAGATCGGCCACTTGCAGTATGGTGAACAGGACAAGCAGCCCATGTTCTCATGAGATTAGTTGCTGATTAAGGGAGTGCTGCACTATAGACACTGTTCAGGGAGGCAAAATATGTTTTAGCTGGTCAGAACCTAACTTATGGAAATGACAGCTAGAAAAACAGTTACCAGTTTGAAAAAAAAATATTACGGAAGAGTACCTGTGATAATAAGTAAATTTAGATTAACCGCATTTGCAATAGGGCAAACTCCAATTGAAAGGGAAAACATAATCAATTAACATGGTTTAAAGAATTACAGAATTTGCTAACTCACATGAAATGGACATACGTTTCAAACAATTATCCAGATTACATATGAATACATAGATATTTTGAGTTACCCTTCTCTGAGGGGTATAGTTGTGTGGCACACTAACATGAAACATATTTAAGGAGAATATGTCTCTTGGTGAGATTATGTGTATTCAAACTAGTCTCCCACAGCAAAAGCGCTTGTGAAACGCAGCATTTTTCATACTTTGTGAAATTTGGGAATTCCTGAAGATTAATTTGGTGCAACACATTTTCAATAGAGGTTTATATGGATAGATAGATGGCAAAATGGTTAAGGAATTCTGACTGATGAAAGCACAGATCTAAATTACAATATTCAGGGAAAGTCAGTGAACCGTGCTGCCTTCTATTGCTGAGCATGAGGTAAGGGTGCACCACTCTGGTTGAAAGAGTCAATGCTACAGTGGTGTACGCAGGTGAATAAACAGTGAACAATGATGGGAGTCCACATAGAGCTAAAAAATAAAATGATTTAGTGATCTCAGGGTTTCAAAAAATGACATTTCAGAAAGTGGGGATGCAGGTATTGCTTACTATTTAGCGAATTTTGGAAGCAGTACTCCAAACTCGCTAGTGCCAAGCCTTTCACAGCAATGTGAAGATGGTAAATCGCATAGTACGATCCGTAGGAAAAAAATACGTCCGAATCTTTGCGAACCCTATGAAAACCAAGGGAAAATCTGTATGATACAGACCCTCACGGTGAACCGTACGTATTCTTAAACATGCTGTACGACCCGACAAGTACGATCCGGACCGGGACCGAGAACGCGATTCGTACTGTAAACGTCATATGGGCAATTCGTACGGAAAGCCACACATTCACATACGCACTGTACCCCTGCAATCATGGGGGTACGCACCGTACCCCTATGCTCTGTACCCTTACGCACCATACACCTATGCACTGTACCCCGATGCACCGTATCCCTACGCACCACACACCTATGCACCGTACCCCGATGCACCATACCCCTAAGCACCGTACCCCTACGCACCATACCCCTACGCACCGTACCCCTGCAATCATGGGGTGTACTTGTGTACCCAGGGGGGTCCGTTTTGCACGCTATTAGAGCCGAAATCAGCTTTTATGGACATTTTAAACTCCCCTAGAAAAAGATTTGTACCGAGTGTTGACGTAACGAATCGCACTTGCTGGGTCGGAAAAAGCTGCTTCAATCCGTATGGACGTCGCGTACTCCGTGCTCCGAATGCGATTTGTATGTATCCTTAACCCCTTCCATGCTCATGACGAGCTCAGCTCGTCATGCAGTACAGTGCTCCTGTGCTCATGACGAGCTGAGCTCGTCATGACCACACCCGTTTTTATTGCTGTCCAGCACAGCAGAGGAATATGTGCAGCAGCCATGTGGTTAAGTCGTATGGTCTTTCGTACGATTCATACGGAGATCTGATTTGGGTTCGGATCGTACTTCATCGTACGTACGGGGACGTTGAAGGTGTACGATTCGTATGGGAAAAATGCTCCGTACGGCTATTCGTAGGGGATTTTATCGCTTCGGAATCGACCCCAGAGTGTTGGCTCTTTTTGAACTAAAACTTCACTTGCATGAGGAACGCACTATGCAAGTGTTGCAACAAACTTAATTTCACAGCAAGCCATGAACTGTCATGTATTATGATGATGCAGCACCCTCGGATTTCTGAGTATAACTTCTCTCATGTCGCACAGCACCTTGGCTAGGCAATCGCGACTTAGTTCCTTCAGCCAGAACCTTGCTACAGAATCTGTAATTTCCATTGTTAAAGATCAGTTGCTTCCTATGATTGGATTGAAGGATGTTGAAACCACAGATAAGTATTTTTGGAAGTCGTACTGAATATGGAAACAAACTTTCTGAGCATTTATTTTTATTCTTATGATGCTATGGGTTTCATTTTACTAAACGATTTCCTTAGGACTAAACAGGAAGGACTATTAAGCTAAGACTGTGTATTCATGTTATGCATATGTGTAAAATGATAAAGTGCTAGAGTTCTACTATGATGACACAAATTTCTAGATAAAAAATAGCAGAATATTTATTGTGCTAATAACCTTGCAGTGCTACATGAGTCAAGTAGAAACTATGAATTATCTAACATTGAAAGTGCATAGTAATGAAACATGAGGTACTCAGTCTATTCACAGGGAAAATGTTAAGTGAACATATATTTAGGGTACTCATTATTTGTATGTTTAGTTTCACGAATTGCATGTTTCACACCAAACTATATAGAGTTGGTTACACAGATGTATTACTAAGGTAAACCCATTCCCTATTAAAGGTAAGTGCAGAACTTTCATAGCAAGTTAAAAAAGATCCCTTTTGCCGTTAGATATTCACTACAGTATCTGCACATCCCTGATCAGCAGGAGTGATGACTCAGAGTGCTGGAGTCCTGCATCTCTGCAGTGTCTGTTATCCCATTCCCATTCCCATTTGCTGTATCCACCTTTGTCACTGATATTCCTGTGTATGTGGTCATTAAAAAGCGTGGTTAGAGATGGATGACTGCATCACTTATGTTGGATTCTGAGTGCCAAGGTAGTCATGATACTTATGGTGGTACAGTGACAGAGAGGCCTTAACTGGCCACTTCAATGAAACTATCATAAACAGATGATTTGAAAGGACGCGTTAGGCCTGGCAAAAGATCTTTTGCCAGGTCGTACAGGCTGTGCAGAGCTACCAGAGGTTTAAGCATAGGCTAATTTAGTGACTTTTGTGGTTTTGTGGTTAAAACTGACAGGAATTGTGGTTGTTGCTTGAGAATGGTTTCAACCCCATCAATTAACAAACCAATTTCTTATGCTGTTAATTTCAAATGCTCAACCTTCCTAATAGAAAAACACTGTGGCTCAATCTACTCTGACTGTGCGTCCAGAGTCTTCAATTCTCTCCCTTCAGTTGCAGGCATTTTTGATTCAATCGCAAGATTAAAACTTGATGTTGTACCGCTTATTCTCAACAAATACACTGGATCTACCTAACAGCCTTGAATTTTTCTTGGTGTACACTTTCTTCTGTTATAAGCTACCTCACTTCGACATTCACCTTCTTTTGACCCCACCTTCTGTTTTACCTGTATTTTCCATTATCTTCCCAGTTTTATCAGAAACTACCTGTTTTCCTTGTACCCCTCAAGTTTTCCCTAACTACCTTTCTGATTTAATACCGTATCTTACTCCTGCCCTTACTTTTAATGATGATCTGTTTTGCTCTTCACTTCCTTCTTCTAATGATGTCCTGATGTTACTCCAAAATGCTATTTAATTACCTGTTCTTAGGTTCACACTATATGTAATCGTCACTGATTCTAAGGTGTCTGGTTACTGCACCCTTTTCAAGAGGCTTGTATAGTTCCCTTTCACATTGGTGGCTTTCTCTTTTTCTGTACATTTGTTAAATATGGTCTTGAAATTATAATGGTACATCTTTATATCTATTTATTCCTAATTGAACTCATTAACGTTTCTCTGTAAAGGTGTTCTAATGCCTCTGGGCCATGTTCATGTTATACAGAACTGCAAAAAATGCAATAAATACATTAATGCTGTGACTAAGAGTTAAGTAAGTCATTTGTTTCCGGCCCACGCATTCCACATTCCTTTGTATATCTAGCCTACTCAATGAGTAAGATACTTTCTTTTGGTAACACTCTTTCTGTCAGATACTCTTTCTAATTGCAAATCTCTCACCTTTAGAATATTCCTAGGTGCCAGACTGGGTCCATATTGTTACAGCAATGCTTCTTGTGCGCCGGTTGATGGTTTCACAGTGATTTCATAAGCGGCAGAACCGACCCCCCTGCGCGCAGATGTAATTTTCCCAATCTTTCTCCTTCCAGGCCCTCAGGCTTGGAGTACTTTGAACAAATTGCAGGTGACAGTATGCCAAATCTAACGTGTAACTTTATTATGATGTTTAAGAGTTCTCTCCACGTAATGGGAAGGTGAGAGTGATCTGCCTTTAGATAGAGAATCCACCAGAAAGAGCGTTAACGAAGGTAAGTAATTAATTTCTCTGATGCACACTTCTAACTTGAGATTCCTTTTGTCCACTCACATATCATACAGAGGTGATGGCTCTAACAAAGACATTTTGTACATCAGAAGCTGTGGTTCACAGGCTTGAATGGAATGTAAATAATGAACATCAGGGCTAAATTTAGGCCCCATTGAGGCATGCCAAAAGGTTTTGAAGGGAACATATGCTTCAGGCCCTTCAAATGCATCACACCAGTGATTTAAAAAGAGGGCTTGTCATGCTAACATAAAAAGATAAAAGATTTAAAGTACTTGCAAGTAGTACTTAAATGTACCCATTGCCTGAGTATACTGGGACAACAACAACAAAATAACAACAGCACATCAGATAGTTTGGCATGCACGTTCCTATATGATTTAAACATGCAGCAAATATTTGCCAGTATACAGCAAAGATAGATTTTGTGGACAGCAATCTGGCCGCCAGAATGGTATCTACAATTTAAGACCGCATGTTAAAAAAAATTAACTGCAACTGCTCAATTTCCATGCATGGATCAGGAGGTTGAGGAAGATCTGGGCACCACACTCCTTTTGCCCAGTCTGGGACATTACAATGGTTTTGGCCCAATTCATCCCGACTTTCCTCAGAATTTGGGACAGTCAGTGACAAGAATGTGTATAGGAGTCCCATATCCCATTGCATATAAAATACTTCTCTCTTTAGAGGGCCCTCCAGAGTTCAAAAGCTGTGACTGTGCATTTTCAACAAGGGCAAGCAGGGTGTACCCCACTGATCGAAGAGGCCCTATACCACCTCAGGATGGAGATGACACTTGTGGTCCTTCAGCCTATTCCTGCTAGCATTCAGGGACCCCACTAGGTGGTTGACTGCCAGAAAGATATATTGCATATATTGCTAATCTAGCCACCACCAGAAGCATAGAGCCTCCTCTCACCAGACCCAGGACCCTGTAATGTTGCACCAGTGACGTAACTGACAGTTTGGCAGCTCCCAAGTGTAACCGCAGGTGTGTTCTCAAGTTGTTCCCCGCTACGCAGGTGTAAGTGGGGTAGGCCCTGGGCCTTATAGGGCATAACTAATAAATGTGCAGCCGGGCAGGCGGGACTACAGAGTCCACCTGCTCCAGGACCCATGACAACCAATTCATGGTCTCTTCGTCCTTTGTTATAGGACAAATCATGTGCACCTTCCTAGTAGGTGCTGTTCTTCGGCATTTGCCGACATATCGTTGGGGCCCGACATAAAATTTGGTGATGTAGGTGGTTGTGCCCTCTGTCGTTGTCTGCTGTCGGCTGTGAGAACCTGTGTGCAGTGGTTGCGTGCTTCCTCGGTGGTGCGCACTACACGTGCCACACGGGACCATCTATTCAAGAGCACTCTCCTGATCAGGCCTCCAGCTGTACCTGTCCAGCATTCTTGCTCAAGATGCTCCTCCATCTGTTGTCCAGCAGCCAAGGCCCTCTTTTTTCATAGCACACCCTCAGCTATAAGCTTTCCAGCAGCCAAGACCCAAATTGCCAAAGCCACATCCTGAGGAGAAAGCTAGCCCCCGTCAGTCACCCATACCCACACCCCAGAGAAGCGCACGCTCTCGATCATGGCGTATATCCCTCCCATTGAGTCATTCATCATAGAAGGAGCCCCACCTGTACAAGCACCCAGGTGGAGAGACTAGGTGGTGAGAGTAGAGTTATAGTTTGAAGCCACTGAGGTAGAAGATGAAAGGAAAAGAGCCATGCTACTACATCTAGGCGACAAGGCCATTCACAGAATCTCTAAAATACTCACTGAAACGACCCCAAAAACACATGTGACCTTCAAAACGGCACTCAACACATATTTCAAACCAATGGCTAACCAGGACTATGAAAGGTTCATGTCTCGCCAAGCCAGACAACAGGCAGAGGAGTCCATCAACATGTGCATTCGTCAGTATGTGGTCAGTTAATTTAAGGGGGCACATCAACAAAACTTTCCGAACAGATCCCACAAGAATCAGGCAAATAACTTGCAGATATTTTAACAATGGGTAGGACCATGGAATTATCCAAAGCCTGTGCTTCCCATACAAAAGCTGCCCTACAGAACCCCATAAAGACCCAGCCTGTCAATGCCATAATGAAGACAGGGAGGTCATCACCACGATACTGCGGGTCCTGGGCTGTCCGATGCATCGCCCAGTGAACTGCCCTGTAAAAAGCGAAAAGCGTGCAGGGTGCGGAAAATCTAATCACTTTGCAAAAGTGTATCAATTAAGCAAAGGCTAGGCGCCCCGCACCACTGTAAACACTGTGTTCACAACGCATGACCAGCACAGCAACATGGATGACATTGAAGACGCCAAACACATAATTAACTCTGTTTTTAGAATAGAAACTGCTTTGCAATCTCAGCGCCACCTACCACAATGCCAGATACAGGTGGGAGTACAGCCTACCAGATTATACAACCCCCCCCAGAAAATTGCCATAAAAGTTTTGCTTATGGACAAGACAAGCCCTTACTCACCAGTGGGAAATTCTAAACGCCCATTGCTCATGGGCCTCAATCCCTGGACTCACTCATCTATGTCACAGAGGAAGACCATGGCATGCTGCTTGATGCTGCATTGCAGAAGCACTGGGGATAGTCATGTTTGCTTTAGGAAGGAGTCTCACACATATGTTGGAGTTCCCAGAAATGTTTAACTCTACCATTGATGAACTGAAAGGGGAGTTGACAGAGCGTGCTGTTTTTCAGAGGTAGACCTCAGATCTGGCTACCACCAACTCACCATGGCAGAGGAGTCAAGGTGCATCACAACCCTTTCCACCCATGTGGGCCTGTGGCACTAACAAAGACTGAATTTTGTTATCTTAAGCGCCACTGAGGTGTTTCAGAACACTATTCGGGGGCTCCTGGTAGGCCGGCCCAGAATGGTGAATGACAAAGATGACATTTTGGTGTATGCGAAGTCTATACCAGAACACAATACCTGCCTGCTGAGTGTCTTCCTGTGGATATGAAAGTCGAGACTCACTCTCCATCAAAGCAAGTGTGAGTTCCTCAAGCAATGACTAAACTTTTTCTGATACACCTTCTCAGTGGAGGGTGAATCGCCAGACCCTGAAAAAGTATGTGACATCAAAGTAGCAACCCCGCCCTCCACTGTGTCTGAAGATCACAGCTTTCTGGGCATGGTCAATTACTGTGGCGGCTTTATAAAGGATTTGACCACCCTGACACAACCGCTCAGGGATCTCACCAAGTGGGCGACACTATGGCATTGGGGGGAGAAGCAAGAATGGGCCTTCCAGGCCACTAAAGATGCTTTCTCGTCCGACACCACTCTCATGAACTTCAATCTATGGAAGGAAACCACGATTGAGGTAGACACTGGTCCGAAGGGACTAGGGGTTGTGATGATGTAGCAGCCTGAGAAAGACGAGAGGATGCCAGTAGTGTTTGCGATTCGATCTCTTACTGAAACTGAACAACGGTACTCGCAAATTGAAAAACATACACTGGGGGTGCTGGCACTACCATCTGTATTTCTATGGCCACAGTTTGCAGTCACCACAGATCACAAATCGAAAAGTCAACTATAGGACCACATTTGCCCGGTCCAATATCATCCGGGCACAACCAATACTGCAGACTACCTGTTAAGGCATCCCCGAGATGCCACCACGGAAGAAGCACACAAGACCAAAGAATATGTGATATTATAAATAACAAGAGCAACCCATATGTCCTTGTAAACTGGGTAAGTACAGTCGTACTGGAAAAACAGCGTTCACAAGGAACTCATTTAGAAAATATAGGTAACAATTGTGTGGCAATTAGAATAATTGCCCTGCCTAATGGCCATTAGGCAGGGCAATTAGGCAGGGCAATTATTCTAATTGCCACAAAATTGTTACCTATATTTTCTAAATGAGTTCCTTGTGAACGCTGTTTTTCCAGTACGACAAAGAATATGTGAGACACATTGCCGATCACTCCCGTCCCTTGCCAATCTCGGTGGAGAAGATATGCCAAGCCACTGTTCAAGATGAATGTCTGCAAATAAAGTTGTGAGCAGTTCCAAGTGGCTAGTGGCATCAATTTAAAGATCATTGGGACCTGCACACCCCAAAGACCCAACGCATCCTGGAAAGCCTATACCAAGTATGTCATGAAGCTACCTACAAACCCTGATGGCAGTCTCTTGGGCAGACATTGTCTTGTTATTCCCAGCATTCTCACTAATCAGGTCATGCAACTCATCCATGCTAGCCACCAAGGAATGGTCAAAACCAAGAATCGACTGTGCACATTATGGTTCCCGCTCATGGACGAGCAAGTGGAGACCTTGGTAAGATCCTGCCATTTGTGCCAGGCCACTGGAGGACCCCTTTCTCCCGCCCCTGTGGTCAGGCGGAGAAGATCCCAACAGCTGTGGGTGTTCACTTGCCTAGATTTCGGAAGCCTGGCAGATGAGAGATATGCAATGGTAATCATTGACAATTATTCCAAGTACCCCGAAGTAGAAATTATTGTCCCTCAAGGAGTTCATGAGGTACTACCTAAATGGGTAAAAAGCCATGGCCACACATGGTTTACTCCGAGAACTGGGAAATGATAATGGCCCACCGTTTCATGGACAAGAGGTGACTGCGTAACTACAATCACTTCACATTATCCACAAGAAAATTACCCCTCATTGGCCACAAGCCAAAGGTGAGGTAGAACATTTCATGAGGACTTTGAACAAAGTCATAAGGATTGTACATGCCAATCAACAGCCTTACGGGTGGGCCATCTACTCTTTTCTCCGTGAGTACTAGTACCAACCACCTTATTTTACCATGGGGCAACTGCGTCGGCTGGCACGGATTGGAGGTAGGGGGGATGGGGTGCAAGGGCTAAGGACGCAGGAGGTAGGGGTGCGGGCGGGAGGCAGGGAGGACGTGGGGGAACCAGGAATAAAACTATTAAAATAAAAACTTAATTTATCATTGCTTCCTCGCCTCACTTTGTTTCAGTGCTCAGGTGCTGACTGGGGGCCTGGGCATGTTCTCCACGTATTTTGTAATGCAGCTTGCATGGAGAACATGTGAAGTGCACAAGACTCTTTTGGGTGGCCTGAGATGGCCGGCCAAGCAGTCACTGGGCACTTTGGATGGTGCTACCACTCCTCCCTTGCCCCCACACTCTTATGTGAAGCTGCGGGCAGAAGTAGCAGAAAATAAAATGATATTAACGTGAGTTATTATAATTTTATTTTCCCTTAGTTTCACTGCAAAAAGAAGTGGGGCGGCGCTCCTCTGCCTTAGAGGAGGAGCCGCCAAAAATTCTAGGCTTGTTGGTGGGAAATGAATAAATTGATTAATATAGATGGGTGAGAACAAATTGAGGGAGAAAGGAAGTATCATCAGACGGAAATTCGAGGAGGAGCTGGAGGTAGGGCTAGGAGATGGGGGAGGGGATTAGAGGGTGAGGTTTTCTTACCCACAGTGCACTACAAACCTCAAATTTTGTCTAACATCACATATTTTCCTAAACTTTCTATGAAATAAATGACAGGGACCTGTAGGTATATAGAAATATACAACATTTGTCACCCATACAACATTGTCACACTTCTCCCGATAAAAATAGTCCCTCTCTTGTTATTCTGGGCATAATGCCCAAATGCCCTATGCCAGGGTGGACCTCTCCCAACTCTTTGTTTCATATCCCTGCTGCCTAGTGGACTTTCTACCAGTATGTGGAGCAGATTTGGGACAGACCCCTGCCAAAGCCCTGCCACATATGCCCTAAAGCAATGTTGAGTGAGGAAGTTGGGTGAATATTATCAGAAAACTCAGATTTTCAGCAGAGGTTAAAGTGATGTTATAGTTAGGTACTATAATTAGATCCTACTTTACGTTAAGAAAAATTCAAAAAATGTACTAAAACAAAAATATGTTCTTAAGTGATGTAATCAATGGGGTAATTTAATGTCATGCATGATGTGATATGTAAGGTCATAGGTGGCACAAGTTCTAGTTAGCTCAGTAAACTATACCTGGTGAATGTCAGTAGTTTTATTTAGTTTTTATATTATTAACACCTATCTATAGCGTAACTTCAATCTTTGGTTTTATCTATCTATCTATCAATCTATCTATCTATCTATCTATCTATCTATCTATCTATCTATCTATCTATCTATCTATCTATCTATCTATCTATCTATCTATCTATCTATCTATCTATCTATCTATCTATCTATCTATCTATCTCTCTATCTATCTATCTATCTATACATAGGTAGTTATAATTAGGACCTAGTTTCCATAGCAAGAGCATTGTTTGACTTGCTTACAACTTTGGTGCTGTTTGACGAATCTTAACGGAATTTTCCAAATAATATTGACCTCCTGTTTCTAGTTGTGCATTAAAAATTTCAGGGTGATTGGTCAAGCGGAGGCTGTGAAAAATGGGGTGGTCAAAAAATTGTGTTTCCTATGTTAATTCCCATACAGATTTTAGACATAACTATAGCCAGAACTGCTGAAAGGAATTGCACCAAATTTGGCAGAGAGGTTGCCCTTGGTCCAGAAAGAGCCCCTTTTGTGATTTGGTGTGGATCTATTCAGTAGTTTTTAAAATATTAAAGGAAAACAAAAACATTTGTATAGGTAGAGTCGCAGACCTTTTGCGAATCCAACAGATCTAATGCTGAGATCTGATTGGATGCTAACACTCCAACCAGAAAGTATTGGCAGCCATTTTGGACTCAGTTGAGCCTCAAACAAAAACGTAAAAAAAAGAGAAGGGGGTAAGTTAGGAATTCCCTGAACCCTCGACCTGGTGGTGGAGCACACAGGGACCCAGCCAGGGCCCCATTTTTTTTTTTAATTTGTTGTGCCGTAAATCGCAAAAATGTGTTAATCCCCACGATTAAAATAAAAAAGCATGGTCTCCTCCGCTTGTTTCAGTTTGAGCCCACAGGTAGGCCAGGTCCTGAGGACTTATTTTATATATATTATGGGGAGGGAGGAGTATGCGGCCCCCCCATTGCCAATATCTGCTCCAGAGATCACCACCTCCCAAGGGCCAGGTGAATGTTAAAATATGTGAAGGGGAGCTGCACGCCCCCACCATCTCTAGGCCTTTCATGGCCCCGGGGACCACTGCCATGCTGGGGCATGCCCTCCTTTTTGCAGCGTTGGAGGCTGTGTGACCTCCACTCCCGGGCCGGTTTCAGCCTCAGGCCCCCCTCTTGGAGACATTATTGGCACTGGGGAATGCCAGCCCCCAAGGCTGGCATCCTATGTCCCGGGGTGGCCACCATAGTTGTTTGGTGGTACTTGGTGGGTGCTTTGACAGCTCCCACCAAGCAGAAAGCTAACAGTAATTCCACTTCTAATGTGAAGGAGCAGAAAAACTGCTCCTGCTTGCTAAGAGCAGATTTGTTTACCTGTTTTCCTGACTGCTGTCACGTTGGTAGGCAGACAGATGAAAGATTGCTCCTTCATGCAGGGAGTACCATGGGGGCATTGGGACTCCCCACACGACTACATTTTCTGTAATACTGTAGACTCTGGTTGAATAAACTGTCCAGTGAGGCTCTGTTCTGGCCCTAATGCTCATTTCACAAAAATTAAACCTCAACGGTGAGCACTTAGAAATATAAACAAAGCAGGTGCCCCAGTTGAAGCTCCTCTTCTGTAAAGGACAAAGGATGCTAACTTCCTGGGCTTGCTGAATAAAGAAGCAGGTGAGGTTTTGTTCTGGCCCACTCATTTGTACAGGTACTGCCACATCCACAGAGACACTCAGACATCCACTCACACAATCATTCAGCTACTCTCACATCCACTCATAGACCCATACAGCTACTCTCTCACCCGTACAGTCACTCATGCACCCACTCACAGACCCACATAACCACTCACACACCCACTCCCCCGCACACTCCCATACAGCCTCTCGCAAACCCACAAAACCGCTCACACACTCATATAGCCACTCACACACCCATTCACAGACCCAAAAAACACTCAAATACCCACTCACAGACCAATACAATTCCTCACACACTCACATGACCATTCACACACCCACTCACAGACCCATACAGCATCTCATGCACCCACAAAACATCTCACAGACCCATATAACCACTGACACATCTACTCACAGACCCATATTGCCACTCACACACTCACTCCCTGACTCACAAATCCACTCACACACCCACTCACATACCCTAAAAACTGCTCACACACTCACCCATACAAACACTCACATACCCAAACACAGACCCATACAGTCACTCGCACACTTACTAAATCTAAATCCAGTAATTGTAAAATGCAAACTACTCACCCCTAAGGATCCCAAGGTACGAGGGGCCGTCTGGGTGATTAAGTGAGCCATTGCCCAGAGTCACATGGTGCTGAGCCAAACTGCTGCCAGGGATCAAATCATGAGCCTTGCACTCCAGAGTCAGCTGCCCTGGCCACTGTGCCACACCTCTCCCACTCACCAACCTATAAAGTCACTCACTCACCAACTCTCAAAGGTTACAGGTTACAATTAGGAAATACAATTTTTAAAACCTTAGAAATTCACGGAAAAAAACAAATCTAACAGTGACTTTATAGTTAGGAAATAGCTTTAAAAAACCATAGAAATTCACTGAAAAAACAAAGGTTACATGGATATTCTAGTTAGGCTAAGATTTCACACGTACAAAACCATAGAAATTCAGCAGCTATAGTTAACTCAGCAAACTATAACTTATATCCCAGCATTGCACTGCTTATGACCTCACATATCACATCACTCATGACATGGTCAGTGACATCACTCATGACATATCCAAAAACATCACTGGTGAACTCACTGATAGTGTCATCCACAGAACCACTCACACACTCACTCATACCCCCATGCAACCTCTAATACACCCACTAACACATTCACACGCCCACTCTCATATCCATTCTTAAACACGTACAATGTCTCACACACACCCTCACTCATCCATAGAGCCTCTCAGGCACTCACTCATTCACTCATAAATCCATTCATACAACCACTAACTCACGATACAGCTACTCACACAACCACTCACTCACACATACAGCCACTCAAGTCAAGTCAAACTTTATTGTTAGATTAATTAAAATCATTACAAAGTGCAAAGTGCTAGTTCAAAATTAGAACTATCATTTGAAGAAAATAAGTGCAGTAAGCAAGGTGTAAATGCAATAGGGAACAATCAGTTACTTTTAAAATATGTACTTTAAAAGGAGAATGTGGTTTGTTAAAATGATAGATAGCAGTTAAAATGTGTGGGTACAGTTAAAATATTCCAACGTACTTGAAGTTAGCTTGTAAAAAGGAGTGTGGTTTGATTTTTGTCCAAGTGACAGTTAAATAGCTGTTTTCCTAGTTATGGCCCCCTCGACTCAATTGAGGTATTTTACTGTTCGGGATATTGTTTTCTGATCTGCTATGTTCAAGCAGGCCAATATGGCTATCCTGCAGGCAGTAGAGGCCCGTTGCGGGAGAGCCGTGGGGTGGTGGAGAGGGGAGGGGGAAGGGCAGGGTGGGGGCAGTAAACTCTGGTCACGCCCGACCGGAGTAATGTAAACATATAAATAAATAAAACAAATGTCATTGCGCACGCTGAAACGCCAAATGCGTTTCAGCGCGCAATGAAATTTGTTCACAGCTCAGCACCATGTGACTCTGGGCAATGGCTCACTTAATCACCCACACTGCCCCTCCCCCTCTATGCCCCACCACCTCATGGCACTCCCGCAGCGGGCCGCTACTGCCTGCAGGAGTGCACCTCTATCTGGTTCCGGAGAGGGCACAGCCAATTATGACATAGGCTTAGAGTAGAATTGCAGAGGCAGAAGATGTGCACCAAGTTCGTAAGGCCACAAAGTCGATATGTAGTTTTTCCTTTTGCCCTTAGCCAGGGTGAGCTGTACATGTAGCCACTTACACAAACACACACTAACCCATACAGCTGCTCACACACCCAGTGTTTCACCCATACAGCCACTCAAACATTCACTCACTCATAGAGCCTCTCAACACAGCTCCTCCCTTTGCCATACAACCACCCACACAACTACTTACATAGCCATTCACACCCCCATACTACCACTCATACACCTACTCAGCTACTCACAAAGACGTTCAAACTCTAATACAGCCACTCACTCACTAACTCACTTAACCAAATACCCACTCAAGCAGCCAGTCATTCACCCATACTGCCACATGCACATCCAGTCAATCACTCTTACAGTCACTTGCAGATCCAGTCACTCACTCATACAGCCACTCAGTCACCAATTTAGCCACTCACACACTTACTTACCCACTCACACATCGCTTCACTTACCAATTCAATGACTCACACAGTCACTCACTCATGCATAGAGCTACTTGCTCACCCATACAGCCACTCACATACCCATATAGCCACTCAAACACCCATTCACACATGGATACCCAGTCACATATAGCCACTCACATAATATATGTTAGAATGAGTATCACTCATTAGTAGTACACATAGTATACTCATTTAACTTTTGTAGTAGCTTAGTATATGTGTTTAATACTCATAAACGTTTAGAAAATACTCACAATCACTGCATGATGTCGTCAGTGATGTCATGAGTGATGCTGTTTGAGATGTCATGAGGGATGTCATCAGTGTAGTAACTGACCACGTCATGAGTGATGTAATATGTGGGGCATAAGCAGTGCAATGCAGGTGTATAAGTTATAGTTAGTTCAGGTAACTATATCTGCTGAATTTCTATGGTTTTATACGTGTGAAATCTTAGCCTAACTAGAATATCCATGTAACTTTTGTTTTTTTTCAGTGAATTTCTAAGGTTTATTTAATTCTATGTCCTAACTGTAATGTCCCTGTAACCTTATGACCACTGAGTAGTTATAGTTAGGTCAGCGTTTCCATGGAAAATGCATTTTTCTGCTGGCAATAACTGTATCATCATTTGACGGATATTTCACAAAACTTTCCAAAAAAGTTCTCATGTTTGCCTAATTTGTGCATGGAATGTTTCGAGGTGATTCGTCAAGCTGGGACAGAGAAAAAAGGGGTGTGCCAAAACTCAAAATCCCATGCATTTTTAATAGATTTTCCTAAGGAGGACTACAGCAAAAACTGCTGAACAGAATTTCACCAAATTTGGCAAGAAGCTAATCTGCAGAGTGTTATTTTTGTGATTTAATGTAAATCCGTTCGGAAGTTTTTGAAGAAATTAAGGTCTAAAAATAATTCTATATCTGTAGAGTGGGTCCGCGAGAGGCTCACGAGAGTCTTAAAGGAACCCCAATTCATAAATAGAGTGTTTCGATTGGCCGAAGGTGCTTTTTTTCCTTTGGGCCATCTTGCTCTGTGGGAGTCAGACTCCTGTGAGAGAAGCATTCTGATTAGCTGCCAATAAAATGAGAACCTTTTTTACTGGCAGTCATTACAGTAATCGAGGACTCAGTCCCCTTTCCTGAAGTAAAAATGTAAATATGATATAAAGGGGTAGGGTAGTGATACCCTGGCCCGCAGGCCCATTGTGGAGATTCAGAGGGAACACCCCTGGGGCCAAAATGAAAATAAAAAAGGCGTTTTTTGCTGTGATTGTAGCGAAAACAAAAAACAAAAATGGCAGCTGCGATTAATTAACATATGTTTGGGGAGAGGGCCTGAGTAGGGCTCCCCTCCTCTTGCCCATTTTGGGACTTATGTACCCCTTCCTGTGGGGTTGGGTATATTTCTTATGGGGAGGCGATGCATAGCCCCCCTCTCAAAAACATTTTCTGTCAAAGGGACCCCATCC
Source organism: Lissotriton helveticus (assembly GCF_964261635.1). Taxonomy (NCBI): domain Eukaryota; kingdom Metazoa; phylum Chordata; class Amphibia; order Caudata; family Salamandridae; genus Lissotriton; species Lissotriton helveticus. The sequence goes on from NC_136061.1 coordinate 908,373,142, forward strand.
CCCGGGGCCCTATTTATTAACAAACTGGCGGGGACATGTGGCCCCCCTCCCCAGACTGTTTTTAGCCCCAATGACCCCATCCCCAAAGACCCAATGTGTTTATTAAGGGGAGTGGAGTGCTCAGCCTCCTTCCTGAGCCCTTAAATAGTTCCTGGGGACCCGATCCCTGATGCCGGCTCACATATTGTGTCTTGGGGAGCCCACCTTCGGGACAAAGAAGTAAAGAAGTTTTCCTGCCTGCACTAGTGCGGCCAGGAAAATATTTATTTGCCCCTGTCTGGCGGGCATTTTCAAATCTCCAGCCAAACGAGAGCCAGCACAAAGCCTGCTCCCAGTGGGCAGGAGCCTTAAAAATGTTCCTGCTAGTTGAGAGCAGACTTGTATTCGGGTTCCTTCTTGCACTGATGCAAGATGGAAACAGAAGAAGATATTGCTGCTGCTGTAGGGAGCAGCATACGTAGATGCTCCCTAAGGGCGGTAGCAGTGCCGGCTCCTGTGCCTTGAGGGACTCTTCCCATGTCCCCCAAAGTGTGCAAGGTGGGTTCCCTGATGTCACCATTAGCTGGACGCAGGCTGTAAAAAATTAGGTAGGAAAGGAATATGGTTGTAACCCGCCACTATAAACTATAAAGCAAAGTAACACACTCATTGGATGATGTCATCAGTGATGTCATCAATGATGTAGTTTGAGATGTCATCATGTTTTATATATTATGTCATAGAACATGCCATGAGTGATTTAATATGTGAGATTATAACCAGCACATGCCGGGGGCACAAGTTATAGTTAGTGAAAATATATATAATTCAAGTCTACAACGTGCTCACAAGCCCAAGCCATGGTGGCAGTGGTGGACGTATCGGTGTGAGAACTCAAACATCTCAAACTATAACTTTCCAAATCCAATTGATGGAAAACATGCACTCCATGACAATGACACATGACTCCACATTGCAGCCCGCAGGTACTTTCGAATCGCTTGTGCACGACTTTGCATCACAAGCCACTTGCCTATAGCATCCTCAGTGGTGACACAGGACCCTGCATTGCAGTCTCACAGCTCATTAGAACCATCACTGATGATGCATCCTCAATTCAGATTCTCTCACCAGTCTGCAACCAGGATTTAAGGTGGTTTGTTAGGTGGGCCTTACTTGGTCCCTGTTTTTGGCTGCCTGCCATCGTGGTCAGCCTGAACTTGAAATGTTGTCCCGGTCCGGCACAGCACGATAACCACAGTTGACACTTTGTGCTTTTAGGCACTCTTTTCACTAAAATCTTTCAAATTGTATATATATTTTTCTTGTGTTGTGTGTTCACTTTATTAATATTTAAATTGCTGCATCATTACTTTACACAGTGCCTTTTTACCAAGCTACCAGAGGTTTAAGCACAAATTAAATTGGGGTTTGCTTGGGTTTCATCCTGACAGACATTGTGGTTGCTGCCTGAGTAGGCCCCCCTCTCAAAAAGTAACCCAAATTCCACCAAAATATATATATACTGGACTACGGCATCCAGAATGCCAAGTGCAGACACGCCCATGTAGGCGGAGCGATGAACTATAAATCACCTGCGAATACCCGTGAGCTGTTTTCCTGCCCCATAGCCAAGCCGCTGATCAAGGGGAAACCCTCGCCGAAACACGTATGGCGATAATGGCTGCAAATATCGTGATGGAAACTGGTGTCAACTTGCCACTACCAGATGAATGATGACGTCAAAAAGCAACGTTGTGAGTGGGGTCTTCAATTGTGTGAGCAATTTCATTTGGATGTATATATATATATATATATATATATATATCCCGAAGAGATAACTCTTGCAGTTCGTCCAAGCAACACCGATCCAGATTACGGGAAAGTAGTTTATTTTACGGGCATAAAAACAGACGCGTTTCGAGCAAACAAGATCCAATCATTGGTATGACTGTTCCCAAAAACCCAATGATGACCTACAGGAGGGGGTGGTCAATGAAAGATGCCCTCGTGGAGAATGACCAAGGTGGACCACAAACCAAGGGCTCTTGGCTTGCACAAAGGAAGGGGTTCTATAAGTGCAAGGTGTGTAAAGCCTGTCAGCATGGTGTGAATACAACCGAATTTTCAACACCATTTGGAGGGCCGAATAAGAAGATTACGAAATCCCTAAACTGTAAAACTGACCATGTGGTCTATGTGTTGGAGTGCCCATCTGGACTGAGATATATAGGTAGTACCATCTTACCAGGACACAAGAGGGTACTCCAACACATTAGAGCCATTAAAAATCATGATCAGGCATATCCAGTGGCCAGGCATTTCCATGATTGCCATGATTGCAATCCTAAAGACCTCAAATATTTCCTCATTGACTCTGTCCCGGAGAAAAAACGTGGTGGTAACAGAGAGAGGAGTCTTAGATTCCTTGAGATGCATTACATCCTGAGCCTCGATAGCAAGCATCCGAACGGTCTAAATAGTTCTGAGGAACTCCATGCCAGTCTATAAAATGTGGGGGATTTTGGAATTTCAACAACAGTCATACCATAATTACTATATGATTTAATAACAATAATTGTTTTCAACAAATTGAACTGACACTCATTTTTTATTTTTATTATTTTTTTAAATAGTTTTTATTGCAGACTTATGACACACATAATGCTTTTATGTAAACATTGCATCTTTGACCTCCATTTGCATCTGTCATTATTCAGCTCCTTACACAGCCTTGGAAACCACAACCCAGAGGTCGGGCGGCGTTGATCGGGGAAATGTCATAAGCAGTAGTGCAAGACACAGTTGCATCCATCTCGTAAGGAGTTCCCATGTCCGCTTTTAGTTTTTCTCCCTTATCCCCCTCTACATCCCGCAAACTATCCCCAACTTCCCTCCCCCCTCTAGATTCCACCACCTATGCATTAGAGCTTGTTCAGTCTACATCTATGGGTGTTATCAGGAGCTAATAGTTGTCTAGGTATGTGATGTGCCTGGTGTGTCTTGGGGAGTGTCTCCGTTCGGGTCCTGTGGCCCCTCATCATCTTGCAATGTACTATCTCGCAAGGCCTGCACCAGTGGTTCCCATGCCGCCGCTGCAGCCATCGCCCTGTCGTCTGGTCTCCGGCGTGCCATTTGGTATCTTAGTGTGCTTTCGGCAGCCGCCCATTTCAAGAACTCATTAGCCCATCTCCTGTGTGTGGGACCCGTTCTCGCCTTCCAAAGCCTCGTGATTTCCCTTTTGGCTGTGGCACATCTGGGGCACGCTGCTTCGGCCGCTCTGAAATATTTCCTAATTTTACCGGGTGTTAGATAGGCCCTATGGAGGACGTAGAAGTGTATTTGTTGGAAGCGTGCGTCCCTCGTGCTCTTCCGCGCTCGACGCACTACCTGTGCCCAAGCCATCTCAGGGATCTCCTTGTTCAAGTCAGATTCCCACTTGGTTTTCAGCGCTGTTAAGGGCGGCAAGTTTTCTCGTAACATTCTAGAAATACAGGCATGTTACTGCCTTGTAAGTTCCCGCCCCCATCATGGTATGCTGACAGGCCGTGGTCGTTGTGAGTTCCGAGAGTCCCTCTCTCCAATGTGCCTGCATGGCTCTGGTCACCGCAGCATGGTGTAAAAAACCTCCCCGCGGAAGATCAAACCGCTCTTGCAACGTTTGATATGGTATTAACGCGCCATCGTCGTATAAGTCTCCAAGGACTTGCAGCCCCGCATCTTCCCAGATCTGTAACTGCGATCAATCCCCTCCATGGGGGAGTGCCGTCACCATTCCGAGATGTATCTCAGGTGCGTATGGATGTCGAACTCCCGCACGACGTTGGGAGCGGTTCCAGCAGAGCCTAAACGTTTGCTCCTCAAGAGTTAAATCGCTCAGGGTTAGCTTCTGCTGCAAGGTAATATAAGCAAGGACATGTCTTGGAGTACCCCCATCTCTCTCATGCTCTGGGCCACGGAATACCCTCGCCACCTCTTGCGTGAAGAGCTGCAGTTGGGCTGCGAGGTAGTAGAGTTCGAAGTCTGGGAACGCTAGAGCCCCCTCATCTTTTGGGCGGAGGAGCGTTTTGAGCGCAACTCTACACCTGCCCGAGCCCCACAGAAACGCAGTCAGTTGCGATTTTAAGCGTCGAAATACGGGATTTGGTATCCACACAGGTAGCGTGCAGAAATAATAGAGAAGGCGCGGCAGAGCAATCATTTTCAGCAGAGAGATTCGGCCGGTTACTGAAAGCGGGAGGGTGGGCCAAAAGGCCATGCTTCCTTTTAGTGCTCGCATACAGCGGCCTATATTGCCGTCCAGCATATCCGCCGCCGTGTGGTACATGAAGACCCTTAGGTATTTCCGGCATGTGGGCTCCCTGCCGCACAGGGAATAAACATGTCTTTGACCAGTTGACTTTCAAACCCGAGAGCTCCCCAAAACGCAAGAGAAGCCTCTCTGCTCCCTCCAACGCTTCTTCCGCATCCTCAAGGAACAATAATAGGTCGTCTGCGTATAAGGAGATAAATTGTCGTTCTCCTATACTGTCTATACCCTTATAATGCTTCCCCGTTCGAACTTCAGCTGTGAGAGGTTCAATCGCCAGGGCGAATAACAGGGGGGATAAGGAGAAACCCTGCCGCGTCCCACGCTCCACTGGGTATTGGTGCGAAATGAGGGATCCCACCCTCACCCTAGCCACCGCCGATGTGTACAATGCTCTTGTCCATTGGATATAGCCTTCCCCCAGGCCAAAGTGTTCCATGACTCTGTATAAATATTTCCATTCTAAGCTATCAAACGCTTTCTCGATATCAATGGACAAAATCATGGGTGCCTGCACCCCTGGGTGTGCGTCATCCAGCAATCGTATAAGCCTTCTGATATTCATAGTTGTGTTGCGTGAAGGAATAAATCCGGACTGGTCTTTGTGGACCAAGCCGGGCATGTGTTGCAATAATCTGGCTGCTAATATACTGCTTAAGATTTTGTAGTCCGTGGTAAGCATAGAGAGTGGCCTATAGGAAGCCGGGCTGCAGCTCTCCCTTCCCGGCTTCAGCAGGGGTATCACTAGGGCCTCTCGCATGGATTGGGGCAAGCGGCCAGCAGTCCTGGCCTCGTTATATACCGTTTGGAGTCGCGGAGCCAGCAGGTCCAAATATTTACTATAAAATTCTACGGGCAAACCATCAACGCCCGGTGTTTTGTTGCGAGCCATCCATTTTATGGCCCCCCTAATCTCGCTCAGTTCTATGTCTCTGTGCAGGTCGTCTGCCTGTTCTTGGTCTAGCTGCGGCAGGTGTGACCCCTCGAGGAAAGTGTCAATGTCCCTCTCCTGTCCCTCTAGTGCACTCTTGTAAAGCGTTTCATAATAGCCTTGAACACTGTGGAGAATTTCCATCTGAGTATAGATCGCATGTACCCCTTCCCCCTCCAGAGCCAGGATCGAGGAGCTTCGCTTAGCGGGGTTAGCTAACCACGCCAACAGCGTCCCAGCTTTAACCCCTTCAGAATGTGCCCTCAGTGTGTAAGTCTTGTAATCAAAGCTATGGAGACACTCCACTTCAATCGCTACTGCTTCTCTAGCGGTGCTAACCTCATCCTGGATCTCAGGGTGACCCGGACGCGCCCTTTCTGCCTCTCGCAGTTTGTTCTCTGCTTTATCTAGATCTTCTAGTAGCACCTTCCATACCCCTGCGTGTTTACTGATACATTGGCCCTTGATAACTACCTTGAAGGCGTTCCACTCCATCGCTCTGGTTGCCATACTGCCGTCATTCTCTGCAAAATACTGCATTATTCCTGTCTCTAGTGCCGCGTGAAACAATGGGTCGTCCAACGTCTCAGGACGCAGCTTCAATGTTGGAACACGTGAAAGCTCGGCCATCCAGTCCAGCGTAATCAGCATGGGATTATGATCCGAGATTGTCCTAGCGAGATATTCAGTTCGCACGACCGTCGTCATTACCGACGGTGAGCACAGCACTGCATCAAGTCGAGCATGCAAGTCATGCAGGCTAGAGAAGTATGAATAATCTTTTTCAGTTGGGTGTTGCGTTCGCCAAGCATCTATTAGTCCCCATCTCCCCTGCCAGTCTAGTCTACCCTTTGTGAGTCGGTGTACTGGGGAGTCTGTCAGCGGTGGGTGAGATCTATCTAATGTAACGTCTGTCACTGAGTTAAAGTCCCCTCCTATTAGAACAGGGCCTGCTAGATAGTGCGCCAGCGCTCCAGAGAGTCGCGTCAAAAAAGACAGCTGGTCAGTGTTTGGTGCATACACGCTACATAGGGCTATATCCCTGCCTTTTAGTTTACCCTCTACCATTACATACCTGCCCTCCGGGTCAATTATTTGCCTAGGCAGCTAGAAAGGAGTACCTGCCCTGATCCAAATCAGTACTCCCCTAGCGAATGCGGAGTATGTGGTGTTAAACAATTGCCCCCTCCATCTGCGCTGTAGCGCTATTCCTTCCTGTTTCGTCAGATGCGTTTCTTGGAGTAATGAAATATGGATCCCCCTACGGTTTAAATAAGCGTGAACTTTGTGTCTCCTTGCCATTGTGTGTAGCCCCCTCACATTCCAGGTTATACATCTCAATGTACCCTTATCAGCCATTGTCCCACAGCAACTGATGCAGTGTATAATAGGACCATGCCCCTGCGCAAGTGGTGGTCTCCCTACAACATGTTTCTGGGTTTACTCGTATTCCACCCAAAACAAGAACAAAAACAAGTGGTCTCCAGTGGGGAATGTCCCCAACTACCCTCTCCCCCCTACCCCCCAGAACAAGACCCAATATTACTCTATTAGCTCCCATCCAAACTCAGTGAAAACTCAACTTCCCACCTATACCACAGTCGTCACTGGGGTAGCCTTAAGGGCCAATAGGGTGCGGCTCTAGTCCGGAAGGCGGCTACACCAGCCCTACTCCCCCGCCTCCACGATCCCCCCCGAAATATGTGCGGTAAACCATCCTGTTTAGCAGTATATATTTGTATTATTTAGCATAGGCCCTCCCTAGTTACCAGAAGTGTCCTCCTTTAGTTCTCATGTCAGGCCTCCAAGATTTCCTCCGATGTCTGTGGCGTCACTATCGGGCCCTTGTTGCTGTTGCCTTCCGACTGGTCCGTTTCTGAGCCCGTGATGTGGCCTTCCGATTCCGTGCCCCGTTGCGACGGGGTTGCAACAGTTCCCGACAGGTCCACTACCGCTTGCAGCGCTGCTCTCCTCTCCTCGTCCATTTGAGACACCAAAGGCTTTCAAGATCCTTGTCGTCGCCTGCGGATTTTCTGTGATTTCCGGATTTGCGGCAGGTTCCATGCCTCTTCCATCCTGTGTTTTGCTCCATCCATGCCCGCCTTTTACAATTCCCACCATGCCCAGGCATCCACCGACGTGAGGAAAAAGTGCGTCTTGCCATCTAGCACCACCCTTAGCTTGGCTGGGAAGAGCAGGGAGTATTGTATGTCTTCAGTTCTAAGTTCGCGTTTAATGGACAGGAAGGAGGCACGCAGCCTCTGTGTCTCATAAGTGTAGTCAGAGAACAGCGTCACTTTGCTATTGGCTACTTGAAATGGCCCGCGTCGCGGGCCCTCTGGAGCAGCAAGTCCCTGTCCTTGTAGTGTAGCAACTTGATTACTATCGGCTGGGGCGGCTGGCCCTGTTTGGGAGGCCCAGGCGGGATACGGTGCGCCCGCTCAAGCATAAAATAGGGTGATAGGCCTTCTGGTGCTACTTCCGACTTAACCCAATTGTCCAGATAGCCAACCATGTCTCCCCCCTCCGATTTCTCAGGCAGGCCTACTAGACGGATGTTGTTTCTGTTATCAGCGTCCTCTGTCCTTCTCTCCAACGAGGGGCCAGCTCCTGCAGGGTGTCTTCCTTGCTCTTGACTCTGTCTTTGAGTTTGGCATGGTCAGCTCGCAGGAGCCCCAGCCCTGTCGCTACATGCGCAATATCCTGCTGCAAGGCGTCTTTCGTTGCCTCAATGGCCTCCAGAATTTGGTCTTGTAGTTGTTGCAGGTACACAGGCCCCGGGACAGTTCTCTCCAGTGTTTCTGAGGATGCGGCCCCATCCCCCTACCCCTTGTTCCTCACCATTATCGTTCAAACACACGCCGGGCCGTTCCACACCCCAGCACGTGGGAGGAGTCCTCAATCCAAAAGCGGCGTGGGGGTGTGCTGCAAAGCCCCTCGCAGGTCCTGTGGATCTTTATCGGTGGGTACTGCTGCCGCCGCCGCACCAAAAGCTTGTTGGCGTGGAGGGTCTGCTAGACCAACCGTCCCTGCGTGCACGTGGCGTTCGAGCGTCCCTTTCCCCAGCTCGTAGTTCTCCACTCAGCTATATCTGAGGCCCACGTGGCGCTTCACGACAGGACAGTTCCAGGCTCGGGCAGGCGTCTAGCGCCGGCAAGCTCTCTGGATGGGTCCCGTGCGGTGCTAAAGAGTACCCCAGGTGTAATTGCTCCTCATCTCGGCACCACTCATCTGCACATATGGTCTTTAGCACACCTCAGCCCGTGTTTTGTGATCGTCTGCAGGGCTTGGGCTTGCAAGGCCTCACCGCTGTTATCTCCACAGGCCCCCACCAACAGTTTACACCAGCCCATTGCTGTCCACCGTCTCCTGCATTGTGGCGTCATTCCTCCCTGTGCAATTTCACAAGAGCAAGTCCCCACGGGGAGCGTCAATCATCAAGCCCCCGCCAATCTTTTAATGCACACCGGCAGGATTGTTCCATCGGTGGCTCAAGGGCCGTTTACGGGTCTTCCGCGCAGTGGGGATTCCTCCTGCCACGGGACCAATTAGTCCTCTCTTCTCTTCTGCTCATGGACCCTCGGCCGCTTTGCACTCCAGCCCGCAGTATATCCCCGCAGTATATCCCTGCTCTCGCACCACCGCTCTCCCAGTGCGCCGCGCCGGCGATCCTCCGACTCTCCGTAGGGGTGTAGTATGGCTATTCCGCCACCTTCTTCCGGGAGACTCCCAGGCAGCACTCCTCAGCAAAGCAGCGCTAGCCTCAGGCGCAGCAGGCTCCACTCAGATCACTGTGCCTCCTGCACCACTCCGCCTCGCTGTGGCCGACAGTCCGCCTCCTCCCGGGTCCGCGCTGAGCTGGCCTGAGCGCACTCCCTCGACCTCGTGGGCACACTCACCGTCCAGGTCAGGCCGCCCTTACCTCCTGTGTGCAGTCGGCAGTCTGGGTATTCCACTGTTTGAAGGGCTCATAGCCGCTCCCCGGTGCATCGGCCTCCTCACAGTCCCCCTTTGTCCGCGGTGCAGATCTCAGCCGCCATCTTTAGGATCTACGGCATTGTCAGACCGCTGCGGGGCCGGGCCCAAAAGCACGCCTCCCTAAGCACTGGTCCCCTCTGCTACCACAGCCGGGTGTGCCGCATTCATCTCCACAACTCTCCCGTGTGGACTTCCTCCTAATGCACCATGCTTCGCCGGCCTTCAGTGCTTACGAGCGCCAGCCTCGGCTGCGTCTGCCATTTTGGGCCGCCTCCGTCCCCGTTCTCAGTCGTCTCCACATTCGGGTCGATGCGACTCTGACAGGGTGACTTTTACAGCCGCCTGGGTGCCGCCACCGCTCCTCTTTGTCTCCAACGCGTGGATGATCGTGTCCACGCGGGTTACCGCTATGATTTTCAGGATAAATTGGGGATCAGGCGCGGAGCTCCGGGCTCACGCTGCCATTCCCTCCGGCGTCCAAGCCACGCCCTCTTGAACTGACACTCATTATTAGATTCCCTGGGTTACCCTGATACACAGTGTTGACCAATAAAGTCAATTGAGATATAAAACTGAGATAAAACTCATATGTATATATATATATATATATATATATATATATGAAAACATCTTTTTCTTACATGGCAGCTTCCCACTAATTCCCTTAACTCTCTTAGATTTTTACACAATATACATGTGCACTTTTTTTTACTCCTGTTTAGAACACAGGTTTTAGACAAAAATGGAAAAGGTATATAGTTGTTGGCACATGCACTTATCCTGTTTTAGTTAATTCCAGTTGTTTAAAAATATTGCCATCAGATACCGATGGGGATTTTCTTTACCACCAATGAATCAGAGGAGGGATCAAATTAAAAAGAATACAGAATCCAAATAAGAAAATTCAAGCACTTGGCTGTATCATAAAAATGAAGTAATGGTTTGTCATGAATTCACAAAGGTGGTATCCAGCATTTAACAGACTTTTACTTAGCCATTCATGCACCTATTTATCAATTTTTTTGTGTATTTATACCTTTATACAACTTTAGCATATTTATATATTTATATATACATGGTTATACATTGTGTATTTATTTATTAAAAAACCATAGGTTTCAGGAGTTATATAGTTAGGAATTAGTTTTTTAAAAAACTTTGAAATTCACTCAAAAAACGATAAGTTTTAGTGGTGTTATAGTTAGCTGGACGTTTTACTCATACAAAACCAATGAAATTGCTCCTATACAGTTAGTTGTACTAACTATATATCGCGCACCCGCAATCCACTGCTGATGATGTCACATATTAGATCATTCATGACATGGTCAGTGACATCACTGATGACATCTCAAATGACATCACTGATGACATCACTGATGACATCATCCAGTGAATGTGGTTTGCTTCGTTATTTAAATATGCATTATATATATAGCAATTTACATTGAAGAATGAGTGGATATATATAAATAAATATTTGGATGGAGGATTTAGTAGCAGTGTAATTGACTGTTTACTTGACCAATTTACAATGTCTCACTAAATATAGTGGATAGTGACTAAACTGTGTGAATATCTGTATCACTTTGTCAGTTGTTGTGTAAACTGATTCTACAGTTGGTTACTAGCTATGTGAAAGTCTATATTAGTTATTGATTAGTTAACTGAGTATTTGTATGGGAGTGTGAAAGTGTGTGTGGTTCGGTGGAGGGTGTGTGACTGTCCAAAGATGTGTTAATAGTTGATTCAGTAGATATATGAAGTTAAAACTACATGTTCTAACAGTTTGGGTGAGGGAATATCTTCATGGGTGTGGTGATGAGCAAATATATTTCTCAAAGGTACAGGTCCAACAAACTAGAAAAATAAAAGGCAGTGTATGTGTCAGTTGTTGTATATAAATAAGTATACATAAGACACAATGATTGTGTGAGTGACTGTATGGATAACTGTATACTTGTAATAATGATTTTATAATTCACTATGTATGACTTACTATCTAAATGAATAGAAGAAGTGGTGTTTGTATAAGTGTTTTGCTAAGTAAATATGTAAGTATGATCCATTGTTTGCATAAGTGAGTAGGATGACTTCATATGTGAATAGGATGCGTGCTGTTGTTTAATGTCGATATAGATGTATAAGTATTTTTGATAGTGTTCTATTGTTCATTGACAGCATGTATGAGTGAATCCATAGGTAAGTGATTAGATGTGTGTATACATCTATGAATCACTGAGTGGATTTTTAGATACTTGTATTGCTGTGACAATGGATTTAAATATGATACTCTGTATTTTACAAACAGTGATGAAAAATTGTAATAGTGTATGAAAAGGTGTATGTGATTGTCACGTGGATGATGTCATCAGCAGTGCATTGCAGACGTGCAAGTTACAGTGAGTCCAACTAACTATAATGTGGAAATTTCAATGGTTTTATGCGAGTAAAATTTCCAGCTAACTATAACTGGTGTGAAACCTATGGTTTTTTCAGTGAATTTCAAAGGTTTTTTAAATGCTATTTCCTAACGATAACTGGTGTGTAACCTATGTTTTTTTCAGTGAATATATATACATATATAACATTTCTGTGGCAAAATGAAACCCCTCATTTTGTTCCTTTTCAATTTAAATGTATTAAGTGTTACCACTTTATTCCAATCAAGATGACTTCAGGTGTGCCATACTTTTGTCATAAGTAAGACTGTTTGCGTTCTAGTTGTTCTTTAGCACACTCTGGGACATTCTGTCATTGGGCTATAGTTGGGCTACATCTGGCTGAAAATTGGGCTACATTTGTTTTTTTTTGTCTCTGGTGGCCATCTTTGGGCTACATTGGGCTACATTGAACTACATTGGGCTACATTTGGGCTCTAACATATATATAGCCCAATGTAGCCCAATATATATTTTTCAAAGTTAATTTTCGTAAAAACCACTGGAGCATATATCTTGAGACATAGCAAAGGCACATCGGGCTACCAGTCCCTACAATTTTGCCAAGTTTTGTGGAAATCCATTCAGCCGTTCGAGCTAAAAGTGAATCCAACCGCCCTATGGAAAACTCAATGTTAAAAACACGTTTTGGGACCCCCCTTTTTTCTCGGCCCCCGCTTGACGAAACCCCCCCAAACTTTCAGGGGACGCTCAGAAACAAAAGGTGATACAAAAGGGGATGATGGACGGAGCGTTTGAGCAAATCAAACACTCAACCCCAGTCAACTGATCTGGGTTTAATCCATCATCATTCTTTAGCCCACTCAGCCACCCCATTTCAGACATGGCTATATGCAAATCAGTCTGACCCTGTGCCTCGTGGGAACAGTCCAGCCCGAACTGCCAAACCATGTCTTCCATGGACCGGAAACAAGCATCCTGGGACCGGTTTCGGATTCATAATCCTCATCAGCCAGGCTATCTTGAATCCAGTGGCCAAGTGAGCAAGGGACTCACGTCTGAGCATACCCTGCCACACTTAGGGCGAACAAAGCGATACAAAAGGGGATGATGGACGGAGCGTTTGAGCAAATCAAACACTCAACCCCAGTCAACTGATCTGGGTTTAATCCATCACCATTCTTTAGCCCACTCAGCCACCCCAACAAAAAGGTGCCATTTTCCTGAAACTTTCAGCCAATTCCGTCCATCAACGCCAAAGTTATTCAACATAGAATTTTCAGAAATCCCTATTCAAAAAAATCCTAACTATATATACCTACTGGCGACTGCCAGTAGGTAATATATATATATATATATATATATATATATATATATATATATATATTACATTTCTATGGCAAAATGAAACCCCTCATTTTGTTCCTTTTCAAATTAAATGTATTAAGTGTTACCACTTTATTCCAATCAAGATGACTTCAGGTGTGCCATACTTTTGTCATAAGTAAGACTGTTAGCGTTCTAGTTGTTCTTTAGAACACTCTGGGACATTCTGTCATTGGGCTATAGTTGGGCTACATCTGGCTGATATTTGGGCTACATTTGTTTTTTTTGTCTCTGGTGGCCATCTTTGGGCTACATTGGGCTACATTGGGCTACATTGGGCTACATTTGGGCTCTAACATATATATAGCCCAATGTAGAACCGAGGCACAAGAAAATAGAAGAAAAAACATGCAGAACGCAAAAACGGGGCACAGGAGAAACACCCTGACGCCCTAGGCCTGCTCAGGGGGTCCCACAAGGACCCCAAAGGCTGAATTACTTTTATTTAAATGGCAAGATCCACGCAGGGTGCGCGGATCCTGCCGATACAAAAATAACGAAGCACGGGCTGTGCATCATTAGCAATTAGCCCCCGGGGAGCCAAATCCCGGGGTCAATAACAATATTGGGTGGGGACCCAAAGAGGCCCCCCAGCCCCGGGGACCGCCAACCCCCGGGGCTTCATGAGAAAATGTGCTGGGCGACCACCACCCCCAGGGCTTTTGAAAGTAATGGGTGGGGGGGCTCAAAGCCCCCCCAAGCCCTGGGGACCACCACCGCTGGGGCTTTATCATAATATAGGTGGGGGGCTCAAGGCCCCCCGCAGCCCCGGGGACCGCCACCCCCGGGGCTTCTTTAAATTAGGTGGGGAGGTTCTCAGGCCCCCCAGCCCTGAGGACCACCACCCCCTGGGGCTTCTTTAAATTATGTGTGGGGGGCTCTCAGGCTCCCTCAGTCCCGGGGATCGTAACCCCCTGGGGACTCTTTAAATTAGGTGGGGGGCTCCCAGGCCCCCCAGCCCTGGGAACCGCCACCCCCGGGGCTTCTTTAAATTAGTTGCGGGGAGCTCTCAGGCCCCCCTAGCCCCAGGGACCACCACCCCCCGGGGCTTTAAGAAATGAATGGCGGGGGGCTCATAGCCCCCCCTGTGGCTCCTTGGACCGCCACCTCCTGGGGCTATATATTTTTTTTAAATACCCTGTGTGGGGGCTCAAGACCCCCCACATGCCCCGGGGACCGCCATCTCCCCGAGGCTCTAAATATTTAAATTGGGGGGTCCGTAACGGATCCCCCAGCCCTGGGGACCACCATCCCCCGGGGCTCTGTAGATTGTGGTAGGGGGGCCGCGCAGTCCCCCTCCAAGAGCCTGTGTTGGCCCTGGGGATCAATACCCCCCAGCGCCGGCTCCTGCAGTGTCCCGGGGTGCATCTTAGCATCTCCCCATGTGGAAAAGCAATGCTGGCTCCCAAAGGACGCGGGGAGCCGGTGGGACCATGGGGGTATTGAGGACCCCCCCACAGTCCCCAATGGAGAGGGCCATCCCCAGGGGATGGGGTCCCCAGGGCTACAAGTGGCCCGGGAGGGGGGCCACGCGGCTCGCTCACTAAAATTAAAAAATGTATATAAAAAAAAGGTACAAAGGCCAGCCCCGGGGGATGGGGTCCCCAGGGCCATAAATGGCCTAAGGAGGGGGCAAGGCAGCCCCCTCCAAAAAAAAATACAAAATTTAACAATATGGCCATGCCCCAGGGGATGGGGTTACCGGGGCCAAGAATATTAGGGAAAGAAATTGGCCACACAGCCCCCATTCTTCAAAAATAAAGGGCCGGCATCGCGCTGGAGGCAACGCCCCCTCCTTTGAGCACTCTGCTAACAAGCCCCCTGGCACATTTGCAGATGGGAAAATAATTTTGCTTGAATACTGGGGGTCCCTGGAGGACAACTAGCACACCAGGAACCACCAGTATGCGCCAGGGGGCTGCGTTGCAGAGATGTGTTCTAAGACCACGCCCCTTTTCACACCTCTCTGCAACGCAGCTCTGTGGTGCTTACTGGAGGTAGCTGGTGAGCTAGTTGCACCCCAGGGGCCCTCAGTATTCAAGGGGAATTATTTCCGCAAGTGCCACGGGGCGCGTTTGCACAGTGGTGAAGGGTGGGGGGCGGGGCCTGAGGTGACATATGTGCAACACACCCTGTGGCGCACTTTAAGTTGGGGAATCAATTGCTCTTCAATCCTGAGGGTCCCTGGGGACCAACTAGCCCACCAGAAACCTCCAGTAAGCGCCACGGAACTGCGTTGCAGAGTGTTGTAAAAAGGGGCATGGCGTCTGAACACCTGTCTACAACGCAGCTCTCTGGCGCATACTGGAGGTACCTGGTGGGCTAGTTGTCCTCCAGGGACCCTCAGGATTGAGGAGGAATTAATTCCCCAACTTAAACCGCGCCACAGTGTGTGTTTTCACACATGTCACCTAGGCCAAGCCCCCTTCCTTCACCATTGTGCAAACGCGCCCCGTGACGCGTTTTAAGTTGGGGGATTAACTCTCTTTCAATAATAAGGTCCCTGATGGCCAAGTACTCCAACAGGTATCTCCAGTATGCGACAGGGAGCTGCGTTTCAGACAGGTGTTCAGAGGCCACCTCTCTGCGACACAGCTCTGTGGCGCTTAACTGGAGGTACCTAGTGGGCAAGTTTGACCCTAGGGACCCTTAAGATTCAGGGGGACTTAATCTTTCAACTTATAACGGCCATAGGGCGCATTTACACAGTGGTGAAGGGAGGTGACGGGGCCTGAGGTGACTTTTGCAAACATGCCCTGGGGCGCGTTTTAGGTTGGGGAAATGATTTCCCTTCAATTTTGAGGGACCCTGGGGGCCAACTAGCCCACCAGGTGCTTCCAATAAGCGCTACTGCGCTGGGTTGAAGAGAGGTGGTGCAGGCTGGGCTACGCCCCTTTTTATACCTCTCTGCAATGGTGCTTACTGAACATACCTAGTGGGGAATTTGCCCCGAGGGACCCTCAGAATTCAAGGGGAGTTAATCTCCCAACTTAAAACAGCCACAGGGTGTGTTTACACAGTGGAGAAGGGAGGGGACGTGGCCTGAGATGACGTGTGCAAACACACCCTATGGCGCGTTTTAAGTTGGGGAAATAATTCACATTCCAAAATGAGGGCCCATGGGGGCCAACTAGTCCACCAGGTGCTTCTAGTAAGCGCTACTGCGCTGCGTTGCAGAGAGGTGGTCCAGGCTGTGCCCATTTTTTCTGCAACGCAACTCTGTGGTGCTAACTAGGGATACCTGATGGGCTAGTTGTACCCAAGGGACACTCAGGATTCAAGGGGACTTTATTCCCCAAAATAAAACAGCACAGGGCGTGTTTGCACATGTCAGCTCAGCCCCCCTCCCTTCACTAGTGTGCAAACGTGCCTGTGGTGTTTTTTAAGAGGTACTTTTAATCCCCCTGCCCTATTATATACTAGGGGTATACAGAGGAGGTCATGCTAATAACAGGGGTACCCTAACGCATAGTGTTCCCTAGTGTATGTAGGTGTTTTAATTGTATTCTAAGTGTCTTTTAGCTTAGCACTGGCTCTAGGACTGGTTAGTCAGTTACCACCAGTACCCATCTGAAAAAGTTGAGGGTACAGGATGATTTTGCAACAAAGGCTCCTTCTGCACGTCTTCCTTCTTCCTGCACTTTTCTTCGTCTTTGAGGACTTCTGTTGCTTCTTTCTGCTTTAAAATTCACTTAAAAAACATAGGTTTCAGGTACATTAAAGTTAGAAATTAGCATTTAAAAAATCTTAGAAATTCACTGAAAAAAACATAGGTTTCAGGGGCGTTATAGTTAGTTGTACATTACACTCGTAAAAAACCATTGAAATTCCCCCGTTATAGTTAGTTCAGCTAACTATAACTCGCGTGACCGCAATGCACTGCTAATGACGTCACATATTACATCACTCGTGACATGGTCAGTAACATCACTCATGACATCAGTGATAACTTCTCAAATGACATCACTGATGACATCACTGATGACATCTTCCTTGTGATAGAGTGGCAGACCTCCTCTCACCCTAATATAACCTTTGATAAACACATTGAAAAACAGAAACTAAAATTTTCTAAAAAATGGATATACCGATACCAGTTACAACAACCTATTCAATAATTCCAAGATCTACATACACATCCACTCATTCACCAACAGTCATATATAGTCACTCATACATGTAGTCACTCATCATATGTATTCATACACTTATACATCCTGTTACACACCGTCACTCATTCATAGAGTTACTCACACACATAGTAACTCATGCTAATAAAGAATCAAACATCCATTTACTTGTATATACCGTTATACATACACCACTGCACTTACTTCTGCCGAAACGTACACATACTTACTCTCTTAAACAATCACTTATAGAAACACATACTTATTTATACAGGAACTCTTCCAATCTCTCACTCTCACATATACTCACTTATATACACCAATACTCACATATACTAGTTTAAAACATATGTAGTTACTCATAAAGACACTATTGAGAGAGTCATTCACTCACTAACACACCCATACACACACTCATCCACCAATACAGTCCTGCACACATGCTCTCTTCAAAACACATACAGTGAATCACTTATTCATGCATCTATGTGCTAAGTAATACCCCCCACTGAACCATATAGACACTCAGACACTCATACTGATACTCAAAAAAATAACTAATAACCCATATAGACACACATGTATCTACTCTCCAACCCATGCAGCCAATTATAAACAAAGTGAGAGACTGATAAAGATATTTATATATTTAAACATTACTCGCTAACCCATGTAGTCACTAAGACACACTTAATCAGTCCTTTATACAATCAATTTTACAAACAAATCATCCATTTAGACACTTATTTACCCATTTATTCTTCCATCGAGCTTGAGATATACATATATAAAACATATTTAATTTTCAGAAAAACACACATTCACTGGATGATGTCATCAGTGATGTCATGAGTGATGTCATTTGAGATGTCATCAGTGATGTCATGAGTGATGTCACTGACCATGTCATGAGTGAGGGAATTTCAATGGTTTTGTACGAGTGAAATGTCCAGCTAACTATAACGCCCCTGAAACCTATGTTTTTTTCAGTGAAGATATATATCTATCTATATATATATACATATATATATATATATATATATATATATATATATATATATATATATATATATATAAATGTTATATATATATATATATATATATATATATATATATATATACTCTCTGAATTTTTTGCACAGTTGCATGCCATCTCTTTAACATCTGATTTTTTATTTGACTTTTAAAAAACCGTAGATTACTGTCTCATTTTTAATACTTTTAATATTCATGCAATCATGTTTATTTAAGTATTTGTGATCTGCTATTAAGTGCTGTTACTTGCAATGATTAGACAGCAATCTTTACAATGTATGATTTCTTCTATGTCTATACCTAAGTGCTATTAGCCAATCGCTTTTCACATTACTTGCAAATTGCACTTTAAATATTGGCACACTCCTAACAAGGCAACATGTGATCAAGGCCTCTTGAAGGCTGAAACGCGTGATTGGCATGACCTCCCCTGTAAGGCCCTAGTATATAATAGGGCAGGGGAATTCAAACTACCTCTAAGTCAGAGGTGCAGAAAGATGCTTCTTTAAGTAGTAGTCACGTTTGCAGAGTGGTGGAGAAAGGGTGCTGGCCCTCCGACCAGCGCTCAAGAATTCTGCTACATAGGATTTACAGGAAGTACCAGGAGGGCTTCTTGTGTGGGATGTAATGGAGGTAACAAGAGGGGTAGTTGGTCCCCAAGGACATCGCTGGAGGCCAACTACCCCTCCTATTACCCCCAGTAAGTTCTACACAGCAAGATTGCTAAGTTCTTATAGCAGGCCACGACCCCTTTGCCCACCACTGTGCAAACGCTCCCTGGTGTGCTCATGGATGGGGATTGAAGCCCCCTTCCCTGCTAGGGGTCCTTTAGGGTCCAATTAGCCTGCCTCTTACCTCCAGTAAGCCCCACACAGTGGGATTGATGAGAGGTGGACACAGACCATGCCCCCTTACTCCACCACTCTGCAGACACACCTACTGACATGTTCTGGGTTGGGGATTAAGTCCCCTCGAATCCTGAGGGTCCCTGGGGGCCAACTAGCCCACCAGGTATCTTCAGTAAGCGCCACAGAGCTGCATTGCAGAGAAGTGGTCTGAGGCCACACCCCTTTATACACCAGTCTGCAAACGCAGCTCTTGGTGCACTGCTGCTCGGAGGAGGAAGTCCACTTTTGTCCTGAGGTCCTCAGGACACAGGAGGACCTCATCACCCCACCAGGATTGCACCAAGAGGCGCTTTTACAGAGTGGTAAAAAAAGGGCCTGGCCTTGGACCACCCCTCTACAACGCAGCTCTGTGGCGCATACTGGAGGTAGCTGGTGGGCTAGTTGGCCCCCAGGGACCCTCTGCATTCAAAGGGAATTAATTCTCCAACTTACAACACGCCAGGGGGCTCGTTTGCAGAGTGGTGCAGGGAGGGGCTGGGGCCTCCGGCGAGATGCCAGCATTTATTTTTATTATGAAGGGGGACTCTGTGGCCCCCCTTCTTTTACCATTTTTGGGGCCTTGGGGACCCCATCTCTCAGGGCATGGGCTTTCCGTTGGGGACAGTGGGGGATCCCAAATGCCCCCACAGTCCCGCCTGCTCCCAGCCTCCTGTGGGAGCCAGCATTGCTTTTGCACATGGGGAGCTGCTGACATGCAGCTCCCCTTGTGCGAAAGCAATTCTGCTTTGGTTTTTGGAAGCAAGATCAGGTTTCCTGCTCTCGCTTCAAAAAACCAAAGCAGAGTTTTCTATGACAGGGCGGGAGCCCATAGCAAATAGCAATGTCCCGGGGTGGGCACCCTGGGACATTGCAGGAGCAGGCCCTGGGGGGGTGGCGGTCCCCAGGGCCTTCAAGCGCTCCAGGAATGGGGCTGTGCCCTCCCTACATTTCAAAGGCCCGGGAGGTGGTGGTCCACGGGGCTTGGGGGGCCCATGAGGCCCCCCTAATCAAGGAAGCTCCGGGGAGGTGGTGGTCCCTGGAGTTTCAGGGGGCCCCTGAGGCTCCAGCCCCTATTATATAAAAGCCCTAGGGAGGTGGCGGTCCCCGGGGTAGCATGGGGAGGTGCATGTCTCCCCACACTATTAACTAAGTCCCAGGGAGGTTGCAGTCCCTTGGGCTGCAGGGGCCTAGGGGGTCAGAGTATTTCTACTCTGCCCACTTTTCTTGTTTTTCACCTTTCTACTGATTTCTTGTGACTCGGTTGCCGAGTCACAAGATGGATGCCAACACATTCTGGTTTGGAGTGTTTGCAGCCAATCAGAATTGAGCTCATGCTCAGGAGGGTTTGCGAAACCTCCTCAGTCCTCCGATATCGAATGTTTTCTTTTTTAATTTCTCAGGAACTACCAAACGGATATACACCATTTAAAAAAGGTCGCTTTCTGGACCAAGACCTACCTTTTCACCAAATTTGGTGTAATTCCGTTCAGCAGATCGGTCTGTAGCTTTGTCTAAAGTTCATATGGATATTAACATTGAGAAAACCTGTTTTGGGACCCCCCTTTTTTCTCGGCCCCCGCTTGACGAATCACCCCCAAACTTTCAAGACAGGAGCTGACTGGTGCGCCCCATTCATTTTGAAAGATTCACGAAGATACGTCGAATGAAGCTATTGGCAAATCAAAAAACACTTTTCCTATGGGAACGAGGATCTAACTATAACTACCTACTGGTGACCGCTAGTAGTAATATATAATAGTTAGCATTATGTGTATTGAAGTACTTTAGCTTTATAAAAGTAAAAGCGCTGACTGGACGACGATTTAATGAGAGTTATTAATTATGTGTTTTTATGAGTTTCCAACCTAAATCATCCTTCCTGAGGGAGCCTTGGACTCCTCTGCTATCACTCCCATGTGAGTCGAGTGCTGAAAGTGTGTGCTTCATTTCCATTTTGGAGAAAAAAGAATAATGGGACTCTATGAAGCCAGTGGTAAATGACCTCAGTTGGCACAATTGAATCTCAGTAACTGTAGGGTACCTTGGGGCTTCTGAACCAAGCCTCAGACCAAGGAAATTCATGTGAGAACCGTGGCAAAGGCAGCAGTAGCCAATTGAATGAAGAGCCATTTTTCATGGACTTGCTGGATGCATTGCTTGGGAGACTGAAATCACCAAGGAAGATGTTATTAGTATAGTTGGTAGTGGGTCAGTGACTATGTATAATATTTTGAAATTAAAGTCTGGGCTGGTGCTCCCTGGTTGGTATATGAGACGAAAGATAATGGTATGTGTGTCAGATTATATCCCACTCCGATGTACTTCATTTAAACAATACCCTGAGCAAGATCCAATCCTGGTTTTACTCTAACCATCTTAAACTGAACCCTAAAAAAATGAAATTATTCTCTTCTCCCCAAAAAACAATCGACTCCCCATCCAAGGCTGGTTCAAGGATCTCATTGCCCTCAATTGTTCGCTCACCTTACCTGACTTGGCGAAATCCATATGCTTCACTCTTGACAAAAACCTGGCCCTTAATGACTACATAAAATACTCGGCGAAAGGAGCACTTTTCACACTCCGACATCTCAAGAAAATCAAACCCTTCATTCCTCTAGATGACTTCAAATAGGTTGTCAAATCACTAGTCCTCTCTAAACTCAACTACGGCAATGCTATCCTTGTCTGAACCCTTAAAGTACACTTAGCCCTCCTTAGAGCCACGCTCAACTTGACTGTAAACGATTCAACCACATCGCACCGACCCTTAAATCCTTAAATTGGCTGCCCATTGAAGGAAGATGCTTTCATAAGACCGTATGCATCACCCACAAAGCTCTTCACCAACAATCCCCTCTGTACCTAACTAACAAACTCAAGAGAGCGGGCTGCTCCAGACGTAGGAGAAGCACCATGGCGCTACTCCTCATTCCCCCGCTTTTAAAAAAGAAAACCACTCAATCTCGCTCCTTCTCCGGAAATGCTCCATACATCTGGAATGCACCACGGAGGGATCTGCGCTGTAACCCCTCCTACATCATCTTAAAAAAAAAACTAAAACATCACCTTCTCAATAAATTTTGTGGTCCATAATCACTCCTATGACCTTGCTTTTTGGTTTGCCTGCATCAGTTTTCTTTTTGCTTCTCCTGTCTCTCACTTCGCCCTCCCTTTTTACCTCTCATCCTGTCTTCTCTGACCTTACTCTCTTCTAAACACCACCCCCCTTCTCCTACCATAACCCCCTACCTTTACCTTTTATTCTTCTCTGCCCTAAGTTATTCACCCGCTTATATTATTTTGATGTGTTTTACCCGTTAATCACCCAGAATTTTGCCCCCATAACTCAATGTGAGATGTATCTGCTTGTTTGGTTTTCCCGAGAAAAATTGCTACCCTTGATTGCTTCTTCTTCTTTAAAGTACTTTTTGCCCCCTATTGTTAATTTATAGAGAGTTGAACTTGCTTGTTCTGTTTTTACTATGAACAACTGTTTACTTTTATCTTGTAAAGCGCTCGGATATCCCCGGGTCTAGACAGCGCTACATAAAACCTTTTAAATAAATAAAATAAATTGTGAAAAGTAGCAGAAGGGCAGCACAAGGTAGCTGAAGACTTGCTGCTGCTCAATGGACAAGCTTGAATCCTTATCCTATTTGTTTCAACCAATTGATGTACTGGGTGCTATGGTCATGTAGGACGGGGAAAGAAAGGTGGCAATATGGTTGTTTGTGGTGGTGAGACTGACAATGCTATGTATAGAGTTTTCATGACTGCAGAGAGAGCAGCAAAAAGCGCAAATTAAGTTCAGTTATTTTCCTATGTTATAATGTGAATGGGATAGTTATGATGTTGTGAGGGTTGGATATGTGTGGATGGTGTGCAGGAGTGCAAAATTTGTGTGAGATGGTTGATCTAGAGCTTAGATATATGGAAAAGATGTACATGATGATGATGAGTCTTGGTGTGGTGCATTATGATATGTGGCTTCAGACATGAGGGTTAAACTCTTATATTAGGCCCTAGTCATCCACCTCTCCCTTTCAGGTTCCTCTTCCATTTGAGGTGTACATGTTGTCGGATTTGTGGACCGTCTTCTGGTGAAGTGTGGGTAAATGCAGAACATTCAATTTTACATATTAATTGTAAAGGGATGCTGAATCTATATAAATATTTCTTCTCTCGCTGGGTGTTTCTGTGTGGTCACATTTCACGCTTCCACAATGATATGGCCTGTGGCAGGTTTTAGGAGAGTGATATTTGGAGCCAACAAGCTTTATTTATTTTTTAAAAGATAAAAGAAATATATATGGGCTGTTTACCCGC
Source organism: Lissotriton helveticus (assembly GCF_964261635.1). Lineage (NCBI taxonomy): Eukaryota > Metazoa > Chordata > Amphibia > Caudata > Salamandridae > Lissotriton > Lissotriton helveticus. Next base: position 908,396,508 of record NC_136061.1, read on the forward strand.
TTAATCGTTTGTAGTTATCAGGATGGTTATTTTTTCTAATAATGGTCTTAATTTGTAGGGGAAATACTGTGGTTCACAATGTGTATGATTTGTATTTGTTTTCGCGTTATTTGCTAATGCCCCTCAATATCATATCATCTGATTTCAGAATTAAAAAAAGATTATTTTAAAGATACTTTTTAATAGTAGAATAATTGAAAATAAATCATTTTTTCCTAGACGAGATCAATGGCTACTTTAAGCGAGAAAATATTAGGCAACCTAGCTCATTATATTCTGACAGTGCAAATAAATGCAAAACTTGCAAAAGAGATGACTGTGTTCTATACATTCATAACCTTGATAGAGCGTAAAACAGATGTAAGGATCTCCTGAAATGCTTCAATTACTTCCTCAAAATACAACAATAATTTCCCTGACAAATGGTGACACTGAGACAGTGAGTCAAATAGTACTTTTTAATCACGAGATAGATCGAATTTGTGACAATTGCTAATTGATTCGCACCTCCTTGCTTCTCTAAATCATGCAAACACCTTTTGCTGTCCCCCCACCTCCTTCGAAACAAAACAAGTGGATCATTTAAGGGGTCTCCTTTATGTGTATCCTTTGAAGTACAAAGGGAATGTCTGAAAAGGATCCCTTGAAGCCAGCTCGCACCAGATCAGTCTTGCCTTTCTTTCTTTCCAGCTGCACCCCCCTTCCTTTGCACAGGATACAACCTCCCGCGTCCCTTGGGAGTCTATTATGAATTCTCCATCCCTGGCTCTCTCTGCTTTATGTGTATTAAACAAAAATCATAAATCCCCAAAGACGCAAATGCATTGGTGTAACAACCAACTTCTCTACCAACCAGCTCACGAATTTTAATAAAAGGCATAAATTCTGTTTCAGCCTTGAATCAAGGTAGCCGCCTTTCAGCGGGCCCAGAAAGCTGCATAGTTAAAAGAGTTATTAATATATCACACCACTCAGACTTGGTCGCCATTTGCATGAAACAGGGCCGCTCGCTGTCCCTTTCAAAGTCCTTGGCTACTTTGCGCCATGCTCGATCAGCTGTCAGTACATATTTATTCACAGTAATGCAGCGATGATTTTTCCCCAAAATATTTAAAATAGTTGCATTTAGTAAAATAAATTTAAAAAAGTGGAATATAACGCCCATAAATTCTCTTTATCCTTGGGCAAAGGTCGCACATTTCCAAGATAAAATCGTTCACGTGGAATGAATACTAGCAAGAGAAGTTATAAAGAGGACGTTTACTGGAAAATTGGGAAGATGCACCAAGAGGAGCATTTTATCAGGCAGTTTTGTCACCCTTGCACCATGCAATTGGGCGCAAGAGAGACACAACTACTAAGTAAGATTTATCAAGCCACGCAAGGTCACCTAGCTTGGACAAATCTAGTGTAACGAATCACAACTCTCTGCATTGTGTTACTCTGCCCCAGGGAAGCGTTGCACGGGTGGAGTGTGGGTGTTCCCATGGATCCACCCATGAATTTTGGCCCATTCCCTGATTTACCATTACTGGTACATTTGGGAATGCGTCAAAATGTTACGCCTCCCCAGGTGAGGCGTGGCGAGGAAAGATATCATTATTTCTCCCTGTTTCTTCCTGTTTCTATGTGTGCTGCACTCTGCAACACACATAGAAAGAGTAACATGCCTCCCAGGATTGTTTTTGTGGAGGAAGGTGCCCCTTCCTGCACAAAAAACAATCCTGCTCACAACGCAGGCACCCTTGCACCGTGGTGCAAGGTGCCTGCCTTGGCTCTAGGCAACACATTGTGCACCAACGCATGAGAAAGATAGGAATGTGCCATATTATGATAAATATATTGCATTCCTGACAGTTCCCTATCGCACAGCACAGCATGGTGGCTTGAAACGCAGGGTGATTTTTTGACAAATGTTTCCCCAACTATGGAGATGGAGGAGATGTTTGGCTGAATGATGAGCTATAAAGACAGTCATTCATGTATGTTTAGTTTCCGGTACACTCAGTGAGAATCACTGAAAGTATTCCCTTTTTATCTGGTTAACACGGTAGGGAGGATTACAAAAACAATAAAGTGTGTATGTGTGAGGGGAGTCTTAGAACGTCAGGAATGACTCGGTTACTTACCGGTAATGCTCATTACTCCGAGTCACAGTCTCCCTCGTCACAGTAACCATGGAGCACCCAGTGATCCGGACACAGCATTCACCCAATCAAAAAGGTCCTCACCCAAGATCGTCGCCCGGCAGGAAGTACCTGTCACCTGACCTATAAGGGTGGGACCTATACAGGAAACATCCTGAAATATATAGCAAAATCCATTGTTCGTCCCCCCACCAGCAAGGGCGGGCGGGAGGCAATAAGACTGTGACGAGGGAGACTATGACTCAGAGTAATGAACATTGCCGGTAAGTAACCGAGTCATTACCTACCTCGTCCGTCTCCCTCGTCACAGTAACCATGTAGCGTATACCCAAGCGAAAGACAAACAAGGAACAGACACCAAGATGCCAGAAAAATTAACATTTTAATCAATGCAGACAAGAAACACAATCAGTGGACAGCCGTAAGGACAGCGGAACCAAAATCCCCAGAAAAAACCTCCCCCATCCTCAACCGATAATGGGAAACAAAAGTGTGAGGGGAGGACCAGGTAGACACAGCACAAAGATCCTTAAGGGAAGCCCCTTTGAATGAAGCCCAGGAAGAAGCCAAACCCCGTGTAGATCGACCCTGAACAACCGGGGGAAGGGACACACCCGAATGGCGGTTGGCCAGGGAGACAGTGGAACACACCCAACGGGAAAGAGTGGCCGTGGTAGGCCGATGACCCTGCAGGGCAACACCAAAGGTAACAAACAAAAAATCCACCTGGCGAAAGGAGGAAGTGCGCTCCAGGTAGATCAGCAGAGCCCTGGTCAAATCCAGGGAATGGAGCCGAATTTCATCATCAGTAGAAGGGGAAGGGAAAAAGGCAGGCAGGACAATGTCCTGAGACAAATGAAAAGCTGAGGGAACCTTGGGAAGAAAAGCCGGGTCAGGACGGAGGACCACTTTGTCAGGAAAAAAACGCAAGAAGGGAGGATGACAAAGCAAGGCCCCAAGTTCCCCCAAACGACGGCCAGAAGTAATGGCCACCAGAAAGCAAACTTTCAGGGTCAGAAACTCCAGAGATACCGAAGTCAGAGGCTCAAAGGGAGAATCCAGCAAGGCATGAAGGACCAAGGGAAGATCCCAGGGAGAGTCAGGAGCAGCAACAACAGGTCACCGAAGAAAGAAACTGCGCAGAAGGCGCGAAGCCAAGGCCTCAAAGGGAACGAGAGAGGACTCTCAGAGAGCCTTAATGCGGACAACTGGCTGCGGAGCGTAGAGACTGACAGACCAAGCAAAAACCCATCCCGGAGGAACTCAAGAACAGAACTCCCTTCACAGGAATCAGGGAGAAAACCCCCGGGAAGAACACCAAACAGAGAAATTCAGCCAGTGGCGCTCTTAGATCTTACGGGTACTGCCTTTACGAGAATTCTGGATAGACAATGCCACAGCAGAGGAACACCCCAGGGAGACTAGCCTTTGCCTTTCAATCTCCAGACCCCCAATGCCAACTGGGTGAGAGCCTGACAAGACAGGTGAGGAAAGGGGAGAGGAGCAGGTGACAGCGGGAACTGCCAAGGAGGAGCAACCGCCAGACGTAGAAGGAGGGGATACCAAGACCGGTGAGGCCAAAGGGGAGCCACCAAAAGAACCAACATCCTCTCCGACCTGATCTTTGCCAGAACCCTGCTGAGAAGGGGAAAAGGAGGAAAGGCATATAGAAGACCCTGGTACTAAGGGAAACTCAATGCATCCCCCCCCCACGCACCCACGCAAGGCAGAAGGGCACGGATCTTTGGCAGAAGAGCATCCTGAGGGGACACAAAGAGATCCAACCAGGGCCTCCTGAACCTCTCCAACAGCTCCCGAAAAATCAGAGGAGACAGGGACAGAGACAGAAGAGGGAAGAAGGAGACTCAGCTGATCCGCACGCCCATTCTCCCTCCCTGCAGATAGACAGCTGTCAGACCCAGCAGATTGTCCTCCGCCCATGACCCAATCTGATCCACCAGGAGAGCCAAAAGATGAGAGTGAGTGCCCCCCAAATGGTTCAAGTAGGCACGAGCCACCTGATTGTCCGTCCTGACCCGAACCCACAAGTCTCGCAGGTGAGGAGCAAAGTGCACGAGACCTTTGAAGACAGCAGCCAGTTCTTTCCAGTTCGAGGACATCCAGGTCTCTGTGGGGGACCAAGCACCCTGGACAGAGAGAGACCCGAGGGTGGCCCCCCAACCCCAACAGCTGGCATTGGTGGTCAGGGTACAGGGAAGGGGAGGATCCAGGGGAACATCCCTCACCAGGTTTTCCGGCGCCAACCACCACTGCAGCAGGAGAGACACGGCAGAAGTCACACAAACAGAGGCCTCGTAGTCCAGGGACATCGGATTCCAGTGGGCCAGAAGGTGATACACCAGATGGTAGAGGTGTCTGCAAGCCCAAGGGATCAGGAAGAGAGAGGCAGACATGTCCCCCTGAACCCGCAACCAGGTCCAAATGCGATGCAGTGCGCGCAACAAAATTTGTTTTATTTATTTATATGTTTACTTGCGTGTTAAGGTCCGTAATCCATACATTACTACCAACCACCCTGCCCCTCCCCCTCCCCACGTCACCACCCGGCAGGTACTCTCACTACCGGCCGCGGCTGTGGAAACGCATTGTTTTATGTGCTTTAACCAATTATTATTGATTTTTGTCTGTAACTAAGCCTAACCTACAGCACACATAAAACTGCCAGCAGAGACCAATATGAGTCAAAATACTAAAACCAGAATGGGAAATTAATAAAATAAAGCGCTGTAATTTAGTAAAGTAAGTGGTAGCGCCATTCCAATGTTGTTACTTGCAACACATATGGATCACAGCTGACACATCTTTTAAAGTAAGGCTGAGTTTACATTTAGCTACTTTTAGAAACTGCTTTTTTTCAAACATCAATCAGCCTTTAAAAAACAACATTTTCAGTGGAGGGTATAAGACTTGGTTGGAACATAGCCTTCCTTGGGGGAATGGGGCCAAAGGACATGTGATGTCAGTTCCTGTGATATCATTAGGTTGTACATTTAATTTCTGTACCAGTTGACGTCACTTTTCTGTGTACTTTACATCCAAAACCTAATGGACGCGAGTACGTGAAACCAGGTACTGGGCCCACTACCATTAGGGAAGCTCCTGCTGTAAATAGCAGCGAGATCCAGTACAGGACACTTCCATAGTGCAGGGGCCCACACTGGTCAAAAAGGAGGAATCTGCTTTTTAGTCTCCTCTAAAAACACCAATGCTGACCAATAATACTGAGATCAAAGTTTAATGATCGTTATCAAATTCAGGGGATTTAATAAATATTTACTTTTGATTTTTCCAGGAGGGAACCTTAAGGAAAGTACTGTTAAGCACTGATGGAATATTGAACCTCTTACCCAAATTAATGTCCCGGGCTCTAATCCTTTATAATGATATATTGGTTTACGTAGATACACAAACAAACATAAATACCTCATCAGGAGAGATGATACCCTCATAACCTAGTTCGTCTGTTCTGCACTTACAACATATGTCTGCTTGCACTCAAGGCATTGATACATTAAGCTCATTACAATTGTAATTAATATTTCAATATTAACTGTTTCCTCCAATAGTAGTTTCTTTTCTTCCTGAAATTGTTCATCGGGATCATATGTTTTTAGAAAGAGCAACAGTTATCGTTCCTATATTACCTAACGTCTTAAAGATAGACACATTGTCCAATAAGGTATGCGATTTCCGACATATATCTTCCCTGGATACCTTTGTGTCTTGCGGTGCTTCTGTTATCCCCAGGTGTTTGGCGCTAGTCTTGCTGTAGGTGTATCACTATGTGTGTGGTTTATGTTTGACATTACACTTTATTGTTTCCTGTCTAAGAACGTTAATGAGTTAATACCTATCAATCAGGTACCTCGAGGCAATGCCATATGTGGCGTGCAATAGCGTTTTAATTTTGTTTTTGGGGGGTAAGTAATTTAAAAATCAGAAAATCCTCAGATTTTAACATATTGAAAAACAACAGACTTTCACAAGAAATTTTATTTTGATATTTGCAAACTTTGTTTTGTTTTGCTTATCGATTTGCCATTGGAATGATTGCGTTGCTGGAAGAGTTTACTTTTAGAGAATCAATTTGTTTTGGTAACAACTTGGCGATGTTTTTGCAACCCAACGAGTAGTTTTAGCTGTTTTTGGGGCAAATGTTAGTGGATGAATAATATATGATTAGCAGTAGTCTACACAGTGATTCTGATAACAAAATTAACGTTCAGACAGTGGGATTTGCCAGGCCTGAGTATGCACATTGTAAGTAGTCAGTCATAATTATCACAGTGCAGTGATGTCAAAACGTATTATCAAGCTCATGACAATGATACGGTTAAAACTGGACACTAAAGATAGAGTTGTCTTTGTGCATACCTTATGCTTTGGTAGTTTCTTGTATGGTGCAATATGCCTCCTTACTATCGCTTATGCTCTAAAGAGGAACAAGATATATGGAAAGGTTGGAAAATGTAATGGAGTGATCTTCCCCAAAACGTTTGCATCTCTACCAAAGGACCACTATGGCATTGTGGTAGTCAACCTTACCTGCCTGGTGAGTGTGACACCATAAATGGATAACCACCATGCCGGCCAATTCCAAATCAACTATCTTTAACGAGAATAAAATCCTATGCCTGATTAGGTAGTCCAAGGGAACTAATTGTATTTAATAAATGGAAACCTTACAATAGCTTCTCCAAAGAACCATTGGCAAGCAAACAAGTCTGTCATTAGCTGTCGTTCTTTTACCTCTGCCACTACATTTTTGTTTTCACTTTTTTCTTGTGGTTCTGCTGGGTCATCACCTAAAAAATAAACATCAGCTAAAACCCCCAAAAAGCGCTTACTTTGCCATTGTAGTCGCTAGTACTCAAGGGAACAACTTAGCGTGGGTGTGCTTTTTGTGAAAGACCAGAATTCTGTCACTCATGATTAAGTTAGCCAATGATTATAGTGGGCTGGCCCATTGACTCTTGTGGTACCTGTAGATGAAGGAAGAAACAACAACAGGCCAATAGATGAAGTGGGCTGACAGGAAGTGCCTATAAATACATATCCTAATTATATAATTTTACGAACAGAAAAAGTCTTGGCTACTGCGAAACATAAACATGGACGGTTGTGCTACTGGTAGCCACGGAAATGGATGAGTTCATATATGCCCAATTTTGTGGATTTTGTTTTCTTACACAGTCTGGATTTCTAGGGAGGCCTCCAGGGCTCAGCAGGGTATAACCAGAGCTTCCAGAGGCAGTAATTATTTAAAGAACAGTGCAGCTGTTTCTCATTGCAGCACTTTGATATATATGGTCGCTTCCTCATTTGCATGAAGCTCAGGGTCCCCTGAGCCAAGGCACCGCGTGCTTGTTTATTTATTTACATTTCCACAACCAGGAATTGCCTCCCTGACACAAGTAATTTACAAGAGAAGACTGAGGGGCAGACACTGGCTAATCAAAATGCAAAATATCACCGAGCATTGTCGAGGGGAAAGCACAGCAACTCACTTTTCTTCTGTCATGCCGTTTAGAGAAGGCACACTGTTTTCATAGGTCACTGGTGTATGGTATTAAAGCACGTGCATTAGTTTTGTTATATGCTTGAGCAGCGGTGCAACAGTATTGCTAATATTGGCATCACAGTGTTTTAATACATTTTTTGCATTTAAAAATGAAAGAAGAAGCCAGGGCAAAAGACCTGCAAGAATGACTTAGGCAGTAATATTTGAGGTATGAATTTTAATTATGTACACACACATGCAAAAAGTGTCATTCACATTTTGTTTACGCTCATCATGGCATACATGATGGAGCAATGGGTCAGCCCACTGCAAACATTTTCTCGATTCATTATGAGTGATGGAATTTTGCTTGTGCACATATGTACGACCACAAAAAATGTAATTCCAGAGCTGCTTTGATATCATATTTTTTAGTTTATTCATTTTGTTAATGGACATGTTTAACTGATTTTATTTTTTTGCAAATTAATGCACACCACTGTAGAAGTTTACTTTTTTTTATTACTTTTACATATGTTTTGTAACTATTGCAGAGGTTTGCAAAAAACGATAACTGTAGGTTTGCCAAGGCCAGAGATATTGACTTTGCCAATGGGTGCTATCATGGAATGAGTATCTCAAATGCCAGGCTTCACAAACAAAACAGATGGTCTGGGTGGAGGGTACATTTGGGACCAGTCTGTAAACACAAGCAACTGATGAAAACGGTAGGTCATATCTTTGGGACAGTAGTAGTTCATTGAGTTTAATTATTTTGCAATTGTTTGAATAATAGTAATATACTAGTGGGGTTCCATAGGAAGGCAACAAGGGCCAACTTATCACAGCCTTAGCAATTTTTGTTTCAGAATCCTGCCTGTTTAACCGTACCTGTATTTTACTTCCTTGCCCTATTGGCGTGTGAATAAAATAATATGCGTGTGCTTTGGTTGTTTCCTCTAGGCTGGTAAGTCAGTCTTCTTTAGAACCCAGTGGCATACAACAATTGCCCTCTAGACATTCAAAGCCCACAGCAAATCAACTGGATTCCTGCAATGGTTTCAACGGTTCTGGTCACTGGTGAAAACATAGGCACCTGCAGTGTGGGTTAAAGCCTGAGTTGCAGGGAGCCACCTTGTCACAGTACCCGGCCTGAGAGCTCCATGACCTTGTAATACAAAGAAGGTACAAAGTTCCCCGGGAAAAGAAAAAGCTAAGTGGGTGTACTAAGAGAGAGCAAGGAGGTGGGAATTGGCGAATTCCCTTGTTGGAACTAAAACCCTCACAGAGCCAGTAAACTAGGTGTCATGCTTCATCATATGGGTTCTGCTCCTCGTCAGACTGGCGCTGCAATGTCTGACGGGCTCCCGAGACCGGGGCTCTTTAGCGGAGATCTTTTGTTCCAGCCATATGGTGCATGTGTGTGAGAGGGCAGGGGAAGTGTAGTCGTGAGGTAGAAGTGAGTTAAAAAAGGTGGGTCAATCCACAATGGACTTTATTAGTGTGATTGGCTCCCTTGGTTAAAAAGGGGTGGGAGGGGAGATATCTGCTTGAAAACTCACTTCTACCTCACGACTACACTTCCCCTGCCCTCTCACACACATGCACCATATGGCTGGAACAAAAGATCTCCGCTAAAGAGCCCCGGTCTCGGGAGCCCGTCAGACATTGCAGCGCCAGTCTGACGAGGAGCAGAACCCATATGATGAAGCATGGCACCTAGTTTACTGGCTGTGTGAGGGTTTTAGTACACTGGACCCAGTTAAACATAGTCCTCTCCGGTTCTTACCTTTGTTTAAAAGCTCCATGACCTTGCAGGGGGCCCTGGTTCTGGTAACTGGAGGATCTCATCAGTACTACTCAATTTGTTGGATGAACAACAGAAACAGATGGTGTCATCTAAGTTTTGTAGGTCATTGACTTTGAAATTGAGCTGTATGGCTAGACTATGGAAAATATCACTGACAATCTTAGCCATTACACTCTTCTTAAAAGAGGTATGATATGGGAGTACATTTTGGTTGTAGTTTTTCCACCATAACATCTTTATATTTTGTATGACAGTAATTTATATCTCTGGTAGGTGTAAGAAAGTGAGTTGTTAGTTGATTGGGGTGTGAGCCCTGGTCAAGGAGCAACCACAATCCTTGTCAGGATAAAGTACAAACCAAGCTTAAATTACCTCTGGTACCTCTGGTAGATTGGCATGGAGCAGTCCATCTTCACTTAGAGGGAATGTGTGAAGTAACTGTGCAACACTTCAAAAAGTGCTAAGTGCCAACTGTGTCTATCTGGGCATGCCGGATGGGGACAAAAGCACAAGTTCAGGCCAATCATGATGGAGCACAGGCCAGCTTCAGGGTATCAGTTAAGCACTCTAAACACAGTACCTGAAATTGAGAGGATCCGTGTCAAAGATGCTTTGGGCATCCGAAGCGATGAGTTGGTGATGCGGCGAGGCTGCGATGCAAGGGCTTGCGTCATTGTCGAGGATTCCATTGACCAAGCTTGTGATGTGAAGTCTGGAGTTGAGGATGGGGTGCGCAGTCGGTGTAATGCATCAATTCCAAGGAGCTGAGGGGCTGTGATGCGGAGTCTGGCATGTCATTGGGGTTGCCGTCAATGAGGGATATGAGGGCCTCTGCTGAGTATTAATTGTGCAGCAACAGTTCTGATAGGGCTAAGGCAGTTATGCAGGTCTTTGAGATGGTTCAAATCCACACAGCAGTGGTGATACATCTGTTATGCTCGGGTTTGCGCCGAGGTTATGCCTCAGTTCTGCCTCATCCACAGAGGCTGTCAGAGTACCTTAAGCCCACTTCCAAGGGTCTAGGACTGTGGTGTAACCACGTAGCAGGGTAGAGGTATAGATTGCAGAGTCCAGATGCAGGGGCAAGGTTGTTGGAAGACACTTATGTCTTTGCGGCCTTAGATAAGCTCTTGGAGCCAATCTTGGTTCTGGGTTCAAGATATGCAGGTCCAGACCTTCTCACCTAGGCAAGAGGGCAGCAGGTCAGCACAGCAGGGAAACAGCCCTTCAGAGCAGTAGGCCATCAGAACGACAGTCCTTTCAGCAGCACAGCAGTCCATCTTCCAGGCAGAGTATCACCAGGTCCAGATGAGTACTGAAGATTTGGTGTATGAGGTTCTTTATTTATATGCAGCTGTGCTTTTGAAGTAGGAAGCAGATTCCAGAGGCAGACCTTTGAAGTGCACAGGTGTCCTGCCTTCCAGACCCTGGCTCCATGTTATTTACAGACTATCTACAGGGCATATGCAGCTCTTTGTGTGGAGGCAGGACACAGTCTATTCAAATGTAAGTCGGTCTGGGGCCTGTTCCTCCCTCTCATTCTGCCACTGATGGCCCATCCAGTCACACATAAGCTCCCTGTTGTGTGTGGCTGTTTAGGAAGAATAGAGAAAGCCCAACTGTCTGTCAACTACACAAAGTATGTGACCCAGAGACAGATTGCTGACACAAAATGACTAAGTCAAGAAAACGCCAACTTTCTAAAAGACGCATTTTCAATATTGTCACTTAAAATCCAAATTCGCCATAAGTTAGTTTTTTTGTTACAATTCTAGAGACACCAAACATGAACTTGTTATCTTTTCCCATCTAGAAATTACACTTGTGTAAAATATAATAAGGTAACTCCAATGTTATCCGAAGAGAGAGGAAGGCCTTGCTGTGGTGAAAAGCGAGTTATTCACTACTAGGGCTTATAAAATCTAAAAGTACATGTCGTACTTTTTAAATACATTGCACTCTACCCTCTGGTCTGTCCAGGACTTCTTTTTATTTAAAGGGGAGGTTTGAGCCAAGCAAAATGTTCACTTTGCCGGGTCAAAATGGCAATTTAAAACCGAAAACATACACAGTCTGAAATTCCAGTCCTGAGACATGTCTAAAGTGCAACTTAAGTGAGTGGTGCAATCAGTTCTGCAGGCCCTCCAGTAGCATTCACTTTACAGGCCCTGGGAACTTGTAAGTTCTACCTTACTAGTGACTCCACAGTAAATAAATATGCCTATTGAGAGTAAGTCAATTTAACATATTTTACAGAGTACAAGCCCTGTAACACTGGTTACCAGTGGTAAAGTGTGTTGAGTCCTAAGGCCAGCAAAAATGAGGTCAGCAAAAACAGGAGGTCTGAAGACAAAAAGTCAGGGGACAACCACGCCAAGGATGCCGGTTTAACAGATAGCCTATGAAATGTGTTGCAGTGGTCTCTTAAAATGAGCTGCTTTGTTGATGTTCTCTTCAGAGTGGATGGGTCACTGATAGCACAAGAAATCATATCTGTAGTACCAAGATATCAGTGTTGATAGTGGTCTGATAGTGAGGGAGTATCTAGCTATTATCCTTGCATTTATATTCATTGGTGGATGTGAATCTAGTTTCTTTGGATGCTGACTGTGAATAGGACAATATTATAGCTACAAAGGTTCGAGAAAATTATGAACAATCATCTATTAAAAATTCATATGCATGAAAACACAGAAAAAATATATCTAGGTGAGAAATCCTTGTGAGGTACCCAAAACAAAGACAAAAGTTAATAAAAGAACATATTTTTACTAAAATAGTAAATACGGATAAACAATTACAAAACAGTTAAAGAATACATAGAAGGTGCTCATGTAGGTACACAAGGGACATCACTAAAAACATAATATACAGTGTAAACAAGAAGTCCAACAAAAGAAATAAATCATGAGTCAGCACATGACTCAAACTGCATCGACGGGAGAGAAATATGCATACTGGGTTGACTAGTCCAGCCGTGCTCGGGCGCTTTGTGCTCTGAACTGTAAGATGGTCAATTTTGAAAGGTGTACCGGATCGTTTATTGGCACCAAATTGGAGACGTGCTAATTTAATTCCTTTGTTGGACTTCTGATGCTGTATTTATGATGTCTCTTTATGCATATTTTCAGAGCACGGTTCTCTCAGATTACACAAATTATTTGAATTTGATGTTCTTTTAATATTTACTTTGTCCTGATGATGACCTTCAAAACATTATAGGTTGAAACGCCGTTGACACCTGACTTTAGCATATACTTATGAGGAAGCATTAATTGCAATTTTTTGTTCTTGTTATTTGTTCGATTCATTTTGTTTTAAAGATCTGTCTCCCACTGCCATTGTTTTCTTGTTTACACTGTATATTATGTTTTTAGTGATGTCCCTTGTGTAACTATGAGCTACTTTTATGTATTCTTTAACTGTTTTGTAATTGTTTTTACATATCTCCTATTTTAGCAAATATATGTTCTTGTATTATCTTTTGTCTTTGTGTATGGTACTTCTTTAGGATTTCTCGCCCAGACATATTTTGTCTTTGTTTTCATGCATATGAGTTTTTAATAGCTGATTGTTAATAATTTTCTCAAACCATTGTAGCTATAATATTGTTTATCTACCCCATGTTTAGAGAATAGGGCTGCCCCTGTTTGTTGTTACCTGTGTGTAGGACAACGTTCTTAGTTTGTACTTGGGGGTCATCCAGCCTTTACCAGTAATCAGCATAGATTTAATGCATCAATAATGTCCAACATGTCCATTATTTCTTGTGTGTGGTTAGGAGGGTGTTATCTATGATTTGCAAGAGAGGGTTCTCCATGTTCCAGCTAGATTTGAACCCACATTACTAGCTGTGCAGATTGGCACTAACATGATGTTGGAGTTGTTCTGAGAGTGTGTTTTTTTATATAATTAGGCTGATGATGGATGGGCTGGTAGCTGGTGATGTCATCAGGGTTATTTGTGTGTTTCTTCAGGAGTGGGAGGATCTGTGTATTAAGAGCCTCTGGAAATATTTCTTGCATGAACAAGGTGTTGATGATGGTGAATAAGGGTGAAAGCCTTCTCTGGTTAGGGCTTTGATGTATCATGAGGGTAAGGCAGCAGCTTCAGAGGTGATAACTTTGAGAGAGTTGAGGATGCCAGCAAGGTTTTTGAGAGACAAGTGCTTAAAAAATAATCATTCTGGGTTGCAATATGTTGGTGTGCTTGTCAAAGGGGAAGACTGGCTTCGTACTGTCAATGTTCTAACAGATCTTCTGTGCCCTTTTGATGAAGAAGAGGTTGATGAATTGTACTTGTCTATCTAGTGTAGGACCGGAGGGTCAGGCAAGGATTGATGTAGTTCTTGATTGTTTGTGGCAGCGTCATTTATGGTGTTGGTCTAGTATTTGACATTAGCTGATGTGATGAGTTGTATGCATTTTGCATGGAGGGACATGAGTAGCATGATGTCATCAGGGTTGTTTACTGCAGTTTTCTCTCCTGTCTAACAATGGAGCATTTGTGTTTGGTAAGGGAGTACCAAGGTGCTGGATGGTTCAGCTTCAATAAAAGAAAGTTCACTTCCTTCCTGCTGTCAAAATTGCCATGGACCTTCAGATCCAGGCATTTGACCACTTTAGCCCCTGTGAAGATTCAGAGTTTATTGCCATAATTGAGCAAAAGCCACATTGGCTGAGCCTGATAAATTATTGTATGCCTCTGCAAACATTGTTATTAAGTTCCAGTTAGAAATATGAAACATTAGAAGATGTAAACTACTAATGAGGATACAATGCAGCAGTGACCTTAATTACATCATGCTGGTATTTCAACATGCTAAAAATTTGAAGTTGTTGGAATCTTCTAACAAGAGAAATGAAAATAAGAGTTTTGCCTATGTCATACCTTTACACACTATCATCTATAACCTTCGTATCAGTTTACAATTGTTTGCTATTAAAAAGTGATTTACGAGTAGTATCTTTAAGAGTGTGAAGTCTTCGCTCATAAAAAGATAGGACAATCCTATATTTTTATGTGCGAAGACTCCGCACTCAAAGAAACTACTTGTAAATCCCTTGGTGAATAGTTAACAATCGTAAACTTACACAAAAGTGGAAGTTTGCCCTTGTGCATGAGGCCCCATGTGTTTAACCTAATGTAGTTGGGTTCAATACCTCAATGACAGCTTGTCAGTATGCTTGTATTGAAATTTGGTTAAACAGTTTTTGAAGCATAGATCGTTGTTTAGTTATTAGTGCCAGATAAGTAGAAAATTGTGTAGTAAAGGTTCCTTTGTGGCTCCACAATGCCTACAACTGAGGTTTTTGTCTTTTTTTCCACGATGTGTACACTAATCTTTTGTCATAAAAATCTACTAATGACATAATTATTTATCAATGAAACCAATATTATTAATTAAAAAACAAGTTAAAACACATCAAATGTAATTAATTTCCCACCCTTTCTATAATCCCCACAACCCACACCTAAAATACAACTGTAAAAAATACACAACTAACATTTTTTTCAATTAAATAACTAATAGTGTCTAACAATTAAATCTAAAGTAAGTAAAATAATTTACTTCCTACCCTTCACAACTATATACCCAAAACCCACACACAAAAACATAATCAAACAAATTCTGTATAATTAATTGTCAATTGATTAATAGTAATTAACAACAAATTGCTAATTAAAAATAATTTATTTTCCGCCCTTTACCCCTAAAAACCCCAACCCACACCTACAATTGTAAAAAAATAAACACAATTAACATCATAAAATCTCAATTAAATAAATATGAATTAATAAAAAATATTCATTAATTCATTATAATTAAATTACTTTCCACCCTATTCCCCTATAAACCCACAACCTGCTATGGAACTAAAAAACACAAAATTTAAGGCAAATAAAATTATTAACTACTAAAAATTCAACACATATATTAGAAAAAATAAACAATACATATACACCAAAATACATCACATACATTTAAAATATATACTAAAATACATAAAACTAATTAAAAATTCAATATTAAACAACTACATTTTTGCAAACAATATTAATGACTTCAATATTTTAAAATAGATATTTCTTACTTTAAAGTCCATTATTCTTAACCACAATATTCTTGCTGTCGATACTTCTGTGATACAAAAGGGGATGATGGACGGAGCGTTTGAGCAAATCAAACACTCACCCCCAGTCAATTGATCTGGGTTTAATCCATCACCATTCTTTAGCCCACTCAGCCACCCCATTTCAGACATGGCTATATGCAAATCAGTCTGACCCTTTGCCTCATGGGAAAAGTCCAGCCCGTACTGCCAAGCCATGTCTTCCATGGACCGGAAACAAGCATCCTGGGACCGGTTTCGGATTCATAATCCTCATCAGCCATGCTATCTTGAATCCAGTGGCCAAGTGAGCAAGGGACTCACGTCTGAGCATACCCTGCCACACTTAGGGCGAACAAAGCGATACAAAAGGGAATGATGGACGGAGTGTTTGAGCAAATCAAACACTCACCCCCAGTCAATTGATCTGGGTTTAATCCATCACCATTCTTTAGCCCACTTAGCCACCCCATTTCAGACATGGCTATATGCAAATCAGTCTGACCCTTTGCCTCATGGGAAAAGTCCAGCCCGAACTGCCAAGCCATGTCTTCCATGGACCGGAAACAAGTATCCTGGGACCGGTTTCGGATTCATAATCCTCATCAGCCAGGCTATCTTGAATCCAGTGGCCAAGTGAGCAAGGGACTCACGTCTGAGCATACCCTGCCACACTTAGGGCGAACAAAGCGATACAAAAGGGGATGATGGACGGAGCGTTTGAGCAAATCAAACACTCACCCCCAGTCAATTGATCTGGGTTTAATCCATCATCATTCTTTAGCCCACTCAGCCACCCCATTTCAGACATGGCTATATGCAAATCAGTCTGACCCTTTGCCTCATGGGAAAAGTCCAGCCCGAACTGCCAAGCCATGTCTTCAATGGACCAGAAACAAGCATCCTGGGACCGGTTTCGGATTCATAATCCTCATCAGCCAGGCTATCTTGAATCCAGTGGCCAAGTGAGCAAGGGACTCACGTATGAGCATACCCTGCCACACTTAGGGCGAACAAAGCGATACAAAAGGGGATGATGGACGGAGCGTTTGAGCAAATCAAACACTCACCCCCAGTCAATTGATCTGGGTTTAATCCATCACCATTCTTTAGCCCACTCAGCCACCCCATTTCAGACATGGCTATATGCAAATCAGTCTGACCCTTTGCCTCATGGGAAAAGTCCAGCCCGAACTGCCAAGCCATGTCTTCCATGGACCGGAAACAAGCATCCTGGGACCGGTTTCGGATTCATAATCCTCATCAGCCAGGCTATCTTGAATCCAGTGGCCAAGTGAGCAAGGGACTCACGTCTGAGCATACCCTACCACACTTAGGGCGAACAAAGCGATACAAAAGGGGATGATGGACGGAGCGTTTGAGCAAATCAAACACTCACCCCCAGTCAATTGATCTGGGTTTAATTGCACGATACTTCTGTGTCATGATATTTAAAACTCGATATTAGTGTAAGTCGTGATTTTTAACTCGATATTTTGAATGAATACCTTTACTGATACAAGCCTCTCCTGGTGGTAGGTGAATTACATCAGCCTCTTGTTGCTCATCCGATGAAGGCCCCAAGTACTGAGTACGGTATAGGTCAAAACATTTGTTTATATGATGTTTGAACTATTTACTTACGATCCTTTACGGACCACAAAACTTGTGACTTGATCAAACTGGGTCTTATTGTTGCATTACATAACCTGTGGACAGGCAAAGATTGTTTGCACATAAGTTACATCATTGTTACACTCATCAGTTTGCATCTCATTTGAAGCACGAGAGGACATGGGGCCAGATGTACGACCCGTTTTTACATGCGCAAACGAGTTTGCGAACCCGTTTGCACATGCAAAATCGTATTGGGCCATGTACATAGCCTATTTAGCTAGTCCCAAATTTTTTGCGACTCGCTAAATAGGTTTTGCGTCTTTCTATTTGGAAGGGGCGTACCTTTCCAAATAGTGTGTCTCAAAACAATGTACTAATGTTTTGCAACCCCAATTGTGGTTGCAAAACACTTGCAATTATCACCTACTTCAAGTAGGTCATAATGCATTTGCAAAGGGGAAGGGGTCCCCAAGGGACCACTTCCCCTTTGAAAATGCATGCAAAATATTTTTGAAGGGCAGGCTGTGGTCCCAGGGACCACAGCCTGCCCTTAAAAAATTAAACTAAAACGTTTCTTTTTTTTTTTTTAATGCAGCCTGCTTTTCTTTAAGGAATATGGGCTGCATTAAAAAAAAAAAGCTGCTGCATTAAAAAACAGTCCCAGACATATAGGTCTGCTAAGCCCAGCAGGTCACCATCCCTGGGAGGGCTGGGATTCAAAATGGCCTCGTAAATTGAGAGAGGCTCATTAATATTAATGAGCCTCGCAATTTGTGACCCCATTGAGAATCGTAAAACAGTGTAAACACACAGAATGTACATTTCATTTAGCACCTCACAATTTGCGACTTGCAATGTGTCGCAAATTGCGAGGCGCTAAATGAAATGGTCATACATCTGGCACATGATCTCTTACAATAATTTATAGAGCTTTCTCCTCATGAATGCATTGCATTTGAATAGTTTTGAAGTAGAGAAAATCACTTAATTATTTCCATGTGAAAAAATGGCAAGGAGTCTGTTATGAGCATTTTATATTTCTTCATATATTTAGACTTGATCTGCTAAGGTGGAGGATCTCTGTAAACTCTAGCTGCTACAAGAACCTTGAGCTACTTTCACCTTAGCATAAAAAAAGGCAGAGGCTATGCTTATTCATTTTTAGTTTTATACTACAACTATGTTATAACCTGTGCTTTTGTTTGCTTCATCTTACGAGATTGCTACAGGAAAATTATGAGTGTGCTCATTTTAATGTCCATAAGAAGTCAAAAATCAGTTCTGAATTGAATCAAACATTTACATTTCTAGTGGTGTGATTCATGGGCCAAATTATCAAGCAAGGGCGATACATTATCGCCGCTTTGATCGGCAGGAAACTGCAGCTAAAGTGACGATAATGGGCTTGATAATATGCCCTTGTGAATTCCCATAGAAGCCCATGTTAATCCCACAACATGGGCTTCTATGGAAATTCACAAGGGCATATTATCAAGCCCATCATCGCCGCTTTAACGGCAGTTTCCTGTCGATAAAAGCGGCGATAATGTATCGCCCTTGCTTGATAATATGGCCCCATGTTTTACTATATAATTTAAACAATTTGTTGCCGAAACAGGAGCCCCCTCTTAGATAACCAGTCACCCTGATCACAGTCAGCAATCAGGAGTTACTTTTGTTGGAGACACTTCATGCGAAAGTGGCATCATACCTTGAACTTTCAATAAACCTTTCTGAGAATCTTTTTGTAATTATTGCATGTATAGTAGAGTCCAAGGCTGCAAGCAGTATTAAGAGAAGGTATTGTTACACTCTAAGTAATATACGTTTCCTTAAGAGCCACAACAAAAGTTGAATAGCAGTAAGAAAGGTTTGCAACGTAAGTTATTACTTCAAAGAATAAAGGTCTCAATTAGTTTTTGGTGGGCCGGCCAACAAACTAGTGAAACGGCAGAAGCACTACCAGACCAGCTATGGCTGGCGTGCCATTTATAGGTCGAGCATCAGCGCGCATGTGCTGTATGCAAAACCTGTTGCTTTCACCAAACCCACTTTATTCCCCCTACTTCTTACCATTGGTTTGGTGCTGCATTTCTCTCTTTTGCTGCCCTCTAAGTCATTCACTCAGCCGTAGTTCACTTCCGGTCAAAATGAAGGAGCACCCGCCAAGCATAGTCCTCTTACTTTCAGTTTCTTCATCTGTGTTTCATAGAACTATTTTTTTTTATTGCATTATGGCGGTCGCTGCTTCCACCCTCCGACACAGCCATTTCCATAACCAGACGGTGAATGGGTACACCTAGTCTCTCCACTTTCACTGTGGCATTTATGTAAGTGAAATGTCATATTTGTTTTTTTAGCAGTTTTATATAGTGCAAATTCGACTTGTATGAGAGAGCTTTACCTGGGCACCTGTTGCATTACAGACACATATTAATTTTTCAGGCACAGGGACATTAAGGGATGTGCCTGGATCACAGCATGCATGAGCATCTCCACCGTTAGGCTAGTAAGGGAGGAGGAAAATTCAGTGAACCTCCCGGGGCGTGACTTAGTTAAGCAGTCACACAAGTAATCACTGTAGAAGGGGGAGCGTGCACCGTGGAGCTTATCCATGCCTGTTGCCACCCACTCCTGCTCTACGGCACATCCATATCACCTCCTCACGGAAAGAGGGCTATACTGTGCAGGGAGGTCATTACCTGTCGACCAGAGCCAGCCTTGGGTTCTTGTTATTGTCCGCATTCCATTTTTTTCTGTACTAGTCCGTGCCCCAAGGACATTTTTAGCAGAAGAATGAAAAGGGGGGGCCATTGGCCCCCCCGCCCGCATGGCTGTGTGGCGACCCTCCCCTCCTCCTGCTTCCCGGTGGTGGGGCGTGACCCCTCCGACGCCCAGTGATGACGCGGAGGTGTGCGCCCCACCACCGATTGGCTGGCACCCGACCGTGACCCGGAAGGCAAAGTAAGACTTCTGGGTCAGGGGGGGGGGCGGGTTGCTGAAGGGGTGGGGGAAGGGGGCGTGTTGCCCTCTCCCTGCGCCCCTGGAATAAAGGCGGGGGGAGCGCTCGGATGGCCCTTGTTGCCCGGACGCTCCCCCACACTGGTCGTGCCTAAGGGTGGGCGGCCAGCTACGCTCCGTGCACGGAGTGCGCGTAGTGCCGTCTCCTACGCATTTTGCGTAGCGGGCGTAGCCAGGCGGCACTACGCACGCTCCGCAGACGGTGCGTAGCCGGCCGCCACCCGCCTCCCTCCCGCCCTCCCTAAATATTTAAATAAAAGGATTGAAAGGTTTTAAAAACACTAACCTGTCCGCCGCATCCCCGGGGCTCCCTCTCCCGTCCCTGGATTCGCGCCGCCGCCATTTCGGATACTAATGCGCATGCGCGGGCGGCCGCGCATGCGCATTTCTCATGAGAAATGCGCATGCGCGGGCGGCCGCGCATGCGCATTCGTATCCGAAATGGCGGCGGCGCGAATCCAGGGACGGGAGAGGGAGCCCCGGGGACGCGGCGGACAAGGTAAGTGTTTTTAAAACCTTTCAATCCTTTTATTTAAATATTTAGGGAGGGCGGGAGGGAGGCTGGCGGCGCGTAGTGGGGCTACGCGGAGTGCGCGGGTGGGCGTAGTTTTGCGCCCACTTCGCGTAGCTCCGCGGAGCCCCACTCCGCACACTACGCCCAGGGTTAGTCGTGCCCCGCGCTCGGGGCTGCCTAATTTTATTTTTTCTTTCCTTTATAGGGACATCGTCGAGTGGATCCGGTGGATTCGAGTGGATCAGCGCCGCGACAATTACGAGAGGAGGAAAGGCGGCATCTCGGGCGGAGAAGGTGACGTCGTCGTCAAGTGGATCCGATGGATCCGAGTGGATCAGCGCCGCGACAATTACGGGAGGAGGAAAGTCGGCATCTCGGGCGGAGAAGGCGACCGGCAGTGCGGCATCCCGGGCAGAGAAGGCGACCGGCAAGGCTGTGATTTCCGGTGAGGTCTTGTTAGAGCGGGAGCCGGGCAAGCTGCACGTGTGCTTCGCCTCGGCGTCCCGCGTGTGGTGGAGATCGCTGGGTGCGAACACCAGCGCATAGGGGCCCTGAGCGTGTGAATATCATTGGTCCAAGCCGGGAGAGTTACTCACCCCACTCCCCCCCCCCGCCTCCGCGGGTAAACCGGCACATTGGTTATTCTGCGAGGGAAATTGCTGGTTTTACTAAGGGGATGCGAAGCAGGAGTCCTTAGGGCAGCAATTGGAGGGGAGACCTGGGTGCATAATAGGCAGCGTTAAGGGTGGATAAAGCGTGGTTAGACAATTTAATTGAATGAACCCTATTTGATTTTGATTACTGGGAGAGCTAGAGAGCGGGGTGCTGGGAGGGTTTGTTTTTAAATGAACCCTGTTTGGATTGGGAATGAACCCTGCTTTCAACTGTGGCCTGTGAGCTGGGAGTTATAACTGAGCCAGTATCTTGGGTACGTCTAAACAAGCTGAGTGACCTTTTGGGACCAGTACTTTATGAGGGTAACTGTTGCACATATTAATTTTTGTCTCTTCCTAGGGTGCTTGTTTTGAATTTGCTGCTGCGGACTGCGCAGTCAAGGAATCACCGGTGCAGGTGACGTGCTTCGGGAGGAGGGACACACAGCAGTTGCGGGCGCAGTGTACGGGTTCTGGACGTAGAGACGAACACTGGGTGGTGTCGGTTTCCACGGCTGGTAAGGGGAGTGCGGGGGGCTTGCATTTCATTGCTTCTTGTGGCCGCTGGGTGAGTTTTACGTTAGAGTTCACTCGCCCCGGACTACCGGACAAGCCGGTGTGTTGTGGTCATAGTTGCATGGTGCTTACAGCCCCTCGTTGATCCTCCATCTTTGAACAGGTACAAGCGCACACGTGCACTAGGGGGCGTTAAGTAGGAGTCTAGCTTCATTTGGCGGCAATATGCCTGTGGCAAGGGGGGGAAAGAGGTCACCAATGGAGGTAATGATGCATGTCATGATGCGTAGAATGACCGCTATGGATAAGAGGTTGGGGAAGGTCGATGAGTTTGTGGAAAGATTGGACCGCATTAGTGAACGGCTTGTGGAGAAGTGTGGCTCAATGGTTAGAACAGGCAGACCTTGATGCAGAGCTCTGGCCAGGGACCAGGGTTCGATTCCTGCCTCGGCGGGTCTCCGGCTCATCAATTCCCCTGACTGGATATTCTCGCCTCAGTGCCTGTTCTGATCATGGGTCCCACGCTGCAACTCTGGGCAATAGCTTGCTTAGTCTCCACAACGGCCCCAAAAGCGCTGGGATGCCTGGCTGCACCTGGGGGGTGCCCAGGAGTGGACATTTCCCAGGAAAGCCAGGAAGGGTTCCTAAGCGGTATACAGACAGCGCCGGGACACCTCCGGTGGAGGTAGCTGTGCGCTTTACAAATTCCGACATTTACATTTTTGATGGGCCAGCGGAGCCACAAGGGAGGCCCAAGCGTCACATTACACCCCCTTTACCAAGGGGGGATTTCGCCACCCCGCCTAAGAGGGGCAAGGCCAAGAGATCGAGGAGCGCTTCGGCCGCTCCCACGCCCGCAGGTCCTTCAGCTCCCGCGCCGCCACTCCCTCCACAGGCCCCGGCCTTGCCCCCGGTAATACCTCTGGTGGCACCCCCAGGTCCTTCCACACCAGCGCCGCCAATGCCCCCATAGGCCCCGGTCGTGCCCTCGGTAACCCCTCTGGTGGTACCGCTCCCGGTTGCCCCCCAGGTAGTTCCAGTGCCAGCACTGGTGGCGCCACCCGCGCCAGTAGTACCAGTATCAACCCCGATAACGCCATCAGTTCCTTTAGGTGTACCGACGGATGGGGTGGGTGTGCCCGCGGTGGTGCCAGCTGTGAGTGCCCCAATCCCCCCCGAGCTGGAAGCCCAGTTGGCTGCAGTGTTGCCTTGGTTACAGAAAGGGGGCGCATCAGATCATTCCGCAGAGGTGGCGAAATTATTGGAAAAGATTAGAGCAGCGACTGCCACAGATATCGCTGCAGGGCCTTCTGTTTCTCCCCTTACAGGTTCTAACGCCGCCCAACCGAACGGAAACGGAGTTGTATCGGCCCAAGTGTCCGGAAATGGTAAGGAGGTGGCTCTGCCTCTCTTGGGCGACGGCTCAATGCCGTCCGGGAGGGAAGATTTAGCGCAACATGTTTCTCAGACTGTGAAAGAGATGATTTGGGCGGGAAAGTATATATATATTTTCTCCCTGTTGCGGGATAATAGGGAGATGGAACATGCCAAGACACTAAAGGAATGGATGCACCCTAGTGAATGGAGGGCGCAATGTTCTAGATTCAGCGTAGAAGAGACTTTGCTTAATTGGTTTCGGGCCTTCTCGGTCTTTACGGCTATCACGACTGAACGCACTCCTGATGTACATGCAGCAATGGCTTGCTACCAGAGTAGGATTGCGGGGTGGAGTGAGCAGTACCCTGGGGACGCATGGAAGGAGTATGATGTTAATTTTAGGAAATCCAAGGAGTTTAATGCATCATTGACATGGGACAGGGTTGATTCAATGGCATTGCACAAACAGTTCTCTGGGAATACATGCGCGACTCAGTCCACCAGTACTGTCAAAGTTTTCTCTGCCAGACCACAGCAGCCCTTTCGGCCAGTGCTGGGGAATGACTTCCCGGGAAAGAGTAGGGGGGGGAGACAGGAGGGGGGTTTGCTGGGATTTCAATAAACGAACTTGCTCGAGACTGGCTGGCACGTGTAGATTTAGACATGCCTGCGGGATCTGCGGTCACCCATCCCACCCTGAAACAACTTGCAGGTCCAAAAATGGGAATCAAGGTCAGAGAGGGAGAAGGAAACCAGAATAGAAGGGACAGATTAGTTGGTCACACTCCTATTGATGTCTTAGCGATGATTCCATGGTTGAACAGATACCCGGACCACACAGCGGCTACCCTACTTCAGGAGGGGTTCTCCCAAGGTTTTAGTTTCCCGGCAGGGGGGTTTGAGGGCAGCACACATTGTAAAAACCAGTTGTCAGTCACACATAATCCTGCAGTAGTGGCAGCCAAGATTGAGAAAGAACTGTTGCTGGACAGAATAGCTGGCCCTTTTCAGGATGTCCCTGTCCATAACTTTGTGTGCTCACTGCTGGGCGTGGTACCCAAGAAAGAGAAGGGGGAGTTCAGACTCATTCACAACCTTTCAGCACCAAGAGGAGCCTCATTGAATGATGCAATTGATGATGATATATGCAGTGTGAGATACGCTTCATTTGACCAGGCGGTGGAACTGCTGCGGGGACTAGGGCCAGGGGCACTGATGGCAAAGTCAGACATTGAATCTGCTTTTCGTCTCCTCCCAGTCCATCCTTTGGATCACCACCTCCTGGGTTTCACTTTTGAGGGAAAATTTTACATGGTCAAGTGCATGCCAATAGGTTGTTCCATATCATGTGCATACTTTGAGACTTTTAGTTCTTTCCTAGAATGGGTCATGAGGCAGGCGACAGGCCATCAACGGGTCATGCATTACCTGGACGATTTCCTCTTTCTTGGGGCAGCGGGCCCTCGAGAGTGTGCTTGGGCATTGCAGGAATTTTGCGTGCTCATGTGGGCTTTTGGGGTCCCGCTGGCGCCGGGGAAGACGGTTGGCCCGCCCACGTGCCTAGAATTCCTGGGCATCGAAATAGACTCAGTGGAAGGGTGCTTCAGGTTGCCCAGGGACAAAGTTTCTAAGTTTAAGGCAGCACTCCAGCAATGCTTACGCAAAGACAAGGTCTCCCTCCAACAATTACAGGAGGTGTTGGGGCAACTGAACTTTGCATTGCGGGTCATCCCCATGACGCGCCCTTTCTCACGCTCCATTGCCGAGGCCATGAAAGGCCTGCGGGAGAAACACCACCGCACTAGGTTGTCATGTGAGGTTCGCCAGGATATGCGGATATGGTCGGCTTTCCTGGAGACCTTCAATGGCAGGGTGGTGTGGTCTGGCCCCCCCACCACATCAGCAGAGTTGGGTTTATGGACAGACGCTGCTGGTAGTGTGGGTTTTGGCGCCATCCTAGGGACCAAATGGGTTGCGCAAAGGTGGCCCGAGGAATGGAGGGCCTAGGGTCTGACCACCAACATCGGTTTCCTGGAATTGTTCCCGATATGGGTAGCACTGATGATCTGGCCAGAACACCTATCTAATCAATCAGTGGTGTTTTGGTCTGACAACATGAGTGTGGTGGAATGCATAAACCAGCAGGCTGCACGCTGTCCATTCATACTGCGCCTGGTGAAGGAGATTGTGCTGCAATGCTTAAGGTGGAACGTAGTTTTCAGAGCTAAACATGTGTCAGGCGTCCTCAATAATGCAGCTGTAGCCCTTTCTCGCTCAAAAATGCAGGTATTCAGGGAACAGCTTCCGGCAGCAGACCAATGGCCAGCGCAATTTCCGACAGCACTCTGGCGGATTGGTGCCCCAGATTACAGGACCTCGTGGTAGCTAGCCTAGCCCCCAGGACCAAGACAGCATACGAAGGGGCGTTCTTGTCTTACCGTACATTCCTGGGGTGCGAGTGGGAGGGTAGATGGGCGCAAGTGGACAGCTTTGTGACTTACCTGGAACAGATGCACAAGGAAGGGCGCTCAGCGGCAACGGCAAGCAGACATAGGGCGGTGATTTCCTTTTTTGCGCAGGCCAAGGGTGTGAGGGATCCCACTAACACTTTTCTAGTACGCAAAGCCTTGAGGGGTTGGCGCCGCATGCAGGGACACTCTGTAGATTCAAGAAAACCAATAGGGCTAGTGCGATTAGCAGCCTTATTGTCAGCACTGCAGGAGGTCTGTAGTTCAACTTGGGAAGTGCTGTTGTTCAAAGCCGCGTTCGCATTGGCGTTTTACGGGGCGTTGAGAATAGGCGAGTTGGTGGCAGCTTCTAAAGGAGACAGGACGACCTTCACTGGGCCTGCGTCAAGATAAGGGACGATACAATGTGGGTGACAATCCTGAGATCGAAAACCGACCAGGAGGCACGGGGGGACACCATAGTGCTCCACCGGGCTCGGACCAATCCCTGCTGCCCGGTATCGCACGTAGAGGTCTTTAGCAGGCAGCGGGAAGGGACAGCGGGGGTGGCACTATTGAGTCACGCTGATGGGACACCATTGACCAGGTATCAGTTTATTAGAGTATTGGAGTCGGCGGTCAGGAAGGCAGGCTTGGACCCCAAGGAATTTGGGACCCACTCCTTTAGAATTGGGGCTGCAACGGAAGCAGTGAGTAGGGGACTCCCAGCTGAGAATGTTAAGAGAATTGGGAGATGGTCTAGTGATTGTTACAAGCGATATGTACGGATTGACATGTTGTATCTTTGCAAGGGGCTCACGCCGGGTGTTTTTCTTGTTTCTTGCAGTTTCTCAAACCGGTTACGCGGGGGAGGAACTTGCCGCGGGGCGTCAAGAAAGTGCAGCAACTCAACACAAGCGACAAAAGGAGCAACGGACATTGGTGACGTGGATTGTGGGCCACTCTTATGTGAGGTGCGCTAAAAATGTCTTTCTTACAGGTGACACTAAGAAAAGGGCTGAGCAAAAGGGGTTTGCAGTCTCCTTCTTTGGGAGGGGGGGTTTATGTCTCAGTCAGTTCAGAAAATATTTTCAGAAAATACTATCCCAGCAGCCCGCCCCCCCGTCAGTGGTGATACTTCACCTGGGGGAGAATGATCTGGCCAAATTAGGTAGGCACATCCTTATCGAGGAAATCATCTCCACTGCGGGGTGGGTGGCCAAGACGTGTCCGGGTTGCACGATAGTTTGGTCTCAACTTATACCTCGGTGGCAGTGGCAAGGGGGGGACTGGGTTAAGGCGTTGAATCACTCGGTAAAGAGGATCAACACGCAACTGGACAAATTGTTTCGAGCCCCCCGGTTGCAGACGATCCCTCATGGGTGTATTTGGGGGGAACATTTCTACCTGAGGGATGGTGTTCATTTGACAGAGGCAGGTAATGTCCTGTGGGCCAAGAATATACTGGCATGGTTAGAGGGTTTTGTAAGGGAAGTATGACCTTTCTAAAGTAGGAGGGAAGGGGAGGCCAGATCGTCGGGTAACAATGCTGGCCTGTGGTGGTAAGGTCATGACCGGTGAGCAACTATTTTAAGGTCTGGGGGGGGCGGCATCATCCTCGGAGGTGCCCGCCCAGGTGGGGGAGGGGCCAATGGCCCCTCCTAGAACATCAGGGGCACTGGTGCTTCAAAGGGGCACGGGTGGGTGAGTCACGCTTCCCATAGGCCGGTAGCCACCCCGCGTGTACTCATGATGTCAGCGAATGGCGCAGAGTAAGGGCCCTCCTTTAGTGGGTAAATGGAGTTCACGGCGTGGACCGAGTAATTAACGGGCTCGGCTGCGCATGCGCACCTACGGGTAGGCGCAGCTAGTGGGACCTGACAGCGGTTAGCGACCTTGCCATATGGCCAGAAATGTAAGTATGCAAAATGAAGATGAGGATGTTAGATTCGGTTAGGAAACAATCTGTATTAGAAGCTTGTTAAGGTTAGCCTCTCATACCTGTTGAAAATATTGTATCTAATATCCTGTTATTTTGCATAGGAAATGTTATGTTTTATATTACAATTTTATTGTTTTATACCTTAATAAATACGGCCGGGGGGTCTTCGGATCCCCCGCCTTCCAAAGACAATAATGTTTCATGTCTGTGTTCGGGTTGGTAAGGGTTCATTGGGAGGGGGCGGCAGCCATCACTGACCATGTGGGGAAGGTGGCCAGGAAGGACTATGAACATCTTTTCAACCTGCTGATAATTTGTGATTTTGGTGAGCCAAACCTTGTAGTTAGACTTTTAATCCGCACTTCATTTCTGTCCTCTTTCCGCCTGCATCTCTCAGCTCACTCTCCCTTTCGCTTTACCTTTACTCTTTTACCCCTGCTTCTCGCTCTTTATTTTTTTCCTTTCCCTGAATGTTATTTAATTTGTCTACTTAAGGTATCAGTATTTTTAAGGGCCATATTAGCTGAAGGTGTCTTGTTAACTGTGTCCTGCGATTAAAAGCTAAAGATCCTGCACTTTGCTTATGACAATAGAAGTCTCAGTGCGCATGGCACAGTCTTATGGTAGCAGCAGTTCTAAGCATAGTAGTCCATTTTCCCCAGTCCATTTTTTTTAATTTAATGCGATTTTATTTAGCGCGAACTTTACCCGAAGGTGTCAGAGCGATTTACATAAGAACCAGTTGCAAAACATAAGGACTTAGGATTACATGCGTTACATAAAAGATACACACAGAAACAAATTGCAAATGTACAAAATGTAAATTCACACAAAGAAGAGACTGGTGATTATAGTTATTTCTATATACATAGGGAAGGGATATGAATGGATATACTCTAAGTGTCACATAGGAATGGTAGAGAGTACAAAGGTCTACTGCATATACTAGTGATTAGAGTTATCTCTATATACATAGGGAAGGGATACAAATGGATATACTCTAAGAGTCATATAGGAATGGTAGAGAGTACAAAGGTCTACTGCATATACTAGTGATTAGAGTTATCTCTATATACATAGGGAAGGGATATGAATGGATATACTCTAAGAGTCACATAGGAATGGTAGAGAGTACATAGGTCTACTGCATATACTAGTGATTAGAGTGATCTCCATTTACAGCAAAGCGGAGTTCCATTAAGTGGGGTCAGAGGGGGGATGCAGTCACAGCACCAAGGGACGGACAGAGAAGGGCAGGAAAGTGAGACAAACGAGAGAGGGAAGCAGATAGTAACGAGTAAGACAGCGAGGAGTGTGTCAGAGGCAACAGGAGCGACAATAAAAAGGTCGCTATGGCAGAGGGGGAGGTCAAAGAATGCTAAAATGGCGGAGGAGAAAGGTAGAAGAAGAAGCGATTCATAAAAGAAAATGGGAAATGGCGAGGAGCACAAAGGTCCAAGTCCGAGAGTCCAGGAAGAGGGCTGCCATAGCCAGCAAGTCTGGGGGGGGGGGGCAGGGGCAAGAAAGGCAGTCTGCAAGTCACAGCCTCTTTGTCCATGAGGAGCTGGGGCAGAGGAGTTCAATCCAGAGGCATGGTGGGATGTTGTCGTCAGGTGGGCACCTCACATTAAGGCACTGCGGATGTCAGGTAGATCGTGCTAGCAGTGTGACAGCAGTGTGGTAGTCTCCTCGCTGACACCACGTTTGTTACGGATCTCGTGGCACTCCTCGACACTCTTACCTCGCACTTCTCGCTAGCTTATTCCTCAGCCACCGCCGCCATTGTTGAGTCAGGCTGGCCGGTACAAAGCCGGGGCTTGTTGGGGCGTGGTGTGACGCTGAGGTGCAGACGAGGGGGAGAAGCAGAGCACTCCGCACAAGTCACCGCCAAGGATCCTTGAAGAGGGCTCACCCCCGCGGGCATGAGACACAGAGAGAGCTCGCGGCATCGCTTAAAGCTACTCCGCCGCCATTTTAGGGTCAGGCGAGCAGATCGCGGGGTGAGCTTTATTTCAGTATTTCGCATATGAGAGGCACCCACCTTAGGGATGTGAGGCTTGCGTGTAGTAGAGGGTCCGTTCAGCCCGAAAAACAGTGTCCAACGTGAGAGTATCGTAGATCGATTAGTGCCGGGAGTTGGCGCCATTTTGGGGGACCGCAGTGTGATGAAAATCAGAAAAATGGTCAGGCGATTTAGTCGATGTTCCTTAAGTAATTTTGCCCGGCGTTAAACGCCTCTAATACCATACGAAGTTTATCAAATAAAGAGGCAGGCGCTGGAGACAGGAAGACAGGAAACAAGTTTTATTCCGACGGAGCAGAACACATCAGATCGGACAACAAAGTATCGTCTCGAGGTGCTCTCTAACAGCCTCTCTGAGGCCTGGCCTTTTATACACTGGTTTACGACATGTGACCGCTCTTTATTACAATAAAGACATTGTGAAGTAATGGAAAAAAGACATCCCCGGTAACCCCCCAGTTCCGGCTCATTCCAACACGTGGCTACAGTAGAGGTCCTCACCCCCCATACAATAGGAGGGGGCTATCACGCAGCTGAGTGTTCCGCCGATTCCTTTGGAATGTGTGCGCCTGATCGAATCTCAGGGGGTGGGGAGGTCATGATCAATAGTAGCTCCTTTGAAGAGGGGCGAGTGCATACAGTAGTGGGCAATAAACTGTATCCTCAGGCTAAGGGATGACCAGCGGTCCGTGCAGACAATCGGGCTCAGAGGAAGGGGTCATCAAAGGAGAGATATTCATGAAAGGAAGGATCGGTGTGGACAATCGAGCGTAGAGGAATGGTTTATCAAAAGAGGGGTATTCATGGAAGAAAGGAGGTGTTGGTCAGGCGCAGGGTGTGATTCCCAGAGACAGAGTCATGCGGAAGGGGGGGGTTCATGACTTGTGCATGTGAGAGCGGGGGCAGCCAGGGTGCATGGGGGATGCTTGCAGGGTCAGGGAAGTGCGCTGATGATCGATCGTGAACAGGGAGACCATGGTACCTAAAATGGCTGTCGTGTATGTTCATACGTGAGTCTGAGGAATGGGCAAGATGGCGCAGATGATGTTCAGTTCACGAACTAAAATTCCACAGTCCTCCCTTTTAACATGTCTCGCCAGCTTGTCAATTCGGATCTATCCCCATAAGACCACGTATTTCTATCTCATAGAGGGGACTCATGTGCTCAGTTCTAAAGTCCAAAGTCGTAGGGCACATACAGTTAGAAATGAGTGAACACAAAGGTGGCAAACATTGAATACCTAAGCAACACCCACACAGTACCACGACTGGTATCAGTATAAATGTAAACAACCTCCATCCCCAGTCCTTCAAAGTGTCCCAAAACCAGCTTCCAAGCGACCATCCTTCTTGCTCCTGGTGAACCTCTGAGGATAGTCTGTGGAGGTGTTCGATTGCTTTGTAGACTGAAGGCGAGTTATCTGGCACGTAGGTGCAACAGCTGGAGCCGATGATGCGGCATGCTCCTCCACGGTCGGCCAGAACCACATCTAGAACAAGGCGGTTTTGAAGAGCCACCAGGCGGACTGCCTGAAGCTCAGCCGTGTTGTTAGCGAGGATGCCAGCCGTGATGTTAATGGTTGTTTCTACTGCCTGAGTTAGGTGTCGGATAGCGCGGCTATTTGCCATTGGGCCCCACAGAGGAACAAGTCCCTTCACCGCATCCAGGAACTGTGCTCCGGTGGAGTCGGCTTGTTCAATGTCTCCGGCACGCTTTTGCCGGTGATGGTAAGCTGGGGCCACATACGTGGGGGGAAGAATGAAGGCGATGTAGCACGTACCCCTCCAACCTTTCGGGAGCCAAGTGTAAGCTTTGATGCCACAAACAAAGTACATATTCGGAGAAGCAACAAAGGAGGGGGGATCAACTGAGACCAATGTTCTGGTGATGTGGCAGGAACTGTGACCCACCAGCTGTGTTCCCTGGCCTTTGAGGCACACGAGACCTGTGACATTGATGACAGACAGGGCCACAGTCAGAGTGGCAGCCGTTCGCTTCCGCAGGTAGGAGAAGGTGGGTCTAGCTGGATTGTGGAGCACTTGCATTTCAACTCGTTCTTTGGCAGGGATGTTCATATGGAAGGCGGAACCTGAGGTCACAGGACAAAAGGGGGCAGACGTCCTTCCTGTTTTGTTCAGCCAGAACCCATAGTAGAAGTGTGACACTGTTTGACCAGAAGCGGCGTTGTCCTTGTGGCTTTCCTGCAAGAGGATCAACCAGGCGAGGCAGGAGCCGTGAACTGAAAAAGGAGAAGGGATGAAGGGGATGGAGTGTCCAGTGGCATGCGGGAGCAACCCGCAGACCCAGCAGTTCGTGGCATTTGCAGCAAGGTTGTGCTGGTGCAATAGATGCACGAAGGAATTGTTCCAGAACTTCTTACGCCTTTCTCGGAGCTGAGGCGAAAGGGAGATCAGGTGATGCTCTTTCATGGTGGTTGGCTGTGCAGTGGTCGGCAACATCTGATGAGCGGGTGTGTTGTCCTCCAAGATCCAGAAGGAAGTCATGAGGAGGAGGCAAAGGAGGAAGAGAATGAAGCAGGCGATTGTCTTTGATTTGTGCAAATTGTCAGCCTTTGGGTTCCTGTAGTGGGTATTTCCGGTTGCGTCCATCATCTTCTTGTCTGGCGCTTCCATCATCTTCTTATCTGGCGCTTCCATCATCTTCAAGGTGCTCGGTAGTGGGCAGAACCACAGACTTTGTTTAGCTTCTCTCCGGGTAACCCTTGGTTGTTTTAGGCCACCGTTCTGAGATTTTAACTTAGTCCGTGGTCTACTTAGCCGAAGCTCCCTCCTTTTCGACGCAGGAAATACCCTTCCCGGGATGGCACAGTGGGATCAGAGAATTTTGCAAGTTCAAGTGCCTCGGTATCAGGATAGGAGTTCAGTGATGGCCGGTCTTTGTTCAGGAGCTCTTCTTGGGTGTCGACGTTTTCTGTCGTGGCCAGGGTCGAGGAGACCTTCTTGCAGTGGTGTGCGTGCAGCCAGTGCCTTTTTCCCTCTACTCGAAGAGCCGTCCGAGTGGTGATCAGTACTTGCCAGGGGCCCGTCCACCGGGGTTCCAGACTCTTTGCCCGTTGAAAATTCCGGACTAAAACATAATCTCCCGGTTGGATATCGTGACCGGGACCCCTGGAAGCATCGGGGATGGCCTGCTGCACCTGTTGATGAATGACAGACAACGTTTTAGTTAATTTGCACAAATAATCTGACAGCAGGACGTCGGGGACGTCGTGAATGGAGGTTGGTTTGGGGGCAGTCCAGAGGTTCATTGGTCGCCCAAACACAACCTCGTAGGGGGTCAAGTGGTGCTTAGTGGGAGTAGAGCGCATCGATAACAATGCCAGTGGGAGGGCATCTGGCCACTTAAGTCCTGTGGTGGCCACTATTTTTGACAGTTTCAGTTTCAGTGTAGCATTGTGTCGCTCAACTAGGCCAGCGGATTGGGGGTGGAAGACCGCATGGAACCTCTGCTTTACCCCCAGCCCCTTCAAGATTAGTTGGATAACTTCAGCTATGAAGTGGGGGCCATTGTCGCTCCATAAAATTCGACAAAGGCCGTAGCGAGGGAAAAACTCTTTCAGTAGTACTTTGGCAGTAGTCATGGCAGTGTTATCACGGGTTGGATAGGCTTCCACCCATTTGCTGAAGGCGCATACAATGACTAATACGTACTTCAAGCCTTGGCATCTCTCCAGCTGGATGTAATCCATCTGGAGGACCTCAAAGGGGTGGTCGGGGATCCCAAACCCTCCCCGGGGTACCACAGTTCCTTTCCCGGGGTTGTGTTGTAGGCAGATAAGGCACTGCTGGACCAGGCGTTTGGCTGAGTCGGGGATTTTGTTGTTGTGCCAGACTTTGGAAATGAGTTCAATCATGGGGGCAGAACCTATGTGTGCAGGGGAGTGTGCCATAGTCAGTATGGGAATCAAGTATGAGTCAGGCAGCAACCCTTTGTTTGTGTCTTTTGTCCGCCAGCAGCCTTCATCGTCCTTTAGACCCACCCGTGCCCACTCAGTCAGTTCGTGAGGTGTGCTGGCCGACTGGATGTCCCTAATCGTTTCCCTAGCGTCAGTCCATTTTTCTGCTTGTGACCTGGTCACATATATGCGTGTCGTCGTCCTATTCTCAGCTGTGGTTCGGGCAGTGATGTCGGCCAGTGCGTTTCCCTGTCCAACTAAGTCCGTCACCTTCTTGTGTGCCTGGCATTTGATCACTGCTAATCGTTTGGGGAGGAGAACTGCTTTAATCAGGGCGGAGACTAGATCTCCGTGAAGGATGGGCGTGCTGTGGGACGTCAGGAATCCCCTTTCCCTCCATAAGAGCCCAAAATGATGAACCACCCCGAAGGCATACTGGCTGTCCGTGTAAATGTTCGCCGTGGTTCCTGCTGCTATGATACATGCTCGTGTGAGGGCAATTAGCTCTGCCGCCTGTGCGGATCGTTGCGTGATGCGGGCTGTTTCAACTACTGTTCGGGCTGTTGTCACCGCATAGGCAGCTGAAGTGGTGCCGTCTGGGAGTTTGATACAAGAGCCGTCTACCCATAGTTCTCCATCAGGGTCTGTAAAAGCAATGTCTCGGAGGTCAATTCTACTCCTGGTCTGTTCGTCCGTGAGGGTCACACAGTCGTGTATAGGGGGCACATCGGGGTCATTTTCAGGCAAGGGCAACAGTGTAGCAGGATTCAAAGTTGTGCATCGCTTCAGAGTGATGTGGGGTGCAAGTAGTGTCAATTCGTACCCCGTCAGTCGTGCACTAGTCAGGTGTTGAGTCTTGGTCTGGTTCAAAAGGGTGTCAACTGCGTGGGGTACTAACACCGTGAGAGAGTTCGAAAGCACAATTCCCTCACTCTGACGGATAGAGACAGCAGCGGCGGCTACTGCTCGAAGGCAGGCAGGTAAAGCTCTGGCGACTGGGTCAAGAGTGGCAGAGAAGTTGGCACAAGGGCGTTGTTTGGAGCCGATGGGCTGAGTTAGAACAGACAATGCGCATCCCTCCCTTTCGTGAGTGAAGAGGGAGAAGGGCTTGGAGTAATCTGGGTTTCCTAGGACGGGTGCCGAGCAAAGGGTATCCCGCAACTCCTTAAAGGACGCTTGGCATTCGGGGGTCCAAGGGAGTGGGAAGGGAACATCTTTGGCCAACAGGGAAAGTAGGGGCTTTATAATGAGACTGAAATTTGGTAACCATTGTCGGCAAAAAGAGGTAAGGCCCACCGATGAACGGACTTGCTTCTGTGTTTTTGGGATGGGGGTGTCTAGGATGGTTTGGATTCGGTCGGGCGTAAGTTTCCTTCCTTCTTTGGACAGGAGATGGCCTAGGTATGTCACTTGAGGCTGGCAGAACTGCAGTTTCTTTTTGGAGACTTTGTGGCCATTCTCCGCAAGAAAGTGCAAGAGTTGGATAGTGGCCGTGATTGCAAGTGGAGTGGTGTCGGCCGCCAAAAGGATATCATCGACATATTGGATCAACACCACTCCATCTGGTAGCAGGACGGCGTCCAGCTGTCTTTTGAGGGCCTGGCTGTAAATGCTGGGACTTTCAGTGTAGCCCTGGGGAGCTCTACAAAATCGGTACGAACGGTTTTTTAAGGTGAAGCCGAAGAGGTAACGGCTGTCTGGATGGATGGGGATAGAGAAAAATGCATTCTTGAGATCAATAACGGTGAAGGTGGTGGCAGTGGACGGGATGAGGGTCAGAATGGTGGTGATGTCTGAGACTACGGGGTACTGTGGTACCACCACTTTGTTGACTTCTCGCAGGTCGATGATGAAGCGGTACGCTTTCTCATCTCCCTCACCTTGCTTCTTAACAATGGGTAGGATAGGGCTATTGCAGACATTACTAACCACTTCCTCTACCACTCCTGCATCTACCAGGGACTGAATAATCGCTACCAATGCCTTCTCGCCTTCGGGCGATATCCGGTACTGTGGGAGTTTCGGGAGTATTGCGTCTGGTCGAACAGTTATGTGCACAGGGTCGATCATCATTCGTCCTACATCCGAGTCGTTTCTGGCCCATAGGTACAGGGGTAGGGTGTCGAGCAAGGATGGGTCAGCATCAGTTATAGAGTACATATGTCGTGCGGGCAGGATCTGGACATGCTCAGGTTGTCGTACAGGATGACTCGGACTCCATCTGGGGAGCACCTAATAGTAGCTCGGAAATGTTTTAGTAAATCAATACCCATAATGGCGTCAGGGGAGTTGGAGGAGAGCAGAAATGTTGTGTCAGTGGGGTTGTTTCCTAGGTCAAAGGAGATAGGTACAGACAGGGGATTAGTGGAGGGTGTTCCATCGAAACCTATCGATGTAATGTGTGAGCCAGACAAGGGTGCCCTTGGAATCAGTCGCTTTGATAATACACTACGTGTCGCTCCAGTGTCTACCAAGAATGGAGACTTTGTACCCAGGACCTTAGCGGTGACGTAAGGACATTGCTGGTCAACACAGAGCTCGACTGGATCCCTCCCTTGCCCCTGGCAGTCCTATGCGAAGTCGGGAGTGTTCTCACTGTCAGATAGTTGGTACTGGTTCTGTCGGGGACGGTCAAATGTGTTCGATCTTCCTGGTCTGTCGCTGTTGGTGTCGTTTGTGTACCCCCGCCCCTGCCCTCTAGTCCTGGGGCCATTCGTCATGTCTCTCGTCTCTTTATTTTTAATTAGTTCCAGAAGAACCGGACATTGAGACTTCCAATGCCGGAATCCTTTGCAAAATGCGCACTGATTATCTTCTATGTCCCTACGTCCAGAGTAGGGAGTGGGTGTGCGGTCCTTTGGGGGTGGATTTCTAGGGGCGATTTATTGGTAGCTCCCCCTGTGTAGTTCTTTCCCGACTGCCACCCCTTGTATCTGGGCTATCATCACCCTTTCTTTCAAATCTTTCTTCTTTCTCTCGATTGCCCTATCATTCTCATCCTTTTGGTGTTCGTAGTACTGAGCCATTTGGAGGATAGCGGCGGGTTTGGAGGCCCCCCAACTACTCTTGCTCGTTTGTAACTTCTGGGAAACCTCTCGTGACAGACCCTTTACGTAGTTTTGCACAAATAGGTGTTGTCCGGTTGCGGTGGTCATGTCTTGGCCACTGTAGTCGGAGAACACCGTTTCAAATCGGGAGAAGTATTCTGATACGTCTTCCTGAGGTTTCTGACGGCAAGCCGTGACTATTGACCAATCTACCTTTTTCTCTGGGATCAAGGTTTTTAGCTTCTGAACTATTTTGTCCGGAAGTTCCAGTATGTCTTTTATCGGTTTCCTTCCGGGCTCTCGTCGTCTATCTAGCTCACTGAGTTGACTCCAGGTATGTCCGAACAGATCTGTGTGATCGGCTTTCCGGATTTGCTTCCACACGTCAGCCAGCAGACATAACCCGAAAAACAAATCAATGTCTGCTAGAGTCATTATCGTTGAACCCAAGGCTGTGCCTAATTCGGTGTAAAATGCTGTCGGGTTCTTCCTTAAATCAGGCAGGGTTTGCCTAAAGGTTAAAATATCTTGTCGATCCCATGGTTGGTAAACCCAATTGTACACAACCCTCCCTTTTGCATCTGCGTGGTTGATATCGTCGTTTGTTCCCTGACCTCTTGGGGGAACCCAGTAGGGGGCGGCTTCTCTGATAGGCATCATAGTGTTGGCTACTTCTAATGGGGACTCAGCCGTTTCAGGGACTGTGACCTTAACCTCTGGTTTCTGTTCCGTGAGGTGGCGGAAGACCTTAAGCGTTTGCATGAAGAGGTCCGTCACATCGCGCTCAGTCCCATCTCCAACATCGACCTTTCTATATAGAGCCGTCAGCTTAGCAGGACCCTTATTTTGATACCTATCCTCATATGCGTTCAGGGTGTGGTAGCTGAACCGTAAAATGAAATGCCGTCTGTGGCTACCGACATGTGAATTGTGCATATCCATCGTATATTCTTCGCTCTCCTTCCGTTCTACCAGTGTCTTTGCTATCTTGTCAATCCCATCCCGCCCGTCTTTGCTCAACCTATTTGGTCTGGCTGTTGGCTGCTTGCTAGTCTCGAGTTCATCTGATGTTGTTACCAATGTGGCCGGTGCGAAGGCCGTAAGAGCCGGGGCACTAGCGCTAGGGTCACCCTCGCCCGCACTCAGAACTGGTAGGTGCTGTGCTAGAGGCTGGCAGGGGGCATAAGGAGGGGGCATGTAGATAATCGGAGGACCTAGCAGTAACTCGTCGTTTGCCCGTTGTTTGGAGGGCATCTCCGGGTAGAGCGTAGAGGGGGTCCTAACAGGGCATTGGCCTGCCGACCCTGATTCTTGCGTTTGTCTAACTTCCTCTCTCCTTCTTATTTCTTCATCTAGTTCCTTAGCGGCCAGGTGGGCTGCCTTTCGTAACTCTTTCCCTATTTTTGCTTCTTCTCTTTTCCTTCGTTGCTCTGCTTCTTTGCGCCACATGCCGATACTATCGAGCATGGTGGGCGTTGCCTTATTTGTTCTAACAGCTGCTTCTAACGTTTTTATTTTATGATCATCAAAGGAACCTATCAGTGGCCACTGACTTTCGGGGTCCTTTTTTGTATATTTATGCCATAACTTACTATAAGCTATAGCGACTAGTCCTTGCTTAGTGAACTTGTCCTTATTACGGGTGCCTTCCAATGGAGCTGGATGGTTCATCTCTAATAAGCGGTCCGGGTTGTACCAACTACCAATAAGTGGGGAGAAGACAGGCATGACAGATTACAACGGGGGACAAAGGTCCGCACTACCTATCTTTCACTATTTGCAAAGACTAGACAGAATATTGCTATTCTACGTTATTTGCAAGCAGAGAACCTCAAAAGAACTATACTCCAAACAATCTATGTTCGGACAATCAATCAGTGGGGAGAAAAATAGGTACGGCAGATTAGAATGGGGGACAAAAGTCCGCGTTACCTACCCTTCACTATCCGCAAAGGGAGATAGAATATTCCTATTCCTCCCCGTTTGCAGGCAGCGAATATCTCAAAGAGTGACAAAGCAAATACTAGTATTTCAATCAATCAAACAATCAATCAATTCGCAATTTGTCATGTGTCACGACCTTACCCGGACCGCATGGACAGTTTCTCGTCTTCCGCTTCCAGCGCCCGATCGTCCTCTACTCTCTGTTGCTACCGCGGCACTCCTGATGGTTCCCAGTCAGGACCGTAGATCACTCGGGAGAGGTCTGCTCGGAACCAGTGAAGTTCGGATGATCGGCTGTCAGACGAGGGTCTATCGGACAGGAGCTCTCCCGATCGTTGCAGTCGTTCACTCTGTCGTCGGGACCTCTCCCACTGGATCCACGTGTCGCTGATGGGCCCCACGTTTGGGACGCCAATTGATGAAAATCAGAAAAATGGTCAGGCGATTTAGTCGATGTTCCTTAAGTAATTTTGCCCGGCGTTAAACGCCTCTAATACCATACGAAGTTTATCAAATAAAGAGGCAGGCGCTGGAGACAGGAAGACAGGAAACAAGTTTTATTCCGACGGAGCAGAACACATCAGATCGGACAACAAAGTATCGTCTCGAGGTGCTCTCTAACAGCCTCTCTGAGGCCTGGCCTTTTATACACTGGTTTACGACATGTGACCGCTCTTTATTACAATAAAGACATTGTGAAGTAATGGAAAAAAGACATCCCCGGTAACCCCCCAGTTCCGGCTCATTCCAACACGTGGCTACAGTAGAGGTCCTCACCCCCCATACAATAGGAGGGGGCTATCACGCAGCTGAGTGTTCCGCCGATTCCTTTGGAATGTGTGCGCCTGATCGAATCTCAGGGGGTGGGGAGATCATGATCAATAGTAGCTCCTTTGAAGAGGGGCGAGTGCATACAGTAGTGGGCAATAAACTGTATCCTCAGGCTAAGGGATGACCAGCGGTCCGTGCAGACAATCGGGCTCAGAGGAAGGGGTCATCAAAGGAGAGATATTCATGAAAGGAAGGATCGGAGCGTAGAGGAAGGGTTTATCAAAAGAGCGGTTCTTTTTAAAAAGACTCTGTCAGTGGAAAGTCTGCTGTCAGAGACAGTCGATTTAGCTGATCTGCTTGGGGTGAAAGTCACTGTGAATAATTCATGCTGGGTGGTGCTAGCTGTTTATCGCCCACCCAATGCAACCCCATTGTTCCATGATTTATTTAGTCCCATTGTGTCTGACTTATGTACCCGTTATACCAAAATCGTAGTAACAGGAGATTTTAATCTACATTGGGATGAGCCCCACTGGGACCTGCCTACGCGCCAATTGGACACCTTGATGTCAGCCCTAAGTTTTAAACAACTTGTGGAGGCTCCCACACACAATAAAGGTCATGTTCTTGACCTTGTGTGGACTACCGATCCAAATGTGGCCCTTAAAGACGTTGCCCCATGTATATGGTCTGATCATTATTTAATATCTTGTGAGGTACGCATTAACGGCCCTAGAAACAATCTACCACTGGAAGTGAGGAGTATCCGTAATTGGGCAGAGGTTGATTTGCTAACCCTGACCAAGGTACTCCGGCCAAGGGATCGGTCCTCGAGTCCCGAACATAGTTTGGACCGGGACTATGCGGATCTAACGCAGAGCCTAACCCTAGCTATTGATCAGATAGCACCTAGGAGAACAAAGCTATTAAAAGGACCTGGTAAAGGGGCCCCATGGTTTACGCCATCACTAAGGGACCATAAAAGGAAGCTTAGAGCGATAGAAAGAGGATGGAGGAAAACTAAACAGGCTTCAGCCAGAAACCTCTATCGAACCTCTCTCAACCTATATAAAAAGTCTATTGCTCTAGCAAAAGCTGAGTACTATGAGGCTCGCCTAAGCAAGGCAGCCAATGTCCAGAAGGAGACCTTTAAGATCTTGTCGGAGTTGAGTAAAAAACCCGATAACTCCCAGTCTCCTTTAAATTGCAATGCCTTTCAGGGATATTTCTTGGAGAAAGTGAGAACTATTATCCAAGAGATAAAAAGTGGCATGGCAAATGGGAGGGCCACGCCGATAGCCCCTCA
This sequence comes from Lissotriton helveticus, assembly GCF_964261635.1. Lineage (NCBI taxonomy): Eukaryota > Metazoa > Chordata > Amphibia > Caudata > Salamandridae > Lissotriton > Lissotriton helveticus. The sequence continues at coordinate 908,437,194 of NC_136061.1, forward strand.
TAAACCGGCTGACTGTACCATCGCACTGTTTCCAGAGATTGATACACTGAGCTTGGAGCAGTTGATGGGTCGAATTAAATCCGGATCCCCAGCAGATCCGTGTCCACCAAGAGTCTTCCAGCTAGCCCGCCCTTTGGTGGAGGAACGCATCATCTCCCTCCTTAATAGATCTTTGGAGACAGGGCATATACCAGCTGAGCTCAAGGAAGCACGCGTAAGACCCCTGCTAAAGAAACCAGGCGCAGACCCCGCTGTGCTAAAGAACTATAGGCCTATCTCTCAGTTGCCATTCCTCTCAAAAATACTGGAACAACATGTATTAAAGTCCCTGTCCATGTACCTGGAGTCTCACCATCTACTTCATGAACGACAGGCAGGGTTTCGAGCTCATCACAGCACCGAGTTGGTGATGCTCTCGGTGCTGGATGAATTGAGAGGTCTGGCTGACGGTAAGAAATCGAGCGCCCTGATTTTGTTAGACCTTTCAGCGGCGTTCGATACCGGCAGCCATGCGTTGCTTCTGGAGAGGCTGAGGAACTTTGGCATCAAAGGCCGGGCCTTCAGATGGTTGCAATCCTTCCTTTTGGGAAGGACCCAAAGGATACAACTAGGGGATGAAATCTCGGAGGTGGGGACGTTGGAATGTGGGGTACCTCAGGGCTCGGCCCTGTCCCCACTTCTATTTAATCTCTACCTGCAACCTCTGATTGCCTCTTTGGCGAGCATGGGCTGCACAGTATTCAACTATGCGGACGACACTCAGCTGTTGCTGAGTGTCGATAACACAAGTGCCGCACAACTCCAAACCCAGAACATCTTGAGGTACACGGTCCAATGGATGACGGGAAATCTCTTGAAAATCAACCCAGACAAGACCGAGGTATTGGTGATTCCATCTGCCACCTCCCCATGGGGAGACCTCTATTGGCCCGCGGAGTTAGGCCCTGCTCCAAAACCTAGCCTGAACGTAAAGAGTTTGGGGATCAAACTGGACTGTGATTTATCGATGGTCAGTCAGATCTCATCGGTGGTGGGAAGTTGCACCAACATCATCCGGCAGCTACGTAAGCTAGCCCCCGTTCTCTCCCAATCCATGATTCGCTCAATCGTAGCAGCAACCGTGATCTCGAGGATAGATTACGGAAATGCCCTCTATCTTGGCCTGCCAAAAACTTTGATATACAGGCTACAGGTTGTTATGAATGATGCTGCACGTCTTATTTTTAGACTACCAAGACGATCGAAAGCATCTCCCCTGCTACAGAGCCTGCACTGGCTCCCCATTAAAGAGCGAGCAGAATTTAAAAATCTGTGCATAGCTCATAAGGCAATCTGTGGCCTGGCACCTGCCTACATCAAGGATCGCCTGGCGGTGTACAGCCCATTGAGATCTCTAAGATCTTCGGATTCTCAACGACTGGTTTGTCCTCGGTACAAACTGGTAACCAAAGGAGGGAGAGCCTTCTCCGTGCTAGTCCCGCTGCTGTGGAATGCACTACCCGAGCCGCTGCGCAGGGAAGAGAATCTCCTACGCTTTAGACGGGTGTTAAAAACACTGCTGTTTAGAAGATCCATGAGCGCAATATAGACTAATGGTTGCTTCTCTGCTTTTGCTAAGTTGTTGTTCTTGTGATTTCCGAGCGCCTAGAGACCTGTAGGTGATTGGGCGCGCTATAAATCAAAAATAACAATAAAAATTCATGGAAGAAAGGAGGTGTTGGTCAGGCGCGGGGTGTGATTCCCAGAGACAGAGTCATGCGGAAGGGGGGGGGTTCATGACTTGTGCATGTGAGAGCGGGGGCAGCCAGGGTGCATGGGGGATGCTTGCAGGGTCAGGGAAGTGCGCTGATGATCGATCGTGAACAGGGAGACCATGGTACCTAAAATGGCTGTCGTGTATGTTCATACGTGAGTCTGAGGAATGGGCAAGATGGCGCAGATGATGTTCAGTTCACGAACTAAAATTCCACACGAACTTTACCCGAAGGTGTCAGAGCGCTTTACATAAGAACCAGTTGCAAAACATAAGGACTTAGGATTACATGCGTTACATAAAAGATACACACAGAAACAAATTGCAAATGTACAAAATGTAAATTCACACAAAGAAGAGACTGGTGATTATAGTTATTTCTATATACATAGGGAAGGGATATGAATGGATATACTCTAAGTGTCACATAGGAATGGTAGAGAGTACAAAGGTCTACTGCATATACTAGTGATTAGAGTTATCTCTATATACATAGGGAAGGGATACAAATGGATATACTCTAAGAGTCATATAGGAATGGTAGAGAGTACAAAGGTCTACTGCATATACTAGTGATTAGAGTTATCTCTATATACATAGGGAAGGGATATGAATGGATATACTCTAAGAGTCACATAGGAATGGTAGAGAGTACATAGGTCTACTGCATATACTAGTGATTGGAGTGATCTCCATTTACAGCAAAGCGGAGTTCCATTAAGTGGGGTCAGAGGGGGGATGCAGTCACAGCACCAAGGGAGGGACAGAGAAGGGCAGGAAAGTGAGACAAACGAGAGAGGGAAGCAGATAGTAACGAGTAAGACAGCGAGGAGTGTGTCAGAGGCAACAGGAGCGACAATAAAAAGGTCGCTATGGCAGAGGGGGAGGTCAGAGAATGCTAAAATGGCGGAGGAGAAAGGTAGAAGAAGAAGCGATTCATAAAAGAAAATGGGAAATGGCGAGGAGCACAAAGGTCCAAGTCTGAGAGTCCAGGAAGAGGGCTGCCATAGCCAGCAAGTCTGGGGGGGGAGCAGGGGCAAGAAAGGCAGTCCGCAAGTCACAGCCTCTTTGTCCATGAGGAGCTGGGGCAGAGGAGTTCAATCCAGAGGCATGGTGGGATGTTGTCGTCAGGTGGGCCCCTCATATTAAGGCACTGCGGATGTCAGGTAGATCGTGCTAGCAGTGTGACAGCAGTGTGGTAGTCTCCTCGCTGACACCACGTTTGTTACGGATCTCGTGGCACTCCTCGCCACTCTTACCTCGCACATCTCGCTAGCTTATTCCTCAGCCACCGCCGCCATTGTTGAGTCAGGCTGGCCGGTACAAAGCCGGGGCTTGTTGGGGCATGGTGTGACGCTGAGGTGCAGACGAGGGGGAGAAGCAGAGCACTCCGCACAAGTCACCGCCAAGGATCCTTGAAGAGGGCTCACCCCCGCGGGCATGAGACACAGAGAGAGCTCGCGGCATCGCTTAAAGCTACTCCGCCGCCATTTTAGGGTCAGGCGAGCAGATCAATGGGTGAGCTTTATTTCAGTATTTCGCATATGAGAGGCACCCACCTTAGGGATGTGAGGCTTGCGTGTAGTAGAGGGTCCGTTCAGCCCGAAAAACAGTGTCCAACGTGAGAGTATCGTAGATCGATTAGTGCCGGGAGTTGGCGCCATTTTGGGGGACCGCAGTGGGCTATGCAGCGATCCGCTTTCATCGCGCTGCTCAGGGAAGGGTGTGTTACCCGTCCATTTCAGTTTTGGTTGCCTCACAGTCTAATATGTGCAGTGTATTAGAACTGCAAATCCCAGAATGCAAGGCAAATATTTAGCCTGAATGCGAACTCGAGCTTGGACCTGAAAAACTTGAAAGCAGTGGTTTAGTAGAAGGCGTGTTGGATGCAATTCAGGGCCTATATAAATTTAATTACAATAGTACGGGATGCTTCTTTAGGTCTGGGCCCTAGGTAGGGCTTATCTACTCGTGTACAATTTTGAACATGCATTCGTGGCTTAGAAAGCTCTCAAGTGGGGTTTTGTCAGGTTCGAATAGAGCACCCGTTCATGATTTAATTTTGCATTTTGGCACTTTTGCTTTCGTTTTTCTTATTATAAGTGCAGGGCATGTACTAGTAGAAAAACTATCACCAGAAATTGATGAGCTACTTGCTATGTTTAGCACCATCTTCATGATTTTTGGTCAAATTAAAAAAACGATTTTTGTAAAGCCTGCTACGCTTACCAAGGTGGGTGGCGATAGGGTAGATGAGAGAGGGAGAGAGAATTCTCAAGTTTCCCATGTTCATCTGTGAGTAACTCACCCATTCCAGATAGTTTCCTTTGAATTTTTGGGATAATGGGATAAACTATTTGCAAGGCAAAACATGGACTCAAAGACGTAAACAGGTAGACCTAAAAGCCATGCTTGTGAATCCTTGAGGCAGGGTTTGAGAATGGATATGGTGATTATTCTTGCATATGGTTATTTACACTGACATGCTAGTCTTGATTGGCATCTGGTGGCAGTTTGGCATAGGATACCTCCTAGCCATAAGGCGACCCTTCCTATCATCTGCAGTCCATTCATTTTGCATGTGTAAATCATCCCGATCATTCTGGAATTATCCGTGACATGCAGTGGCTGTACTTGACCTGTGACGCTGATACATGTCATTCTGATCTGTACACATTCAGGTGATGTTTAATCATTGCAAATGATACTGTTTTTTTGGAATGTACACAGTACGTGTCCATTAGCTGTCCTGGTCAGTACATAAAGCAGTTTAATTTGGGAATAGATGATGCATAATAGTAAATATAAACTCTAGTATTTTAAGGCAAGTATTTTTTAGTTTCAGACTGGGTCATTTTGAGATGTTGAAACACATTGTTAGAGAAAAGTAAAATCTGATATTGGGTCAAATTGATTTTTTTCTCTATAAAATTAAAGACTTAGGTCTGTTGAAAACTATACATTTGTACCACAGTAACTGCATGTACTTCCATTACCTACATTACAGCACAATTTTGTTGGTGACAAAGTACAAAAACCAGCGTCTGTGATAGTTATTTCATCACTTATGTGGAGATATTTCTGAATCGACAGTGATATCTTTTCATAACATTAGTATCTCTATATGTAACTGTTTTCCAGGGTCTGTGTTTACGCGATTGGTTCAACTTGAGGGATATGCCTTTTGAAAGAGGACGGATGTTTTGAAATGTACCTTATTAGGAAGCAGAGGCTTTTGTTTTGAATAATGAGATCTCCCAAATTTCAGAACCAAGTTATTTCAACTGCCTGAGAAACCTAGAGATTCATCTGTGGAACTATTGCACAGATTCCAGCACAACTAGGAGAGTTGTGCTCACTCGGAAAATGTTATATTATTGAAATATTACAAGAGTGCTCTTCTAGAGTGGTGGTCTGTAAAACCTAGCACGTTTAGAACTTCTGAAATGATTTGTGCTCCTAGATCCACTAGTGGGCTCAATATGTGCAGAATTCTCGTGGCAGGAGAGGAGTAGGCTGACATCACCGATGTCTTCTTCAAAGTAGGGCTTCTCATACTCACTACTTGCTGGGGTGTCACTTTTTTCAGTCAAGCCTGGGCAGAGCATGCCCAGCTCTGTGGCATGCCGTATTGGAGTATGGAATTGAAGCTCTGACCACTCTCCGCCCATATTTGTCATTGGCTTGTGTCATTGCCCTTCATAAATGCTGGCTTCCGATTCATTAATAGTCTTGTTAGTCCCTGCTCAGTACTGCCTTGTCTTCATTTGTAATCTCCCAATGGGGACTGGCCCTTTTGCTATGCTTGTTACACGGTATGTGTTTTTAGTCAGTAAGCACTTATTTCTTTAAAAAGTTTCTCTTACCTCAGGCACGAAGTGCTTTCATGCAACATTCAGTGCACCATGCATGCTTTCACTTTCCAAGCAGACCGGGACAATGGCGGACGCTTTTTTAAAATGAAATAGGTCTCGCATTTTCAAGAGCTTGATCAATTGCCATTGTAAATGGCAAAGCCTTTTAATTATGTGTTAATTAGCAAAACAGATAAATAAAAGGCATTGTTGTTTACAATGCCAATAGCTTAAACTTTTGCAAATGCAAGACCTATTGCAAAGCTTACAACCAGGGGTCGTATTACAGATTGTGTCCAAGGAGTGCAATAGGTGTCTCCTCCTGGTTCGTGTGTCCCCCAAGCACTCTTGGATTATAGCAGGGGCTGCAGATGCTTGTGATGCACCTTCAATATATTGGATCACTGCAGTGCACATTATGAGATGGCATTCCCAGATTCTGCATGAAGTCTTGGGCCCATGCAAATAAGGAATCCCATTACGATTGGCCCATACCATATTAGTCATGTGGGCACAATGAAAAAGAAGCCATCAGAAGTTGCACTGAACGCCTGCCACAAAGAGGTGATGCCCCTTCAGGGGTTCAAGGGTTTCCCACCGACACGCCAGGAATTCCCTTGCAGGCAGTTGTATCATGACACTGTACTGCGCCTATGTGTAGTGATAGTACGATAACACTCTTGGACAGAAAAGCTTTTTAGAGATTATTTGACTATGCAGTCACAGTACACCTTCCCAGGGCCCAAAATCATATTCAATCGCAGGCCAATAAAATAGCCACACAACTCTTTAAACATACACAAATCACTTGAATGTTGTTTGTTGTGCAAGACATCATTTGAGCATGCAACTGAAACCTTGTCCAGCCTAGTTTGGCCAAAATGGTTAACCATTACTGAATGATAAGAAATTGTCTGTAGGGTCAGTAGCAGAAAGTCCAAGTAATGCTATTTCTAGGAATGACATCTGTGACCCCTCGAGGGATGGAAGTTAGGAGCACCAGTGCTGCCCATCAGTTGTAGAAATATGCGCCATTAAAACTGCCCCTTTGGCGCTGCCAATCAGCAGCACAACAGATACCAGTTTAAGGGCATTTTGCAGCGGCTGTTGTGCTTCTGTGTCCTGAGGACAGCCGCCCTGAGCAAGCAGCCCTGGATGCTGTTGCTGTGACACCGGGGAACGTGCTGCTTCCTTTGCAAGCCTTTCGTATAGTAACTGAACTGAAGGCACCAGGAATCAAAGTGCAATCTTTGGAGTACAAGAGAATCCATAAACTATCCCCCGAGCTGATTGAGCAGCTCAGCTGGCTCTTACATGTTTGACATGCACAGAGGTTGTCTCTTTCCTTCTTTTTGTCTGTACAGAGGACAACTACAAAATTATTATTTTTTTAGCATATATCAGATATTACACAGAGCGAAACACATATCCATTGAAGTTACCAGGAGGTTTAGGATTTTTTTTTACTTTATCGCTTATTTATTTAACCAAATAGAAAGGGTTGGGATGTTAATAAAATATTAAAGCTACCACAGTGTCCTAAGCAATCTGAAGCTTGTGGCACTGCTAGCGTTGCTCACTAGTGTTAAATTCTAGATTTAGAAAATATTTCAGTATATAAATAATTGCTATTTCAACAGAAGTGTTTACTTAGGGTCACAAAAACATATTGGTCCGGAGTTACAAAAAACGTACACAGACACCGCCACTATATTGAACCCTTTTCCACCCGGTCGACTTGTTGACCGGGCGGAAAAGCGGCGGACGGTCTTTCCGTCCGCCGCGGACTCCCAGCCATCCTAATATGGCGGGGGGTCTTTGCTGCAAGGTTGGCGGGGGCAATCCGCCCGCCATCCTAATGGGGCCATAAATGTTTCCCATATTTGTTTTTTTTTTGCAGCATGCTAGTGCCTTTCACTTCTTAATGTATTCAAAGCATGTAACCTCTGACACCAAGAATACCAACGTTTTTTTCTACCAGATGGATTGTTTATTTATCCCAGGTGTGCAGTTAAATGCATAACAAACATCTTTTTTTTTTAATTTTCACCAAGACCAGGTGTCCCTGTGCAGGACGTACTAGAAATAAAGTCATGTGCTCTAAGTAATGTACAATGTATTTACAAAAATCAACAAGAATCACAACATGCAAAGCACAATTACATTCAGCATCAATCTGTACACTTTTCAAAAAGGATAATTCTACAATTTACATAAAGTAAAGAACTGTACCATTTATATACAATAAAGCTGTGCAAAACTCCAGGCATAGAATAGTCCTACTTCTTTTTTAGATGATAGTACGGGGACTTCTCTCGTTAATATCCTCACAGTACGCTAGACCTTTAGTGAGCCAATGAGAGTTTGCCTCAACTTTTTTACCCAGGTATGAACTGTTCCAAGTGGGCTCTCAGCTGCAACAAGTTCGGAGCATAGAATAGTCCTTGGTTCTTTAGGCTCTTCTTTCTGGGAAAAATAACCACCAATAATTTTCACCAAGACCAGGAACACCTGGTCTTGGTGAAAATTAAAAAAAAAAGATGTTTGATATGCATTTAACTGCTCACCAGGGATTAATAAACAATCCATCTGGTAGAAAAAAACGTTGGTATTCATGGTGTCAAAGGTTACATGTTTTGAATATAGTATTAGGATTCCCACCTCTGTACTCCTTAACAGAATCATCCCCCTGTGTTTTACTGGCTTCTCAATGTGCATGTTCTGGCCTAACAAGGCTCTGTAAGACTGGAAATGCATTATAGGCCCCCCGCTTTGAGGGCCTTTGCATAGATTGCGTGAGGTGTTAAATGAAAAGTGTAGCAGGGTAGGTTATGTCTTTGAAAGCTGGTTTTTCGCTCCAGATCTCTCATGAAAAAGTTCTTGGTTTGCAAAGCGTTATCATAGGATGGTGCTGAATATTCCTTTATGTATGTTGGACTTGGCCTCTTGTGCCTCCTGTTTTCGGAACCCATTTTTGTTGGTCTTTGGGACTCTGTATACCTTACCACTGCTAACCACTGCTAAAGTGCATGTGCTTTCTTCTTTAAACATAGTAATAATAGGCTTACACCCAATTTTCATTTACTTGTAAGTCCCTAGTAAAGCATGGACCCAGGGCCTATTAACTATATGCTACTAGTGAGCGTGCAGCACTGATTGTGCCATCTACTTAAAAAGTCCCTTTAAACATGTTTCAAGCCTGTCATTGCAGCTTGCAGGTGCAGTTTAAACTGACATTTTAACCTGGCAAGATAACACTTAGATTTTAATACGTTCCCCTACTGTAGGCATTAAATAGCCTATTGAGCAGTGTGCAGTGTATTTAAAAAAATGGATATGTACTTTGAACTTTTACATGTCCTAGTAGAGAAAAAAAATCACCTTTCACTGCTGTAGGGCCTGCCTCTCCCATAGGATAACATTGAGTTACTTTATTACTTGTAATACGTGCTAACTTTCAATAGGGCAATATGCTAAACACTGGTCCCAGTAAACTAACATCACATTGTGTTAGTAAAACATGATTTGCATTATTCAGGAAAACAAAAATTCGAATATAAACAATTTTCTTATTGAAAAAGTGTTATTTAATCACACAGACCATGTATTTTAGTCATAGAAAATATGTAACATTTGGAGTGCCCGATCGTGAGGGTGACGCAAGGGATAAGGAATAGTGAGAGGTTTGAAGCGAAGGTAGTGGGATACATGACAGTTGGACGGCGCGTTACACAATATTACTATTCATTAGGCATAACATTGCATAGCCAAACAGTACATCAAATGGAAAAAGTTGTTGCAGCCATGTAATACAGAAAATCACAGTAGATCAGGTACTACTGATAGTATGGCATCAAGGTAGTGTCAACGTTTCGACCAGTGCCAGACTGGCCATAGCAGGCACCGGGCAATCCCCCCGTGCGCTGCACGGGTGGGAGCCGGTTTTGGGCCCCTGGGGGCCGTTTTTGTTACAGGGCCGTTTTTGCAGCATAGCTGCAAAATCGACCCTGTAACAAAATCGGCCGAAAACCGGCCCGGCAAAGAACTCGGCGGCCCCTCCAAACCCCTGAGTAGGGAAGGGGGTGGGCCGGCCGAGCACTTTGCCAGGGCCGGTTGTGGTTCCCAGCCCGTCCCTGGTTTCGACCTCTATGTGTGCATAAGTTCCTAAGAGCTTTGCTAGCGGGGTCTGTAATGCAGCCTGTGTGGAGAACATGTAAAGTGCGCATGACACTTTGGCCAGCCCGAGAAGGGCGGAAAATGCATCATGCGCACTTTAGATTGCAGCAACCACTCTTCCTCCCCGTCATCAGCGGAGTCAAACCTAGCCCCACCCATGATGATACTAAAAATGATAATTTCAGTTATTATCATTTTATTTTTTTCGTTTACACTGCTCTGTGAGCAGTGGAGCGATGCTCCTCCACCTTAGCGGATGAGCCTCCTCTGGTTAAAGCTTTGGTAATAATATCTTCGTTGGCCACTTTTGTTCAAAAAGAGTTTATGGGAAAGGACTGTTCTTGAATAAATACGAGATTATTAACTTGAATGGATGCTTGATGAAGTTTTGTTCTTGAAACTCTTTTTAGACCTCGAAACATAGGTTAAAGTGACATTATAGGTGGAAGTGTCAGTTTAAACATAACATTTCAAGTGAAACTCACCAGTTATATTTTTTTCAAAAAACTATAACTATCACTCACGCCTTTGCCATGCACTGCTCATGACCTCACACATTACAACACTCATGACATGCTCTGTGACATCATTGATGACATCGCTGATGACATCTGAAATTACATAATTGATGACATCACTGCGCATCCACTAAAGTCAATATGACCCAAACTTTTTATATGTGAAGTGACAATAAGAAAGCTGGTTTCTCACTTAAACTTGCTTTTTGTCGATTACAAAATGTCATTGTCTGGGGCTGACTGGAATAGGAAATAGTGTTGTAAACAAGCCTCCTTCCGAAGTCATGCTTTGAATGTGGGACCTCACCAAGACTAGGATGCCCCATCACACTTTTCAATAGAGGTTGGCTGTTCTCCTCAAGGCACCAGAATATAATGCCAAGAGTTAAGCGAGCATGGGCCATCCTTCCTTCTTCTTATTCTTTAGTGGTATTCCATTCGAAGTATGAGGGAGTGGGTGAAGGACAAATACATCTTTTAGAGATAAACTAAACGTCTGTGATCTTTAAATTCAAAGGAACTGTGTGGTTTTGGATGCTCCAAACTAAATCTTTCACGATTCGTTGATGTCCTGCTGTGGGTAAGGTGTCAAAGGGGCACATTAGGATTGCAGTTAATCCGCATCCTCCGGGCCGGCGGAAGCCACCGCCGGCCCGGTGGATGCGGATTAACCGCTGCGGACTGAAAAAAGACCCCCGCCAGATTAGGATGGCTGGGGATCTTTTTTCCGTCCGCCGCTTTTCCGCCTCGGTCGCCTTCCGTCCGCGGCGGAAAAGCACTAACATGGCTGGCGGTGTCTATCAGACACCGCCAGCCATATTAGGATGTCAGCGGTGCTATGTCTTTACACGGCGGCATTTCCGCTGTGCAAAGGCATACAGACTTTTCTTTGGGGGCCCGTTGTGGGCCCCCAGGGGTGAAGGGGGGTGGGGGTGCACATGGGGTGTACCTATGGTACCCCCCTGCCTTTGCGTGCACAAAGCGGCAGGCACCACGCGGTGCTTGCAGCTTCGTGCATGCAAAGGAAAACATGTTTTTTTAACATTGCGGCTTGTGCTGCTTTAAGCAGCACCCGCCGCAATGTTAAAAATACAGGATGTGACCGCCAGGGTGGCGGTCACATCCTAATTAGCACAGAGGGACTGCCGCTGCCCCTGCGGACGGTCCCTCCTCCTCTGGGGTGGCGGACGGACGAAGGTCCGTCCGCTATCCTAATGAGCCCCCTAGTTTGCACCAAAGTCCCTCCTTGTCTGGATTTCCTGCCAGAACTCGGAAAGCCAGTTTCCTGTCCTACACTGAGGGATGCTGTGCTCTGCCTAACTGTTGGTGAAGCAACAAAACAAGGCACTAATCTATATGGCTCTTCTCTGATTTGTGGGAATCAACTTCTGTAAATCTTCAACTAGTTCGGTTTTCTGGCTGAAGCAGTAGAAACAGTCTGCAAAGACCATACATTTTGCACCAAAAAAAAAAAAAATCAAGATTAAAGAGACTGCCTTTAGGCTATACCTACATGTCATGAAACATTTGAACGGACTGATCTTTTGAGAGTGTCATGTTTTCACAAGTCGGGCAGTGCAACATCTCATGCAAATCTATATATTCCTGGCTCTTGTGTTGTAATAGTTCACTAACTGAGAGTTCTGCAACATATACATGGGACTTTAAATTCTCTTTACTGTTCCTTCAAATTTTAAATAAATAATTGGTGTCCTACAGCCCACCCCAATTTCACTAGGGTCTTCTCCCTTCTTTTCAAAGTCCACTGTCATCCACATTGTCTCTGAGAATAGGGAGACGGTACAGTTCTCATGAGCAATCTTTTACACACAGCCACTGTATAGTTTGTAAAGATAGACTGATTCAAACATGAGGCAGGGATCATGAGTGGAGTAGGCTAAGTTTTACATTTTCCTGGGATATCCAGCAAAGTCCAGAAACATCTACCTTTTGCATGGGCATGTTGGCCTTGTGCTTTCGTCGACTCCTTTGTGGAAAGAAGGATAGTCCCTGTAGACTGGTTCAGTATATTTTACCACATTAGAGTCATGCATGCGTGGCAATACCCTTACAATGAATTCTACAATTTTTTTAAATCCTTATAAAGGAGGCAGCCCCATGGTGAATTCCTTGACATGTTATGTTTCAGCCATGATACTCAAGGATTGAACGCATAATATTGTAGGGATGTAGCCACCTTATACTAAGGTACGTTTATCACATGCCAAGTACAGCCTTGCTCAATTCCAGTCTCCTATGACGGCTCACTGGAACATCAAATACATAGGCCCAGTTATCATATACAAGTGCATAGCCAACAATTGCCACTGAAAAGCCTAAACTGTTTAGTAACAGTCACTAATGATCTTCCATAGCCCACAAATTACAGAAACAACCATCATTTGATAAGGCACAGGCAAAAAACGCTGAGGCCTTAAATGCTTAGATGTTGCCTCATACGCCCAATGCTATTTCTTCAGGGCAATTATTGCCACACAATATGTGACAACTCACTTGTGTCACTGCAATTGCTTAGTTGTAATTATGCCTGGGGTTGGCTGGAGTAGAGTGAGAGACAGTTGCACCTGGAGTTAGGCTTACCATGCTTTAGGGGTTATAGGTTTAGGTTCTTGAGTAGGCACGGTTCCTAAATCATCCTGTCAATGTTATACTTGTGTGGTCGAGATAGACATTTTATTGATCAGTGTGATCCCTCAAAATGTGTGCATTGTAAGATGTTTCTTAAATCCTTCCTTGAAGAGACCATTTACAGAGTCAACAGGCGCCATAACAAGGGTATAATTGCTTGGAGCTTTTGAGGGAATCTGAGATGAAGGAAGGTGCGCGTGTACCCTAAAGCCCAGTAGAGCTTCATGATGTGCCAGCAGTCGTGAATGTCCAATGGAAGCTCTGCAAAATGAAGGTATTCCCTGCCACATACTTCGTGCAGATCGACAATAGAAATATAAGACCCAAAAGTGCAGTGCATTCTCACAGGGCACACTTATAGCATTAAACGCACAGTTTATGCCGACAGTGTGGCTGATGTAGTCTGAATGGGATATGTTACAACGCAAACTTTTACAACACATGTTATTACAATGTGGTTTTTACATCGCAACATCCATTGCAATGCATGATTTTACAACGCATGCCATCACAACGCATTTTTAGAAACTATACTTTCAACACATACCATTACAACACATAATACTTTTAGGGCAACAGTAGTGTAAGTGTTGGATAGTGTAGGGGTAAAAATTACTATTCCCACTCCAGTAAATGCAACAGTAGGGTAAGTGTTGGATAGTGTAGGGGTAAAAATTACTATTCCCACTACAGTGAGTGCAACAGTAGGGTAAGTGTCGGATAGTGTAGGGGTAAAAATTACTATTTCCCATTACTTATCTTAAAAGGTATTGTTATGGCATGCGCAGTAGTGGCATGCATTGTAATGGCATGCGTTGTAGTGACATGAATTGTAATGGCTGTGTTGTAATGGCGTGCGATGTAGAGGATGTTCCGTTGTAATGACTGCGTTGTAAAGGTAGTGCGTTGTAATGACTGCTTTGTAATGGTTGTTTCCCATGTAGTCTCCAATGAACAGAATAAATTCATATTTGGCTGATTTGTCCTCATATGCTAACTGTAGCTCTGAAATGTGCACCACTCCTAAGTGTGGGCTCCTGACCTGTTGCACTCTGTGCAAGGATGGTGTAGACCATTTGGAAAAAGTAGCGAACGAGCACTACACCTGCTTTCTGCATTGAATGTGGGGGTTGATGAAGCGTGCTATAAAATGATGCACAACGGCCCGCACACTCTCAACTGCAACAGCGCCATTTCTACATCACAGTTGTTCCTTTATGTTTCCTTTCACGTGATAGAGATGAAAAATATTAATGCCTTTTGTCTTTTAAGAGGCTGCTGAGGGGCTAGAGATGAAACCTTCTGAAAAAAATCATGGGACTTAGAATTCTTTGTTTACCTTCTGTTCCTGGTACATCCCTTGGGAACTCTACAGAGATGGGTAGCACATACCAAGTTAGTAGTAGAAGTTGCCCTGCCCAGCAAGCCCTAAGTGATGCTCTGAATTTTCATATTATTTTGGAAACCCTTGAACAGAGTAGCAGAAACTATTATGCTTACATTTGTGAAGTGAAAAGAGACTCAATTTTGGACTCTGTATCTAAATGAAAAAAAAGCTGTGCATGGAAAAATGCAAAAAGAAAAATGACACAAATCCAAAACATGTTTTTCTTAGGCGCTTGAAATAACTAAAGAAGACATTTTGCTATGCTGTATAGAAAAAAAGCATATCACCAATTAAAATGTTTGTTTTATGTCTGTTCTCAGTGCAATGCATGCAGTGACATGTTTGAGAAAAATGGATTCACATCAAGTGTGGCACCTATCTACTGTGGCGGCTCCTCCGCCACCCCACCGCCTGCCGCACTGAAAAAAAAGGCTGCCCTCAGCAGGGAACCCTCACCAAAATGGAAGCTCTTCATTTAGTGTGATTTCAGTGTTTACAGTGGTATTCATTTACCATTAAAACGTAGCATTCATTTAGTATGCATGAAGACTAAGTAGTATGCCCACAAGCCGAAATATGCTAATGAGGGAATACTAGTTCTACTCAACTACCCTTCAAATACATGATGAACACTTCAATGGATTGCTAAAAGAAGACTAGTAGTATTCTAGAAGAATAGTATTTGAAGCTTAGTAGTATTCTGTTAGTGTTTATTTGCAGCACTTGTGCTATTTCAAGAGCAAAATGAAGGCTAGTCTCATTGATTGTGACCACTATTTGAAGACTAGTGGTATTCTTTGTGAGCAATATCTGAATACTAGCAGACCACTATTTGAAGACTAGTGGTATTCTTTGTGAGCAATATATGAATACTAAGGGACCACTATTTGAAGACTAGTGGTATTCTTTGTGAGCAATATCTGAATACTAATGGACCACTATTTGAAGACTAGTGGTCTTCTTTGTGAGCAATATCTGACAACTAACAGCAATGATTGTGAAGACTCAAGTAAGACTAGTAGAATTTAAAGTGAATGTTAATTGAACACTAGTCACATTCGCTCTGATTAATTTATAGTAATGCGATTGATTGGATTGCTTGCACAGGGCTTCTCTTAATGATGCCTTATGGGCCTTTCAGACTAAATTTTATTTGTTACATGTTTTCGGAGTGAATGATTATAATCTGCCTGTTACAAACTCATTAGTCATACATTCAGCAAACATTTTATGATGTGTACCTGGAACATGTGTTTGTTTTCAGACTACCCATAAGGAACAATTGTGCAAAATTGAATTAGTCGCCAGATAAAAGCTAAACTGTTCTAACTCCTCCGGTGTTGATTTTCACGCCTGCTTGGGTCTGTACTCTGCCATTAGGCAGGAAATTTGTCTTTGTGGACGCCCTTTCCTACGCCCGTTTTCCTCGGGTCTGTAGTCTGCCATTAGGCAGTTTGTTATTGCACACCAGGGGGGTCAGTGATAGGCTGTTTTGTTATATGGTCCTGGGGAGTCTGTTATGTTGGAATTTTAGAATTCCAAGGGCCCACTTCTGTTAGGCAGACTGCCCATTAATATTTTTCCTGCACCTGGGCTGATGGGTCCTGGGCTGTAGCCCTATTTAAACGCAGGCTCTGCTTGCCCAAAGTGTAGGCTGACACCCAGCCACCCATATCTGACCTCCGAATTACCTACTTACCTTTTGAAGGGTTTTTCTGCCTGGTGTCATGGATTCCTATCAGGAGACTTACCAAGATGACCAGTGGGAGGAGGATCCCCTCAACGCCCTACCATGGGATGATTCCTTTTATGATACAGTGGACAATTCCATAGCCGCGGAGGCATTGGCGCCATTAGAGGATCGTCTGACATGTAAGATTGATAAGGCTTGTGAGCTATTGGCTAAAGCTGCGCTATTTGTGCCAAACCCTACACCAGGAAATGCCAGGACAGATGCTCAGCCACCACCTTCTAAGCGAGCCAGAGTCTCGGGCGTCGACACTGATGCGTTCAGTCGCCTTAAGCAGGCATTCCTGGCCAGTTCTCAGGCGCCCACATCCCCTGTTGCAGCAACCCCTGCTGCAGCATCACCTGCTACCCAGGGGGCGGATGATCAGGGTGGAGCGGATGATTAAGGGGACACTGCGCTATATAAAACTTTATAAATAAAAAAAATAATAACCTTATCTCCAGTAAGTCCCACACAGCGAGATTGCTAAGAGGTCTTCGGAGGCCATGTCCCCTTTCTCCACCACTCCGCAAACGCGGCTCCTGGCACACTACTGGTTGGGGATGAAGTCCACTTTACTTCTGAGGGACCTTTGGATGCTAAGAAGCCCTCCTTGTACCTCCTGTAAGTCCTACACAGCGGGATTCCTGAGAGCTAGTTGGAGGACCCACCTTTCTCCACCACTCTGCAAACGCCATTATTGCTTAAAAACTATAGACATTCGCTGAAAAAATAAAGGTTACAGGGGCGTTATAGCTAGGAAACGGAGATTGAAAAAACGTTAGTAGTTCAATGAAAAAACCAAAGGTCACAGGGACGTTTTAACTAGGCCCAGGTTTCACTTGAACAAAACCAGTGAAATTCAGCTGTTATAGTTAGCTGAAATAACTATAACGTACGTCCCCGCAATGCACCACCTATGACCTCATGTATTACATCACTCATGACATGGTCAGTGACATCACTGATGACATGATCCACAAACTCACTAATGCATCCACTCACATCCCCATAGAACCTTTGATACACCCACTCCCACATGATAATTCACAAACCATTTACAGACCGATACCACTACTTACACACCCACTCACAAATTCATATATCTACACACACACCCACTCATTCATACAGTCACTAATATATTCACTCATACACCCATATTAGTCAGCTATAGAGCTACTGACACTTACTCCTTCACTCATACAGTCCATTACACAGCCACTTACTCACCCATACAATTACACCCCCCCACTTCATATGTATACAGATACTAACAGGGACTAAACTCACATACAGTTGCTGACACAAGCACACACTTGCCCAGCGCAGGGGGGGGTCAGCGCAGTGGGGGGGGTCACGCGGGGCGGGGTCACGCAGGGGGGGGTCACGCGCAGGGGAGGGGGGTTGCATGGGGGGGTTACGCCTGCAGTGGTGCTACGTCACCTTCAAATACCTGGGCATACAGATATACCACTCTGATCGAGGCCTCAGAGAGGGAAATCTAGACGAGCTATTGGATTCATATGCCGCTATCAGTATTACTTTGCAGCTCTACACATCGTGATCCCTAGAGCCCTCTTCTGCAACCTGCATGGACTGCTGCTGGAATTAATCTGGGGCTTGGACCGCAGTCTGCTAGATCTATCTGCACTGCAGCACAGACTCCTGGAAGGCGGGATAGGGTGCCCAACTTTGAGCTGCATTACGCTACAGCACTACTACAGTGGCCTATATGCTGGCTGGCCACGCCTGACTCCTTGATTATTCGCACGGTTCTGCAAAGAAAGGCCATTTACACCTAACTATCTGATTTCACCGTCCGTCCTACGATTGTAACCCGCACCTGCTGGTGTAGAGATCTGCACCCCAAAAGCCCTGTCCTACCGTACTCTCCCTCGATCCCCATCTGGGAATTGCAGTTATTACAGCAGAAACAGAGGCGTGTAGACTCAAATCTGTGGATCGAAGCTACAATTACACAAGCAGGGGCATCTCCATACCAGTGGGCGCTTATGTCATTCTCAACATGGTTGGGACATGTGGATTGGATGCTGGTCGATTCCGTTCATATCGTACTCTACGAAAGGTGGCCCATGATACTTGGGGTGCCGGGGAGAGCAAACCACCAACGTCTCAGCCTCTGTCCATATCGTTGACGACTGACTCCACACGCCATGCCATCACATTTTTTGTATTCCACTCTTAATACCATCTCCCTTGAACATGACGCAAGGTCTCATTCCAGATGGGATGCAGTGCTCCAACACCCTCTTACTGCTGCAGCATGGGCTCACGCCCTACAGTCGACCAAGGACGTCTCCAGTATCCCCAGGTTTCATTTCACCGAGTTTTACATGCACCACACTTATCTATCGCCAGACCGCATTCAACGCCTGTTCCCAACACTCTCCCTGGAATGTCTTGATTGCAAATAGAACGCATATTTCATGCATACGATATGGACCTGTGCACCGTTATCACAGACGGGGGCAGAAGTAACATCAACGATGGCGGATCTGTCCACACACCCTCTCCCCTGAATCCTGCCTACTGGGACTACGTGTGCATTGCTTCATCGACCTAGTTGTCGTTCTGTTTAACGGAACATAGCCATGGCTTGGAAATCCCCGTCTCCCCCAGAGATTCAGGTATTGTGGACATGGACCAATGCCAAGGCACTCCTCATACGGGGGGAAACCCCAGCAAACTCAACTACAGGCCAACCTTCCGGCTCCAGTTCCCGGCCACGGAATTAGAAAAGGCCATCAACGAACAACTCTCCTATCATCTGAGCGGAACCTCCTTATCCACTCCTCCCAATCTAGATTCTGCAACAACCACAGAACCAAGACAGCCCTCATGTAATCTCGCTATTGTCACACACTACACAGCGCCAAGACGCCTCGGCATTAGTGCGCTCTAGAAATACCCCAGTCATGCAGCCACCAACGAAATCCAAGCCCTACTTGACCTAAGAGAGACTGCGCCTCAACCTCCTAGACCGCTCTCCAGCCTTCAATATGGTCAACCACCACACACTCATCACAAAGCTGTACAACATAGGCATTCAAAGAGTCGCTCTCAGATGGACCACCTCTTTCCTCACCAGAAGAACGTAAAATGTCCTCCTCTGCCTCTGAACCAAAGGAAATCATCTGTGGAGAACCCAAAGGATCTTCGCTCAGCCCAACCCTCTAACACTTATGACACCTCTGGCTACCATTGCCTAAACCCACATCCATATCCTATGCCGAAGACAAGCCATCCTCTCACTCTCCGAAAGACACCACCAAGACCAGATTCCACAACTGCATGACAGACTACACCAACTGGATGAAGGACAACTGCCAGAAGCTCAAGACTGACAAGACAGAGGTACAAATGTTAGGAAACAAAAGCTCTCCATGCGACACATCATGGTGGCCCTCAGAGCTCTAACCTACTCCTAGCCACACTGACCATGCTAGGAACCTAGGCATCATTCTGGAAACAAGCTAACCATGACAACTCGAGTCAACTCTGTCTCCTCCTCCTTCATCCTCTGCATGTTTCATAGGAAATTCAAATGGCTACCCCAAACTTCAAGACGTATCATCTACAGGTCTAAAATAAAAAAAAAATAAAAAAGTGTTACTAGACCTGTAGGTCTAGTAACTTGAATAATCTACTTGACCCTTAAATAAGTCTCAAATTGTGTGATGCTAGGCAAATTATTTTTCTTCATTATCACATATGAGAGAACCTTCAAAATGAAAGTTCAGTATTTCTGCTGTACAAGTCTTTTTTTTTAATAATTAAAATAGACTAAACGTTTGGTCCTTGTATAAATCAGTATCAAGCCCACATATATGACCCCGAACTTAACCCCTTAGTTCACTAATAGCATTATCAGGGCAGGAATATTTCTTGCTACATGTTTAAAAACTCACATTTAAATCAATATATTACTAAATCATGAGGTGGTAGTACATGGTAATTTACAGACAGCACATTTTCCATTGAAATGGCAACCAACTTTCCTGCAAACATGCAGTTTTACTGATAAAACTATATAGCGTGTGAAGCCACATATGTGTCTACTCGGGGTCCCTGGTCCATCGAACTGAGGTAAGCAAATGTGTTGCGCAGTGGGGCGCCACAAAGCCTGGAGGTTACTTGGCTACTACAAGGGAGGAAGGCCATTTAAACTTCAGGATGGTCAGTAGCAGTAACGATGGCCGGTCACTTATTGTGATTTTTAATTAAAAAAATGGAAAAAGCGGAAAAACTGATTGGTGACGGTAGCCCCGAGTACCGCGTGCGAGAAGCATAGCCGTTCGGAAACCGCAGTGATTGAAAATAACCCGAGGGGGTTAGGATACCCCACTCAATGAAGGACATGCTGACTGAACACAGCAATTTGACAAAAGGCCTAGGCTCTGACCCTGAGCTAGGCCAAAGAAATATGACATTCCTAGATGACCCATAAGCTGCACATATATGTTTGTGGACTTTGCAAAATAGATTTTCTCATACAGGTTACTGTCTGTAGGCCAAGGGGAAATGAAACTGCACTCTAGGGCAGCCCTCCACATAGGTGTACAATGGAGCGTCACTGCAGATAAAACAATAAACCACACTGACTATCCCTATGAGTGTACACTAACATTATGAGACCTACCCCAGGTCGATACCCAATCATGCAGAGTCCCCTCCGTACCCGGCTACTTGTGTGCAGTTACTGGGCTGCACACAACAGCAGTTTACCATGTGCAGCCCGCACACATCTGCACCGGCATGTGCACACATGTTCACGTGTAACCAGCCAAGTGCCTCTTACCCTTGCTGCGTTGCCGTGGCCTTATCTTAAAAAGGTGAACACTGCTGATAAACAATTGCAGTCCATTTACCCTGAGTTTACCGTGGGTGAGTGCCAGGTTATGAGGCTCTTACACAGTACAATGTCCAAAATCAGGTGATCAAAAAGCAAAAAAGTCAGGAGGATTAGATGGGCAGGAACATCTACTCACATATATTGATCCTTGTATATTTTAAATGCCCCAATCATTATCATTGACTTTCAATGTATGCAATTCTACTGTGGGAACCCTTCCTCAGAGATAGACACATTAACTAACATCTCATGAGGAAGTAAAGGATTGTCTCTATGGTCTTCATTGTGCTCATTTCACCTTTTGTTTTATTCTGTCCATCAGTTGAGTGCATATAGAGGTGAGATAGTCTGACATGCTGCACAGAAAAAATGAGACATCAGCTTGCATCAACATGACCACGAATGTATCATTGATAATATTGTAAGTGATCAAATTTCCCCTTTACCTTGAAACGCAGTGGGTTTGATGTTGACATTAGCTACTACCGCAGTAAAGATGATACATATTGTCTTCAATGTATGACTGAAGTAGGGGACTTTATACATACTACATGTTCTTGTAGGTGTATGCAGCACTTCTAGCAGACCGCTCAAAAGGACCTCTGGGCATTTCTTGGCCAACCCATTGAATTAACTCATATAATAGGGGATGAGGGGTTCACACATGGGGAACATTTTGAATTTGATTGAGCCTATTTACAAGATAGGCATTGCACATCACTGGAGTGCACCAGAAACTCCATAAGTGTTTAGCTGGAATGCAAGCATAGATAGGTGTTGTACACTCGGGAAGCTGATCTATGAAGCTAGGGAAGGTCCTCAAAAATATCATAGAATATGGGGAGAATGGCCCCTGTTCAGGGGTATGATATTGATTTGAACTGCAAATGTGTCGACCTGACTGGACATGAGATCGGCGCCTATTAATTGGAATTAATTACATAGAACAGCTATCCAACATGAAGTCAATCCAACATGATGATCCTGGGGTTAAACCGAGCACTGCAAATACTACGTAAACATAATGACAGGAGAAATAATGTTTAAGAATTGTATATCTTTGTTATATGCAAATAAAAAGAATTGCTAAAAAATGATTTTAAAAAAGCAATAGCTCCAACTGAGGTTAGGACACCTCTGCTTTTTAAAGTCATGGCGTGTGCTCCACCTGGGTACTTTTGTTTCAATATCTTAGAATGTAATATCAAGGAAACTATTACTTCAGGGATTGCATATACTTTTCAATTTAATGCACTAGAAATAGTTAAATAAACATTTATTTCAAGTTTCTACTTACATGTCAATGTACCAATGGACAGTATAAGATCAAAGAAAGGCACAGCTTCCTCAAAAAGATATTCACAATGTTCAGTGACTTATTAGTTCTGGCTGTTAGCTTGAACATCGCTCTCCCTCCCCATTTAAATTCTCCCAGAATTTACACGAGTTTTATGAATCATTCAGAATATGGCTAGATATCCTTGAGACGTGCATTTCACTTCACACTAAAATGAAAAGTAAGCACACAGAGAGTCGGTAAGGTTGCCTTTGTGTACGGGATGTGCATGAAACAACATAAACACAACATAAAAGCATGCACACATACAGCATTCGTAGACACAAAGCATCAGACCACAAACCAGCACCCAAACAGCACACAGATAAGCAAACTTACACAAGAGGTGCACACATTCATTGCGTCACACGCACAAATATACAAAAGGGACACATGCACACCGCAGTAACATACTTTCAGCCACGTATACAGTCATTGGCAACGCACGTGCAGGCAGGTACTCCTTCACACATGTTGATAGAGGGATGAACAAGATCATGAACGTGAGCACGTATTTGCAGTGCAAATCTGCTGCTCATAATGTGGAAAATAAAGGTGCCGACCGTGTGCAGTGAAAGGCAGAATGCATTTGTTCCCGTGATCGCTGGGAAAGTCAGTCAGGTTCTCTGTAATTACTTACACTTTACGTAATTGCGTCCATTACACAGTGCCTGTTTGAGGACAGACCCCCCCCCCCCAAAACAACCAACCACCAATTGGAGTGCCGCAATGCGCGTGTATGTGTGTATATATATATATATATATATATATATACACACACTCACCTACTGCTTTTCCAGCGCCCTTGTTGGCCTATCATGCACAAAAGAACCAGCGCGAGGTTCGAACTTCCACCCCGCCAATCAGCACGAATGAAGATGAGACTTGCGCCGTTCACGCGCAACCAAAGCTGTGGCTGAACGGCTGCCACCGGGAATGTCACCCCCTTCGTTTCCAATAGAGTCCGGCTCGGATCGGACTCTTCGATCGTCGAGAAGGGAACGAGGATGGCTTCAACTTCCTCACAACAACGGTCCGAGTTTGGACCGTTCCGGTAACGGCTTCTTGCGACTGTCCAACTGACCACACACTGTGCCGCATATATTCTTTTATTATACTCAGTGACAGTTGAGCTCCCCATGCTGCTCCACTTACCTTTTAAATTTACCGCCATATTCCAACAAGCGCCAAACTAAGGGGAAAAAAACTTTTTTAGTTTTCCTGTACAAGCCTGCGCAGATAGCCTCTCCTCCCAAGCTGGCGCGGGCGAGGAGAAGAACGATCCCGGGATTGGAGCAGAATTGGCTGCAAGACGTCAACCTCAACCAATGGAAGAGGCAGCTCGGCTAGGGAGGTGGGAGACCGCAAATGTAGATTCCTGAAACTCTCGTAGAGGAGGTCGCCAATTAGGACGTCTTGGCAGGGGAGAGCTGGGATTGGAAGTAAATGATGACGGACATCCGAATGGCCAATGCAGGAAGGCCATTAGGGACTTTGCTAGAGCCGACTACGGGAGAGGCGGGGCTTTGAATTGAAAAATCCGCTGATGGAGGCCGTGGGAGCCCGTGATGAATAGAGCGGTTACCCGAAGGTGTCAGAGCGCCTCACAAAAGGAACAGTAATGATACATGAGTGTGGTAACGGTCTAGTGTTCCGTCCCCGGAACAGGAAGTGAGGGGACGGGAAGCGGAAGGCGGCCATCTTAGGATCGGTGCCGACCGCTGAAGTGAAAGGACATTTTCTCCCGGCGCTCCGGGGAATAAAGAAGTTGTTTGAACTTCCCGCGTCAGTGTGACCTTATTCAGATTATTACAATGGCGACGAGGTTTGCGGAGTAGACCCCACGCAAGGCACACTACGCAGCAAGGCTACGCAGACCCGTTTAATTACCGCAAGCACCCGGAGCGTGGCAGAGGAGCAGCAGGGGCAATAGAATGAGCGCGAACACACGCCAGCGCTCCAACGCTCAATAAACAATGAACAGGGCGACCTTGAATAAAGAAAGGGGGCATCTTTCTGCTAGATTAAGCTGAGGAAAAAAAAAACCTCCAGTGCTGCACTGAGGTCTGAGGGCAGTTTAAAGCCACGCAGTCACGAAGTGGTACAACCCATCCCTAGCTGTCGAGACGGTGTGCCCGGCAACCTGGCGGAGCAGCAGTCAGACGGAGAAGCGCCCAGCTCGACGAAGCCAACCAAAGGGGACAGCCTACGGGAAGTACCAGGTCCCTGAGGGGTGAAGATAGCGGCAGCGACTACAGTGAAGGGGACACTTCTGTGCAGCATACGCCGGGGAGCCCACCTAGTCGGACAATCCCCATTCAGGCAAATCAGAGAGGTGCATCCAAGATGGCGGTCCAGCCCTCCTCTCTCACCCAATTGGTGCCATTCCTGACAAAGTGTGGAGAACCGGAGATGAAATGGGAAGACTGGAAAAGGTACTTCCTTAACTATCTCGAAGCCTTGGAAGAAGAAGGCGACACTCCGTTCTCGAGCAAGAGGAGAAAAAAAATACTATTACACAACTTAGGCCCAGAAGGGATCAGGATTTACGACACCATTGTTAAAGGCGAGGGATGCCACAGACACAGATGTCTTCAGTCACGCCATCGCGGATCTGGACGCGCACTACAGGCCAGTCGTGTGTGTCGTGATAGACAGATACAATTTTTTTCAAAGGAAGCAAAGGAGTGGAGAGACGGTGGACGAGTATGTTGTGGCCTTACAAAGGTTGGCCCTCACGTGCAAGTTTGACAGGCTACATGACGACCTAATTAGAGACCAAATTATCATGCACACTACCAGCTCCCACGTCCAAGAGAAACTGTGGGTAAATGGAGACGCTCCCCTCAAAGAGATATGGGCGATGGTCAAGAAGGCGGAAATGTCAAAGCGTTGTGCGCAAGCGGCCAAGAAGGAAGCA
This sequence comes from Lissotriton helveticus, assembly GCF_964261635.1. Lineage (NCBI taxonomy): Eukaryota > Metazoa > Chordata > Amphibia > Caudata > Salamandridae > Lissotriton > Lissotriton helveticus. Next base: position 908,462,392 of record NC_136061.1, read on the forward strand.
GGTGGGACACAAATAGTATGCAAGGTAATGACACCGTTGAGAGGTGAACGACCAAGGCAAAGAGACCTGCAAAGGACTCAAGACGGAAGAAGACCCTACAACAACAACAACAACACCCAGACGGACAATAGAACGAATAAAGGAGGTAGGCCGAGCTGCTACAGGTGTGGCAGTACTGCACATCTGGGTAATGACAAAGCGTGCCCTGCGTTCAGGGCAAAATGTTCATATTGCAGCGTGTTCAGGCACTATGAGAAGGTGTGCCGCCAGAAACCCAAAGGAGCGATGGTCAGATATGTGGACCAGGAACAAAGAGAGGATGCAGACGACCAAGAAGACGCGGAAGACCAAGAAGAGTTCCTATATATTGACGTCCAGGTATTGGAAATGGAAGGAGAAGGAACAGACAAACCCAGACTGAATATGCACATCGGCGGGATACCCCTGGAAATGATAGCGGACAGTGGAGCACCCATCTCCATCATACAACGACAAGTATGGGAAGAAAAGTTCGCACCCAAGATCGAAGAGACACTGCTCCCGATGGATTTGAGACCGGTCACATATACGGGACAAAGAATTCCCATGTTGGGGTATTGTCCCCTCCTGTTTGAGTTCCAGGGTCGCCACGCACAATGCAAATTATACATCGCCGAGAAAGGCCCCTCAGTATTGAGCTGGAAGGACCAAGGAGCATTGGGAATACAACTCAACCCAGGAGGCATTGAGAAAATCTTGCTAATGGACATGGAAAGGAAGGACGACGTGGAGTCATGGCAGAGAGCGTACCCCAATGTATTCAATGGACAAATTGGCGAACTAGCGAAATACAAACACCTCATAAAGCTAAAAGAGGGAGCGAAACCAGTGGTGCACAAGGTGAGGAACATCCCGTTCCGCAGTAGGGAAGCAGTACAATCGGAATTGGACAGGCTGGAAAAAGAGGGAGTGATCAGAGCCATAGAAAGTGCTGAATGGCTTTCTCCTCTGGTGGTAGCCCAGAAGCCAAATGGTAAAGTGCGGCTGTGTGTCGACCTAAGAGAACTGAACAAAAACATTGTGATCGACAAATTTCCTCTACCCCGAATAAATGAGATGCTAGCTAAGACCAAAGACATCAAGTGGTTCTCCACAGTGGACTTGTCGTCAGCGTACCACCAAATAAGACTACACTCCTCGTGCAGCCATCTCACATCTTTCATCACACCCTTCGGCTGCTACGAATTCGTGAGAATGCCATTTGGACTAGCATCTGCAGCGGCGGTCTTTCAGAAGCTGATGCACAGGTTACTGAAGAACGTGGAGAACGTGCAGTTTTTCCAAGACGACATCCTGGTGATGGGGAGAACCAAACAGGACCACAATGAGAAGCTCCACAAGGTACTACGGACACTACAGGACAATGGTCTGACAGCGGAATGGACAAAGTGCAGGTTCGGAGTGAAATCCGTCACGTATCTGGGACATGAAGTGAGCGAAAACGGGATAATGCCAAAAAGAGCCAACATGAAAACTATTCAAGACGCCCCCACACCTAACAAGAAAGAGGATGTTCGGTCATTTCTGGGAATGGCCGAATACTACAGTAAATTCATTCCCCATTTTGCCACGAAAACGCATCTTCTACGCCAACTCCTGAAGGAAAAGAACAAATTTGTATGGAGTCAAGGGGAACAGACGGAGTTTGATGCCCTGAAACAGGAGATGAGCGCCGCCATTCCCCTGAAGGGATTTGACCCAAGTGCGGAGTCCATCCTCACTACAGATGCCAGTGACCGTGGCCTAGGGGCGGTCCTAATGCAGAGATCGGACAACGGAGAGATATCGACGGTTAGCTTTGCCTCAAGGTCGCTTGCGTCCAACGAGGAGAAGTTTAGTGTAGTAGAGAAGGAGATGCTGGCAGTGGTATGGGTGATGGAGAGATTTAGACAATACTTGTGGGGAGCGAGCCCTTGGTCCGAGTACTGACATCAAGTGGCCATGCTCACGCGACCCCTAGAATTGCCAAGATGACTCTTAGACTTTTGGACTTTGTGTACGAGGTGGAACACATTCCTGGGCCGCAGAACAAAGTGGCGGACTTCCTGAGCAGAGCAGCGGCAATGGAAGAAGCGGATAACAGTGGGAAACAAAGGTGGGAAGGATATGTGGTAGCCACAATCCAGGATACGGAAGAAGTGATCAGTGCCCAGGAGTGGGAAGAAGCATACCGAGAAGATGTCGACTTGGAGGCCATCAAAGGATACGTGGTCCACGGGTGGCCAGAAAAGAGACACCTCAAGGAAGAACTGAGGAAGTACTGGGAAGTAAGGGATGAACTATCATTGGCGGAGAACCCCACATTTCTGCTCAGAGGCGACAAGGTGATTCCTCCACAAGGCATAATGGATCATCTGATGACTCTACTGCACGAAGGACACCAGGGAATCACCAAGACAAAAGCCCTCACCAGGCAGGCGTACGGGTGGCCAGCCATTGATGCGCAGATAGAACGACATGTGCGGAGATGCGAGTCATGTGCCAAGGCAGACAAATCACAGAGCATGTTAAGACCACCCTTGGGAAAATTCCCGGTACCGGATGGACCATGGGAAATGGTTTCAGTGGACATCGTGGGCCCCATTCTCAACAAAGAAGGAACACAGAAGTATGCTGTAGTTCTCATCGACAAATATTCCAAGTGGCCAGAGGTGGAGATAATGGAGAATGTGGACACTGATGCAGTGGTGCGCCTCCTACGTACCACGTTTGTCAGGGAAGGCATCCCGAAAATTATCACGTGTGATAATGGGCCGCAATTCACCTCTGCCTTCACGACCAGGAACGGCATAGAGATAAAACATACGCCCATCTACCATCCAGCCGGAAACGGTCAGGGGGAACGTTTCAATCGGGTGATCATGGGCACCATTCAGGCGGCCATCAACAATGGTATGGACTGGGAGAAGGAATTGGAGAAGATGATCTGGGCTTATCGCATCACCCCGGGAAGCACGGGATACAGCCCATTTAAGGTGTTGAGAGGAAGAGAAGCCTTTACGAAGGACAACATGGCATGGAGGAAATTAGTGGTGCAAAGCAAATGGTCACCAGCCGTGGTCAGAAGAAACCTAGAGAAGGCACAAGAAGTATACACAATGCACTTTAACAAGAGACGCAACGTTCAAGGAGTAGAGCTGGAGAAGGGAGACTGGGTGAGAGTGAAGCTGGCCATCCTTAAAAAGAAGGGGGAAAGCAAATTTTCACCACCCTTGCAAGTGCTGGAGCCTTACGCCCGGTCTGCCCTGCTCAGTGACGGAAAGGTGTGGTCACAAGACAGAATGGCCAAATGGAACAAGATCTTGAAGTGGGGGGATGAAACTGAAGAAGGAGCACAGCAAGTAGAAGATGAAAGCGAAAGAGAACGTAGTGGAAGGAGTAACGAGAATGTAGAAGAAGGAGTGCAGCAAGTGGAAGACAGTGAAGGAGAGTGCGGGACGAGTGAAGGTACGAGGAGCGGGTGCAAGGTAGAACGCAGTGAGGATGTGATTGACAGAGAAAGAGAAGGTGCAGGGAGAAGGTCAGACAGAAGGGAACCGGAAGAAGAAGGAAGTACTGAAGTGGTGAGAACCAGAGTTGGAAGAGCTGTAAAGGTACCAGAGAAGTTCAAGGACTATGACATGGACTGGAAGTAAGGACTTCATTGTATAATGTTTGATTATTGCATAAAGGGGGGAGATATGTGGTAACGGTCTAGTGTTCCGTCCCCGGAACAGGAAGTGAGGGGACGGGAAGCGGAAGGCGGCCATCTTAGGATCGGCGCCGACCGCTGAAGTGAAAGGACATTTTCTCCCGGCGCTCCGGGGAATAAAGAAGTTGTTTGAACTTCCCGCGTCTGTGTGACCTTATTCAGATTATTACAGTGAGGAGAAAATTACAAGTGAACAAATTACAACAGCAAACATTAAGTTACATGAGGCAAAAGTGACAAATGTGAGCAAACAAAATACAAGAGGAGCATACGGTCCAATTATAGGAGTAAAAAGTGACATGTGTGCAGGTTACATAGGTATACAAAGTACAAGTAGCGGTATAACACTGCAATAAATGGCAGACACTCAAATACAAGAACAATCGTTACGTAGGCAATGGTGGCACTTGAGCAAATATCTAAAGCAAACAAAATGTAAGAGGTATCAAACAGTGTGTTACAAGAGAAAAGTGATGTGTGCGTGTTACAAAAGAGTACCAGACACAGGTAGAAGGATAATGCTGCAATACTTGGCAGACACTCAAACCACAAGAACACACTGGGAAGGCACTTCCATAGTCATGTAGAATAGAATTTTCAAAAATGGAAGGTCTGAATTCCTTCAGGTAATAGCGAGGGCGTGAATTAAATTTGGAAGTGTCTTTGAAGGAGGAGAACCTTGAGGTCAGTTTTGAAGGCCTGGGAGGAGGTGGTGGTCCGGAGCTGAGACGGAGTTCCAGATTCCCACTGCGTTGCCTGAAAAGGATTGGGCCATCGACTCATCGTAGTGCACTCTACTCGCAGAGAGAACGATAAACGCCTCTCTGACCGACAGCCGAAGTCTGGGGCAAATTCAACGTGTCAAGGCAGCACCGCTGTTCCGAGTCAGACTTTCTTTGCATTATTCCTGGGCGAATAACGTTTCTTTGATATGTCTATTATGGTGACTCGTCTTAAAATGTAGCTTTCAAGTTAAGCAGCAGAAGCTGCCTGAAAATTCACATCAGTCAAAGTGGCGCTTGACATCTCTTTTTGGCAGGCATAGAGGTACAGGGTCAGGGAAAAAGCCCCACTATATTTAAATGACAATAGGAAGGTTAAACGGCTAGGTTACTGTAACCTTTTTGCATTTATAATCCTTTCCTCCTACATAAACGTCAGGGGTAGCAAAAAAACAAGCTTTGGCCACGCGTCAGTGAAAGCGATCATCTACATTTTTTTAAAAAGCACGCAGCAGCAGGGGGAGGAGGCCTGTGCGATTTTCTTGCGGGAGCGTGCGACCATATGGCGCCGTGCGCTCCCGCAAGGAAATCGCCAAGATGTGCACACTTTCCATTGCAAGCAATGCAACGCGTGCATGTTTTTGCCCCCAAAGCTGTGGCAATGGCTACAGGTCTCTGTCCTATGGAGTGCATGCGCTCTGTGTAGACAAGACCTAAAAATCAGGAGGGCTGAATCAGTGGATTGGTCAGCCAGCCATGAAAGCATACAAGATAATGAAAGCAGACGTCTGATTGGAAGCTTTTGAAACTATTACATTGACTTTCCTTCACGATTGGAAGACGAGCCGGGTCACCTGCATCCTTAACCCGCCCGTGATATCGCTGATTGGAGGAATTCCTTTTGAATCTAACTCTGTTCAATGTTTAAAGATATTCCAGAATTAAATGGAGAATTACAAATATCTAAACATATTGAGAAAGGTCATATTGCTTGTTTAATTTAAAAGTTCACATCATATGAGCATACGTAAATGTCTTTTTGTATTACCCAGCTGTCTTGCGCTAGCATACCACTATAATATATAAAATGTGGTTTATTCATAACAACAATGCTAACAAGTGCAAGCTCAGTGAACATGATAGATGAACAGTTAATCGTGTTATATTTATTTCACAAAGTGTAGCTTTCTATTTCCACAGTTATTTTAAACAAAGGCTCGACTGCAGGAATTTCTCTTTGTCGCTGCATTTCATACATGCAATAATCTAGTTTGTGTACGGCAATTACACAGGTAAGCAGCAGTTTCATGTGTAGGTCCACATAGGCCAGGGCATGCAAACAGCATAAACAAGCACGTGTATGCACGCCTCGCGTTAAAAGTAAACAAAAAAAAGGAACGAGTGGCGAGCGATGCGTTTAATGAGCCATGTTGAGTGAGGAAAGCCAGATGGCGCAACACAACCCTAAACCCTAAAAATGCAGACAGGTATACCAGCACAAAGTGGCATCAAAACCATCAAAAACCTCTGGTACACACCCCAACAAGAATCTGACTGAACTGGACCAATTAGTACCAGGGCCAAAAATGATGAAAAACAATAATATGTACCTTCGCCTGGTCCTGTGGACTATAAAGTTCCAGGAGCGATGACTCATTATAAATTTATTGATGTATTTCCTGATCCAAACAGCATTAACCCATGAAATAGGGGTCATCTATTAAATTTCTTCCACATGGTTCCAGTGCTAGGAGTCAACACTTCTGAGTCATCACATCAATTGCGTGCAACTAGAAAACAAGGGAGCCGTGGCGAACCCTGGAACATCTAAACCTCCAATGTTGAGTTTTCCTTTACCAATTTTGGCAGACTAATGCTTCAGCATCTGGTCGATCTCCATCTATGGGTATAGATATGCTAGACTATGAAAACTATACAATCCCGAAGTGAACAGTAAATCTACCAAAGATCTCCACTCACCAATCATTAGGTTCTGAGTTCCAAATGAGTGTGACAAATAGACAACCATAGGAAAAGTGTTTACAAAAAATCTGTTACAACCCAATGGTTATGAGAACTTGAATATCACAACGTCTTGTAACAACCCGAGACTGATATACCACCCAATCCTTGATCAAATGGCTAAGGATCAAGCAGTAAACATTGACAAAGACCGGCGACGATTATCTCAGGTGCTGGATGGTAGAAGCTCAGGAAAGATACTGGAGGACCAAAATTGAAACACGCAGCTTTGTATCCCCTATGGTAAGACTGAATATGAATATGATACCTCGGATTCAATAATCATTTCTAACATCCAAGAAATAAACTATATGAACATCGCTGGACTGGGGTAAAAAATAGAAGATAGTGATTGGGTGAAACTTCTTAATGAATTTACCATCTGGTGCTTTCAGGAAACATGGTCTTTGTATAAAGATAGCCTTGACAGTTATCATGAGTTCTATATTCCATCTGCTCAACAGAAAAAGGGCAGACCATGTGGGGATTTGGCAAATTATGTTGTATGCAATTTAAACTGCAAAAAGGTCCAACAGTCCACAACAGCAGATAGTCCTAATTTGCTCCTTGTCAAGCTGCTGAAACCAAATGGCGATGTTCCCTGTAAGGACATATAAAAGTATACATCCCAACAGGATGGGTGGAAAAAGATGTACAGCTGATATGGTCCATTATGATGAATTATCTAGAGTCAGTAAAAAACTCAAGGCCGAAAGGGGTAAGCATCTCCTTTTGATCTGTGGTGGACCAATGGACGGAATGGTAATGATGAAATCTTGGGTGCAGAGTGTAAATATGGCCGCAAAAATATTGCAGGAATTTCTCTTTGTCGCTGCATTTCATACATGCAATAATCTAGTTTGTGTACAGCAATTACACAGGTAAGCAGCAGTTTCATGTGTAGGTCCACACATGGCCAGGGCATGCAAACAGCATAAACAAGCACGTGTATGCACGCTTCGCGTTAAAAGTTTTTTAAAAAAAGGAACGAGTGGCGAGCGATGCGCTTAATGAGCCATGTCGAGAGAGGAAAGACAGATGGCGCAACACAACCCTAAACCCTAAACCCTAAAACACTACCCCCAGCATGACCCTCCCCTGACCACCAGTCCGGTCCCCACACTCAAACACTACCCTGCACAACCCCCCCGCACTACCCTAAACCTTAAAACACTACCCTACACTACACAAACACCAAACCACTACCCTAAACCCTAAAACACTACCCCTAGCACAACCCTCCCCCAACCCCCAGTCCGGTCCCCACACTCAAACACTACCATGCACGACCCCCAGCACTACCCTAAACCCTAAAACACTACCCTACTTTACCCTAAAAGACTTCCCTAAACCCTAAAACACTACCCCAGCACAACCTTCCCCTGACCCCCAGTCCGGTCCCCACACTCAATCAGTGCCCTGCACGACCCCACCAGCACTACCCTAAACCCTAAAACACTACCCTACACAAACACCACAACACTACCATAAACCCTAAAACACTACCCCCAGCACGACCCCCAGTCCGGTTCCTACACTCAAACACTACCCTTCACGACCGCGCTGCACTACCCTAAACCCTAAAACACTACCCTACACTACACAAACACCACAACACCACCCTAAACCCTAAAACACTATCCCCAGCACGACCCTCCCCAGACCTCCAGTTCGGTCCCCACACTCAAAACACTACCCTGCACGACCCCGAGCACTACCCTAAACCCTAAAACACTACCCTACACTACACAAACACCACAACACTACCCTAAACCTTAAAACACTACCCCAGCACGACCCTCCCCTGACCCCCAGTCTGGTCCCTACATTCAAACACTACCCTGCACAACCCCCAGCACTACCTAAAACCCTAAAACACTACCCTACACTACGCAAACACAACACTGCCCTAAACCCTAAAACACTACCCCCAGCACGACCCTCTCCAGACCTCCAGTCTGGTCCCTACACTCAATCACTACCCTGCACGATCCCCCAGCACTACCCTAAACCCTAAAACACTACCCTACACTACACAAACACCACAATAGTATAATAAATAAGGCATAATAATAGTATAAATAATAAGGCACCGATCTACCATTCAGCATGCAGCTTGAATAGAATGTTAATAGTAGTCTGGGTAAAGTCTAGTAGTATTCAAATTGTTTGTATTCACTAAATGTTTTGCATTGTAAAGGAAGACTATGTGATTACAAATAAGTATTTGCTTAGTATTCTGTTAGTGTTCAAGAAGTACCACTCACATATCAGTAGTCTTAATGCACTAGCCTTCCCAAAAAGAACACTATTGAATACTAAAATTGGCATAAAATAGTCTTCGAATGCTATAAAAGACAGGTTAACCACTAAATGTAGTATTCCACTTCGGTAAGGGAAGGAGTGGTTTGCCCAATCCAAGTGAGCATAAATATCTGGTCGGCACTCTTGGGCCACCAAACACTCATGCGTACTTTGCATGTTCCGCATTACAGCCTGGGTGGGGATCATGCCCCAGGCTCTCATTCCCTGGCTGAGCCCCGAAAAACAATATTCAGACCAAACCCTACGCTGTAGAGTTGTGATTGGTAAATGTAGCCTGGGTGGGAGCTTCCTGATCCTGCCTCCTGTTAAGCAATAGGAAGGAAGAAAGGACGCGGAGGACCGAGGTGAGGCGGTGGCCTGCCGGCAGATGTGTTTTTTTTTTTTAAACCCGCCCCACTAATGCCATCGGGAAGCAGCTGCCACTGACAGCGACACCTCTCTTTGGCCATCCTCACTTTGGAAACTCGGATATGTGAGTTTACACTTGCAATTACAAATATATGACTTTACAAACCCCAGATGGCAAAGTGGTTCTTCTGGTAGGAAACAAGAACAGCTGAAGGTTTAACAACCAGCTCAACGCCAAGTTGCAGAACGTAGGATTAAAACTAAAGTGATCTTATAAGATGAGACAAGGAGTACTTAAAGATGCAACTTTTACAGAAAGCTGTGTTCCCTCAAATACACATAAGTTATCAAAAAAATAACTGGGAAATTATGTAGATCTGTTTTTGAGATAAGAGCAGAAAAGGGATAGACTGTGATACCACACTATTGTTTGGAAACTTTATGAAGGACTTATATGTGTTGTGTAGTACAGACATGTCAAAATGTTAAAATCTTTGGTTTAAGGACGTCGGGGACTTTTATTTCAATATTTTAACATCAAAATGTATTTAAGGAAACGAGTGGTCTCTATTTTATTTCTTTCTGCTATATTGGGTTTGTACTTTAATGTCATTATTATTATTATTTCTGTGGTGGACACGCTTTGACTTCCACTCCATTATTTAAAAAAAATGTGAGTTCACCGCTCCTCAGTTAACCAGTATATTGGTGTTATGGCAGTTGTAAGTGTTTATTAAAAATATAAAAATCACAGAGTCAATATTTTTTATTTCAAATATTGTCAATTTTGTTTACCTCACCGCGCGTCCTCCTGTACAGTATTATAGCGTTTGAAGTTAAGAAAACAATACAATAAAAATATTGCACAGTGATCAATGTCCTATTAAACTACTTTAAACACATGTACTTGAAAGACAAGGGTCTATTCTAGCTGTAGTCAATTGCGTTTGGCATGTGTCCTGCTCCATCACCAGTATGATAGTGGGCATCTCATTTCAAACTCTGATCCTGTCATCCTGAGTGATCAATAAATGTGATGACATGCAGCCATTTAGGCCACAGATATTAAAGATAAAAGCTTTAGCTGCGCTTCACTTTTCAAAACTAATTCCAGTATTCCTGTTAAAATGAATAATGGTCAAATCTGATGTACAACTTAAGCAGAAGAGAAGATAAATCGCCTGGCAGGATTTTGGGAAGGCGCCGCGCGGCCTATCAGGAAAAGCCCATCTGTTTACAATATCTATTAAACACTGTCAGTTAGTCAATTTTTTTTGTTTTAATTTAAAGTGCATTTTTAGTGGCTGCTTGTGTTCTTTGAAAGTGGCGGGTCATAATACATGCGGAATCAAGAGAGAGAGAGAGGACCAGATAGCTAGTCCTTATCCCCGGGGTAATATGTGATTTAATCAAAAGGAGACTAGCTCATATTTATTTAAGATTACAAAAACAAGAAGACTCTGGTATGTTTCATCACGGAGTGGGAACACCTGGTGAGTGTGTTCATAAAGCCCTCACCCACCAACCTAGTTGGTGGCATGCTTCATCATCGGGCCCACCCAGTAGCACCTAGCGTGCTCCGGGTGTGCTTCAACGCCTGATTACAGCGGAGCTGGTATTTTGCTGAGTGTGCAGTGAAGATAGTTTAAGAAAGTGATGTTAAAACGGCTAGGCGGGGGTCCCAGTACCCGAGGGTAAAATTAGACTTTAATACCTGGGCCTCCGTCAGCGGTTAAAATAAGGCTAGGAGATGTAAGTGGCGAGTTACGACCTCTCACATCCAGTGGGTCAACATGTTTCAGCCAGTGCCTTATGACTAAGCTGGCTTTCTTCAGGACCTAAATAAAAAAAGGGGTGAGTGTAAATAAACTAGTGGGAGTGTAGTTTGGACTATGTGTCTACACGCCCTAAAGTGTATCTATGTGTGAGAGGGGGATTCCCTTCTCAAGACCACCTGTACATATAACATATAGGGACGAAAGACAAAACATACAAGGAGAAAATATAGAGTCATTCTGATGTACAGAGTCGTGCACATCTGATTGCCGGCACTATAGCGGATTCATGTGGGCTATAGGCGACTAAAGTGTGATGATATTGGTGGTACCATCACGGTGAAAATCGCACTTGTAACTCGAGGGTGAAGTGATTAAAAGACCGGAAAAACATAGTACATTGGTGTAGAGCGGCGCATGAGGGCACTCTTACGCTAGTTTTTGCTCAGTCTGACCTCAAGGTTGGGAGGTGGCAAGGGCTTGACCCTAAGGGGACAAACGTTTACCATACTGATTAGGGAGACCTGTAAGGGAGAAAAGAGCGCTTACCAGGAGTCGTGGTGGTTGTATCTCATACTCACAGCTTTTCTGGGCAGAGCCTGCTCTGGACCTGTAGTGCCTCCTTCGCATACCGGTGAGGAATGGCCGTTTCCCGGGTCTTAAATAGTCCGGTTAATTGGATAACCAAAGGCACCTGCAGGTTTGGGAGGCAATAGTAAAAAGACTCTGGTGTCCGAGTCATAGTGCTTGACGAGGGTATGGGCGCCTGGTGAGCGCGAGCGCAATAGCGTGCAGACGCGCTAGAGTGCCTGCATTACTGTAGGCGTTTCCCAAGCGGGGAACTAGTGTGCGGTATGCGCGCATGCGCAGTAGGCCGCGTGTCGTCTGCGCATGTGCGGGGTTGTAGTGTCACCGCCGCGCATGCGCTATGGTCGGTCAAGGAGACCTTAGAGTCCCAAATAATCATGGGACACTCAGGGTGTCGAGGATAATACTGTGAGGATGAGTAGGAGGGGGGGGGGATGGGCGTCTTTTGGGACATTCTGTACTATTCTCTGGGGCAACAACAGTGTATAATCCTGGTATGTTACCAGAGAGCGAACCACTGTTATATCGTATGGCGGCATGCGGGTCCCTCACTGGTGGGTTTGAGGGACAATCTGTACTATTCTCTGGGGCAATGACAGTATATAATCCTGGTACGTTACCAGAGAGCGAACCATAGTTGTATCGTATGACGGCATGGGGGTCACTCACTGGTGGGTCAGTGAATTCCAAGGGATGGCATCGTTCAATCCCTGGGTGGCTGTGGAAAGGCGGTAGATCCATCGTTGTTCTGCCTGTAGCAGTCTTTTGTCATTGTCCACGGTGCCTTCAGGGACTTGCTCTATGACCGTCCAAGTTAGGTCATTGGGTGTGTGACCTTGAGTGATAAAATGGTTGGTCATTCTGCTGATGTTCTTTTTACATCTTATGGTACTCCGGTGTTCTGTTATCCGTGTCTTTATTTTACGTGTGGTCATACCAATGTACCGGAGTCCACATGTACATGTGATAAGGTAGACAAGGTTGCGAGAGTTACAATTTGTGTGGCTACGTTGGGTCCACACCTTGTTAGGCTCCAGGTCCAGTGTTTTGGTATGCGTGGTGAGGTGACACACACTGCAGTCATTGCAGGGGTAATGCCCGATGCCCTTTGGGAGGCCCCATATGTTCAAGAGGGTGTTGGTAGCAGGTTGGGGTGGTGGTCTTGGGCGGGTACTGACCAGACGGTCTTTAAGATTGTTGCATCGCTTGTATGCGAATCTAGGGATGTCCCATTTTCTCTGTCCTGAATTGATTATTTTCCAGTGTTTTCTTATGATTTTTGACACTTCATTTGATGCTGTGTTGTAGGTCGTAACACAGGTGATTGGTTGAGTGTCTTGGTCTTTGATTACAGTCTCAAGGAGGGCTTCCCGGTTCTGGTTTCTCGCCCTCTTCTGGGTTTTGTTGATGATGGACTTCGGGTAACCGCGTTGTTCCAACTTGGTGGCCAATTCTGCAGACTGCAAGTAACAACCATCTCCCTTTCCTAGACCTGAACATTACAGTCAAGGATGGCACCCTGATCACGACAACTTATTACAAGCCAACAGCAAGGAACTCATTGCTTGACTTCACTAGCTTCCACCCCCGCCCACTCAGAGAGAACTTGCCTTACGGACAATTTCTGCGCATACGCAGAAACTGCACCAACATCTCTGACTACAAAAAACAGTCTGCAGAATTGGCCACCAAGTTGGAACAACGCAGTTACCCGAAGTCCATCATCAACAAAACCCAGAAGAGGGCGAGAAACCAGAACCGGGAAGCCCTCCTTGAGACTGTAACCAAAGACCAAGAAACTCAACCAATCACCTGTGTTACGACCTACAACACAGCATCAAATGAAGTGTCAAAAATCATAAGAAAACACTGGAAAATAATCAATTCAGGACAGAGAAAATGGGACATCCCTAGATTTGCATACAAGCGATGCAACAATCTTAAAGACCGTCTGGTCAGTACCCGCCCAAGACCACCACCCCAACCTGCTACCAACACCCTCTTGAACATATGGGGCCTCCCAAAGGTCACCGGGCATCACCCCTGCAATGACTGCAGTGTGTGTCACCTCACCACGCATACCAAAACTCTGGACCTGGAGCCTAACAAGGTGTGGACCCAACGTAGCCACACAAATTGTAACTCACGCAACCTTGTCTACCTTATCACATGTACATGTGGTATGACCACACGTAAAATAAAGACACGGATAACAGAACACCGGAGTACCATAAGATGTAAAAAGAACATCAGCAGAATGACCAACCATTTTATCACTCAAGGTCACACACCCAATGACCTAACTTGGACGGTCATAGAGCAAGTCCCTGAAGGCACCGTGGACAATGACAAAAGACTGCTACAGGCAGAACAATGATGGATCTACCGCCTTTCCACAGCCACCCAGGGATTGAACGATGCCATCCCTTGGAATTCACTGACCCACCAGTGAGTGACCCCCATGCCGTCATACGATACAACTATGGTTCGCTCTCTGGTAACGTACCAGGATTATATACTGTCATTGCCCCAGAGAATAGTACAGATTGTCCCTCAAACCCACCAGTGAGGGACCCGCATGCCGCCATACGATATAACAGTGGTTCGCTCTCTGGTAACATACCAGGATTATACACTGTCGTTGCCCCAGAGAATAGTACAGAATGTCCCAAAAGACGCCCATCCCCCCCCCTCCTACTCATCCTCACAGTATTATCATCGACACCCTGAGTGTCCCATGATTATTTGGGACTCTAAGGTCTCCTTGACCGACCATAGCGCATGCGCGGCGGTGACACTACAACCCCGCACATGCGCAGACGACACGCGGCCTACTGCGAATGCGCGCATACCGCGCACTAGTTCCCCGCTTGGGAAACGCCTACAGTAATGCAGGCACTCTAGCGCGTCTGCACGCTATTGCGCTCGCGCTCACCAGGCGCCCATACCCTCGTCAGGCACTATGACTCGGACACCAGAGTCTTTTTACTATTGCCTCCCAAACCTGCAGGTGCCTTTGGTTATCCAATTAACCGGACTATTTAAGACCCGGGAAACGGCCATTCCTCACCGGTATGCGAAGGAGGCACTACAGGTCCAGAGCAGGCTCTGCCCAGAAAAGCTGTGAGTATGAGATACAACCACCACGACTCCTGGTAAGCGCTCTTTTCTCCCTTACAGGTCTCCCTAATCAGTATGGTAAACGTTTGTCCCCTTAGGGTCAAGCCCTTGCCACCTCCCAACCTTGAGGTCAGACTAAGCAAAAACTAGCGTAAGAGTGCCCTCATGCGCCGCTCTACACCAATGCACTATGTTTTTCCGGTCTTTTAATCACTTCACCCTCGAGTTACAAGTGCGATTTTCACCGTGATGGTACCACCAATATCATCACACTTTAGTCGCCTATAGCCCACATGAATCCGCTATAGTGCCGGCAATCAGATGTGCACGACTCTGTACATCCGAATGACTCTATATTTTCTCCTTGTATGTTTTGTCTTTCGTCCCTATATGTTATATGTACAGGTGGTCTTGAGAAGGGAATCCCCCTCTCACACATAGATACACTTTAGGGCGTGTAGACACATAGTCCAAACTACACTCCCACTAGTTTATTTACACTCACCCCTTTTTTTATTTAGGTCCTGAAGAAAGCCAGCTTAGTCATAAGGCACTGGCTGAAACATGTTGACCCATTGGATGTGAGAGGTCATAACTCGCCACTTACATCTCCTAGCCTTATTTTAACCGCTGACGGAGGCCCAGGTATTAAAGTCTAATTTTACCCTCGGGTACTGGGACCCCCGCCTAGCCGTTTTAACATCACTTTCTTAAACTATCTTCACTGCACCTTCAGCAAAATACCAGCTCCGCTGTAATCAGGCGTTGAAGCACACCCGGAGCACGCTAGGTGCTACTGGGTGGGCCCGATGATGAAGCATGCCACCAACTAGGTTGGTGGGTGAGGGCTTTATGAACACACTCACCAGGTGTTCCCACTCCGTGATGAAACATACCAGAGTCTTCTTGTTTTTGTAATCTTAAATAAATATGAGCGGGTCATAATACATTCCCGAATTTCTCCCCATTTTATTTTCTAATTGCCTTAAGAGGTTCCCATAGATTCTGAATTACCTTAATTGTGCCAATGGCAGTATTTTGTCCCCCCTTATGACAAGAATAAAATACAATATTCCAGTACCAGAATTTTGCCCTTTATGCTTTCAATATACCATGGGTGGTTCGTAGGCATTTGATCATGGCTTGTTCCCCTAACCTGCTAGGTGATCCCCAATATGCCACAGATGGCTTCTCCGAGGCAAAGTATTACCTCCAGTATGCCAATACCAGCATTTTGCCATAGGTGTCACCTTCTGTACTTCAGTATTTCAGGGTCTGCATTTTGCCTTGGGTGCCCTCCCTTATGCCGAAAATTACCAGTGCCATCAATTTGCCAAGTGTGCCCGCATGCCAAGAATTTCTTCCAGTAATCAAGTGCCAGGTTTTTTCCACAGGGGCCTCTATGGCAATACTTATTTCTAGTTTGTCAGGGTCTGTATTCTGCCATGGATTCCCCTCCTTATGCGAAGAGTTATTTCCAGTATGCCAGTGGCAGCATGTTACCTAGCCCAGAATTACATTGAGTAAGCCATGCGTAGCGCAGACTCACAATCATAATACATACAGACACACTCTTACTCATTCACACTCTCTCACTTTCATTTTTTTTTGTTTGAATCTGTTTATTGCTTGTTATGGTTACAATTACAGAAATTACAGGAACACAGGTTACAATGGTTACTTCAGTTAACAATTGCATGTTATTTCTTGTTATAGAAAGAGCAACGTGACAAATTACATTTTTAGCAATACTGAATCGAAACTGAAAATGCCACTTTGACCACCTGAGGCCATATTACGTATTGGAATTGTTTGCGCCCAGTGCACTTTTGAAAAGGTGCGCCAGGCGTAAACGATGCCCATGCACCCCATTATGGTGAGCGCGCTGCCCTGGGGGCAGCCGCGAACTTGGGCTGCCCTGGGGGCAGTGCATTGATGTGAAAACACGGAGCAGCTGCTTTGTGTTTTTTCACAGTGCAGGCGGTACCCGCGTGCACTTTCAAAGGGACTTAGGGATTCCCTTGGTGGCGGGTGCAGTCGGTGACTGCACCCGCCTGCAAGGGGATGTCTGGGGGGGTCCATGGCTCCCTCTTTAACCCCTGCAGAGGGCTGCTTTCAGGAGGTGCACTGACTGTGCACCACCTTTTAAATGGTGCACTGTCAGTGCACCATCTTAGGGCTTCTTTGCATCTGTAATATGGTGCAGATGCAGAGTCAAAGGACTGACCTCATTTGCATAGGGCATGCCCCTATGTAAATGAGGGAACGCCCTCCATTGATAGCGTTGGCGCTTTAAGTGCGCCAGCGCTATTGGTATCATAGAAGGAGATGCACAAGCATCAGCGCCCACTTTTATAGTACCAAAGTGCCCCGGCGGCGGGCAAAGTGGCTGTAAATGCCCGCTGTGACCCCAGGGCACCTTCTGTAATACGGCCACTGTAGCGTTAATGGAAGACAGTCTGACAGAAGGGATATACGCAAATCGTAAGAAGTGGTACTGCAAAACGGCTGCAATTTACATCAAATGACCACGTACTGTTCACAATAAGCAATAATACACAATAACAGAAATAAACAGTTAAGGGCGCCAATTAAAAAAACAATGAGAACCTATGTGAAGGAAGAACCGTAGTAGTAACTATCATGGCAGCCTTAGGTCCTCTACCCACCCCGTCAATGAACCACATTTCCCATCTAGTTGCTAAGTGAAATGCCCATTACTGTTACCAGGTACCCCATCAGTAGGGCCATTATTGGACAAGGGACATGTACTGCCCAAATGAAGCCCGACAATGGAAGCAACGACATGGGCAGCACCTCCCGTGCATCACCTCCCTACTCATCTTTGTGGGGCAGTTGGGCTCACGGTGATGGAGGAGCATCTGGTATATATATGTGGAGATCATCCATAACTGTATCTCAGCTACTGGCCAATGGGTGTTTATGGAGCCCCATGTCATCTTCCCTATGTAATTCAACACTCTCTGCTTGTGTCCAGTTGATGAGCGACTGCATCCATGCCATGAGGAGTGGAGGGTCTGGAGACTTCCATCTGCATGTGATCAGCCGCTTTGTCATGATTATACAAAGGTCTATGAAGTGAGCTGTGACTTTGTGCTTTTTGCTTCACTCATATAGGCCGAGCAAGCACACCTCGCATGTATGCGAGACAGCTCTCTTGGTACAGTGCACTAAATGAACCCTGACCTCGCACCAATAGCACTGCAAATGTGGGCAAGCCCATAGCATGTGTTCGAGATATGCATTCACCAGCCCACAACTGGGGCATGCCGCATCTGCACTGTCAAAGTATCTATTGATATTGGCAGGAGTGAAGTAGGCGCTGTGCACGATGTACAGCTGAATCAAGTGAAAGTGGGCACTGTAAAGTAAGCAAGTAGGACTCTCCAATATGGTGGACGACTCCCTGCCCCTGCAGGGATGGGAACGGTCAGGCTCCCACCACGCATGAAGGGATGTAAGCGGTGGAGGGGTGTGTGAGCACAGAAATGGTAGCCAGCCAGCCAGCTCACCAAGTGTCTGCCCTGACATGTAAATATTGTATTGTTAAATGCATAGAGGGCTCACATGTCATGTTTACCCAATTACCCACCTCTGCCCTAATGGACCTATCAGAGACAGGTATAGAAGGAACTGACTAGGAGGGAGACCGTCCTCCTCCACCAGCAGCTTGTAAGACTGAAGTTCACCATTTCTATAGCGATCTCCCACCGTCTGGACCCCTGCCACAGTTCATGCTGTTAGCTCCACCCCAGTGGTGTAGAGCTGCCGGCATGGTGTGCCCAAGAGTGTCAAAGCTGGTGAATATGGCGTAGTATGCCTCTTAAGGTAGAGGATTCATTTGAAGCAGCAATGTGTCACCAATTAAAGCACTGACCTGGGTGGTAGTGGTTGGGCACAGGGGTGGAACAGCTGAGAGATGCTGGCCAACGTCCAGGCCGGCAATATAGTGGCAGTATCCACTAATTGCAGAGCAGCGAGCCATCTCGACACCCATTGAAGTTGGGACTCAAAATAATATTGCTCAAAGTTGGTGGACCACCAGACCCCCACAAACTGTAGGTTTATAAAGCTTTTGAAGTGCTACACGGCACCTGGAAGTGTTCCAAATGAAGTTTATGACTTCTCCCTTAAAGGAGCGCAATTAGGAGGCACATATGTATAAGGACAAGTTGCCAAAACAGTACAGGAGTAAGGGGAGTACGACCTTCTTGAGCAGAGCCACTCTGCCTGGGACGGATAAAGGCAAAGTCTTCCATATTGTCATCTGGTCCCACAGCGAGGCAACAGTGCCCTACAGGTTACTACTGAGGAGAAGGACTGGTGAATGATACATTTGGATACCCAAATATTGAAATGTGTTGGGTTGTAAAGCAAGGAGGGTAGCAAAGAGGTCGACTTTCGGACCAAGGGTGGTCGGAGTAAGTGGGCAAAGGCAGGAGGTAGCCCAGTTGAGTTTTAGGCCTCAAAATGCAGTGAAGTGATGGAGAGTTTGATTGATCCTGTCAAGGATAGAATAAATGTCCCTCAAGTAAATGATTAGTTCATCCCCATAGAGGGAGATTGAATGAACGCCATCTACACACCTTGCGCACGCAGTTGACCTGCCAGCGGCTTCACTGCTACGGAGAAGAGCAGTGGGGAGAACGGCCACCCCTGGTGCTTGCGCTTGCCTGTAAGGATGGGATCAGAAATGAGAGAACCAGTGTTCACCCAGGTCAATGGTAGTTTATACAGTAGCTGATGAGTCTCAGAAATCTGTCTCCAAAGTCATATAGGGCCAGCATAGGAAATAGAAAGGGCCAATCTAAAGAATGAAAGGCCCTTTCCAGGTAAAGGACCAAACAGCCTGCAGGAGGCCATTTGATAAGGGCATGTTCCATAATGCAGAAGAGTTGACACATGTTAAGTGAGATTGTACTGGCCAGAACAAACCCATTCTCTTCCAGGTGTACCAGATTCGGAACCAGTGGAGCAATCCAGTCTGCTAGAATTTTCGCTATGATATTGTAGTCCATATTCAGCAGTGCTAGCGGTCAGTACAAACCCAAGACTTCAGGGTCTTTGCCCAGTTTAGGCATTGAAATAATGAGCTCATCACAGAGAGAAGCAAGAGGTCTCAAATGCTTCTGCATATAGCGTCTGTAGGTGGGAGTCAACTTGTGAAGTGTGGGCCTTATAGAATCCTGTTGGTAATCCGTCAGGGGCAGGGGTCCTGCCAGTCGCCAATGCCCATGTAGCTTCCCATATCTCAAAAGGTGTGATGGGTCATCTAATTCCACCCCATGTTCGGATGTGATAAAAGGGATGGTCATGGTGTCAGGAATGAGGTAATGTCCTCATGGGGAGCCTTGGTGACCAACTGATAAAGCGATGTTTAATGATGCAGTAGCTAGCCATGAATATGTCATTGAGTGTAGAACATTTGGCCAACATCAGAGCACACCACCACAATAGGGCCGGTTGGCCAATCTTGATGGATCAGCCATGCCAGGAGCAATCCGGCCTTGTCAGGCGCTGTATGGGTCCTGACTGAGTGAGCAGGTTAGTTGTGGCACTGTAAAAGCTCTAATAGAGTCATGTGCTCGCATTGTGTGTCTGCCAGTCTACGGCCATTGGTCGGGTCTGTCACTGCTATACCCTCCTGGTGGAGGTGCTGGCGCTTCAGTCGCAAGATATGAGTGTCCAGTTGCCAACAAATGTTCCAGTGGAATCCCACACTGTGTCCCCTCAGCATCATTTTAAAGGCATCCTACTCCGTGGAACTTGCAATAACAGAGCCTGAGTTTTGATCCAAGTAGTCTTCCATGGCCATGGCAGCAGATGAATGGAAGTGGGTGTCCAGCAGGCTTCCGGTTGTAATTGTCATTTGAGGATTGGGGAAGCTCCAGTTTATTATTCAAACTGTAAATATTGGTGATTGTGATCGGAGTGGGTGCGGCCCACATAGTCAATGCAGGTGACAGAAGGGGCCAAGTCTAGTGGAACAACGAGCTTGTCAATCCTCACATGCAGAGAATGAGGCCAGAATAGATTGAGTACACCATAGCAATCTCATTGCGACGTCGCCAGAAGTCCAACAACCCCCAATTCTGTAACCAGTTCCTGAGTGCTTGGGCATTTGAGGAGGCAGTCATACGAGGCAGTGGAGGGAACAAATGATCTAGCATGGTGTCCAATACACTATGAAAATCACCTCCCAACAGTCACGTTACTCCGCTCCAATGCAATAAAACTCTAGAGAGTGTGTGCAAGAATTTCTTCTTGTCAGTGTTCGGGGAGTATATGCTGGCTGGCAAGACATGGCTGCCATTCACTTTGCCCTTCACAAGGACATGTCTGCCCTCTGGGTCATTGATCATCTTGTCTGGATTAAACGACGTCCCCAATTGCACCCAGATCAAAACCCCACGTGCATGGGAAGAGAAATCGGTGGGGAATATCTGTCCGCACCAGCGACGCTGCAGTTTAATTGCTTCAGAGTGAATCAAATGGGACTCCTGCAGCAGAGCAACATGGGCAGGGTGGCGTCTAAGTTAGGAATAAATGGCATATATGTGTGCAGGGATATGTATTATGTGAGCATTCCAGGTTTTCCCTTTAGTGGATGTCATGTATGATGGTGTATGTGAGAGCGGGACAAAACACAAGCAATGGGATCAAACCACTGTGTAGGGGGAATGGTGCTGTCCTGTTGCCACAAGGGTGAAATCAGGGAGGCCATGTGGTATGTGTAAAACTGAAATGGGAAAGTATAGCAATGAAACAAGGAACAATGCATACAGTACGTCAACTGAGTGCCCACCCAAGCCAATCTGAAGCTAACTTTTAGGTAATCATCAAAAACTTTGTGGGGGGGGTCAGGTCAGACACAAGAGGCTGTTAAACCCAATAATGCAATCCATAGCAAATGCCTATATAGAATAATGGGCAAATATACAGTAGGTCATCTGCGCCAATTGTTCCAGTGGGATAAAAGGATTAAAACATGCCAGTAGGAGAAGGGGCACAGTGATCCGGTTTGCCAGGAAATTAGGTTTCAAGAAACTAATGTGAAACATGGATAATCATGTATTGCGATTAACCCTGGGGGAAGTACTACGCTACGCTCGCGTAGTTTGCGAGGTTTGCACTACTGCACACTACCCGATTTGCATGTAGCACAGTGCAAACACGTGTAGCGTAGCATAGTGTAGCGTAGCGGTAATTTTTTGCTTGCGTCAAGTTGGCGACCGTGAGCAAAATGACATCCCGGCGAGATTTTTTCCTCGTTCGTGATCAGCAACATCAAGTTGCCAATCGTGAGGGTGGAAAATAAACCTCCTGGTGAGATTCTCAACGCGGGGAGGTTAGGTTTCTCATTGTGAGTGGTCGCGTATGCTCGAAACCGCTTGCAATGAGAAACTACCAGTCCGCTTTGAGAAAGCTGCCGCTCAAGTAGAAATCTACTCGAGCAGCAGAAAATTACTGCTTGCACTGTCCAAGATGCGGTTTACACTGATTGCACAGTGCGGACAAGCATCCGGCCCTGTGCAATCAGTGCAAACAGCATTTTGTACAGTGCACTACACAGTTCGCGTAGATACACGTAGCTCACATAGTGCGAAGTGCAATTCGCGTAGCTACGCGTAGCGCTATTACGCGAACTACACCCAGGGTTAATTGCGATGCATGTAATAGTTGAAGAGTCGACAAGTCAGATACCAGGTCAAAACATGCCATCAGCTGTTTGCAGAGTCACTCGGAGTGTGTCCGGAGCCAGCCCCGGAGTGCCAGGTGGTTACAGAACTCTCATCACTGGAGGATCAAAGGAAGTCAAATGCTGGGCTCGAATGTTGTGTTTCGGCTGTGAGAGACACTGTCTGCTGCAGTTTACTGTGTTGCTCCGTAATTATCTGCAGTAAATTAGGTATGGATTTAGAGACCAGAGACAGGTGCGATATAGAGAGGCAGCCCCGGCATGCTCCCAATTACCTACAACACCCAGTGTGACACACCTGCAGCATATGAGGGCTGTAGGTTTCCAGTCAGTGTCAAGCCTCGTCAAGCAAGTTGAAAAAGTGCTTGGTTCTGTTTGCAACCACACAGAGGCATGCCAGAAACAGCAACGAGTATTTCAGCTCAAATTCGCAGAGGAGCCACTTCACTGCCAGAAAGGTGCTGCATTGTCCTTGGAATTTGATATTATAATCTGGAAAGAACATTACATGCAAGTTGTTCACCTTGATCTCAGGGAGTTTTCTGGCCTCATGTAGGATCTAGTCACAGTCACGGAAATTCAGCTACCAGAGCACCACCCGGCGAGTACCACATCCCGGCGGGGGTATTCTTACCAGCACTCGGTGTGCCCATTCTATAGTGAAGTACTGTGAGAAAGTGTGTAGAGGAAGCAATTTCAGTAACCACTGCCCCACATATTGCACCATTAACAGTAATGGGGTGACCCAAGAAGTCAAAGACCTGGGTATTATACACTATTACGATACGGTGGTCTTCAACTATTATTTTCACTCAATTGAATTAATCAATCCCTAGTCAATATTGACACATAGTTATGGGGTATGTCTCTCAGATCAACCCTAGACAATCAATGTACTAAATCTTGAACGGAAACACAATGCAACAGCAATAATTACAAAATCAGGGGCAATTTTTATTTGTTTTCAAGTATTTATATAAAAGTAGCTTTTAGGTTGCCCAAAGAGAGCGTGCAAGAAATAAGGAAAATTCAGGTGCTTAGGAAAGAAGGAAGCAGGTAAGGACATAGAAGTATTCACACTATTATTTACACAATGGATCGGTTCTACAATTCACCGTCCTACAACAACCTGACCGTCAATATAAATTTTTCACATTTTTCATTGGATGGAGACATGACTTCCAAAAGCTTTTTTGCACTAGAAAATGTGTCTCGCGGTCCAGGTATTAAAAGGAAGGGAGTGTCGACGTTTCGACTCGTCTTACGGCCTAAAGGTGAGTTGGACCGTGGCCATGCGAGTCTTCATCAGGACTAGTACAAAGGGCAATCCAAGGAGTAGTGTTGGCCCCTCCAGTGGGGGTGGACCAAGTGGAGTATCTTCACTCGTTGTCCCAGGTTTTTTTGTTTTACCTCCTTATCCACGATCAGTAGATGAAACAATTCTTTTTCATGGAATAGCAGACCTCAATCTCTGCATATCCAGGTTTCAAGGATTGTATTTAAAGAAAGTCCCAAAATGACTTTCGTATATCCACATCGAATTTGTGTATTGCCCTGACCATCGGTTCGTGGGCATATATTTTGGAATACCAGTGTTCGGTTCTGAAATAGGCGGAATCCAAGTCTTCCTTTTCCTAATGGTTTCGTTATGTTTTGTAATTATTGCTGTTGCATTGTGTTTCCGTTCAAGATTTAGTACATTGATTGTCTAGGGTTGATCTGAGAGACATACCCCATAACTATGTGCCACATATTGCACAGCGTCTCGGCCCTCTGCCCCCTTGGGGAGACACACAATATAAATATTATTTCTCCTCGGATTTTCCCTCAGCATCTTCAACTGTCCACTCTAGGATTCTGACTCACTCCAGCCGCATCTGCACAGAGGAGTGCATGTAGTGTATTTTCGCTTGTAGGTCAGCAAAGGTGTGTTCCACAGAGTCGACTCTGCCCACAAACTTGCGATGGTTGGCATGCAGTAGTGTGAGGTCTGTTGTTGGAGTGTCTATTTTAGCCTCCAACGATGTACAAGAGCATTTAATTGCCTCCTCAATGGTCAATCAAAAAGTATCCAGTTTGTCTTCCAGCAATGCAGAGCAGTCAGAGGGCTCCGACATTGAGGCAACATTGTCAGGCATGGTGGGGGTCATTGACGGCCACGACCAGGTGTCCTGGGCAGCTGAGCAGACGTGCCCTATTGCTGGCACGTGGGTCGTGGAATACAGTAGCTTGGTAGGACAGCATCAGAATCAGCCCCACAGGATCTAGGTTTAAGAGCAGTCAGGATGGCCAGGAATGCAATAATGGTGGCGGAAGCGAAAGCAGCCCAGGAGTCTGCACAATGCCTCTCCAATTGTCACTCATTATCACTTCCTCCTACATTCACTCACTTACTCATTCTCACTACCACTCACTGTTACTCACACACATACACACATTCACAATCACTGGTTCTCACTCCCATACATGCACACCCTCACCCTTTCACATTGACTGACTCAGGGCCCTGGTGCAATTGCACCTGCTGGACCATTTATAGCTACATCCGGACTCAATTCCACTCCCTGTCATCATCACCCTCACTAACTCATTTTAGCACCCTGACACTCCTTCACCCACTCCCTCAGTCTCACAGTCACTTATTCATATACACTCTCAAATTCAGATTCTCACTCACTCTCACCAACACTCTGAAACCACACACACAAACACTTTCACTTAATCTCATTTAACCTCAATCACTCACAAATGAATTCACAAACACATACAGAGAGAAACCATTTTGTTTACTTACCTTGCATCCATTGCAGCAGCAGAGCAGGACTTTGGCATTGGACATTGGAACCAGAAAGAAATGATTTTGAATGAGGAGCCATTGAAAGCCTCATGAACAGGTTTGAAAAGGGAAGACCCATCTCAATCTCACTTCCAACTTCTTGATGAGACAGGAGCTAGAACCCAATTTGAAGCTTGGCCCCGGCTGGGTATTTGTTGGACTTGGCCCTTTTTGCAGGGTCATTGCTGAACTTTTTGCCTTCCTCCTGTATTTTTTCTGACCTGTTGTTGGCTGTTTTATGACTGTAGGCACTTTACCACTGCTGATCAGTGCTAAGTCCACATCCTCTCCCTATGGTAAATTGATGTATGGATTAGTGACTCCATGATTGGCTGGTTTGGTTTACTTGTCAGACCCAAATTCTGCTGGTAGGCTTGTAGCTCTGGTTGTGCCACCCACAGAAGCAGCCTGTAAAGTGTGTCTTAGGTCTGCCATCGCAGAGCCTGCTTGCAGTCTGGTACTGCCATGTTGACTGGGCAAGTGTACCCACTTGCCATTCCCTAAACCTTCCCTTTTCTGCATATTAGTCACCCCAATGGTAGGCCCAAGGGCAGGGTTCATTGTAGGTAAACGGTTGGTCATGCCCTGGTGTGTGTGACATGTCCCAATAGTGAATTACAGCCATTTTTGTT
Source organism: Lissotriton helveticus (assembly GCF_964261635.1). Taxonomy (NCBI): domain Eukaryota; kingdom Metazoa; phylum Chordata; class Amphibia; order Caudata; family Salamandridae; genus Lissotriton; species Lissotriton helveticus. The sequence goes on from NC_136061.1 coordinate 908,488,210, forward strand.
TTTCACTACTGCAAGGCTACTTGTTTTCCATAGGTCAGAATGGGCAATTTGATTATTACATCTTATTATCCTAACTGATTCAGGGAACTAGGTAAAAATTCGAGTTTAGTATGCCTGAACTCAGAATTATAAAATACATATTTTAGTGAAGGTGGTTTTACCATTCTGTGTTTGAAAATACCACTTTTAGAAAGTAGGTATTTTCTTGCCTAACTGTCCAAGCCTGTCTATGCTAGGTTGTGTATTCCTTGTCTGGAGTTTGAGTGACAGGGGCTGGGGGATTCCAGGAGACAGGGTGAGTCAGCACAGTGCTGAATAGAGAGATCTGGATGTAGATGGGAGGGAGGAGTTGCACCTGTGACCTGAATGGGGCTGTGCCTTCCCTCCACAATGCTGGCTCCACCTCCTGTGGTGCGTCTGATGTCCCTGGCCTACACTGTGAAAGGAAAGAAGGAGTCTCATCAACCAAGTGCTCCAGGACTGACCAGAACTGATTTGGACTAGGCAAAGGCCTCTATGCCTTCAGAGAACAAAGGGAAAATGAGTATAAAAGAGAGGACCCAAACCCCAGAACTTTAGATCACTTTGGGATACAAGAAGAACCTTTGCTGAGGAGAAGAACCAGAGAAACTGAGGAGGAGACTAACCCTAAACTGAATGCTGTTAGGGGATTGGCCTGCAGTGGTTGCCTGACTGCCAAAGAAAGGAAAAAGGACGTTGTGCTACTTTCATCAACTTCCAAAGGATCTCCAAGGGCTTGAGATAGAGCTTGCCTCCTGCTGAAGTGTCAGGGACAACAGACTTCACCAACCAGCTCCCCCAGAGTTCTTTGGAAGTGCCGACTGTTGTGTTGGGTCTTCTGAGGGACTGCGGGTCGCAATGAGCTGGAAGCACGACTCACGAAGAAGAAGCGTGTCGCTGCTGCAGCATCAGTCGTTGCATCACTTGAGAAGGGTGTTGCCACTGACGTTTCGCAGAAGCTCCTCGCATTGCCGGAGAAGAGTGTCACCGTCGCATCAGACACCATCGCATCATCAGAGAAGTGTGTTATGCCGCAGGCACTGTCGTTGCCTCACTGTAGAAGGGTGTCGTTGTAATCGCATCGCCGAAGCATCTCGCATTACTGGGAAAGAGTGTTGCCGTCGCATCTGACGCCATTGCATCACCGGAAAAGATTGTCGAAGGGCCTGTCACGTCTCAGAAGAATCATTGAGTCGCAAGGCCGTCGGGCATGCATGCATCATGTCGCATCAAGGAGAAGACACCATTTTTGTTTTATTGCACTGGATCTTCATCGCATCATGGCGCAGCTGATCGCATCATCACGGAAGCGCAGTAAGAAACTGACGCATCACCTCTCCATGCTGAGAAGAACCAACGCATCCCCTCTGTGCAGCGGTAGGGACCCGACGCATCACTGTTCTTGCTTGTAAGGAACCGAGGCATCACCTTCCCTGCAACACTTTCGCTGTATAGCGTTACGCATCCAAAGGTACATTGAACTCAAAGTGTCGCATTTTACAGCGAAAGAGAACTAAGCTATGTCTACCATTTTTAAAGTACAGTATTGTGGATTTGTGTCGTTTGTGGTCTTGTGTTAGGTCTATATAAAAAAACATATTTCTATACTACAACTTGTGTGGTGTCCATCTGTAGTGTTGTCACTGGGTTACTGTATGTGTTCACAAATGCTTTACACACTGCCTCTGAGATAAGCCTGTCTGCTCGTGCCAAGCTACCAAGGAGGTGAGCAGTGGTTCTTTTAGGAGTGTCCCCTTAACCTGACTAGACGCAAGGGTCCCTATTTGGTCAAATGTACCTACCTCTGCCAACTAGAGACCCCCAAATCTAACAATATTCTATCCCAGTTGCTCTGTGTGGCTTCGCATTGCCCTCAGCAATGCACTGGTGTACGCCCTGACAGCAACATTTCAGCACATATACTGTTCGGCCTGAGTTTGCTGAGTTTGTCTGCTAAATAAAATGGGGTGTGCCTGTGTGAGGGGATCCTAACTTATCTACCACTCACATGTGGAAATCCAGGCATGCACAAACATAGAGCTGTTTTTAAACAAAGCTCTGTAGCGGGATCATTGCTCAGCCCCCTCTCTTAATCAGGAGCTTGGAGACAAGGCCAAAAGCACTGACCTATGCACTGGCAGTGTTCAAGAAAAATATTTTCCAGATTCAAATTTCACCAGGCCCAATGTACACATGGAAAGAGACTAACCCTGTTCGATTGTCTTCATTTCATAAAGACAAACCCATCAAGATTTACTGTTACTGAACAGTTCCAAGCAAAGACACTAATTGTAATAGGTCTCAATTCAAGGGGGGACACACACTGTTGCAATCTCAAACACACAAATGTTGCAAAGTTGGTTAAAAATGATATGTAGATACGGATATTACTTAAAACAATTTATTCTTTAAAAAAGAGCATGTATGCACCTCCCTGAGGGTTACAATCTAAATCCTATTCGGTTTATATCCCTCATAGGAGACAAATGTTAAAAACAGTCATTAAGAAACAATTAAAAAACAGTCGACGCAGCGTTTTGGTGTACAGTTGATAATTGCACCTTCTTCAGGACCAACATTTTTCTTTATCACAATATCTACATGTAAAAGACAAAAAACAATACTTTTAGATACCTCGCAATGTTGTGTACCCCTATTTTTCATATATTTACCTAATTCCTTTATTTCGGGTTTCATATAAAGCCCCTTTAGTCATTCATTTGTACAGCTATTTATTTATTACCGGCTGTTTTGTAAACGTCTAATTCATATATACATTACGCCAATGAATCAGCTTTTTATCCTACTATTAATTTGTGCCTGAAATCAGCTGTTATGCAAACTCTTTACCTTCAATATATTGATACGAACTCAGTGTAATCAATTCTTTAATTCTTGGGATGATCACAATGTCCCTTTATTGCCTTTAAAGAGAGGTATGAATAAGCACTGTTCTGCCGAATTTTTGTGATAGCTGCCTGTGTAACTGGAATAGTTTATCTATTTTTACCTTATTATTATCCAGATTTCTTTATTCTTCCTTATTCGTGATTAAAACATGATAGTGGCTTCCGGCGCCCTCAGAAGCAGCAGGAGACATCAAGAAAGGGCTGTAATTTATAAAGCATCTTTCTCAGGATTTGGTCTTGCTTATAGAAACACCTCTACCTAAATATAGATATGTACATATTTGGCTTACCGTTAAATTGCGATAAACACTGTTCTTTTATTAAATTAAGAACTGGTCCCACGTTTTCAATTTTGGCCCTCTCAAACTGTGATTAAAACAATATAAAAATAAAAAAATCTTGAATTTTCTGTGCGATAATGACATTATATGTGCACAGACATTCACGAATGACAGCCTTTCATTCTTAATATGCTGAAACATGAACCAGAATTTAGAATACCTCTGGTTGTTTGTTATATTTTAAAATTGTTTAGCTCATCGTCTCCTAAATGTAAGCAACATTATGCCGGATACCTGCCATCTCGTGCTGGTGATAGCACACATGCCAGGGATCCTTTGTGAATTCCTGGCACACAAGAAGGGTTTTATCCATAGACTTATGTTTGCAAGCAAAATTAGATTTGTGAATGGGACCTCTGTTTCAATAGGTATAGTGCTGACATCTCAGTAGACAGTGATTAGTGACTGAATGAATATTTATAAATGGTGCAATAGTGCAGTACAGGCTGGTTCTTGGCAGAAAGTGCTATTTTATTACAAAGGTCCTTGAAGAAGTCATTTGGAGATTAAGTCCTGATTAAACATACTGATTTTTCAACTCTGTTGTCTGGTATACATGGGTCACTTCAGAACAATTCTAACCAGCCAACCTATATCATGGAGCAGATGTCTTACATATGTAATTCAATGAATGAAAAGGGGGGGCCCCCCGCCCGCATGGCGGCGCGGCGACCGCCCCCCCCCCCCCCACTCTTCATGCCTCCCGGTGGTGGGGCGTGCCCTCTGGGCGCGCCTCACCACCGATTGGTTGGCGCCCTCCCTGACCCGGATGTCATTGCAGGGCTTCCGGGTCGGGGGGGGGGCGGGCCGCAGGAGGGGCTGGGTGGGGGCATAACTGCCCCCACCGGGCCCCTTGTGGATAAAGAAGCGGGGAGCGCCCAGGAGACCCTCTTTTTCTCTGGACGCTCCCCCACAGCGTGTCGTGCCCCGCGCTCGGGGCTTCTAGCAAGCCTATATCAATATTCTGATCTGGTAGGCGAAGAATGATTCTTTGATCTTCCGAAATCGTTCCAAGTGAAGTAGGCAAACATGAAACTCATTCAGTATGGAACCAGAGCTAGATTTACTTAGTATATTCTTTTCCTGCTCTGGCCAATACTGGATACAAAGGTTCTGTCTATAACAAAGCAAAATAAATAAAAAAAAGTCAGGTTCATATTCGATAAGGCTGTCTCTTTGGGTGCTCAGGTTGCATAGGTCATAAAAAATAAACTGATCCTCAATGCCTTTCTAAAATAGCTTAAGGTCCTTCTTCCAAATGATTGAAGAGCTTTTATAATCAGTAGAGCTGTGGTCTAACTATGGGAACTGAAATGATCGTTGCCTGGATATGCCCGCACACAAGTGGCCTAATTCACAAAGTGCATTTTGTAGTATGTAAAGTAGTACTACTCTTGTGCAGTAAAATGCAATTTACAACCTAAGGCCAGAGACCATTAACTCTCCTATATTTTCTCTGCAGAGAGCTCATACTTTGAGATGTATTGAGTCATTTAGGGAGGGACATGTGAATACAAACAAACAAACCCAAAGAGTATGACCATGCCTGTAAAAATTTGGTTGTTGATTAACTGAGGTGTGAGCCCTGGTAAAGCAGCTACCACAATCCTTGGCTGGGTCAGGCACAAGCAAATCTCAAATTAACCTGTGCTCATTCCCCTGGTAGCTTGGCACAGAGCAGTCAACCTTTACTTAGAGGCAATGTGTAACATATTTATGCAACTCTTCAAACAGTAGCACAGTGAAAACACATCATATAAAATCTCACAATATGATTAAGTACATAGAGTGATATTTAATAAATAAAACAAGACTGAAATGACACAAATCCATTTAGTAGGATCAGAGATATTTAATTTTAAAGTTTTTGGGGCTACTAGTGCTAACATTCATGAAAGGCATACTGTGGATATCTGGTATCTCCAGATGGGACAAAGTCACAAATTCAGGCCAACCACGATGGAGCAAAGGCCAACTACAGGGACTCAGGGGCATATTATCAAGGGGGTTTATCTCCGCTTTTTTGGCTTTAAAAGCCAAGAAAGCGTAGATAAAATTATCTCCCTATTACCAAGCTGTCGCTAACACCAGTTAGCGACAGCTAGTAGGAGATAGCGACCATCTTGGGCCCCACTTTGCATGTCAGTGATATTTATCACTAATGACATGCAAAGTGGGCGTGCCAAGATGTTAGCGACTGGAAACAGTCGCTAACATCGCTATCTCCTATTACCAACTTTTGGAGATATTCGCGCTAAGCGCGAATATCTCCAAAAGCTAACACCTGCCCCTGAGCAGTTCTTAGCCATGTTATCCAATGGGAGGTGGATAACATGGCTAAGAGCATTAGCTCGATAATGCATAAATATCGCTGACTTTTCAGCGATATTCATGCATTTCGGCCGATTTTTATCGCTTAGGAGATAAACCTTGATAATAGCAAGGTTCCTAAGCGATAAAAATAGGCGATGCTTAGCGATACTTAGCGATAAAAAAATTGTCTCTAACCCTACTTAGCGATAAATATCGCTATTTGTTGATAATATGCCCCTCAGTTAGGCCCACTGAACAGAGTACCTTAAATCCCGGCTTGCGGAGTGTTGCGAGTGTTGTGTCATTGTTGTAGACCCCATTGATGAGGGCTTGCAATGCAGAGTCGGGGATGCATTGCGCAGTCGGTGCGATGCATCGGTTCCGAGATGCTGCAAGAGTACGATGTGGAGTCTGACATTATTGAGACTGCCATTAACAAAAGATGAGAGGCCTTGCACCAAGGCTGCATCACACAGCAGCGGTTCCGAAGTTGATACAGGCTGCATCAGTGATGCTAGTCTTGGCAATGGGTCCAATCCATGAAGGAGCAAAGATGTGTTGGTTCTGCTCAGGGTTGCGTCCTGCAGCGTAGGAGATACTTTAGTTCCCCTAGATCCACAGAGGCTGGTACAGCACCTAAATCTCACTTCCAAGGATCCAGGACTTGGCAGGGTGGACTCACAAATGGAAGAGTTCAGGTGCAGATGCAAGGTTGTTGGAAAGCCTGTTATGTCCCTGAGGTTTCAGATCAGGAGGACAGCAAACTAGCCCTTCGAGTCACTCTGGGTTCTGGGTTTAAGAGATGCAGGACCAGTCCTTCTCACCCAGGCAAGAGGACAGCAAACCGCTGATCAGAACAGCAAGGCAGCAGTCCAGCAGAGTGGCAGTCCTTCAGGAGCACAGCAATTTATTCTTTCTAGCTGAGTATCCACAGGTCCAGAAGTGTACTCAGGAATCAGTGTATGAGGTCCAAGCATCTCATAACAAAGCACAGCATTACAAAACAAAACATAGCATAACATAAAACATAGCATAGCATAACAAAACACAACATAGCATAGCATAACAAAACATAGCATAGCATACCAAAACATAGCATAGCAGAACAAAATAGAGCAAAGCATAGCATAACAACAAAACATAGCATAGCATAACAAAACATAACATAGCATACCAAAATACAACAAAACATAGCATAACAAAACAGAGAATAGCAAAATACAACATAGCATAACAAAGCACAGCATAACAAAACAAAACATAGCATAGCATAACAAAACACAACAAAACATAGCATTACAAAACTAAGCATAGCATGGCATATCATAACAAAACACAACACAATATAGCATAACAAAACATAGCATAGCATAACAAAGCATAGCATAGGGAGTTTTTCTGTTACCTGTGCTCGTTGGTTGTTCCCCGGGGTCGCTGCTGGGCCTGCTGTTCCCCCGTCTGTGTCCCAGAGCTGCATGGGGCATCTTTCGCAGCGGAGCGGAGCCTGCTGTTTCCCCGCCTGTCCCGCCGCCCGGCTTCACCACAGTTGGTCTCCCCCGCCGCCGCAGCTCTCGTCCACCAGAGCGCGGCCACAGCTGGGAGGAGACCACGAGTGCGAGGGACTACAGGGCCCAAGAGCCCTCGCGGCCGGAAGCCGCTATTGTGAAATCCGCGCCAGGAGACGCATAAAGCAAAGGACATCTCCCGGTGGAGCGGGTGAGTTTTTCTGTTACCTGTGCTCGTTGGTTGTTCCCCGGGGTCGCTGCTGGGCCTACTGTTCCCCCGTCTGTGTCCCAGAGCTGCAGGGGGCATCTTTCGCAGCGGAGCGGAGCCTGCTGTTTCCCCGCCTGTCCCGCCGCCCGGCTTCACCACAGTTGGTCTCCCCCGCCGCCGCAGCTCTCGTCCACCAGAGCACGGCCACAGCTGGGAGGAGACCACGAGTGCGAGGGACTACAGGGCCCAAGAGCCCTCGCGGCCGGAAGCCGCTATTGTGAAATCCGCACCAGGAGGCGCATACAGCAAAGGACATCTCCCCGAGTCGCGGGACCACGCGCGGGCCTGCGCCGGGCTAAGCCCGGGCAAAGGGCGGGCCCTCTGTGGCCCTCAGAGGCCTGAGGAGACTGGACTGGGCAATGGACTATGGTTGGAAAGTTAATACCTCTTTTACTTCAGATTTAGGTGTGCATAAGTTTATCTTGCGTAATATCAATAAGGCTTAAGTTCCATAGTTTCCTTGCCCTGTAACCCACTAGTGTGTCAGGCTAGTTGTGCTTCTGGAGGTGTTCAATCAGGTAGATAGTAGTTACCCAATATTGTTATTTGCCTGGCTTACATCTCAATCACGCTGTGTAAATATGTCTAATTGTAAAAACACCACCAAAGGCCCTGGAGTATCTACACTTGACAATTACCTAGTAAAAATGGTCTCTAAGATTAATAGTGATCGGAGAGCTTCACTAGGGAAATCTGGCTCCCCGGGGCATTTGCTCCCTAGCTCCCTCTCCGATACAATAGTGACCCCCCTCGAGGCTAATGCCGACTTAGGAAGCAGGGGAATGGTAGTGATAGACGCCCAGGTACACCCACCCCCATCAGAACTAATTCCTGATATTGTTGCGAGTCCTGTTGGTTCACCCGGGCCTGATGAGCACCGCTCCAAATTAGTAAGAGCAGTCAGGGCCTGTAGGAAAGTGCCAATTAAACAAAAAGGTGGGAGGCCAAGAAAGGTTTTAGAGAGTAAGTTTCCCCCTCGCAAAAATAAAGGCAAACACGGGGGACCTGAATCGCCAGAAACTGCTGTAGGCTGTAGTAACAACATGGAACAATTTGAACTCTTACTGGGTGCTTTTGAGGCTAAACTAGAGACAAAAATGATAGAAATCATTACCCCACTGCTGCATAAAATAGATGCACTCACCTCAGAAGTTGATAGACTGATGGCTCTTGTTCAATCTCAGCCTATTCCAGTTGAAGTGGGTAGGTTTTCAGACAAATCCCCTGTTGAGGGGCATCATCGGGTTGGAAATAGCCCTGTACATTTATTGCAACGAGTAGAAATTCTCCCTAAAGAGAGGCCCACACAAATTCAGACACCCTTAGTTAATCAAGGGCCCTCTGGTTACAAAAAACCTGATCCCATTGCTACAAAGTTAAATGATAGCCAAAATCCCAGAATCGACCTCCCCCTGAGGCTGCGCCTTTTGTGTGTATACTTTCAGGGGTTCCTGAACTTAAACAAGGGAAAACAGAAGGCTATCAAGAGTTAAAAAACAAAGTAGCCTTCTGGCTTTCCAAGAATAGACCCCTACCTCCTACTATAGATGGCAGATTCCTAAATGTTCGAAGGGTGGGGTGACTCGGCCACAGAACTAAAGATATATCAGGCGATCTGGTCATCGTTAACTTTAGGAGTACCCACGTAATTCCATTCCTTAGAGGCTGGCGTCCACAAGGTGGTGATGGCCCGATTGTAACGTGGGAACTCTCCGACTTTTATCCTAAAGCCCGCCCTAGCACTAATGCGACACCTTTGCTATCCAGGCCTAACAATATCCCTCTCCGGGGCCGGTCAAACCTGTTAAGCATTGAGTCTTTGATCTCCGCTGGGAGATATGCTCCACTGTCTTATCTTGATGAAAATGATTGACTCATTGCTGGGCAGGTTTTATGTAACATAGGGGAAAAGAGGGGCTTTGCACAAGCTGATATTGGTTCGGAGGTTTTATCCATTGCTCAGTGTTCTGAACTTAGTATTAGTGTTAGTACAACAACGGCACAAGATAATATCTCATCCAATCCCCAAGTTATTGCGCCAGCCCAGCTCGCAGTAATAAACCCTCATTTGTTGGTCTCCGACTTCACTAAGTGTGCTGGTTGGAACATTGCTGGGCTTGAGTCCCGCTTGTGCATCCCTGACTGGGTGAATTTTATAGATCAAGGGGATGTTTGGTCCTTTCAAGAAACATGGGCACTTTTGAAGGTATTCCGGGTGGGTTTTTTTAATTTCAGTAAACCCGCTACAAAAGGTCAAAAAGGGCGCCCCGCTGGAGGGCTGACAACATGGGTTCGCCAATGTGAGGGTGTATGGGCTGAGGAAGTTGCCATAGATAGTCCAGATATATTAATAATTAGGATTAGATCTTCCAAAGGCTTAAATATCCTTTTAGTTAATATTTATGTTAGGGGCCTCCAGGGTGGAAGGGTTTCACCCACCCTTCTCCTCCTGGACGACTTCCTCTCTAGTGTATCTGAAGAGGGGTATAAGGTCGTGTTGGGGGATTTTAATACATGCTTTGAGCCCCTGGGTACTGAAGATGGTTCCCTTACAGAGGAAGAAGATATGTCGTGGGGAATACCACAGCTTGAGTTACCACCGATTGGGAAATGGTCTTGCTCCGCCACATTTATCAAGGGGTTGTGCCTAGATCTGGGCCTGAGAGAAACTAACGGTAGGGTAAGATCAGACAGGAAGGGTAGGCACACATTCAACAACGGCAGACACAGTAGTCGTATCGACTACATCTTAGTCGATGTGCAGCTATGGGTTGCAGTTGTTGACATGGAAATCATGGAACGCCCCGAAAGTGATCATGACCCGCTTGTATTGGCTTTAAGGGACTTTAGCTTTCAAAGGACCAAGAGTTGTGAGTCAAACGTAGTCCCAGTTGAGGTTACCCTAAGTAAGGATATGAGAAGGGTGCGTTGGCCTAAAATTGCTGTGGATGAAGGGGCGAGAAAGGAGATTAGAACTTTAGTGTCCAGCTCTTTGGAGCTTTTGAACAATTGTGGGTCGCAGGACGAGATTAACGCAAATCTTACAAGTATACACACCGATCTGTTTCTGGGCCTCAAAAAGCTGTTTATTAAGATTATCCCTAAACAGGTCGGGAAGATGAAGCCTAGAGTAGTCACATGGTATGATGATGAGTGTCGACGGACACAAGGGGACTTGTTTTTAGCAATCAAATCTAAAAACCACGGACGAATTAGGTCCTGTAGAAAAGTTTACAATGAAGTCAAACGAAAGGCTAAATCTAAATGGGATGAGGACCGGTGGTTAACTCTGACCGAAGCTTGTGGTTATCGAAATATGCAACAGTTTTGGCACCTACTAAAATGGGGGAAAGGCCAGGATGATCACCCGAGCCCCGCATCTGTTGGTCAACAACAGTGGGTAAGCTTCTCTGAGGATCAATTCAGGAGTAACAATGTTGTTTTGGTTGATCTCCCATGATCCGTTTCTGAGGATTCACTCACGTTTTCTATTGCCGAGGTTAGACATATTATGAAAACAATCCCGAGAGGTTAAGCACCTGGCTCCGATTGCATTCCTGCTGATGTATTTCTGCAGGATCAGGATCTTTGGGCCCCGTATATTTTCCATCTGGTAAATGCACCTGCTTCTGGAGCGAAGGTCCCAGATTCCTGGTACGGGGCTGAAATTCTTCCAATTTATAAGAAAGGCGATCACTCGGTTCCCTCAAACTACCAACCGATCAGCCTCATCGATGCGGCGCAAAAAATAATAGCCCGCCTCGTATTAGGAAGGATCCAGGAATGGATTAATGATTTTGATATCCTCACACCTCTGCAGGCAGGTTTCCGGTCCCATGTGAGCACTCTTGACCAAGCATTCCGTTTTGTGCTCCTATATTGGAAGACAGTTGTTTTTGGGAAGGGCAAGCTATACGCAGCCTTTGTGGACCTAAGGTCCGCATTTGACCTCGTTCCTAGGACCAACCTGTGGGAATGCCTATTGAAATTGGGAATGCCTGCTGTTCTTGTGCGACTCTTAGCGAATTTACATGCCCATACCTTTGGACAAGTACGTTGGGGTAAGCCTGGGGAGGTTACGGATAGATTTCCAGTTGCCAAAGGAGTTAGACAAGGATGTGTTCTGGCCCCTACTTTGTTTTCCCTATTTATTAATGGGGTCACCAATTATTTTGTGAACCACCCCACGGATGCTCCTACACTGGCGGGGATGAAAGTACCTCTGCTCATGTTCGCGGACGACACCCTGTTAATATCTAAGACGAGGCAGGGTCTCAAGCAGGCCCTGTCAAGATTTGAGCTGTTTTGCCGCGAGCATGAGCTGGAGGTTAACGTGTCCAACACAAAGTTTATGGTGCTGAGAGGACCAACCCGAATTGCTGCCAGGGTTACAATGGGTGATACCACCCTTGAGCAGACTACGCTATTCACATACTTAGGTGTCACTTTTAGTGAAAACCTTAGTTGGAAACCGCAAGTCGAGCTCCTGGCACTAAAACATGCGCAAATAGGAGGAGTCCTCCTCAAAGAACATAAAAGTTCTTACACCCGGCCAATGTCCCCGCTCATGAAAATCTATGGCACAAAAAGTTTGCCCTCTGTTCTGTATGGAGCGGAGCGTTGGGGCTACAGTAATCTGGATCCCCTAAAGGTAGCCCAAAACAAATTTCTCAGGGCGGCGATTGGATTCCCGAAATCCACTCCGCGCATCCCGCTCCTGTACGACTTAGGGTGCCAACCAGTGGAAGACCTAGCGAGATTCAGACCCCTAGCATTTTGGCGGCGTATGTGGACCACACCAGAGCTACTGCTTTATGCCAAAGCATGCCTAGAGGTAAGGGATTCCCTGGGCTCTGACAATATAGGATGGTTAAAAGGGGTAAGATCTACTCTGTGCGCCATGGGGCTTGGTGAACTATGGCATAACCCTGACTCGGCCACCTTTCCTCCCAAAAAAGAGCTGAGAATTCTATACTGGGATTGGGTTGTTGGCAAAAGACATTCGGAAATGACAGGAAGTCCCCTTACAATGACATTTGTTCTTCTGAAGGATGTCTCTTCCCTTGAAAAGTACTGGGATGTCATCACCAAGCCCCTGGATTGCAAACTATTCCATCAATTGAGAGTTGGCTCGTTACCACTGAGGTGCCTAACTACATCATGGGGTAAGGGAGGGCCAGATCACTGCCCACTGTGTATCAGGCAAGGTGAACGTGTGTGTCATTTTCTCTTTGTATGCCCCCTGTATGTTGCCCCTAGAATGTAGAAGTCTGGGCACTCGTTCAGCATCTACAGCCTGTAGAATTCTAAAATCTGATCTATCGCCCTTGATAGTAATAGGGGTTGCAAAATACCTTGGTTGGGCTTGGATTCTACGCTTGAGGTTGATTAACTCGCATCAAGGTCCCAGTTAAATAATCTACAAGGTCCGAGTTAGACTGTGATATCCTGTAATAACTGTTTTTTATTATGTTTAACTTTTTAATCTGCAAATGAAGTCGTGTATAAATGATTTAATTCTGTCTTAGTTCATGTTTTTAACTTCATACTAAATTATTTTTTTAACAACTATGCTTGCACTTTGAAATTGAGACATAATGTTGGATGTGTAGCATGTCTTTTAAGATGAACAATCGAATAAAGACTTCTTTTGACTTGACTTGACTTGACTTGCATAGCATATCGCAGCAAAACAGAGCGTAGCATAGCACACAAAACAGCACGACAAAACATAGCATAGCATAACAAAGCATAGCAAAACAAAGCATAGCATAACAAAATACAACAAAACATAGCATAACAAAACGAAACCTAGCATAACAAAACAAAGCATAGCATAGCATATCATAACAAAACACAACAAAACAAAGCATAGCATAACAAAACAGCATAGCATAACAAAATAAAGCAAAGCATAGCATAACATAACAAAACATAGAATAGCATAGCAAAACATAGCATAAAAAAACACAACGAAACATAGCATAACAAAACATAGCATAGCAAAACAAAACATAGCATAACAAAGCACAACATAACAAAACAAAACATAGTATAACATAATACATAGCATAACAAAACACAACACAACATAGCATAGAATAACAAAACAAAACATAGCATAGCATAACAAAACATAGCAGAGCATAAAAAAACACAACAAAACAGAGCATTACAAAATAGAACATAGCATAACAAAACATAGCATAGCATAGCAAAACACAACAAAACATAGCATAGCATAACAAAACACAAAAAAACACAGCATAGCATAACAAAACAGCATAGCATAACCAAACACAACAAAGCATAGCATAACAAAACTCAACAAAACAGAGCAGCATAACAAAGCATAGCACAGCATAACAAAACATAGCATAGCATAACAAAACACAAAAAAACATAGCATAACAAAACATAGCATAACAAAACATAGCATAACATAACAAAACAAAGCATAGCGTAACAAAACACAATAAAACATAGCATAACAAAACATAGCAAAACACAACAAAACATAGCATAGCATAATAAAATACAACATAGCATAGCATAACTCTCTCACTCACTCACTCACTGTCACTAACAGACTCTCACTGACCGACTTGCCCACTCTCTCTCACTCACTGACTGACTCTGCCACTCACTGACTCACTCACTCATTGTCCAGACTCTCCCTGACCGACTCACCCACTCTCTCTAACTCATTAACTGACTCTCCCACTCGCTGACTGACTCTCCCACTCATTCTCACTTACTGACTCACTCACTCACTCTCAACACATATTGCATTACAAATACAATAGGTGTCACATTTGCGAAAGTTTAAGCTATTGGCATTGTAAATGACAATGCTATTAGTGTATCTATTTTCAAAACCAACACATAAATAAAAAAATTGTCATTTACAATGCCAATAGCTCAAACTTTCCTAATGCGAGACCTATTGCATTGCAAATGCTTGTTGTTAAATGGTGTATCCTTTCAGTAGTTCATGAGAAATTAGAAAAAGGAAAGTTTCAATATCTGGGCGGAGCCTAACCACACATCTCATCGTGAGATGTGATTGGCTGTCAGCACTTCATCCAAGAAGTGTTGGCAACCATCTTGAGACCAATATACATGATAGCACCTCATTAAAAAACATTACAGTTAATAAAAGGTTTTAAGACTTTAGTTACATTATAAATCATGTGTTGATGGTACCATACTCATTTTAGGAATTGTGGTGTGTTCTAAGGTGATTTTACCATGTGAAAAAGCCTTCTGCTGGGATATCATGAATCATGTTTGAGAGAAAACTATTTTCTCATGCTTTTCCCACAGAGGTTTGGAAGGTGATCCATAAGCTAAACTGAGAGCATATTTTCTGTAAATTCACATTATTTTTCTTAGTCATGTGAGAATGAAGTCTGACATTCTCAGTAAAACATGTATATCCAACAAGGGCAGAGACTGTCAGTTGATTTCTTTGTGTTCTACTGCAGCTTCCCAGAGTGTTCTAAAGCACAACTAGAGCGCTAACAGTCTAACTTATGACAAAAGTATGGCACACCTGAAGCCATCTTGATTTGAATAAACTGATAACACTTAAAACATTTAATTTAAAAAGGAACAAATTGAGGGGGGTCATTTTGCCATAGAAAGTATGATTAATGCTGCAGAAAGAAAACTTAGGGCACATTTTGAGTGACTTCTCAAATCCTCTTCTATTGCATTAAAAAAAACTGACATGCAGACTGAAACATGCACTTTCAATACCAGCAACAGACATCCCTGGTGAGCAGTAGCTTTACTACAGTGATCTAATAAGCAACTAGAGTGCTAACATTCAGAATTTATGGCAAATGTGTGACACATCTGACTGCCTTCTTGATGGAATCAAAGTAAAAAACTTAAAGTATGTCCTACTAAGGAGACTGTAGTAAATGAGGAAATTAGGAAATTTCATAACAAATAAGTCTCCCAAGATGGCCACCAGAGACAAAAAAGCACAAATGTAGCACAAATATCACCCAGATGTAGCCCAAGTGTAGCCCAATAAGAGATTTGATTTGATTTGAAAAGAATTTGTTAAGCGCGGCTAACACCATTAGGTTTCTTGGCGCTGTGCTGGGGCGTGGTAAAAATAAATAGAAAGGAAGCAGAATCTAAGGATACGAGATAGTAAAGAGGAAAGTTTTAAGAAGAGATCTAAAGCCAGAGTATGAGGGTGCTAGTCTAAGAGAAAGAGGAAGAGAGTTCCAGAAGGATGGGGCCAAAAGAGAGAACCTCAGGCCCCCATGTTTTTTTCTCTTGAACCTAGGGACAGATAGCAGGGCCATTTGGGATGAGCGTAAGGTACGGGACGGAGTATAAGAGTGAAGGAGAGAGGAGATAAAAGAAGGACCTGAACCAGAGAGAGACTTATAGATGGTGCAGCCTAACTTGAATTGGCAGCGGGCAGAAACCGGCAGCCAATGAAGGCTCTTTAAGAGTGGGCGAACGTGCTGATCTCTGGGCTGGTGAAAAATCAGGCGAGCAGCCTGATTTTGTATCAGCTGGAGTCTTCTCTGTTGGTACTCAGGAATACCGACGTATAGCACGTTGGCATAGTCGAGTCGACTGATCACTAACGCCAAGAGTGCTAACGTGAGCGCTTCGGTGGTAAGAAGGCGAGATATTTTCCGGAGTTTCCTGAGTTGGAAGTGGCTGGCGGACATCACTGCGCTGATCTGGGGGGTCATTGAAAGATCATTGCTGATAATGACACCCAGACTTTTGGCAGAGTGGACTGGAGAAGGAGGGCTTCCAAGACTGGCAGGCCAGATGGACGGTTGCCATGGGTTGGAGGCTCCCCCGACAAGAATTAGTTCAGTCTTGTCGGGGTTGAGCTTCAGATGATTTGAGCTCATCCAGTCACTGATGAGGCAAAGTGTATTTTGAAAAATAGAGATGGAATCCTCAGAAGAGTCAATATTAAAAATCAATTGGATATCATCCGCGTAGTTGAACGCAATAACGTTCAACCCGCGGAGAGCACGGAGTAACGGGGCCAAATACAAATTAAAAAGAAGAGGGGATAATGAAGAGCCCTGAGGAACACCACAGGACAGCTCAACCTGAGTGGCGGAGAACTGAGACAGCCTGACAGCTTGTTGTCGTCCCGTCAAAAAGGACTGAACCCAGTCAAGGGCGGTCCCTCGGATGCCGGCCTCCTCGACACGGTCGACCAGGATCCCATGGTCGACCGTGTCGAAGGCGGCCGATAAATCCAGAAGGACCAGGGCTTGTCGGATGTTAACATCAGCCCCTCTGCGCAATTCATCCATCACGGAGAGAATGACTGCCTCCGTTGAGTGCGCAGGTCTAAACCCTGCCTGCTTAGAATCCAGGACACACGAGTCCTCGATGAAGGAACTAAGTGTGGAAGTCACGTGCGATTCCAGAACTTTGCTGAGGAAGGGGAGAAGGGATATAGGGCGGTAGTTGCTCAGGATGGAGGGGTCTGTTGAGGGTTTTTTTAAAATGGCAACCACCTCAGCTTGTTTGAAAGAGCAGGGGACAGCCCCAGTGACCAGAGAGCTATTAATGAGGGCCAGAGGGGGCTCAGGACAGGAGATGAAAGCTGCTCGAAGGACCAAAGGGGGGCAGCAATCACGAGGAGAACCAGAAGAAATTTTGTGCAGAAGCGAAAGAAAAGTAGTCATCGGAATGGGGGGAATAGCAGCAAGAGTGTGAGAGTTGGAGTATTTAGAGAGCTCAGGGGTTAGGGAATGAGCAGGTAAAGTTTGGGCAGCAATACTAGATTTAATTTTAGCTATTTTTTCAATAAAAAAAACATTCAGGGAATCGCACAGAATTTGGGAGGGAAGTGGCCCAGGTGTAAGTCTGGCTGGGTTAGATAGTTCCTCCACAATGGCAAATATGTCCTTCGACTTATTTGTAGAATCCATAATTTTGGTGGAAAAATAGGAGGATTTAGCAAAAGCTATGGCGATTTTGTACTTTTTCAGTAAAGAGGAGAATACCTCCTTATTCTCAGGGGAATAACCTCGACGCCAGCGTCGTTCTGCTTGGCGGAGGCCTAATTTAAGGGCTCTCAGGTCCTCGGTGAACCACCTTTGAGCATCGTGGCCGCGTCTGGCTCTAACTAATTTTAGCGGAGCTACTGCGTCAGCGGCGGAGGTGAGCCAGCGATTAAGGTCTAGTGACTGGGTATCAATAGAAACAGGTGGATCAGAAGTAAAAGGAGCAGAGGAGCCAAGAATAGAATGAAAAGTATTTGAGTCAGACCTATTCCAATTGCGGGCCAGGAAGTTCATCTCTTGAGGCTTAACGGTGGGGCAGGGAATCCCTAGCATAAATGTAATTAAAGAATGGTCTGACCACAGGCATGGCAGAATAAGGGGAGCTGAAATGTCCAAGCCAGATGACCACACCTGGTCTAGGATGTGCCCTTTTGAGTGCGTAGGCGAGGAAATATGCTGAATGCAATTCAGACCTGACATGAGGTCCGTAAAGGCTAATGAACTGGGAGATTCGTGGGGGTCCGAGGGCCAGTAATTAAAATCGCCTAAGACTAATATGTTAGAATTATTAATGGAGAGCTGGGCGATGAGGTCCCCAAACTGAGCAGGAAAGTTGGGCATGGATGAGGGAGGACGATAGGTCAGAGCACATATAAGGGAGGATGCTGGCAGTTCCAACCGGATTACCAGGCAGTCTACTGAGGGAATGCTGGTAGTGGGCACTGTGGAGAAGCGAATCGGGTGCTTAAAAAGGGCGGCAACTCCCCCTCCGACTTTGCCGGAGGCGCGATTAGCTTGTAATATATGATAACCGGGGGGAGTGGCAGCCAAAATATCAGAGGCGGAGTCGTCAGTTAACCAGGTCTCGGTCAAAAATAGGATGTCAGGTTGTTCTAACTCCAGAAGATGGAAAATGTCGAGTTGGTGACTGACCAGAGACCGGGTATTGAGATAAAAGACTGAAAGGGAATGCTGGGGGGGTTTTGTCAGCAAGTGAGGACCAGGTCTGGGGTCGGAGACCAGGGGCCTCGAGATGGTAAATGGCCGTGTTATTTCGGGAAAAGAGCTGCGGGTGGTAAGCAGGCCTAAAGAGACCAACCTAGGAACAGATCCAGGTGGAGGAAGCGCAGGATTGTGACATGCAACGAGTGATGCGCGAGTATACGTAAGAAGAGGGACGAATGTCCCAGAGTGTTCTAAAGAACAACTAGAGTGCTAACTGTCTTACTTATGACAAAAGTATGGCACACCTGAAGCCATCTTGATTGGAATAAAGTGGTAACACTTAAAACATTTAATTTGCAAAGGAACACAATGAGGGGGTTCATTTTGCCATAGAAATTATGATTAGTGCTACAGAAAGAAAAATTAGGGCACATTTTGACTTCTCAAATCTTCTTCTACTTCATTAAAAAATTCTGACATGCAAACTGAAACATGCACTTTGAATACCAGCAGCAGACTTCCCTGATGAGCAGTAGATTTACTACAGTGATCTAATGAGCAACTAGAGTGCTAACATTCAGAAATTATGGCAAATGTGTGACACATCTGAATGCATTCTTGACGGAACCAAAGTAAAAAACTGAAAGTATTTCCTACTGAGGAGACTGCAGAAAATGAGGAGATTAGGAAACAAATAAGTCTCCCAAGATGGCCACCAGAGACAAAAGAGCCCAAATGTAGCACAAATATCATACAGATGTAGCCCATGTAAACCTCAATGACAGAATGTCACAGAGTGCTCTTAAGAACAACTAAAGTGCTTACTGTCTTACTTATCACAAAAGTATGGCACACCTGAAGCCATCTTGATTGGAATAAACTGGTAATACTTAAAACAATTAATTTAAATAGGAACACAATGAGGGGGTTCATTTTGCCATATATAAATTATGATTAGTGCTGAACAAAGAAAAATTAGGGCACATTTTGAGTGACTTCTCAAATCCTCTACTATTTCATAAAAAATTCTGACATGCAGACTGAAACATGCACTTTTAATACCAGCAGCAGACTTCCATGGTGAGCAGTAGTTTTACTACAGTGATCTAATGAGCAACTAGAGTGCTAACATTCAGATGTTATGGCAAATGTGTGACATATCTGAATACCTTCTTGATGGAATCAAAGTAAAAAACTGAAACATTTCCTACTGAGGATACTGCAGTAAATGAGGAAATTAGGAAACTTTATAACAAATAAATCTCCCAAGATGACCACCAGATACAAAAGAGCCCAAATGTAGCTCAAATATCACCCAGATGTAGCCCACATGTAGCCCAATGACAGAAGTGTGCAAAACACTTTTTATTTTTTGTGTTTTTGCAGTTTTATATAGTGCAGACTTGTCAGGTATTGGAGTGCTTTACATGAGCATTGGTTACATCACACAAGAACAAGTTCATTTTGGTTTTAGACATGGGGAGATTAAGTGATTTGCCCAGAATCACAGAATGTCGAGCTGCAGCACAAACTCCAACCTGGTTACCCAGTTGCAAAGTCTGCAGCTCTGGAAGTAACACCACATCCTCTCCCCTAAGTGGAACATTTAATCAAGTGGTCAACTGGATAAAAAAATATAAAGATAACAAATAATTTAAAAGTGCTTTGTCGCTATTAGAAAACTCAGAAAAAATGTCCTCATTTTAGTTTTTTAGAGCACTAACCATAATTTTGATGCAAATAAGATCCTCTCATATATGTAATTTCTAAAGGAAATGCTCCAGGTATTACAGTTTTGATAACATCAAGATGACATCAGGCGTTCCACTCTTTTGTAATAGATATAGAATGTTAGCAATCTAGTTGTTCATTAGGATACTGTTGAGAGGCAGAGGCCAGGGGCTCGGACTCTGAAAATTAAAGGCAGGTAGGATTGATTGATTGATTTTAAAACTTGTATAGCGCTTACTGTCACCTCAAGGGTATCCTGGCGCTTCAGACTATAAACTGAACCACGATTGAATAGGTCACACCTGCCCGAGCCTAAAGAGACTCAAGCTAGGCCTTGGGAAAAAGCCAGGTTTTCAGGTTCCTGCGAAACTCTAGCAGGGCGCTGATCTGTCTAAGGCTCTGGGGGAGTCCATTCCACAGCCGCGCCCCAGCCACGCTAAAAGCTCTGCCTCCTCGCCTGGCCCGTTTAAACCTAGGCACCGTGAGTAGCGTGGCACTGGACGAACAGAGCTGCCTGGTGGGTTGGTACCAGGAGAACCTTTCCTGCATAGGAACTGGCCCTAGCTCATGTACCGCTTTAAAAACGAGACACAGGGATTTAACGCGAATACACTCCGTCACCGGTAGCCAGTGCAGCTCTCTCAAGGCCAGTGTTGTTGAGGAGTAGCGTTGCCAACCGAGGGCAAGTTTAGCTGCTGCAGACTGGATTCTTTGGAGCCCCTGCAGAATGTATAATGGGGCCCCCAAATACAGCGAGTTACAATAATCCAGCCTGCTACACACTATACTACTAACTACCTTGGGGCGCGCCTCTTTAGGTAGCAGGGGCAGTACTTTACGCAACATGCGTAATAAAGCAAAGCAGACATTGGCAGTCTTATTAGCCTGTGATTCCATCTGGAGATCCTAGTCAATCAGCACCCCCAGGTTGCGTACTCTGCTTGCCGGGGTCAACGGTTCCTCCTCTGGGGTAAGCCTAAATTCCAAAGTAAATTGTCTAGGTGGCCCACCCAAGGAGCAATAGACCACCTTGGTCTTTCCTGCGTTAAACTGCAGTGAATTCCTGCTAAGCCAGTTGGCTGTCTTCCGCGTGCATTCCTGAAACAGGTCAAGAGATACTGCATTGTCACCTTCCAGAGAGAACGCCAATTGTGTATCGTCCGCATAATTGACTGTGCAGACTCCGGCGGACTTTATAATGGTAGGAGGGTGCAGAGGCAACGATTTGACCACACTGGGCAGGCAGGAAGGGCAGTGGCAGTGCAACAGACTATTGAGGGTTGTGGAAAGGGGGGCAGGGACAACAAACCAACCATACAGAACTGGCAAGAGAGGCTGTGGCAATATAAAAGACCATTGTGGGCAGGAGGAAGAGGCAGTGGAAGTACAGCCATACATGCCAACAGACCCGATTCAGACAGGAAAAGTCCAATGTTTTTAAGCCCAAATGGGCTTTATTTGATCTGTCTCCTGTCTACAATCTCCTCTTTTTCAATGCAAGTCAAAGGGGAAAATAAATACCCCCGTTTTTTTTTCAAAATCTCCCTGTTACTAAGCTAAAAATGATAGCAAGTATGGTACATTGGATCATGGAAGGCAGGAGGAATTGGGGTAGGGACATGGACTTGGATAACAGAGGACAGGAGGGACATGGAGAGGTGCACCACACTGACCCTACAGGGTAGGCATCAGGGTTTGCAGCAGCACAATACACTACACAAGGCATGTGGGACAGGAGTGCAGCACAACAATCCATAGAAAGCAATAGGGAGGGGACAGGACCATGCACATGGACAACAGAAAACAGAGGGGAAAGAAGGAATGGTAGCTAGCTGACCATAATGGACATACAGGAGAGAAAGCTGCAGCATAACGGACCATAAAGGGCAGGAGGGACGGATCAGGGGCATTATAATGGAACAGACAAGCCAGGAGGGAGGAAATAGGGGTCTGCACATGGAAACAGAGGGCTGGGGGCAAGGGAGCAGGGCAGGAGCAGCAAGATGACCATGGAGGTCAGGCAGGATGGGCACTAGAAGCAAGACACACCATGGAGAGCAACAGTGAGACTATAATGGCATGCACACGGGCCATGGAGAGAAAGTCGGAGGGGGTCAGGGGCAGCTAGCTGACCACACAGGGAAGGTGGGAGGGGCCGTAGCAGCACAGAAGACCATGCATGGCAAGCGGGAGGGGCCGTGGCAGCACAATGGCTATGATGGGCAAGATGGAAGGTGCAGTGGCATTCACAAAGGACCATGGAGGATTGAAGGGAGGGTCAGGACCTGGGCACAGACAAGAGAGTTCAGGGGAAGGGGCCTCACAACAGACCCCACGGGGCAGGCAGGAGTAGCAGTTGCAGCACACAGACTAGGAAGGGCAGAAGGGTTTGGCAGTAAAATGGACCATGGGAATAGGAGGAAGGGGAAAGGAGCATGGAATGTGGACTGGCAGGTTGGAGGTGGCAGGGACAGGTTACAGTCATCTGGCAATGTTAGGCAGATGGGAAGGGAGTGGCAGCTCAACAGAGCACTCAGAGTAGATAGGAGTGGCAGGTCCATGGAACATGGTGGACACAAAGGAAGGAGCAGGGGCATGCACACAGACATCGGAGGGCAGGGAGAAGAAGAATAGAGGAAGCAAGCTACGCACAGAGGCTAAGCAGGAGGTCAATGATGGGGCATAGAATTGGGCAATGGAGGGCAGGAGGAGTGTACTGGTACATCATGCTAAATGGAGGGCAGTGGCAGAACATCAGACCATGCATGGCAGGAGGGAGGAGGCTAGTCCATGGATTCAGACAACAGAGGATAGGGAGAGGTGGATGGGGCAGCAAGCTAACTGTTCAGAGAAGGCGGGAAGGCCAGTGGCAGAACAACGGCCACACAGGGCTGTAAAAAGGGAGCAGGGACATGGACTTGGACAATAGATGGCTAGGAGGAGGGAAGGCAGGAGCAGAAAGCTTGGGTGGGGGCAGCACAATGTCAGGCTCTGCTTCCAACCCCCCACCATCCATTGTGATATGCATCTTACTTAACGTTAAAAAAACTAGAAATTTGCTGAAAAAACAAAGATTACAGTGACGGTATAGTTAGACTCAGATTTCACTCATACACAACCAGTGAAACTCAGCAGTTATAGTTACGTGTGCTAAGTATAACTTACGCCCCTGCAATGTACTGCTAATGAACTCAGACAATACATCATTCATGACATGATCAGTTACATCACTCATGACATCACTCATGACATCTCAAATGAGTTGTGAATGGAATGGAACTATAATCACTAGAACTTTATTTAGGGATAGTGTGTGTATATTAACACCCCTTTTTCTCTTTTCTTTCGTGTAAGAACCATTATATTGGACAACGTGCCCAGATTAATATGGCCGATAGCCTTTCACTTTAAAGTAATGTGTAGTCCATTGTTTATGTTGATGTTTGCAATCCTAAGTATTTTTATTGTGAATAAGTCATGTTGACAAACATACAGGTATGCCGGTCACGGGGTAAGATATGCTGAAATGAGATTGTGTGCATATTAACACTTGTTTTCTTTTCGTTATTGTATCAATTCCTGAATTTTCTCATCATGACCAGGCCAATATGGATTAAAGTAATATGTAGTCCTTTGTTAATGTTGGCATCTTTAGGCATTTGTACATTTAAATAAGGATGCTACAATAACATCTTGTATCGTTATCAAGGTTCGGATGAGCCAAAACATGTGGATCACGTCCTTTGCAGATTAAATACTTCTAAACTACAACTTGAGTGCTGATTCTTTCCTTCCTTCCTTGTAAGAGTGAGAGGAGATTAAATACATATATATAAAATTCACTGAAAAAAATACAAGTTTCAGGAACATTATAGTTAGAAATTGGCTTTAAAAAACCTCAGAAATTCAATGAAAAAACCACAGGTTTCATGGACGTCATAGTTAGTTGGACATTTCACTCGTACAAAACAAGAGAAATTCGGCCGTTATAGTTAGTTGAGCTAACTATAACTCGCACCCCTGCAATGCACTGCTGATCACGTCACATATTACATCACTGATGACATCACTGATGGCATCTCAAATGACGTCACTGATGACATCATCCACGTGATCATCTGATGTACCTCCTCACACCCTATAATACAGACTACCATTCTCGAAACCATAGACAAACCAATACTAGTACAGTTACAATATTCTGAGCACTATGCATGCAGACCTCTAACCAGCTACATACTATTAATACGTTCTTCTAAATACCCAGTTAGTACCTATGCAGTCTAGGAATCCTTCTATCTGTCCTATGCACTTCTCCATTCACCCATCCAGCACTATCTACGTATCCTATCACTCCACCAATACCTAAGCACTTATGAATTCGCTATACCCTCGTTTGTAATACTGTAATTATTCTAGTTACTAGTCATGAACTTATGGAATGGCCTTGCTACTAACACAAGTACAGCTTTAATATTTTGTGCACTATCCAAGCAGACCTCTAACTAGGTACATACTATTGATACACTCTTCTAAATACCAGTTAGTACTAATGCAGTGTAGGAATCATCCAGTCTGTCCCATGCAGTTCTTTAATCACTTATCTACCACTATCTACATATCCTTTCACTCCACCAATACGTAAGCACTTATCAATTAAGTGTTCACTCTGTTTGCAGCACTGTCATCATTCCAGTTACTAGTGGTGTTCTTGTAAAATGACCTAGGCACCAACTCAAGTACACATAAAATATTCTGTGCATAATCCCTACAAATCTCTAAGCAGATACATGCTATTTGTCTACTCCATTAAATACTGAAGTAGTACCCATGCAGCGTAGGATACCTCCTGTCAGTCTCATGCAATTCTTCAATCACCCATCCAGCACTATGTACTTATTGTATCAGTCTGCCAATATCTAAGCACGTATGGGGCAGATTTACAAGCACCCTGCACCAGTACATCACTTTTTGTAATGTAGTGATGGTGCCAGGCACTCCTTCATATTTGCAAGGAGAGGAAAAGCCACCCTGCATGGGGTTTCCTTTCCTTCTAAATATGACCCCTTCATACTCAGTACTTTGCATTGAAGGGGCATTTCATAGGTGTTGCTGTGGGTGTTCCCACGCAACACCCATAGAACAAGACACATCTCCAGATTTATGAGAAATCATAAATGTAGAGATGTGTGTGAATAATGCGCCATCCTAGAGTTGGTTTCTCCTTATTTTTTCCTCTTTCAATGCATGCTGCTGTCTGCATTCCACGGCATACATTGAAAGAGGAAAATGCCTTTACTGATTGTTTTTGTGCAGGAAGGTTTCCCTTCCTGCACAAACACAATCTCCGCACGACACAGACATCCTTGCACCATGGTACAAGGGTTCCTCTGTCACCGCATGGCTGCAGCTTGTGCAGCAGTGCAGAGGGAAGCACAGAGTTGCAACATATTCATGTACATATGTCATATCACTGTGCTTCTGAAGTGCCACAGTGCAGTGCAACTAAAGAGCTTGCAGTGTCACGCTGCAGTACTTCCTCATAAATCTTCACCTATAAATTCACCATACACTACTTATGCATTCTTTCAGTCAATCATGCTGTATACATATATTCAACGAAACATTCACACATTACCTTGGAATTATAGTTCTTTCTTTAACCAGATAAGGTAGTTCTAATTAGAACTTTTTTTTTCTTTTGTATTTTTTTTAAACAATTTGTATTTTTTTGGTGTTTTGTTAAAAAAATGAACAAAAAATAGAACGAATAAAACAGAAAACATTTGGAAAAACTTATCATTCCAAAAAAAACAAAAACATAACAACAATGGTTGCGTTGCGCAGCACAAACTTCATCCACCGACTGCTCACCGAAGCATATAAGTTTCTTACACTTCACTCAGTGTTGCTCGAGAAAGGCAAATTATGTCCATTGCAGGTGTTCCTGAGGACGCTCCAGACGTACTTGTCACAGCAGGTGAGGGGTTCAAAGCAACTCGCCTCATTTCCTCCCGAGCAAGATTGAGGGGATGTGTGGTCCGGAGATGCTTGTACATAGAAGCAGTGCCACAAGGGTATTTTTTTCACTGCCTCCTGACAGGAGTCACAAATTTTGCACGTCATCTTTCTCGCATTTACTTACTTCTCTCCAGGTGGAAAAGTGAAGAATTTCCACACAACAGATTCCGGCCTCTCTGGACGTGGTGCCTCCTGCAAGAATTCTTCTTCAGAAGATACTTCCTCCTGCTGCTGCTAATGTCCAGATGCCATTTTGTTTGATATTTTTTGAATAACAACAAAAGAACTAGCAAAAAGGGTTCTTGTAGGGAAAGAGATGTCTCTTTGAAGATTCTCCAACAAGAATGATTAAAATGGGTGGGGTCCTTCAATAGTTACAGTGGGAAATGTTATGAACCAATTAAATCTTTTTTTTTAGGTCACATGGGATCTGGGCACTCTGTGCTCATGAACTACGCACCCGACGCAACTTAGCGAAAATATATTTTAAAATAATTTAAGTTTATTATGAGTGCAAATATATTATTTTTATGAATATCTTGCCCTAATATGTATATTAAAGATACATACATATCATTTTAGAATATACACATTTTTTGTAGGAGTCGCGCACCCACGCCCCCCAGCACTTATATGACATCACGCGGGACCCCCACCGGGAAAATGTCGCGTACCGCAATGCGCATGTGTCGCGAATGCGAGGGAGCAGAGTAGTGGACTGGTCGCATACCAATTGCGCACATCACGTAATATTAAATGTATATGATGGAACTGAAAAACACGCAGCCATCGCACATCGTACGCGGATCCTTCACGACTTTTCTAAAATGGCAGCTACAATCCACGCACTCACCGTGATGTATACTATTGGTGCGCAACTCCGAAAAAATATTGGAAAAAAGAAAATAATATAAATATATTAAAATAAAAAAAGAAAACCACAAAATTAAATAATAATTCAGTTTGAATTTTTTTACTTGTTTTTTGCAATTTTCAGAAAAATATATAATGTTATTTAATGAATAAAATATTTATAAATAAACAGTTAAAAAACTGTAGAAAATCAGAACAGAAAAAGAGGTATAACTACTATTACACTTAAAAATTAGCATTTAAAAAACCTTTGAAATTTACTCAAAGAACCATAGGTTTCAGAGACTTTATAGTTAGAAATCAGCATTTAAAAAACCTTTGAAATTCACTAAAAAACCATAGGTTTCAGAGACGTTATAGTTTGAAATTAGCATTTAAAAAACCTTAGAAATTCACAGAAAAAACATAGGTTTCAGGGGTGTTATAATTAGCTGGACATTTCACACGTACAAAACCATCGAAATTCCTTTGTTATAGTTAGGTCTGCTAACTATATCTCGCGCACCCACAATGCACTGCTGATGATGTCACATATCACATCATTCATGGCATGGTCAGTGACATCACTGATGACATCACTGATGACATCTCAAATGACATCACTGATGACTTCACTGATGACATCATCCATGTGACAATCTGATACACCTCATCATACACTAGTATAACTTTTCATCACTCACTGTAAAATACAGAGTACCATATTTGAAACCATTGACACACCACTACCAGTTACTACATACCCACTCACTGATTCCTAAGTCTACACACACAACTACCCATTCAACAACAGAATCACTTATACATGCAGTCACTAATTAATAGAACACTATCAAATGCATTAACACACATATATAGACATTGACACATTAGCAGTCATCTTAGTTGGTTATGCAGTCATCCTACTCACTCATGAAAAAAATTAATCACACTTACATTTACTCACATACACAATTATACACACAACACCTCATTTATTCAAACACATAGTAACTCATAGTTAATATGTTAAACAATCACCATTGCAATTATACACTCATTCATTTAGTTACTCTCACAAATACTTATTTATATACACCAACTCTCACATACAATGGCTTTTTTTTACTTTGTTGAAGATATACAACTTAAACATATATTCGCTCACCAACACACAAATAAATACACTCAGTCACCCAAACAACTGTTTCCACATGCACTCTTAAACCTATACACCTAGTCAATCAACCATTTACACATCTATGCATAGAGTTACACACAACTCTGAATAAATGCAGGTGTGTAAACAGAAGTCTTGTCTTCTATTTGTGCAGCCATTGAGAAAGGGCGGCAGTTACGCCCGAAACGCATCTGGCAAGCTGAAAGGGTTGGCGTGGAGCAGACTGTCACAGCACCACGGGCAGTATTTGTGTTTTAACCCTCCCGAGTGTGGCTTCCCAAACAGGGCAACTTGTGTTTTGGATTATGTGAGCGGCTACTCCGGTCGCTGGGAAGCCCAGCCGCTGGTTCAGGCGGATCGTCGCTGCTCAGCATCTAGAGTGGAGAAAACGAACGAGAGGGGTCTGAGCTGCCTGTATATATTGGACTTGTGCCAGTGCTGCTTCGTGCCATTCCACCCACTGGGGTAAATATTTTTACATTTGGAACCTCGAGACGCCTACTGGGGCTACACTAGCAAAGGTCTTTGGGCAGGCACTTCAGTAACCAGGATGCCTTGCAACAGCTCACATGGGCGGGACTTCTTAACTTTGAATAAATGCAGGTGTGTAAACAGAAGTCTTGTCTTCCATTTGTGAAGCCATTGAGAAAGGGCGGCAGTTATACCCGAAACACGTCTGGCAAGCTGAAAGGGTTGGCGTGGAGCAGACTGTCACAGTGCCACAGGTAGCATTTGTGTTTTAACCCTCCCGAGTGTGGCTTCCCAAACAGGGCAACTTGTGTTTTGGAAGGCTCCACAAGCCACCTCCAATTGATCCGATCGGCGAAGCGAAGAGAGAGATGGACCACCAGATCTGGCTTTAGGTGATTTTAATGGTGCAGGTAAAACAGCAGCAGCACGACGCGTTTCGGGCCCGTGGGCCCTTGATCACATGCGAAGTTGTTAAATTTTTTTACATTTTTAAATGCTGTGAATTGCTTACACACTCCCTGATTGCTCAAGTCTTTAGGATCACATGACCATAGACATAAAAGGTACACTCTCCTTTATGACAACCGATCAATACAACTTATTTTCGATATAAAGTGCACAAATGCAAAAACAGAAATGAAAATAAATCAAGTGTATATATATATATGTATATATATATATATTCACTGAAAAAACCATAGGTTTCACACATGTTATAGTTAGGAATTAGCATTTAAAAAACCTTGCAAATTCACAGAAAAAAACAGAGGTTTCACACATGTTATAGTTAGCTGGACATTTCACTCATTCAAAACCATTGAAATTCCCCCGTTATAGTTAGTTCAGCTAACTATAACTAGCGTGCCCGCAATGCACTGCTGATGACGTCACATATTAAATCACTCATGACATGGTCAGTGACATCACTCATGACATCACTGATGACATTTGCAAGGTTTGGTAAATGCTAATTCCTAACTATAACATGTGTGAAACCTATGGTTTTTTCAGTGAATTTCTAAGGTTTTTTAAATGCTAATTCCTAACTATAACGTGTGTAAAACCTATGGTTGTTTCAGTGAATTTCTAAGGTTTTTTAAATGCTAATTCCTAACTATAACGCATGTGAAACCTATGGTTTTTTCAGTCAATATATATATATATATGCACAGGAAAACTAAACAGGCACTTCCCTTACAAAGAAGTACAAAGTTTGCATGTCTGCAGCCTTTCTTATTTTTCACCTTATTAATCTTCTGCTCAATCAACACATCATCCATACACACACACACCTACTTGCTCCCTTTCTTGGCTGGGGTTATCAATCATTCTTCTTTAATTCAAATTCAAAGTGCAGGCCCTTTATCGAAGCTTTTTATTATAACAACTACCCCGTCTGAAGGCACTATGAAATTTGCACACTTGCTCCCTTTCTTGGCTGCACTTATCAATTATTCTTCAATTTCATATTTTGATTCAAACTCAAGGCCCTTTATCGAGCCTTTTTGTTGTAACTACGGTTGCAGTGATTCTGCTCCTACACACAACTGTGCATAAAGACTTACGACCTCAGTGAATTACGGTGTTCCAAACCCCACCTTAGTACCCAAACCCCCTAACAGACTAGCAATCAGCGACTCATTGGTTCTTCCTCCTATAGCAAAAACACCAATTATTAGTCAACCCACAACATGCGACTTAGGTTACCTCAGGTAAGGTAGATAACAAGAGCACTCTTTCGTTACATTCTTACACCAGTCCAAAACAAGCACTTAATAAACACACCTGCAACTTTGAAATGTTTATTTCTAACATCGTAATCTCATGCCCAGTACCTTACATAATTCAAGCAAACATATTATCAGAAGCAAAGTTGTCAGTATTGTTACTATTCCATAAAATACAAAGGGAGAAAGCATCCTATAATGCAAAAGGGAAACAGATTTAAAATATACCTACATTTCACCCTCCCTACTTAGCAGGTTAGTTTATAACTACAGAAGATCTCATACGACTACATAGGCAGACCATACCTCTGTTACTCAGCAGTAGTGGATCACATTGAGTTCTGCACAAACTGTCAAGATACGAATGTTCTCAAACTGTGTATAATCATGCCTACACACTTTATTACTAAACGCGCAGGTATAAGAGATGCCACAGCTGCATATCTCTTATGGCTTGAACGTGTGAACATCATTCCGAATAACACACACAGTATCCAACATAACCTCGATGTTTCATGCTCTCACTATACACACTAAAGTAGCGAAGCAGTCTACAAATGTTCTATATCAAATTATTCTCATATGAAGCAAAATACTCACCCTTCTCCAAACAATATTGCAAGTGTGTGTTGTGTGCAAAGCGGAGCAGGAAAACAAAAATGGCGTTTAAGCTTCTAATAAACCCATGCTAACTTAACACGGTGTGAGTGCAAGGCTGAGCCCACTACACATTTCCTTCACCAAAGCACATAATATAAACGTGGGTAAATTACGAACGCAGAGTCCAAGCCTAAAAAGCAGAGTCAAGTTCACATTTCCCCAAAAAAGTTATTCGCTCTTTGATAGAAAGCAGTAACTAAATAATAAAGAATACGTGGAAAAATCAAAGAGTCTTAATCCAACAGCGTGTAAGCACAGTATGTAGCAACAGCCTCCAACAGGAAGTCATTGTTCTCATCTGAAAACATTTCAGCCATCCAATTCAATAGTGGGAATGAACATACATGTTTCTCAACGACCGGAGACTCTATCACCATCGGAGGAAAACTCGGGTCATCTTCAATGTAACTGCTCGCCAAGAACTCAAGCACCGCTGCAAAAACATTCCAACGTCCCAATATTCCATGTGTTGCTGCTAAGGCCATTATCCCGCCACCAGAACAGAGCATGTCATGAACCACTAAGGGGCTCATCAGCTGGTCATAATCCGCGTTTGGGAGAACCGTACTGCAGAGACACAAATCCAGGGCCCAGTCGAAATTGCAGCTCAGGCAATGGAAAACAGGCTGAACGCATGTGAAATAGGGGAAACGAAACGATAATCCATAAACTGCAGTCAACGTTGCAAGAGGCAGCGCTCCATAGTAACTAAGCATTCGGTTGCGGACCAGCAACAACCGAGAAATATTGTCGTCTGCTGCAAGACGTGCATCCATATTTAAGTAAACAAATTAATTCAAGCACACCGGCAACTAATGCGAGCCTTAAGCACAATTCACCAAAGATGCTGGAAAAATCAAATGAAAAAACACCGACAAGACACCAAATATAGTTTCTACAGAAGTCACAAGGCCAATGCTTATAACTTTAAAAAAGTAAGCTTACCCCCTACTCGAGGACGTATTAAAGATAGTCTAAATTAACTCCCTAAAATTCCGGGGCATGTCTGTATTTAATAAAGTATACACTTCTGTGTGGGTGTTTGCTACATGAAGGACAAATGTTTCTCTAGCAGATGTAAGAGCGACCTCTTTTTGAGACAATAGCGCTCTTATATGGCTCATTTGGTTGACTCTTCTTTCAAGGTCGGAATCAACGGCCAGATGGAAACATCCAGCTTCCCATACAGAGGAGTAAACACAACTTTTTTATAGCAATCCACACGCTCAGTTACCATAATCATGTAAGCGATGCCTGCTAACATCGCACAATAAGCCACCCAGCTGAATCGGATCTCCAATAAGTGACCACTTCTAACTATTCTCATAGCGCTCCCTGTGCTCTGATTTGACAGTGAGAGAGTGATCGCACCATAGTTTGGACTGCTAATCATTCTCAGCATACACTACGAATACGATAAAACGGCAATAATTTTAACACCGGTCCTTGATAATATGCTCCGAATTTCGTAGCGCGCCCTGCAATGCGATGCAGGGCACGAAACGAAGGGGTATATTATCAACAACATAAGGCAATACATTATCGCCGCTTTTATCGGCAGGAAACTGCCGATAAAGCGGCGATAATGGGCTTTATAATAGGCCCTTGTAAATTCCCATTGCAGCCTAGGTTCTGGTGTTAACCTGGGCTGCTATGAGAATTCACAAGGGCATATTATAAAGGCTATTATCACTGCTTTACCTGCAGTTTCCTGCTGATCAAAGCGACGATAATGTAACGCCCTTTATTGATAATATGGCCCATAATCCCTTAATGTACAGAGACGCACAAACTGATATTAAACAAAAAAACATAACAGCATGCATTATAGCAAAACACATTTACTACTAGAAAAACTTTTAACAACGGATGAATATAGGGGCATATTATCAAGACAGGCAATAACATTATCGCTGCTTTATCGGCAGTTTTCTACCCATAAAGCAGCAATAATATTATCGCCTGTCTTGATATACCCCATAATTCCTTAATGTACAAATATGCACCGCACACACTCCTATACAATTTATCAACTCACCTTTCAAATTGATTTGTAGATTAAGAAAAATACCACTCACACAGTGGATATTCTTGTACAGAATCTCTCTAGTTCCGTGTTTGCAGCAGGACCGTCAAATGGAACATTTTCCCTCTCATTTTACACATACATACATATAAATAACCAATTAAAATCCTGCACACATTAATTCAAAACAAAACACACATTTCTATTAATTTAACATTCCAAACCTTTCCAACTGACATAACTTTCCACCCTACCCCCAACAGATCATGCAAAAGTTAACTGTCAACAGAGGTCAAAAGTTCAGCACTGTATAAAACACTGCTCCTCAACAAATTTAGACTATGCATAAGCACTTACTTATAAGTTCCAATAAAGCAAAAACATCTCATTACAAGCAACAAAGATAGAAACACATAAACTTGATAAATATCTGTAAAAGATTTATTTTTAATTCATTTTTCTTGCTTACGTACGCATATGGAACAACTTTCAAAATTCGCACTGTATGAGCACAATAATTATACCGTAAAAAAATAGCATACATCACTCATTTTTTACAATCACCGGACACCCCATCCACCAAGCCTCAAATATAACGTTCAAGACCGTAGGTAGAGCCCCAAATCCACCACGGTTCCAGCCGGCTCCCTGCATCATTCGGGAGCCGGAATTGCTTTTGGTCAGAGAAACTACCTTACATACTGCTCTCTCAGAAGAAAAACAATCTGCTTTCCAACTTCAAAAAGAACTCTCGCCCAACCATAGCAAACAGCAGACTCCCACGAATAGGCACCCTATAACATTACAAGAGAGGACCCTCGGAGATGGCGCTCCCCAGGGCCATCAAAGGCTCAACAAAGGCCATCAAAGATTTTGAACTTGGACATCTTTGTAAATCCCCCCTAAGCAGTCCTACGGGATCAGGAAGTCCTATAGCAAATAGCAAACTTTTCCGATCAAACTACACACTCAATCTACACACATATACAAATAAATACAAAATCACTTTTATTCCCACATTAAATTCAAAACGAAACACACATTTATATTGCTTGAACTTTTGCACACTTTCCAACTGACAAAACTTTCAACCCTTCCTCCATTCCACAATCTGCCAGTTACCATAGAAACACTTCAGGGAACACCTAACTCAGCACACAGGTGAAAACTTCATCATACATTGTTGCAAATTAAAACAGCAAGTATGCTTCACTTGAGAATATACCAGCTTATGTTATGTAACGTTCTTTGCTAACACTTATTCTTAACCAATAAAAATCAGCCTTTTAAAACACAGAAACATTCATCGTAGCTTAGTGCAGAATGTACTCGAACAACTAATCAATCCTTTTCTTTTTTCAAAACTGCAAGTTGTCCACAATTTTAGAAAAAATCTCACTTTTCAAACTGCCACTTCATTTACAGAGACCTTCAGAGTGCATCCAGACCTCTCTTCAAGATGCTTACAGTGTGGATTGTGGGACACAGCTATATTTTCTGGAGTCAAAAGTACGCAGAACGGAAATGAATTCACAAAGACCCACGTTTACCAAATGTAGACATTACATGGATTGGACGGAGAGGGTTAAAGTGGCACCAATTAATTCCATTGGTGAAATCCATTTTGCATCTCCAACACCCTGACCTCATAATTGTGCACTGTGGTGGAAATGACCTAGGCACTTTGACAGGGGTAGGTCTGGAAATGCTTATGAAGGACACCTTTGCACAATTGATGACACTGTTTCCCAAAAGTGCCTTTGTATAGTCTAATATATGACTATCAGATTTAGTCAGAAGATAGTAGCCCAACATAGAAACGCTCTTGCCACTAACCTTTGTTTGTTTTTGCCAGCAGGGACCACAGCTTGAAGAGAGACCTCCCAGTTCCCTCAGAGCGATACAAAAGGGGAAGCGCTTGAACAAATCAAACACTCACCCCCAGTCAACTGATCTGGGTTTAATCCATCACCATTCTTTAGTTCACTCAGCCGCCCCAGTTCAGACATGGCTATATGCAAATCAGTCTGACCCTGTGCCTCATGGGAACAGTGCAGCCCGAACTGCCAAGCCATGTCTTCCCTGGACCGGAAACAAGCATCCTGGGACCGGTTTCGGATTCATAATCCTCATCAGCCAGGCTATCTTGAATCCAGTGGCCAAGTGAACAAGGGACTCACGTCTGAGCATACCCTGCCACACTTAGGGCGAACAAAGCGATACAAAAGGGGATGATGGACGGAGCGCTTGAACAAATCAAACACTCACCCCCAGTCAACTGATCTGGGTTTAATCCATCACCATTCTTTAGTTCACTCAGCCACCCCAGTTCAGACATGGCTATATGCAAATCAGTCTGACCCTGTGCCTCATGGGAACAGTGCAGCCCGAACTGCCAAGCCATGTCTTCCCTGGACCGGAAACAAGCATCCTGGGACCGGTTTCGGATTCATAATCCTCACCAGCCAGGCTATCTTGAATCCAGTGGCGAAGTGAACAAGGGACTCACGTCTGAGCATACCCTGCCACACTTAGGGCGAACAAAGCGATACAAAAGGGGATGATGGACGGAGCGCTTGAACAAATCAAACACTCACCCCCAGTCAACTGATCTGGTTTTAATCCATCACCATTCTTTAGTTCACTCAGCCACCCCAGTTCAGACATGGCTATATGCAAATCAGTCTGACCCTGTGCCTCATGGGAACAGTGCAGCCCGAACTGCCAAGCCATGTCTTCCCTGGACCGGAAACAAGCATCCTGGGACCGGTTTCGGATTCATAATCCTCATCAGCCAGGCTATCTTGAATCCAGTGGCCAAGTGAACAAGGGACTCACGTCTGAGCATACCCTGCCACACTTAGGGCGAACAAAGCGATACAAAAGGGGATGATGGACGGAGCGCTTGAACAAATCAAACACTCACCCCCAGTCAACTGATCTGGGTTTAATCCATCACCATTCTTTAGTTCACTCAGCCACCCCAGTTCAGACATGGCTATATGCAAATCAGTCTGACCCTGTGCCTCATGGGAACAGTGCAGCCCGAACTGCCAAGCCATGTCTCCCCTGGACCGAAACAAGCATCCTGGGACCGGTTTCGGATTCATAATCCTCATCAGCCAGACTATCTTGAATCCAGTGGCCAAGTGAAAAAGGGACTCACGTCTGAGCATACCCTGCCACACTTAGGGCGAACAAAGCGATACAAAAGGGGATGATGGACGGAGCGCTTGAACAAATCAAACACTCACCCCCAGTCAACTGATCTGGGTTTAATCCATCACCATTCTTTAGTTCACTCAGCCACCCCAGTTCAGACATGGCTATATGCAAATCAGTCTGACCCTGTGCTTCATGGGAACAGTGCAGCCCGAACTGCCAAGCCTGGTCTTCCCTGGACCGGAAACAAGCACAGGATCATTCCTTTCCATTAGAGGTATCGTCCAGCTTGCAGAGTTCCCACCCATGTACGACATCATGAAAGCGGTTTTTGCTGCGTCAGCTTGGAAGACAGTGGGTTTTGCAAAGGAAGTGGAGTCTGCACTGGTTCAAGAACATCTCAAATTTCTTGGGATCCCCATAGAATCTTTCAGGAGGGGCCAGAGGGATGCCCGTGTTTTGTATGACATGGACGGTGGGGGCCGGGTTAGAGGAGGGTGGGGCAATGGTAGTAGCTGTGAAGAACCCACCCCCTGATGTGGTCGGGGATGAAGGAAGGGTTGTTTGTTGTCCTGGTGGGGCCAAAGTAGCCTCCCTGATATAGGACCCAGCCCCGATACCTTTGCGTGTAATACCTGCGACTTCTCTACGCATAGAGTTCATGTCTCGCTTCAGCCCCTGATTCTCTAACCTAGAAGCATGTACTTCTTGCTGTAGTGCGTTAAAGCTCTCAAGAGGTGAGGCTAATACCGCACCGGTATCCATGGTCCGGGCAGGCGTCTAACGTGGACTTGTCAATCTGTCAGATTTAGTTAGAAGATAGTAGCCCAACATAGAAACGCTCTTGCCAGTAACCTTTGTTTGTTTTGCCAGCAGGGACCACAGCTTGAAGAGAGACCTCCCAGTTCCCTCAAGCGCCAACTCCCTCAAAGTGATACACACAAGTAGGAAAGATTGCACTCCGGGTAAAAGGGAAGGGGACAAAATAATAAAGGCCACCGTTGATAGGGCACCCCTCTCGGTCTGGTCTCAGGTGAATGGCCTCAGTACCCAGGACAGCTATTGAGACAAAAGAAGAGCTTGTTTACTTTACACAGTGAGGTTGCTTCTACCTCGTGATACAGGACTAATACTAAGAACACTTACTCGATGTTCAGCTTGTTGGGACAGTAATCCTTCCCACCATCACATCGATTGTAGCACATATATCCGATAACTAAAGTCCAACTGTTGAAATCACAGCTCTCTATCAATGCCTTATCAATTAAGGTATCGGGAATGTCTCAGGTCAGTTTCTGAAAGCAAGGAGGGGGGTACTTGGTAGTTAACTTCACTACGGTTTCCCTCGAGCAGAAATGTACTCTTGGTGCCACACGTAAGTAACAAAAAATGAACAAGAACAAAAGGTCTCGATAGCACAGCTGCGCTTTACTCCTACCTCGTCCAGCGGGAAGGCAAGCGTCCGCGGAACTCCGGCGTCGTCCTCCAATGCGGGAAGGCAAGCGTCCGCGGAACTCCGGCGTCGTCCTCCAATGCTCCGGCGTAATCCTCTACAGCGGGAAGGCAAGCGGCCGTGGAACTCCGGCGTACAACAGGCTTAGTCAGGGAAACAGGAAGGATTGACAAGCACCCTCCCCTTCCTGGGCGGCGCTTATGTACCTCAGCCGTTAACGATCTCCAGACCGCCTGAGCCCAGGGGGTTCTGGGAGATGTAGTGCGGCTGTGTACCTGACGCCTTGCACTGCTGCTCAAAATCGCTACAATGACAAAGGCAGAAATGGAACTGGTCCAACCACTATTGTCAACGGATTGAAAAAGCTTGGAAACATGTGAATAAATCTGTTTCTGCCTTTCTCCGAGACTATCGAATGGGGTCCATTTACAACAACAATCTGCGTTACAATATGCCTGACATCTATAGGAGAGACGGTGTACATTTTACAGATGAGGGGAACAGAGTCTTCCTCATAAACTTAAGACTCTGCATCGGTACTTACTTGTAGGTACTAAAATCTCCCAATAAACACAATGGCTCTTTTTAGTGCCACACAACACATAAACAAATACACTTCATAAATATCTAAAAATATTTTTATTCTTCTTGCTTAGGTACGCGTACAGGACGACTTCCAATATTCCAGCTGTACGTCGTCCATACGTGCTTGGTCCGCGTACGATAAATCTACCATGAAGAAAAATAGCCTTTATCACAAATGTTCTATAATTCCTGAGGACCCTATCCCCCGGGGCTCAAATCTAACGTTGCGGACCATGGGAACAGCCACAAGGCTTCCACGATCCCAGCCGGCTCCCCACTTCCTGCGGGAGCCGGCATTGCTATTCCTTACAGAGAGCAGCTTACATGCTTACATTCTAATTTCAAACATGATTTCAACAGTTTTTTATACATTTTATAAAATAATATAGTACTGCACGCTAAAGCAGAAAAGTCAGCACAATTATGATAGAATACAAAATAGAAAAAATATATATATACTTCTACACTCAACAAACTTGTAACCAGAGTACACAGTTTAATTTAAAAAACACCCTACCACAACTAGTTTTTCAAACGCATTGTACAATAAAATGCGTCACAAAATAGGTTACATACATGCTGACTCTATAACGTCACATAGAAAAAAGAAGGCCACTCTTACGCTACCAGGAAAACACAACAAAAGTACAAGGCCCAAACTTCCATTGTAGTGATTTCTTAGTTGCAGATCTAGTTGTCAGATCAACAAACACACTCCCTCATGACTGGTATACACCCACACCACACCCATTCAACGTATCCGTCACTACACACGTGACCCTATCTATACAAAAGACGGAGCGCACGTGTTGTACGCCATTTTAGAGTTGTTCCCAAAGCACCAAACGAAGGGCCCACTACCACATGAGTGGCCTCTTTGGTCACTGAGTTAGTGGTGCTCGAAGCACTGAGCGGGTGAAGAACCTGCGATGATGATGATGGGAGCACGAGTATGTCATTAGCCATACAGATATCAAGATACGGCACCATGTATGAGACTTCTTTGTTGGAGATCGGGACTACATCATGAAGAAACTTGTTTCCACAAAAGGTGAGCAGTGACACTTGAGTACCCATCAGAAGGAGTCAAAGGGTTGTAGCTCACTACATACAAAAATGCGACTTAATATTTTAGACAAATGCACTCCTATATAATGTATTAATTTACATATAAATTTTTTTTTCCCAATAGCAGTAACGTTTTTATAAACGCTGAAATGTCCGGAATATATTCACAATACAAACAGATATATTATCAAGGACCGGTGTTCAAATTATCTCCGTTTTATCGGCAGGAAACTGCCGATAAAGCGACGATATTTGGCTTGATAATAAACATAAAAATAAATAAAACTAATTTTGTTGCGTGCACTGCACCGCATTTGGTGATGCAGTGCGCGCAACGAAATTTGTTTTATTTATTATTATGCTTACTAACCTGTTAAAGTCCATTCATTACTATCCCCCATCCCTGCCCCTCCCCCTCCCCACGTCACCGCCCGGCCGGTACACCCAATACCGGCCGCGGCTGGAGCTGCGACAGTCTAACTACGGAATATTAAGAACCCACATTAAAATTCAGCTTTGACAGTAGTCACGCAACTCAGTTTCCTTCACCAAACATCCTTCAGAAGCAACCACGGCCTATCGAGCAACAACAATGGAATTGTCTGCAACGTATTGAATATACTTTGACGTATAGAAGCAGAGTTCAAGTTCAGTGGTGATCTCCGGTGGCCGCACTGTTTATACAAGGTAAGCACAGCAGGCTACATATACAATGCCTTCATAGCAATGCATTAGAAATAAATTGGCATATTTACAATGCCGTTATGCCACTTTTGCGTCAGTAACGCAGTAGGCACTTCCACATAGACACCACTTGAACGCGGCACTATAACAAGTGAAATGTTACAGGTACACTGCACTCGTAAAACTATAGTGTTACCTTTATTTGTGAAAGTAAAGAGGGCCATATTATCAAGCCTTGGCGACAAAATTATCACCACTTTTTTGGAAGGAAAGTGCCGCTAAAGTGGCGATAATGGGTTTGATAATATGCTCTATGGAATTCTAATCGAAGCTCATGTTAGATGTGAACGACATCTAACATGAGCTTCGATTGGGATTCCATAGAGCATATTATCAAACCCATTATTGCTATTTTAGCGGCACTTTCGTGCCGATAAAGTAGCGATAATTTTGTCGCCCAGGCTTGGTAATATGGCCCAGAGTGCGTAGTGTACAGCAGCTTCTCTGTAAAATCAGATACGTTAAAACAGTCTGACAAACAGATTCACAACCTTATTATGCCACTTTTGAGTCATTTTTAACATGGGTAAAGTGATACAAGGTGCTTGTAAATCTACGTCTGACTTTTCAAGAAAAAATCTCAAATCCAGACTCTGCGACACAGTTTTAATGTTATTTTCTCTCTCTTTCTCTCACTCTCTGTGACATCATTTCTCTTTTTCTCTTATAGACACTGCTGTCTGCTTGGACGTGTAGAAGAATTGGTGAAAATAAGTTGTGAATTCAACTGGCTCAAGTGTTTGGCCACAGTGTTTATACAACGGTAAGCACAGAGGCCTAGATCTACAAAGCCTTCATAGCAATTTATTAGTAACGCAGTAGGCACTTCCATATAGACACCACTTGCATGCGGCACTATAACAGAACTGAAATGTACGACGCACACTGCACACGTAAAACCATAGAGTTACCAAAACTTGAAATGCTTCAGCTCATTCACTCACATGTACATAATTATAAACTCTAATTTTCTTTTTTGTTTTGCAGATTACCAATCGGACATCTTTTGGAGTCCATTTAACAATTTGTTTATAATATTGTTTGTTGTTAAAGTTATTGTTCTAGTAATTTCTAATATAGTTATAATTGAGTTTAGTTTACATTTATTGATTTAATAAAAGTTAATAAAAAAAACGACATACTTCTTTTATTTTGTGGGGAAGGGGTATGACGGTCCACAATAAAACGAATGTTGAAATACTATAATAAGATATTCAAGACTAGGATTGAAAACTACTGAGTTCTAACTAACAGATATAATAAAAATAGCGGTGAA
The DNA here is from genome assembly GCF_964261635.1 of Lissotriton helveticus. Lineage (NCBI taxonomy): Eukaryota > Metazoa > Chordata > Amphibia > Caudata > Salamandridae > Lissotriton > Lissotriton helveticus. The sequence goes on from NC_136061.1 coordinate 908,529,478, forward strand.
AAACGACTAACATGGCGGTGGACGGATTACGTAATCAACGTTTGGCGCCTCGGCACTACCTTTCAAATAAATATAGAAAAAATATGATTATTAATATATTACAAAAGTACAGCAGCGGATGACACACACACGACCCGGGAAAAGAAAGCGTCAAATTTACTACCTGAAATAAAGAAAGGTTTGCTTGTTGAACTTGAAAAAAAGAAAAAAACCTAGGCTTCGAAACGAGGCTGCACATGCGTAGAGAGTACAACTGCTACACAAAAAAAGGAAAGTTTTACATACTATCATAGAAATGAAGGGGCATATTATCAACAAAAGGCGATACAGTATCCCCGCTTTTCTGATGTTAACCTGGGCTGCTATGGATATTCACAAGGGCATATTATCAAGCCCATTATCGCCACTTTATCGGCAGTTTCCTGCCAATAAAACCGACGATAATGTATCGCCTTGTTGATAATATGGCCCATTGCTCTTTTTTTTTACCAGTAAACCTAGGTGCATATTATCAAGGACCGGTGTTAAAATTATCGCCGTTTTATTGGCAGGAAACTGCCGATAAAATGGCGATAATGAGCCTGATAATACGGCCTAGGTATTTCCCATAGAAGCCCATGTTAAGACCAGAACATAGTCCTCTATGGGAATTATCAAGGACGTATTATCAAGCCCATCCTCCCAACATTAATAAAAAACCCCAGACAATGCAGGTACCCGGAGCTGGAAGGTCATTTCACATATTACTGCCCCATAAAGGTGGCGTTCCCCGCGACGTATAAGGGGAGAGAGAGAGAGTTCCAAAACATTTTTTTTTAAAAGACCCGAGGGGTGCCGCTCCCCGAGACTGCGGGGAGTAGGACCGTAACACCCCCCATACTTCAAAATAAAACCAGAGGAGTGCCGTTCCCCAGTGCTCGGGGCACCTTACAAGCCCCGACTATGCAAAAAAATTGGCCCCGTAATTTGCCCCCCCGGACCTAATGAATAAAACAGACTTCTAGTTTTTTTTCACCTTTTCCACCGCGTACAAGTACTGCACGAGTACCCCGCCATTTTTTATTTAAAAAATAAATACAAATTGAGCCTAAAGATCCATGTATCACCCCCTGACCAAGACTATAGGGTCAGAATGTTTCTACCCTGCCCCTTTCCTTATTTCTCATCTTTGTTTTACTGTTTTCTTGTGACTCTGCTCTCCCGACAAACAAAATGGCTGCCAACACTTCCTGGTTTGGAGTATTGACAGCCAATCAGCATTCAGCTCCAGCTCGTAATTGTACGTATTTCGGCGAATTTTCTTTAAAAATAGAGCCTAAACATCCATATACGACCCCCTGAGCAAGCCTAGAGGGTCAGAATATTTCTAGCCTGCCCCCTTCCCTTATTTCTCAACTTTGTTTTACTGTTTTCTCGTGACTCGGTTCTAGCGATGAACAAGATGGCTGCCAACACTTCCTGGTTTGGAGTGTTCACGCACAGTTGACAGCCAATCAGCATGCAGCTTGTGCTCGTAATTGTACGGATTTCCATACGCGTGCTGTACTCCGTCTCTATATATCACTATGATTTTACTTGTAATTTTCTAGGGAACTACTGAACGGATTTACACCATTTACCTCTACCTGTCTGCCAAATTTGGTGTAATTCCGTTCAGCCGTTCGGGCTGTAGCCCTGGCTAAAGGTCCCTATGGAAAATTGCATGGGGAAAACATGTTTTGGGACCCCCCTTTTTTCTCAGCCTCCACTTGACGAATCACCCCCAAACTTTCAGGGAAGGAGCGGAACCGAGCAGACCATTTTCTTGGAGAAATTCACGAAGATTCATCCACTGGTGCCAAAGTAATTCCAAATAGAATGTTGTTAATTTCCTATGGAAACCAGGTCCTAACTATAACTACCTACTGGCGACCGCCAGTAGGTAATATATATATATACAGAAGCGGCTTGGTTCAGCCGCAAGAGCTACGCACCACTGCAAATCGCCATACGGGGGAAAAGGAACCTCTTTGTTGAAAAAAAAAAAATATATATATATATATATATATATATATATATATTACCTACTGGCAGTCGCCAGTAGGTAGTTATAGTTGGGACCTAGCTACCATAGGAAATCCGCAACATTCTATTGGAAATAACTCTGGTGCCGGTTGAGGAATTTGCGTGTAATTTTCCAAAATTTTGGCCAGCTCCGCTCCGCTCCTTCCCTGAAAAGTTTCGGGGGGATTCGTGAAGTGGGGGCTGAGAAAAAAGGGGGGTCCCAAAACGTGTTTTCCCCATGTTAATTTCCATCGGACGGTCTGACAAGTCTACAGCCCGAACCACTGAATGGAATTACGCCAAACTTGGCAAAATTGTAGGGACTGGTACGCAGCAGATGTGCCTTTGCTATATTTGGTGGAAATTGCTCCAGTGGTTTTTTTGAAAATTAACTTCAAAAACACATATATATCTGTAGGCGCGCTCCGAGTGCTCACTGGTACGCGTACCAGGGAGCGCACCCGGCGCGCTACGGGAGTGCGCGAGCGGAAAGCTGATTGGCTGTCGGGTGTTTGTCAACATTCTAAACAGTCCGGAGAGTCCGCCATCTTGTGTCTCGGTAGAATCGAGACACAAGGGGTGAAAAAGAAAGGGGGAAATAATTAAAAGGGGGCAGAGTAGACACCCCCGACCCCCTAGGTTTTCTGAGGGGGGCCTAGAAGGACCCTGAAGGGCAAAAAAACTTTTTTTTTTTAAACTTCACGGGGTAAGCGTTGGGTGCGTTCCCAGGTGCGCTCTCCGGTACGCGCACCCTGAGCGCACCAAGGGGAAAACAGTGAAAGAAAATAGTTTTAAAAAAGAATTGGGGTGAGGGGCACTCTAACCTGCTCTCTTTTCAAGTTTTGAAGTATTACATTTCACTCTTTTCTGAAACTAAACAAAATGGCGGTGATAGGGTGTATCAGATACAGATAGTGAGAGAAAGGAGGCAGGAGATGAAGAAGAGATATTAAATATACATTGGTAAAAATACAGTGGGAGAAGGGCAGTAAATATGAGTAAATTTACTATGTAACATAAAAATTGTGGACTCTATACTATAAGTATTTAATTATACTACAATCACTTCGATTTTACCTCATAAATTAGAAATAAAAATGAATAATATGTCAACTAATTTTGAATTTGTAATTAATAATTTATTGTTCAGATTTCTTATAATTTAATAGAACTTGCAGCATGTCCTCATCTGGTATTTCATCTTCATTCATATATTTAATCTCCTCATGAAAATTGTTCATTGATGTTTGTTGGCATTCTATTTCATCCAAACATTCAATTAATTCTTCATCTAGAGATTGATTCAAAAAATCTTTTAAGTCATCTTCTGTTTGTGATGAAATGGTTTTTTCAATATCCATAACATTTTCATTTTCAAGATGTGTTGTTGTAATTTCAAAAGAAATTTCCTTGCTGTCCTCCATTTTAATTTCAACTTTCTTGCTGTATATTGCAGAAAAAATTAATCACTTTCAATTATCGTTTTTAGTAATACATAACATAAAAGTAGCTTAATGAAGTATTTAGTTCTTTAAAATTAATTGGGCAGTGTATAGTATCAGACAGGAACTAGAAATATCAAGCACTGCATGTGATGAAGCCAATCTTAAACAATAATTATAACAGAAGGACTGTAAATAACTAATGGAAAACATTTTCCAAATTATCTTAAAGTGTACAACATAGTTCCCCTTACAAATTAACAACTCACCTTTTTCAAAGTAGAAGAGTTAGTACTGTGTTATTCTAAATCCAGCAATTGAGCACCCAAATTTTCTCTCAAAAGTACCTCAGACTGGGGTATCACAAAATGGCCGTGTTTTCCTCTCATTTAAGATATATACATAACCTATCAAACTTCATCACACACAAAGTCCAAACTAAAGTAATATTTTGATTGGTTCTAAATTTCAATACTTTCAAATGTGTTTTCCCCATGCAATTTTCCATAGGACATTTAGACATGGCTGCAGCCTGAACGGATTAATGGAATTACACCAAAGTTGGCAAAATGATAGGTACTGGTATGTAGTAGGGCCTTTTCTATATTTCTTTGAAATTGCTCCTGTGGTTTTTATGAAAGACAACTTCAAAAAAACATATATATTAATAGGCGCGCTCGGAGCGCTCTCCGGTACGCGTACCGGGGAGCACACCCGGCGCGCTTCGGGAGTGCGCGAGCGGAAAGCTGATTGGCTGTATGATGTCTGTCAACATTCTTAACAGTCTGGACAGTCCGCCATCTTGTGTCTAGGGAAAATCGAGACAGTTGAGGTAAAAAACAAAGGGGGAAATGATTAAAAGGGGGCAGGGTAGACACCCCCTGACCCCCTAGGTTTTTTGAGGGAGGCTTAGAAGGACCCTGAAGGGCCCAAAAACTATTTTTTTTTTAATTTCGCGGGGTAAGTGCTAGGTGCGTTCCCGGGTAGGCTCTCCGGTACGCGCACCCTGAGCGCACCACGGGGAAAAACTGTGAAAAAAAATAGAGTAAAAAAATAATGTAGAGTGTTTAGAGGTAAGTTACCTCTGAAAAGAGCTGTTGTGTTATGTGGGTGTTTCTTGTACCTACAAGTAGGTACCAATGCAGAGTCTTATATTCAAGAGGAAAACTCTATTCCCCTCATCTGTAAAATGCACACCATCTCTCCTATACATGCCTTGCATGTTGTAACGCAAGTTGTTGTGATAAATGGAACCCATACCATAGTCTCTGAGGAAAGCAGAAACAGATTTATTCACATGTTTTCTTGCTTTCTCAATCTGTGGACAAAATTGGTTGGACCAGTTCCATTTTTGCCATTGGCATATATTAGAAAATACCAAGGCAGTTTTTGGAAAAAGTGACATCAATTGCCCAAAGATGTCCTTTAAAAGCATTTCCAGACCTACCCCAGTCAAAGTGTCGAGGTCATTTCCACCACAGTGCACAATTATAAGGTCAGGGTGTGGTAAATGCATAAAGGATTTTACCAATGGTATCAATTGGTGACTTCTCAATCCTCTCTGTCCAATTCATACAATATCCACATTTGGTAAATCAAAGTTGTAAATACCTCTATTAGCTGCGTATTTTTGACTCCAGTGGACATAGCTATGACCCACAAACCAGACTTTTGGCATTTTGAAGGTAGATGTGCTTCTAGTCAGATGAGTTGTGGAAATGAAATGGCAGTTTGATTATGAAAAAAAGTGGTTGAGAATCAGTGCAGTTGAAAAACCAGAAATGATTAGTGCTTTCTTAAAAATCTCCACTGAAAATTAGGGTGCATGCTTTTTTTTGTAAAAAGTCATTTCAATGGTTGAGAAAAAGTCATTTAAAGAAACATTGCAGTTGATTAGCTAGTAGATTGAGAGGTCAAACACCCTTGATGGATTCTTTTGCAACATAGTATGATGAACTTGTGAACTGTGTGCTGGGTTAGGAGGGAGTTACCGTGGTTACAGGGTGAATAAGCACTGGGGGGATGGGTGAATGTTATGTGAGTTTCAAAGTCTTGAAATGTACAACCAATTAAAATGTGCAGTTTGGTTTTGAATTTGTGTGGGAACAATTTTGATTGGTGAGGTACAAGAATATGGGTCTGTAATGACAAAGAATCTGTGCCATTTTTCTCAGGCTCCAGTGAAAGAAGCATTATTCAGAGATTCTGCTTAAGAATATCTGTTGACTGTGACTGACACTGTTTTACATCTTCCAAAGCATTTTTAAAGGTGAGTAATGATTCTTTTTAAAAAGATAGAGAGCTTAAAGATTTTTGACAAGTATCACAGTGAGTGTCTGTGTGAATTAAGGAATTATTTGTTAACATTTTTCCATAATGTTAGCTGTGTGTGCTTACAGTTTGTATTTTTGAGTTTATAAGGTAGACTTCTTTTTAAATAGTTTTTTTATGCTTGGATTCAATGCTGGTATAGAGATAGTGTAATGGTTTCATTGGACTTGTAAATATGCTCCTTTTTTTGAAGCGCCTTGTGCAACCTTTAACATGGGTGGAAGCAGTGAATGTATGGAGAGGGATAGGAATAGCAGATAGAAAACCATATGAAATGGTGTGGGAGATGCATAAAGTATTTCAGTAATGGCATCAATTGAGATGGAATATAAGATAAAGAGAGGCATATTTACAAGATCCTTGTGCAATGTTTGACCTGGGTGCAAGCAGAAAATGCATGCAGAGTAATAAAATTGCCACACAGACAAGAATATGAAATGCCGTGAGAGTTGCTTAAAGGGTTTTTCTAATGGTATAAATTGAGATAGAATATACAAAAAAAGAGAGGCATATTTACAAGCCCCTTGTGCAATGTTTGACATTAATGCTGGTACAGAGATAGTGTAATGGTTTCATTGGCATATTTACAAGCCGCTTGCGCAATGTTTGACATTATTGCTGGTATAGAGATAGTGTAATGGTTTCATTGGCATATTTACAAGCCGCTTGCGCAATGTTTGACATTAATGCTGGTATAGAGATAGTGTAATGGTTTCATTGGCATATTTACAAGCCCCTTGTGCGATGTTTGACATTAATGCTGGTATAGAGATAGTGTAATGGTTTCATTGGCATATTTACAAGCCCCTTGTGCGATGTTTGACATTAATGCTGGTACAGAGATAGTGTAATGGTTTTATTGGCCTATTTACAAGCCCCTTGTGCGATGTTTGACATTAATGCTGGTGCAGAGATAGTGTAATGGTTTCATTGGCATATTTACAAGCCGCTTATGCGATGTTTGACATTAATGCTGGTGTAGAGATAGTGTAATGGTTTCATTGGCATATTTACAAGCCCCTTGTGCGATGTTTGGCATTAATGCTGGTACAGAGATAGTGTAATGGTTTCATTGGCATATTTACAAGCCCCTTGTGCGATGTTTGACATTAATGCTGGTACAGAGATAGTGTAATGGTTTTATTGGCATATTTACAAGCCCCTTGCGCAATGTTTGACATTAATGCTGGTACAGAGATAGTGTAATGGTTTCATTGGCATATTTACAAGCCCCTTGCGCAATGTTTGAAATTAATGCTGGTACAGAGATAGTGTAATGGTTTCATTTGCATATTTACAAGCCGCTTGCGCAATGTTTGACATTAATGCTGGTACAGAGATAGTGTAATGGTTTCATTGGCATATTTACAAGCCGCTTGTGCAATGTTTGACATTAATGCTGGTACAGAGATAGTGTAATGGTTTCATTGGCATATTTACAAGCCGCTTGCGCAATGTTTGACATTAATGCTGGTACAGAGATAGTGTAATGGTTTCATTGGCATATTTACAAGCCGCTTGCGCAATGTTTGACATTAATGCTGGTACAGAGATAGTGTAATGGTTTCATTGGCATATTTACAAGCCCCTTGCGCAATGTTTGACATTAATGCTGGTACAGAGATAGTGTAATGGTTTCATTGGCATATTTACAAGCCCCTTGCGCAAAGTTTGACATTAATGCTGGTACAGAGATAGTGTAATGGTTTCATTGGCATATTTACAAGCCGCTTGCGCAAAATTTGACATTAATGCTGGTACAGAGATAGTGTAATGGTTTCATTGGCATATTTACAAGCCGCTAGCGCAATGTTTGACATTAATGCTGGTACCGACATAGTGTAATGGTTTCATTGGCATATTTACAAGCCCCTTGCGCAATGTTTGACATTAATGCTGGTACAGAGGTAGTGCAATGGTTTCATTGGCATATTTACAAGCCCCTTGTGCAATGTTTGACATTAATGCTGGTACAGAGATAGTGTAATCATTTCATTGGCATGTTTACAAGCCCCTTGTGCAATGTTTGACATTAATGCTGGTACAGAGATAGTGTAATGGTCTTATTGGCATATTTACAAGCCGCTTGCGCAATGTTTGACATTAATGCTGGTATAGAGATAGTGTAATGGTTTCATTGGCATATTTACAAGCCCCTTGTGCAATGTTTGACATTAATGCTGGTATAGAGATAGTGTAATGGTTTCATTGGCATATTTACAAGCCGCTTGTGCAATGTTTGACATTAATGCTGGTATAAAGATAGTGTAATGGTTTCATTGGCATATTTACAAGCCCCTTGCGCAATGTATGTGTGACTCTGTCTAAGATCACAGTGATGGGTGAATCAAGCTTCAGTCACAGTGTGATCTTAGGCACATGATCAGAATGTTAGATATAATGTACCATGTCTGTCTTTGCCAACAGTAAGTGTGACTCTGCCTAAGATTACAGTGATGGGTGAATCAAGCTTCACTCACAGTGTGATCTTAGGCACATGATCAGAATGTTAGATATAATGTACCATGTCTGTCTCTGCCAACAGTATGTGTGACTCTGCCTAAGATCACAATGATGGGTGAATCAAGCTTCAGTCACAGTGTGATCTTAGGCACATGTCCACGATATTACATGTAATCTACCATCTCTGTCTCTGCAAGCAGTATGTGTGTCTCTGCTCATATTATTTCACTGTATCTTTAGGCCAAAAACAGGCCACCTATATATAAGCAAGATATAACATTAATTAGTAAATCGTTTTTGACACAAAGCAAAGGACATGTAATGTAAATCAGCCTTTTGTTGTATACTAGTGTTTATATTGTTTACTTATTGTAATTGCTATGTAATATGTTTATAGTGGTCTATAATATGTTATTTTTTGTTTACCACAGATTATAATCATCTATACAAACAAACAAAAAGATGCCTTCGAAAGCAAGACGTGAAAAAGTTTATAAAAGAAAATTAAGGTCTAAGGAAAAAGAAAATCAAGAACCAACCAAAATAAAATCTTCAGAGAAAAAGAAAAATGTTCCTGGTAAGCAAACTAAAAATTTTCTCAGGAACTTATTGAAATGTCAAGACGTTTTTTTGCAAACAAGAATGAAACACCTGTAATTAAAAAGAAGACAGGATGTCCTTCTAAAAATGTTAGACCTGTACAAGGAGATGATATTTTATATAAGAAAAAAGGAACAACCAATTTACTGAAATTCGTAGACGAATGTTTTACAACAGAATAGTATCAAATTTATTAAAAAATCTAAAGAGGTATAAAAAAAGACTGCTTTTTACAAGAAAAAAAACATAGTTAAGATTGTGGATCAAGCATTTAAAGTGAAAAATAAAATGTTTAGTTTAGTAATGAATAGAATTCGTACACTTGATAAGGTAATCAATGTGTTCAAATCAAAATGTAAGTGGAGGAGAGTAATTAATCGCACTAATTTCTGTGATGTTTTTTCTGGAGAATGGAAGCATAGTTCAAGTTGTGAGCCATTTTTTAATGAAGAAAGTTACTTTCAGGATAATGATTTGGTGCATGCAGTTGACACCAGTGGCCGAACATAAGAGGTGAAGGACGGTTGTCCGGTTGAAAAAGAAGAGATTGTGCCTGGAAATACATAAGAGGTGTTAGCTGATGAAGTTTTAGGGAGAAGTCCTAAGGCTCCAGTGTATACATGGAATTGTAGTAGTATTTGTAGTGTCCGACAGGAATCAATTGATTTGTTTCGCATTTTCTTACGGTCATATACTAAGAAAAGTGTGAAACAAATAATTAACATTTTACAAGAGTTAGATCCTTGTAGAGTGAGAGAAAAAACAGGTTTGCAAGGGCATTCACTGGCTTGTCTTTCAAGAAAAGTATGTCAGAGTGTTTTTCACCATTTTAGGATGTTAGCAGTGCATCATAATAAAGTGAGGAAATTAGTGAGAAGGTTGTATTATGCAAAAAGTCCAGCACTTAAACTAATACAGTTAAACAGTGCTCTTTTGCATGGAACGGAATTAGATGTCAAAAACATTTGTTATGAAATTGAGTTTTGTTACTTTAGTGAAAAAGAGGTCAGTGCAGAAATTGATACAGTAATAGAAGGTAATGTAGAAGAGAATGTAGAGATTTTAAGTACAGAAAATTTTGAAAATGAAATAACAAAGTTTAAGGTCAATTCAAGTGAAAGGCCTAATTTTTCTTGTGTTTGTTGTCGATGAAGTCATTATAAGCATCAGACTAGATTAGTTGATTTATATGTAAAAAGCGAAAAGATAAATAATAATGAGTGGAAGGATTTTGCAACTTATTTGCTGGTTGAAAATTGTTTTGATTTGGGCTCTGATCAACGTATTTGTAAATATTGCTATAATAAATTAAATGAAAACAGAATGCCTGCTAGAGCTGTTCATAATAATCTGGAGTTGGTAGACATTCCTTCTGAATTGATGGATTTAAATACCTATGAGTCTATTCTGATTCACTGTGTACATCCTTTTCAGGCTATTGTTCGCATGGAGCATAAGACAGGGAAATTGCCTCCTTCAGATTTACAGAGAGGATTAAAGGGAAGAGTTGTTTATTTGCCTCTAGATTTTAAGAAAAATATTGATACAATTGGTGTCGAAAAAGTAGAAGAGGAACCTCTGGTTATTCTAGTTAATGGTGTTCCGACAAAAAGTAAGAAAATCTGGCAAGAATTAGTGGATGTTAAGAAAGTCAAGAAGGCAACGTTGTATTTGGTAAAAAATAATCAGTACTATAGAAATGTGTATGTGGGAGAAGAAGAAACAACTGTAGAAGAGGACACTGATGTCTCTGCTGGGCAAATAGAAAATGTTGATGTCTCTAGAAGTGAAGAAATTTATGAACATTAGAGTGTTCATCCATTGCATTCCAAAGAAGTAATGGGGAATGCTATTGAGTTGTTTTAGATGAAAAAAGCTGAAGGAAGTCCCATTAGTGTATGGGAAGAAAGTTTGGAATCTCGTTGTTTTCCACAGTTTTTTCCAACAGGTGAAGGTGGACGATATGACGACCGACCTGTTCAAATTCCTGCATCTGAATACCGGACTTCAAGATTATATGCAGAAGATCCAAGGTTTCGTCAATGCATTCCATATTTGTTCCATCTATTATTATTATTATTATTATTATTAATAGAGATTTATAGAGCGCAACTAAGCCCGTAGGCATCAAGGCGCTGAAAGATGGTAAACGGAAAGCTCAGGAGTCACCAAGGGAAGAGTTACAGGTATGCTTCTTGAAATAACCAAGTCTTGAGAGCTTTACGGAACAGGGTATGGGAGGGAATCCCCTTAAGCTCATTGGGGAGCGTATTCCAGAGTCTGGCGCAAGGAAGCGAAAGGCCCTTCCCCCCCCATCTGACTTTAGATATTCGGGGAACAGCCAGCAGATTTTTACTGGAAGAGCAAAGTGCTCTACCGGGGGTATAGTAGGCCACAAGAGCACGAATGGCTTCAGGACCAGACTCATTAAGAGCCTTAAAATTAATCCTCGCCTGCATGGGGAGCCAGTGCAGGTTTTTTCTAATAGCTGTGCCCGAGAGCGTTTAGGGGTCTCCACAACAAACCGGGCAGCCGCATTCTGCACAGTCTGAAGGCGTTGGACCAGACCATTGCTAATGCCCAAATACAGTGCATTGCAATAGTCCAGCCTGGATGCAATAAGCGCAACTGCGACCTGTTTGCGTGCATCGGGAGAGAGGTAATGACTAATTTTCCTGAGAATCCTCAGAGCATTGCAACAGGTGGACACAGTCCTGCTGACTTGTTTGTCAAGCGAGAGAGTGTTGTCCAGAATGACCCCAAGATTGCGGGCAAAGAGGGATGGCAAGGGGCAGGTGCCAAGGACCGAGGGCCACCAGTCCATTGACCAGATCTCACTCTTGCCCCCAAAAATGAGGACCTCCGTTTTCTCCCCGTTCAACTTAAGGAAGTTCTTAACCATCCATCCGGCGATCGCCTCCATACAGTTTTTAAAATTATGGGCAGTTATGGCCACAGATTGAGAAATGGAGACCATAATCTGCGTGTCGTTGGCGTAGGAAAGAACTTCCAGCCCAAAAGATCTTATAAGCCTGGCGAGTGGGGCAACATAGACGTTAAAAAGCGTCAGGCTCAAAGAAGAGCCCTGAGAAACCCCACATTTCACAGGCTTGATGGGTGACATATACTCGCCTAGCTTAACCCTTTGCTTCCGTTGGTCGAGGAAGGATGATAAGAGGCTAAGTGCGGGACCCTTGACTCCCAGCTCACTGAGTCGGCTGGCCAGAATGGTATGGGATAGGGTGTCAAAGGCCGCCGTGAGGTCTAATAACACCAGTAAGGTGGTCTGGCTGGTGTCGACCTTGGACCGGATGCCATCGACAACCACTGTGAGCGCTGACTCAGTGCTGTGAGACATACGAAAGCCATGCTGTGAGGGATCCAGGGAGTTGGTACTGTCAAGGAAGGCACTCAGATGGAGATTGAGATGCACCTCCAGGAGTTTAGCGGGAGCAGGGAGAAGAGAAATGGGACAAACGTTCTTTAGTATCCCAGGATCCAGAGTAGATTTTTTCAGTAGGGGCTTGACAATGGCCGATTTCCAGGAAAGGGGGTAAACCCCCTCTGAGATGGCCAGATTCATAATCTCCATCAAAGGGGGCAGAAGGGTCTGTCTGCAATCTAGTCTGCATCTACTGTTTGAGAGTGACTTGTCTGGACTTTCCTATGCAGTAAACCGTATACTAAAAAGTGGAACACATCTACAAAATGTTTCGGCAAGGGATTTTATGGATAAAGTGAAACTGCAAGACAGTGTTTTGGAATCTCAGCTAATTAATCTCATGGCATGTCAGCGTGGTACTAACGAGTATTGGTACAATCGTCATGGGGAATTGAAATGTATGCTAAGAAACTTAGGAACTCCTACATGGTTCCTCACTCTTAGCTGTGCTGAGTATGCTTGGGAAGACTTACTTGAATTTCTACGAGATGCAAATAAAAACATTGAAAATATTGAATACAAGACACCTGGAGAACTGTGCTCTTTGGATCCAGTTAATGTATGCAGGTATTTCAATCATAGGTTTGAAGCTATGATGTCTTTTATTACAAATAAAAAAAATCCTCCGCTTGGAGAGGTGCTGGATTTCTTTTGGAGAAAGGAGTATCAAGCAAGAGGTGCTCCTCATATACATATGCTGCTATGGATAAAAGATGCACCAAAATTTGGAACAGATTGAGGTGAGAAAGTGATGAGTTTCATTGAGCAGTATTCTACATGTGCTGTTCCGAAAAGTACAGAAGAAAACAATTTAAGACATCAAGTTTTACGCTTTCAAAGCCATCGTTGTGGGAAATACTGTCGTCGAAAATACAAATCCAAGGACAAGTTCTACACGAAATGTCATTTTGCATTTCCACGTCCAGTAACATCGAAAAGGAAGAGTCAACAATTTTATGTCTTCTCTGCGACATACTGTGACAAGAAAATCACCCAAAAATACATACAACCTAAGAAGAAATGAGGAATCCAAATTCATAAATGACTACAACCCAGTCATTTTGTCTATGTGGAATGCTAACATGGATATTCAATATGTGGCTGACAACTCTATTGCTGTGGCTCGATATGTGACGTCTTACATCACAAAGTCAGAAAAGACGGAACTGAAGGAAATGTGGGAGGAAATTTCACATGAAAAGAGTCTAAGCAAGAAATTATACAGTTACAGTCTGAAGATGTTGTTGCATCGAGAAATTGGAGCATATCAATGTTTTGATTGGTTGTCATCAGCAAGTCTATATGCCAAATCTAGAACCATCATTTGGGTGAGTCTAGGTCTTGCTGCAACACGAAACCGAGTTTTGAAATCTGTACAAGAAATTGAGTATTTGGCGGAGAAAGAACCAGACAGTACAGATATTTTGAAGACAAACATGTTGGATACATACTATCCAAATAGAAGTACTCACCTTGAGAATGTTTGTCTCTATGAAGTTCTGCAAACCTATATTTTTAAAAAGAACGTCACAGAAGACATCAATAAAGGTGTATATGCTGTAATTGGTTGTGAAGGCTGTCTAGTGAAACAAAGAAAAGGCCATTTGATTAATCATCAAAAATTGAGTTGTGATTCTCCAGACAAAAGGGAATTTTATTACTTAGCTCTTTTGCAACTCTTTAAGCCTTGGCGTACAGAAGAGGAACTACTTGGAGATTTTCTTACTTATGAAGATTCATTCAATGCAACCAAGGATACGATAGAATGTTCTGTTTTTTCAAATTATCTCCAAATGTTGAACGAGGAAATACAGCAAGAAGCTACAGTTGCAGCAGAGATTGCTAGAGACAGTTCTCAAGATAGTTAGAGTTCTGCTTCATTGAGTCAGGATCCACTAGGAGGACCAATTATACAAAATGAAGCTGCTACTGCCATGGATGAAGTTGAAAGAGCCATGGAACAAGCTCAGGAGGATGGAGTTGACTTAGAAGATTTGGAAAAAGAACTAAACGTTGAGCAGAGACAAATATATGACGAAGTCACAGAACACATTGAGCATGGTTTATCTCATGAGAAAAAAGAGTGCTCATGTACATCTTTTGTACCTGTCCGACTATATGTGAGTGGAGAAGCAGGAACTGGGAAAAGTTTCCTGATTAAAGCAATTGCAACATATTTGCAGAAAACGACGGAGTCATCGCTCTCTTGTGTTGTTACTGCTCCAACTGGGTTGGCAGCACACAACATTATAGGGATTACTTTACATCGCTTATTGATGCTGCCAGTGGAGCATGATAACAAATTACAATACCACAAGCTATCTGGAGAAGCTTGTTGTGAAGTTTCAAGAGTCCTAAAGAAAATGAAACTTCTTATCATTGATGAGGTAAGCATGGTATCAAATGTAATGCTTGCTTTTGTGCATTTAAGAATGCAAGAAATTCTTAAAACAGAGTATGATGTGTTATTTGGAGGCAAACACATCATTGTTTTTGGAGATTTACTGCAACTAACTCCAGTGAAAGGACGGCCAGTGTTTAACCAGGAAGTGCTTAGGAAGCATTGGAAATGTGAATATCTGGTTATATTTTAAATATGCAGAACTGCTTCAAAATATGCGACAGGCAAAGGATGAAGATTATAAAAATATTCTACAAGATGTAAGAATTGGAAAACTAACTGAGCATGGCAAAGAAGCTTTACATAGAGGATTAATTTCAAATTTGTTTCCAAATGAAAATATTCTCCCAGAGAATATTTTTAAGAAAATTCCTGAAAACAAATCTGTCATATGCTTGATGCCAACTCGGCAAGAATGTTCAATCTTCAACAACAAAATGTTAAAGTTAGAAAATCAAGAGATTGTGAAACTGGAAGCTATTGATAAAATTGAACATGAAGGAGCAACTATTATTTTGTCAGAAAAGTTTAAATCAAAATTGGATTCTTTAGAGAAGACAATATCTAAAACAGCTGGTATGGAAAAGACTCTGTATGATTCTTTAAATTGTCGTATAATTTTACGACATAATTTACATGTGGAAAGAGGTTTCGTAAATGGAGCAATGGGTCATGTTGTGGATTTTGTGAATTACCGAAATAGAGATGGAATTGAAATTATAAAAATTAAATTTGATGGTATTGAAGAAGTACAACAAATCAGTCATTGTTCTGCCCATTTTTTGCTAATGAAAGATTTATATGTCCGCAGAAAACAGTTTCCTGTTTCTTTGGCATATGCAGTAACTATTCATAAATCTCAAGGTTTAAGTGTTGATAGTGCTTTGGTGAATATTGGAAATTCTGTGTTCAAGGAGGGTATGGCATATGTTGCTTTATCTCGAGTCAGAACTTTATCAGGATTGTACTTGATTGATTTTGATGAGACAAAGATTAATGCAGATCTAAATTGTGTAAAAGAATATAATAGGTTAAAAAGAGAGTATACTCCAAATTTACCTCAATATCCTCTATTTGAAAAGCGTGTGGTAGGCCGAAAAAGAAGGAATGAGAAAAATTGTAGTGAAGTTGTAGCAAAAAGAAAAAAGGTAGATGAACCAGTAATTGTAAGCAGAAACTAAATGAATTCAGTTAAAGATGTTGTTGGATTTCAGTTTGAAAATAGTTCTGGTGTCAACTGCTATGCTAATGTAGTGGTTAATGTTGTTTTCTTTCTCCAAACTGTACAAGAACAGATTGCTGAAAATCGTGAGCAAACATTTTGTTGTTTGTTGAATTCTGTGTTTGAGAAATGTAGCAGTGATAGAACAAAAATACAAAGTGTTTCTGAAATTCGAAAGGTTTTAGACATATGTTCTGGTCTAAATCAATTTTCACAGATTATTCAGCAAGATTGTCAGGAATTTCTAATGTATATGCTTGTTGTATTGCAAGATGAAGGTGTAGATGTAGAAAATCTTTTTGGCCTTTCTTATAAATGGCAACATGACTGCGACAATTACTCCTTTTCAAGTAGTACTACAGTAGACACTGAAAGATTTAAATATTTGACTTTACCAGACTGCAAATCAGTGTCTTTTAATAATCTAGTTAGAGAAGCAAATCAAAACATGGTCTGTACTCAATGTAAATCTGCAATGCTATCAACTTTATTTTTACGTAGATATGGACAGTATGGTATTTTGATGTTCCAATGATGTAGACCTGATGGAACTAAATTGACAACATCAATTAAAAATGTTGTGGCTTCTCAATTATCAATTTCAGGAAGAACCTTTACAACTGCAGCAATTATTTACCATAATGGTCCTTCAACAACATCAGGACATTACACAGCTTATTTAAAATGTCAAAAAGGCTGGAAACTTTGTAATGATACTCAATTGACTTTCAAACTACGTTTGCCTTCTGACTTACTAAATTCTTACCTGGTGTTCTTACAACCGAAATTTTAGGGTAGGTAATTGGCATATGAAGATTGCAGCAGTTAATATAACTTAGTTTGGTGTTCAAAATTACTTTCTGAATGAGAGTGATGAAGATAATTAAAAACATGTAGTTGTCATAGAGATAGTATATGTATATCATATAGTGTGTGCTGTGAGTATTATACAAATTATTTATAAAAAGTAAGCTAGAGGTGGTTTTAAAACTCTTGTTTCATAATGTAAAAGATGTTGGAGCTTTTCTTTCAGAAAGTCGGGTAAATGATAAATAAAGAATACTCTGGACTAATTTCCAAAGAAAAGGACTTTCCATATACTATTTGGCCTCGTGGAAAAGTGGATGGATCAAAAGTGAGTTTAGATATGTTTTTTCAAAATTTTTCATTATTTAAGAAAATATTTCATGGTTTTTTTAAACACAATCATTTTGGTTGTGTTTTTTTTTGCCCATTGTTATATGATGAGTACTATTGAAGTCACTGTTTTAAGTGAAATTTAATATATTCTGAGAACAGCAAAAAGAAACCATATAACATGTTGTTGAAATTATTTTTTTATTTTCTATTATTAAATATATATTATTTTCCCATTCTCTTATGCTCACTTACCTATTTCCATCCTCTATTACTCCTCTTAACTCACCCTCACTGGCCTTTTTTCACTCTCCCTCACCTCCCTTCCCTTATTCCATTTTCCTCACTTATTCTCATTAACCACTCCTTCACGGCCTTTTCCCTCTCTCTTATCCACTACTTTCCAGCTGTCAGTCACTCTACTTCACTCCCCTTCCCCTTGTTTCCTTTCTTTGTTCCCTCAATAATTCCCCTTCTCTCACTCACCTTATTACACTTCACTCACTCCTTCTCTCACTTCCTCTGTTCTCTCACATCCTCACTCCCTTTCCCTCACACCCTGTCTCTTAGCTTCAGTCTCTGGATGCTCTCACTGTCTCACTCCTCTTCCGTCATGCTTACTCCCTAAAACTCACCCACACTCCCTTACTTACCTTTCTTTGCTCTCTTACTCAGTTCCTTTCTGCCACTCTTTCCTTCACTACCTCTATATTCTCACTCCTTCACTTCCTTTGTCTCAAGCTCACTTACTTTTATCCTCTCTTTATTTTCCCTTTTTCATCAACCTCCCTGCCCTTCACTCACCCTCCCTCACCCTTGTTAATCTCCTACTTTGTCTCTTGTATTGTAAAATATATATTATAAATATTGTAACTTATTTTGTTTTGTCTTTCACAGATATACATTTAAATGAAAATATGAAACTAAGTTTACATTACTTATAAGGTAAGTTTGATGTACAAAATGTACTTTCCCTATACTCTTTTCCTTAACCTCACTACTCTTCTCTGATGCTCCCACACCTCTGTTCCCTTATTGCGCTTGCCTCACTTATTCTGAATTCCCACGTGTACTCCCCTTTTCCACACTCCTCTCTTACACTCACCTTCTTTCAGACCTTCTCCTTTACTTTTTTTCCTCTCTCTTCTCTTACTTCATTGCTTTTCTCTTTTCCCTTCCCTTACTCTCCTTACTCCACTTCACTAACTCCTTCTCGTTCTCCCTCTGTCCTCTTAGTTCTACACTCCCCTTCCCTCAATCTCTTTCTGTTAGCCTCATTCTCTCTGTCCCCTTAGTCTCTCCTCTTCTGTCACGCTCACACCCTATAACTCAGCCACACTCCCACACTCACCTTTTTCAGACTTTCTGCTTTACTTTCCTTCCTCTCTCTTCCCTTCCTTCACTCCTTCACTGTTTTCCCTTCCCTTACTCTCCTTACTCCACTTCACTAATTCCTTCTCTAACTCCCTGTGTACTCTTACTTCTACACTCCCCTTCTCTCACTCTCTCTCTGTTACCCTCATTCTCTCCATCCCCTTAGTCTCTCACTCCTCTTCTGTCATGCTCACTGCCTATAACTCAGCCATACTCCCACACTCACCTTCTTTCAGACCTTCTCCTTTACTTTCCTTCCTCTCACTTCCCTTCCTTTACTCCTTCACTGTTTTCCCTTCCCTTACTCTCCTTACTCCACTTCACTAATTCCTTCTCTTACTCCCTCTGTCCTCTTACTTCTACACTCCCCTTCCCTTATTCTCTCTCTGTTAGCCTCATTCTCTCCATCCCTTTAGTCTCTCACTCCTCTTCTGTCGCGCTCACTCCCTATAACTCAGCCATACTCCCACACTCACCTTCTCCTTTACTTCCCTTCCTCTCTCTTCACATCCTTTACTCCTTCACTGTTTTCCCTTCCCTTACTCTCCTTACTCCACTTCACTAATTCCTTCTCTTTCTCCCTCTGTCCTCTTACTTCTACACTCCCCTTCCCTCATTCTCTCTCTGTTAGCCTCATTCTCTCCATCCCTTTAGTCTCTCACTCCTCTTCTGTCACGCACACTGCCTATAACTCAGCCATACTCCCACACTCACCTTCTTTGAAACCTCCTTTACTTCCCTTCCTCTCTCTTCCCATCCTTTGTTCCTTTACTCTTTTCCCTTCCCTTACTCCCTTTACTCCACTTCAGTAACTCCTTCTCTCAATCCCTCTGTCCTCTAACTTACTCACTCCCCTTTTCTCACTCTCTCTCTGTTACCCACATTCTCTCCGTCCTCTTAGTCTCTCACTCCTTTTCTATCACGCTCACTCTCTGTAACTGAGCCATACTCACACACTCACCTTCTTTCAGACCTTCTCCTTTACTTTCCTTCCTCTCACTTCCCTTTCTTTACTCCTTCACTGTTTTCCCTTCCCTTACTCTCCTTACTCCACTTCACTAATTCCTTCTCTTACTCCCTCTGTCCTCTTACTTCTACACTCCCTTTCCCTCATTCTGTCTCTGTTAGCCTCATTCTCTCCATCCCCTTAGTCTCTCACTCCTCTTCTGTAACGCTCACTGCCTATAACTCAGCTATACTCCCACACTCACCTTCTTTCAGACCTTCTCCTTTACTTTACTTCCTCTCTCTTTCCTTCCTTTGCTCCTTCACTCTTTTATCTTCCCTTACTTTCTTATTCCACTTTACTAACTGCTTCTCTTACTCCCTCTGTCCTCTTAGTTCTGCACTCCCCTTCCCTCATTCTCTCTCTGTTAGCCTCATTCTCTCCGTCCCTTTAGTCTCTCACTCCTCTTCTGTCATGCTCACTCCCTATAACTCAGCCATACTCCCACACTCACTTTCTTTGAAACCTTCTCCTTTACTTCCCTTCCTCTGTCTTCCCATCCTTCGCTCCTTCACTCTTTTCCCTTCCCTTACTCCTCTTACTCCACTTCAGTAACTCCTTCTGTCAATCTGTCTGTCGTCTAACTTACTCACTCCCCTTCTCTCACTCTCTCTCTGTTACCCCCATTCTCTCCGTCCTCTTAGTCTCTCACTCCTTTTCTATCAAGCTCACTCCCTATAACTGAGCCATACTTCCACACTCACCATCTTTCAGACCTTCTCCTTCACTTTCCTTCCTCTCACTTCCCTTCCTTCACTCCTTCACTGTTTTCCCTTCCCTTACTCTCCTTACTCCACTTCACTATTTCCTTCTCTTACTCCCTCTGTCCTCTTACTTCTACACTACCCTTCCCTCATTCTCTCTCTGTTAGCCTCATTCTCTCCGTCCCTTTAGTCTCTCACTCCTCTTCTGTCACGCTCACTCCCTATAACCCAGCCATACTCCCACACTCACCTTCTTTGAAATCTTCTCCTTTACTTCCCTTCCTCTCTCTCCCCATCCTTCGCTCCTTTACTCTTTTCCCTTCCCTTACTCCCGTTACTCCACTTCAGTAACTCCTTCTCTCAATCCCTCTGTCCTCTAACTTACTCACTCCCCTTTTCTCACTCTCTCTGTTACCCACATTCTCTCCGTCCTCTTAGTCTCTCACTCCTTTTCTATCAAGCTCACTCCCTATAACTGAGCCATACTTCCACACTCACCTTCTTTCAGACCTTCTCCTTTACTTTACTTCCTCTCTCTTCCCTTCTTTCGCTCCTTAACTCTTTACCCTTTCCTTACTCTGCTTACTCTACTTCAGTAACTCCTTCTCTTACTCCCTCTGTCCTCTTAGTTCTACACTCCCCTTCCCTTATTCTCTCTCTGTTAGCCTCATTCTCTCTGACCCCTTAGTCTGTCACTCCTCTTCTATCACGCTCACTCCCTATAACACAGCCACACTCCCTCACTTATGTTTCTTTCCTCCCTCACTCAGTCTTCTACTCTCACTTTTTCTTTCACTTTCTCTATCTCTTCACTCCCTTACTCACCTTGTCTCACATTCACTTGCCTTTATCCAGTCTGTATCTCCACTCTTTCCTCAACATCACTGCTCTTTTCTTACCCTTCTACACCCCCGTTCCTTGACTATTTTTTCTTCACTTATCCTCATTCCCCATGTTCAGTCTCCTTCTCCTCACTCACCTCCCACACTCACCTTCTTTCAGTCCCCCTACTTCACTTCCCTTCCCCTCTCGTCCCTTTCGTTGCTTTCTCGCTCATTTTCCTCTCCTCTCTCACTGCACTCCACTTCAGTTACTCTTTTTGAATACAGCTCTTTTTTGAGTATTGGAGGTAGTTCTAAAAATAACTTATTTTTTCTTCTTTTTTCGTTTTTTCCTCAAAAAAACAAAAACAGGGAATGTGAAACTGCTCATCAGGAGCAAAAAAAAAGAATCAAAATTAGGGCTGGGGACGGCAGCGATGATTTTCTCTGGTTCGGACAATGTTCATAATACTTTGTTCACCATAACAAAGTAGTTCACCACAATCGTTACAGTTGTTTGTGATTCCATGAAAAACAGGCTGAATATTTGGAATCAGCTCTTCTGGTCGCCCCCTCACCGATGATACAGTTGCTCCTCCAGTTGAAGTAGAAGCACCATCTCTTGGAGCATCTCGTGCCAGAGCCCTGACACTCTCCCGGGCATAGTTCTGAGGATGCCTGCGTTACTTCCTTCGGGGGTCTCCTTGGGAAAGTACAGTATGGCAGATTTTACATTCAACTTTGGGAGCATTCACCTTTTTTAATCCTTCAGGTATGTCAAAGAACTTCCAAATAAAATGTTCTTTCACCTTTGGCTGAGGAGGCTCTTCATCAATGAAACCATCTGAGTCCTCACTGCTGCTAGATGCTCTGGCAGCCATTCTTTCCACAAATTGTTTGACAGAAAAAAAGAGGTCTTGCTCTCACCAAAGTGAAAGAAGAAGTGAAGGAAAAGGGTGGGGTTTTCATTAGTTGTAAAAAAAACTGTTAACCAATGAAAAGAGTTATTTTAAGGTCACATGACTTGACGCGCTTACGCTGCGCGCACCGGAGCGCTTCCGGGGGCGCTTATGCGGCGCAAACGTAGGCGCTTACGCGGCGCGCCTGAGTGACGTTTTGGTAGCTTTACGGAAATGCAAAATCATTTTCATTCGGTAAATCAAAAATACTACTTTTATAAGCATAACACCCAGTGTTGTTTTTTCACTTTTATAAGCATGGTACTGAATGTCTTGCATTATTATTTAGTTTTCATACATATTTTTTTTTACAAACGCAGAAATAGCGCTCTCGCTGCGCTCTCGGGAGAGCTTACCGGTGCGCTCACCCTGAGCGCTCCAAGTCAAACAGATATGGGTAAGCTTACCGGAGCGCGCACCCTGAGCGCACCAGGAAAAAATGATATATAAAAAAAATACATTGCAAAAAAATCTTTTTAAAATAAATTAATAATAATTAATACTTATACAAAACAGCTAATAAAAAAAAACACAAAAAATTGTAGGTTACAAACTCGATATACAAAGGAATTAGCTTTTAAAAAACCTTTGAAATTCACTGAAAAAACCAGAGGTTTCACAATCATTATAGTTAGGAATTAGCATTTAAAAAACATTTGAAATTCACTGAAAAAACCATAGGTTTCACATTTGTTATAGTTAGGAATTAGCATTTAAAAAACCTTTGAAATTCAAGGAAAAAACCATAGGTTTCACACCAGTTATAGTTAGCAGAACATTTTACTCATACAAAACCATTGAAATTCCCATGTTATAGTTAGTTGCACTCACTATAACTCGCGCGCCCGCAATGCACTGCTGATGATGTCACATATTACATCATTCATGACATGGTCAGTGACATCACTGATGACCAGTGATGCCTCCTTTGTTCAGCAGCCCAGGAAGAAAGGTTTTAAATCTCGAAACGCGTCGGCACTAATGAGTAATTGCTGGAGCATGAAGGCAAGCTGCAAATCAATGCCTGATGGTGAGAGTGGTGTCGACCTTCTAATGCTTTGGGCAATATTGGTTACTATCTACACACACGGCAGCCCTGCCGTGAGAAGTAGCAACATCTCGGACCCAGAGAGGCTGTAGAGTCAAACTACTTGACATCGTGACAGCGCACCACTCCATATGCGAAAAGAACTTGCCTACAATGCCCCGAATCCTACTAAGGATAATTGAAAGCTTTTTAATCTACAAAGGGCGCATCATACCTACTACAGGAGAACACTCTGCTCGCATTCAGGGACTACTTATCCCATCATGCAGTAAAAGATATTGTACGTAGTACACGCCCACTGGGGGCTATGAAAATAAATAATGCCGGAAATGTGAGCCAGTGATGCCTCCTTTGTTCAGCAGCCCAGGAAGAAGAGGTTTTAAACCTCGAAACGCGTCGGCACTAATGAGTAATTGCTGGAGCATGAAGGCAATCTGCAAATCAATGCCTGATGGTGAGAGTGGTGTCGAGCGACCTTCTAATGCTTTGGGCAATATTGGTTACAATATATATATATAATTACATGTAGCCAACGCGTTTCAAGGTGAACCTCTTCGTCAGGATGGCAAACAAAAGACTCGAACTTGCAGTGTTCGTTAAGGCTCATTTATTCAGGTAAGTTCAGCCCCTCAGTGGGCGTGTGCATAGTGCGCTTCTTTCAATGCCTCCTGGGACTGGGAGTCCCCAAAGCGAGAAATCAGTGTCCCGTTCTATATATTATCTATATATACACTAGTTACCATTTCCAGCTTTGAATACTCCAACAAACGGGTCCGGACCATGGTAATCAGTGCAATATTTATTCCTTATTGGCGCAAGTCGGCATAACGCATTTCAGCTCTCACGGGAGCCTTGATCACATGTCAAAGTTCTACGTTACCATTAATGTTTTTAAAGTGACTAGTGAAGGCGCGGTTTCATCCACATGTGCAAAATACGCAATGGACATGAAAGAATTACTTCTGTAGTTCCTCCGGTTCAAGGATACATAAAGTGACAATATGCACATCAAATGAATGTCTGATTGATTTACATTTGAAAATACCATTTGGTTCTTGATAAAATTACATTGAATCAGATCAAGTTGCAATATTTCAAATTAATATTTGTCAGTTGACTTTACATATGTATCATACCCATCAATACATTTTTTTCTAATTGATGTCCTAGGGTATGTTCCATTCAGTGCTATCAAAAGGCTATTGTGCTATAGTGCAGTGTGCTTAACACTTAAAACCCCTAAGTGCTTTGTAAATGTGGTGGTTGACACAGTTCTCATTCTTTTTAATAAATGCGGTCTTATATGTGTTATTCTGTGCGTTTGTTGTTACTGGAGCCCCAGTATGCTGCACCAATGTGCAGTGCCCTTCCATGCACTACCCATGTGGGTTTGTGTCTGAGATAAGTTGCTTGGATATAGTTTATTTGGATTCACATGGATTCATTTTATTGGTTATCTCATTGTGTTATGTGGGCTAAGCATAGTCACAGTATTCCATGCTTGCCTAGTGCGAACTCATGCCACTGATTAGATTGAACCTCCCCTGGGCTGTAATGTGGTGATTCCATTGTTGTCTGGATGCTCATACCAGTGTAAATACCAGGTCGCAAATTCAATTCCTTAGTCTTAAGCAAGGTGTTTATGGTGCAATATGTACTTAATATGCAGATTGAGGTGCAAAATGTGCAAATTTGTGTACAAAAGCTATTCAAACCTAAACAACGCCTTACACAGTGAGGTGAGAGATATGAATGAGATAAGGGCCTGTTGAAAGCTGTATCACGAAGCAAGGAAAAATAGGATTATTGAGCTGAAAGATAAGGCCTGGAAGGATCTTAGTGAGGCCGCCGAGAGTAAGGATAGCTCGAAATTCTGGGCAGCAGTAAACGCACCATTCCTTTCTAATAAAACAGATGTACCAGCTATTGAGATGGCCATTGCAGAACAGACCTGAATAGACTTCTTTTCTAATGTATATGCAAGACATAAGTCCAATGAGGAAGCTTCCCAGAGGCTCGAAATAGGGAGTGTAAACCAGCCTTTTACACCTATCAAATTTGATATCTGGTTTCATGATGTAAATGTAGCAGTTAAAGTAAGCAAGAGTGGTAAGGCCGCTGGCCCTGACGGGATACCAATTGACCTCTACAAGTCAAATCTGGAGGTTTGGGGCCCCATTTTAATAAGAGTTTTACAAGCAAGTTGCGAAAGAGGATTTATTAGTACATGGTCCGAATCCATTATAGTCCCCATTTTTAAACAGGGTGATCGAGAGAACCCTGCTTGCTACCACCCTATATCTTTGTTGGATCCCCTGATGAAGGTAGCAGGTAGGATTGTTCTAAACCGATTACAGGGATCGACCGAAGAAAAAGGCATTTTAAGCGATGTCCAATATGGTTTTAGAGCTGGAATAGGAACTAACAAGCAGATTTTGAACTTAAATATTTTAATTGGTAAATATTCTAAGGCCAAAGTAGGGAAGTTCTATTTGGCCTTTGAAGACCTCACAGCTGCTTTCGAATGTGTAGTTCACAAAAAGCTGTGGGGTGTCCTTAATGAATTGAAAGTTGACCCTGTTTTAATTCAGTTTTTAAGACAGTTATATACTGGAGCCACTGCAAAGGTCTGCTACGGTACTGAGGGTGAGTGTACCGCCTCATTTAAAATAAAACAAGGCGTAAGGCAGGGATGTGTATTGGCACCACTCCTGTTCTCTTTATACACCAACGCTTTGGAACAGGAGTTGGTGTCACACACTAGGGATCCGCCATTTGTAAATACCCGCCCGATTGTATCTCTCCTTTATGCCGATGATGCAGTCCTCATGGCCCATACCCACGTTGGTCTACAAAGGGCTCTCTCTTTTTATACTACTTTTATGGATAGCCTTGGCCTAAAATTGAACGCCAAGAAAAGTTTTGTGATGTCATGCGGGACAACAAAAAACAAGAATAGAAGTTTTTCAGGCGGGTGGAGCAATGTGGAAACCATCTCTTCATTTAGTTATCTGGGCGTGCTTTTTGATAGATCCGGTTCTTGGGCTCCAGCAGTTAAGGCTAGGTCCTTACTTTTTATGAAGTCCATTGCAGCTCAGAAATTTTATTCAACATATACCAGGCAAAGTGCGTGAGCATAGCAGTTTACGGGGCAGGAATCTGGGGATTTCAAGATTACACATTAATTCAGCGTGCGGAAAATGTCTTTTTGAGGTCCCCTTAAGGTGTCCCAACTAGTGCACCAGTTTTTAATTGTCACTCTGAGCTGGGAGTTGTATATATTTCTGATTAAGACCCAGCCAGTATTGTTATGGCACAGAATTTGGACCACAGAGAGTGCTAGCCTTAACAGGGAAATAATAAGGGACGTAATGAGACTAGACAATGTCCGTAAAATCTTATGGTTGAAATATGTTGCAAATTTTATGCAGAACATTCGTCACCCAGAATATTTTACCTCGCCTGATAGTATAAATTCTATTAAAGGAAAAGAGTTTTAAAAAGTTTGTATGACTCACCTAGAAGAAAATAGGTTAACTCTTGAGTTGAATAAACCCACGGTGATCCATCATCAATTAATCACTACCACGTGGAATATTCAACCATATCTGCTATACGTTTTGGGTGGATACGACAGATACCTTTTGACTAGATTCAGGCTTGGGACCTTTCACCACCTAACTACTTACCCAACCATTAATGACTGGTCAAGGGAACTCTGTCGATGTCCCTGTGATAAAGTTTCACCGCAAAGCACAATACACGTGGTTTTATTCTGTAAGTTTTATACTATTGAGAGGCTTAGAAGGTTAAAACCACTACTAAAAGAGGGAGGATGAAGGCAATATCGCCCTGCCTTTACGTATCTACAGATGATCTTTTTTTCAAATTATTTTGTGTAAATAACTTTTGTTGCTCAAATTCCTTTAAATGAACTACAATTGACATGAAAGAAGGTATATATATATATACAAAAGAATACTGCCTAAAATCAAGAGATATTTCATAAATCAGTCTTATAAAACAATATGTTCTGCATTCAGTGTTGTATATTCTAAGTGATGCATCTTTTTCATGCTTTCCATAATATGTGCATATTTATAAGCATAGGCATATGTATAAATTTTGGAAATAGTGATTACCTAATTGCAATTTTCTGTGAATCACAATTAGGAAAAAGCAATTCCAAATGTATGAAACAAATTCAGTTTCATTTAGCAATTCCAAGTGGGTTGTAAATCAACCTGCCTCATACTAATGAAGTAGGTCACAGTGTATGACCCATTAGGAAGTGCAGCCATCACAGATGGTGGCCTGCTGGGGGTCAACAGACCATCATGTCTGAGACTGCTTTTTAATAAACCAATCTTTATTTTTGTAATACAGTCCCTTTTCCTTAAAAAGAATGGGATGTGTTTAAAAGAAAAAAATTAAACAATTAAGTTCCGTGGGGTCACTGCCTGCTCTTAAAAAATATTTGTGTCAACATTCACAAAGGAAAAACGGTCCCATGGGGGCCCTTTCCCATTTGCAAATAGTTATCAACTCCTCTGACGTGTTGGTAAAAATAAATAAATGTTTTTCAATGAAAATGTGGTTGCAAAATATTCATACATACCAGTATCAGGAATGGAGGCTGGAAACAAGTTCCTTCCAAATAATAATACGCAAACTCAAATTGTGATTTTCTAACATATTGTTGAAATGCAAGTTGGCTTTTGACAATTAAAAAAAAAAAAGAATTGCAGTTGCATACAGCCCCATGCTCTGAATCGGGGTGTTTACAACATCAAAAAACATTTTGTACCTATAGTTCTGTTTACCTCATCAAAATAGCTTTTGCTGTGAAAGTTCAGTTTCATAAACAGAACAATGTATTCAAGTAAAAGAGGTGAGATAACAGCTCATTGCAGAGATTTCATAGCTAGTTTTGTATTATGTTTTTAGATGGGGCCAAGCAGGAAGAGAGAGTATAGCATTACAAAGGATAGGAATTTGATAAGCAGGAAACTTGTAAATGGTGGCATCTGGTGAAGTTTTAAAGCTTTAGGTGTAAACACTGACACCAATTTGCACCCAGTGGACGAGCTATATTAACTGCCCCAAGAGGACTTGAGGGCAGGGGGTTCCTCCTCAGAACGTATCACAAATGGAAAAAAAACTGTCTATTTTAGAGCATGATTTTTATGTGAATTGGTTAAAGAGTCCTAGGTTCTTAAATGTCACTTGGGAAATTAATTTGATGGGGTTCCAAATAAGTTTTACTTTCTTCCCCAGCAGCTTGATTTTCTGTTTATCCTACTTGTAGTGAACAGTTGGATTTTAGTTAGCGCCAGGATATCTTGTTTGTGCTCACTGTAATTTTCTGTCACAATATTTTATTAATTCATATTATATTCATTGTAAATTGTGAAATCTGTAAAATGTTCACCTATTCTGAAATGTTGTTCCTGTTGAATGCAATCGATGACACCCTACAATAGGGTGATATTACCCACCCTATAAAGAGCTGACAACAACTTTTGGCCCCCACCACGTACTGTGTGATTTTCAATATCCTGCTCTAAAAGCGGCTTGTGGCTGGTAAAGTGGGCAGTCACCGACATTCCCTCACCACCTTCTACTCATGCATCATTTGCTAGTCTGTTAGTAAACTTGCCAGTGTTAAGGCATTTAATGATTTTCAATAAGCTATTTTAAACAAAGTGTTACTGTAATGATCAAAAACAAAAATCCATTCGCTCTATAGAAGGTTGATGTAAAGACAGCACACACATTTGCCCATTCCACCCCCTGCTCACAGCCCCATCTTTTGAAAATTCACTCAACTTATTTCTCATGATATATTGCTGACATGTTTTATTGCATAATTGAAACTTCATTAACTGTGTATTTAGACATACTGCCTCGAATGTAATTTGTGACCATCATGAAATGCTGGCTAATGATATATCTGGTATCATTTATTCTTAAAGAGAATCAAGATATATCGTGTTGGCCTATATATGTTGAATCTAATTTTAAAAAGCTTCGGATTTGTTAAAGTATTTTTTACATTCTCTGCATAATGCAGTAGCATCATTGATCCCATGTGGCTATATACTGTATCAGTCAAGAAACAAATATTTGTAAACACATTAAATATGTGCTAAAATATATTTCTAGTTATTTGCATTATGTGTTTCTTCTCCATTTGTATTTTTTATATTACGTGAGCTTTTTGCCAAATGTTGCTGATTAGAAACATGTTTGTTTGTTTCCAGTATTTATAGAACTGTTTTTCAAACACCTCATTCAGGTTCATGTCTGATCCATATCAGTCTCTAATTTAGGCTTCTCCTCTGATCACACCTGTATTGTTTGTGGGCATGTTCTTATTTTATTTCATGATTGCACTTGAGAAATGCTACAGAGATCACAATCGTCTGTTTTTTTCTTCATGTACCACTGAAGGTGCTGAACTTTAAAAAAGAAACAAAATCCAAAAACAAACCCCCAATATTGGTGTGTTTTTTTCTAGAAAAAATAAAAAGCAATGGCTGAGATGCCCAGGGAGTTTTCTTCTCTGTCCGGTTTGGCGGTCATTGTTTTATTTCTCTGCTTCAAACTATCATGCATGCTTGGTGACAGTCGCTTGCTTTAAATGAATTTGACTGTCTGCCATCGTTACTTCCAGTAGCGGTCGGTGGTGGGAGTGCTGCCAGGCAGTGACGTGGGGTGGAGGGTAGTAAACTACGGAATACGGCCAAATGCAGGTAAGTAAACATATAAATAAATAAAACAAATTTAGTTACACTCACGGCATCAAATTTGGCGATGTAGCTCGCAACTAAATTTGTTTTATTTATATATATGTTTACTTACCTGCATTTGGCCGTATTCCTTAGTTTACTACCCCTCACTCTGCCCTCCCCCATCCCATGTCACCGCCCGGTAGCACTCCCACCACCGACCGCTACTGGTTACCTCGTTGCCATGTGGTGGACAGACCATCATGTAAGACATTTCTAGCAATGAAACAGTTTGAGGATATGCTATCGGAAAACCTGCAGTTCCTTGTTAAACTTGGCATCTTTTGGCATGTTTCCCCTGACTTTTTGCTTTCTGACCTCCCGGTTTTGACTCTGTTTTTGCTGATGTAATGATTCTGCGCACTTTCCTCACTTTGGTCCAGTGGTAAAGTGCAAGTGCTCCTGTATAAAATGTGTTATGGATTGGTGTTTCCATGATTGGCTATTTGATTTATGTGTTAGTCCCTAGTAAAGGGCACTGTCTGTGTCAAAAAGCATCTTTTCCCCTAGATGGTGGAACCCCAACAATATTTTCTGCATCCATTGCTTCTAGTGTGAGAACCCCAGGGTCGATATCTTCCGAAGGTGTGTTGGGAGACATAAGAGTAAACTCTGGATAAAGAGGCCCTAATTCCGACTTTTCTTGGTTCGGGTTCAAACAGACTTTTGAAAGGCCAGTGGCGTTAAGGTTGGGCTGCAGCACTGGATTGTGCCACCCACGCAAACAGCCCGTAAAGTGTAACTCTGGCCTGCCATTGCAGAGCCTGTGCGCAGCCTGGGGCTGCCATGTTGACTTGGCAAGTGCACACACTTGCAAGTCCCTAATACCTTCCCTTTTCTACATGTGAGTCACCTCTAAGGTAGGCCCAAGGAGCCCCCATGGGCAAGGTGCGTTGTATGTAAAATTTAGGACATGCCCTGGTGTGTGTGGCATGTCCTGATAGTGAATGACAGCCTACTTCGGTTTTCACTATTGTAAAGCTACCTGTTCTCCATAGGACAGATGGGCAGTTTGATCATTACATCAATGATCCTAACTGACTCAGGGATCATGGTAGGAATTCAAGTTCAACTCAGAATGATAAAATACATATTTTAGTGAAGTTGGTTTTAACATTCTGTGTTTGAAAATACAACTTTTAGAAAGTGGTATTTTCTGACCATCCAGCCTGCCTCTTCTAGCTTGTGTATTGTCTGTCTGGTTTGTGAGTGACAGGAACTGGGGGGGAGAGAGGGTGATTCAGCCGGGCTGAATAGGCACATCTACACCTAGATGGGTGGGAGGAGTAGCACCTGGGTCTGAATAGGGCTAGGCTTGCCTTCCACAATGCTGACTCCACCTCCTGTGGTGCGTCTGAGGACCCTGGCCCACACTGACAAAGAAAAAAGGAGCACTCTGGCAGATTGCACCCCAAACTGGTTTGAACTAGGTCCAGACCCCTCTAACTTCAGAGGACAAAGGAATTGCAAGTATAAATATTGGGGCCCAGACCTCAAGACTTTAGATCTCGCTGGAATCAAGGAACCTGCCAAGAAGAAGAGCTGGAAGAGCTGCCTGGAGGAGTACTTCCCCTTCGCTGTGTTGTTGCTTTGTTGGGTTGACATCCAGGTGCTGCTTCTGCCTTGGGCAGTGAAAGGACTGGACTGAACTTTCTCTACTTGTGCTAAGTACCTCCAAGGGCCTGAAACCGAGCTGACCTCCTGTTAAGAAGTCTCAGGGACTACAAAGACTTCACCAACCTCTGTGTACCACTCCTGGAACTGTGGTTTCAGTTGCCATAGAGAAGAGGGAACTGCAACCGGCTCCGTCATCCGACTCCCTCGCCGGCCTTGTGTCCTGAAGGCACCGCTTCAAAGCACCATCTCGCCCTGCACCGTAAGCTCCGGCTCGGCCAGCACCCATTCCCGCCAAGTGGCTCTGTAGCTGCATTGCATCTTGCCAGCACCACATCGAGCACCGTCTCGCCCTGCACCGCCCGCTTTGGTCTCACCAACGCTGCCTGGATGATCATCGCTGAGCTGCTGCTCGCACCGCATCGAGGGACACTGCACCATGCACCGCTTCCAGTTTGCACCATAACTGCGAGAGTGACAGTAAGCCAACTGACCCCAGAAAGCTTGCTATGGAGGCGGACTGCTGGGTGAGTACCAGGGTCCACAAGAAAGCATTTGGGGGAGACTCAGCCAAAGGTGGGCAGGGTTCCCAGCAGAAAAGTGGGGGGGACAAAGGTAAAAGTCAGGAGTTCTCTAAAGGGCCCCAAACTAGTACCCAGGGTAAAGGTTCCCAGCCCGAAGGTGATAAGAAGAAAGGGGTCTCTACAGGGAAGCCTGCTGAGACCGGCCCCCACAAGTGTTATGCATGTGATCAGGTGGGTCACATGAAGGGGGACCCCCGGGGCCCAAAGAGGACACAGCCACCCACCAGTGGACAGACCAAGGTGTTGGCTAGTGTAGCGCTTGGAGAGGAGGGGTGCCCACTGGAGGGTGGGTATCCCGCAGAAATGACCCTCGACTCACTAGGGGACAGTGAGATGGTCCCAGGAGAACAGGTGCCCCCTAACACAAAGAAATATAGCACCTGGGTGACCATTAATGGGAAAAGGGTAGAGGCTCTCACAAATACTGGAGCCAGTGTGACCTCAGTCCAGTGTCACCTGGTCTCTGAGAAGCAGGTAGTCCCAGGGGCATTCCACCAAGTAGTTGCTGTAGACAATTCGGAGCGCCAGTGTAAGGTAGCACAGGTTCCCTTTGAATGGGAGATTGTCTGCTAGGTAACGACCTGGAACACTCCTTATGGAAGGATGTTGAATTCAGGTCTCACTTGGAGATGCTTGTGTTGCCAGAGTGGGCATGCGTGTCTATTTGGTAAATGGCGGCCAGAAAGGGTGATTGAGAGGACTTGGAGCCTGAAACATTGGCCCAAGTCCCTGCCAAGAGAAAGGGCAGGGGGTGCGGGAAACCGTCCCTGAAGTACCCACGGACAGGGAGGAGGTGGACCTCGAGAGGGACGCCCCGGTGCCTACAGGGGAACAGGTAGCCGAACTGGGAGACATCTCTGAACTGACCTATTGGCAGCAAGAAGGGGGTCCCACCAGGGAGGAGTTCTGCTGCGAGCAGAGTGAGTGCCCTACTCTGGAGGGTCTGCGGTGGCAGGCTGCAGACCAGGCAACTGGTAATCAGTCCGGGTCACATCTGATCTACTGGGAGAATGGTCTCCTATACAGTGAGCCCAAGGTCACTGAACCTGTGTCAGCCCGTGTGCTGGTGGTACCCCTGTGCTTTAGGACCTTCCTACTGGGTCTGGCTCATGACGTGCCTTTGGCGGGACATTTGGGGCAGGACAAGACATTTAACAGGCTTGTCACCCACTTCTTTTGTCCCCAAATGCGAAGGAAGTCAGATGCACACTGTAGGTCTTGCTAAATGTGCCAGGCAAGTGGTAAGAGTGAGAGGAAGGTCAAAGCTCCTCTCCAACCTTTTCCTGTTGTTGGTACACCCTTTGAAAGGGTAGGGATGGATATTGTGGGGCCACTGGATCCCAAGACAGCCATGGGCAATAGGTACATCCTGGTCTTGGTGGACCATGCCACTCGGTACCCGGAAACAATCCCTCTCAGAACAACGACGGCGCCAGTGGTGGGCCGGGTGTTAATAGGGATCTTCTCCCACGTGGGATTCACCAGAAAGGTGGTTTCTGAAAGGGAGACTAATTTCATATCCAAGTATATGACATCCCTGTGGAAGGAGTTTGGTGTAACCTACAAGTTCACCACTCCTTACCACCCCCAAGGAAACGGTCTGGTGGAGAGATTCAACCAGACCATGAAGGGCATGATCAAGGGTCTAACAGAACCCATGAGGGGTAAGTGGGACATCCTCTTGTCATGCCTGCTCTTTGCATATAGGGAGGTGCCTCAGAAGTCTCTTGGGTACAGCCCCTTTGTGCTCCTGTATGGTCACCCTGTCAGAGTACCTCTAAGTTTGGTGAAGGAGGGCTGGGAGACAGCTCCCAGGAAAACTCCCCAGGATGTGTTTAGTTACATGCTGGCCTTCCGAAACCAGACTGCCCGCTTCAGGAAACTCGCTCAGGTGAACCTAGAAACAAGCCGGGAAGAAATGAAGAAGTGGTATGACCAGAATGCCACTTTGGTCGAATTTCAACCTGGGTAAAAAGTGTGGGTGATGGCCTATTGGAACCTTGTGCCTTGCAGGACAAGTGGATTGGGCCATATCAGGTGGTGGAGCGCAAAAGTGACGTCACCTACCTGGTGAATTTGCAGACTCCAAGGAACCTTCCGAGGGTCCTTCATTGAACCCCCTCAAGCCCCACTTCGAGAGGTCCGAGGTGAGTATGCTCTTGGTGACAGATGATGGGGTGGAAGAGGAGAGTGAGCCTCTCCCTGACCTCCTGTCTACCAAGGAGCATGATGGGTCAGTGGAGGGTGTGATCCTCTCCCCTGCACTGACTCAAGAGCAGCAGGGGGACTGTCGCAAGTTGTTGGGATAGTTTGCCCCACTGTTCTCTCTGACCCCCGGTGTTACTCACTGGTGTACCCATGACGTGGACACTGGTGACAGCCCTCCTGTAAAGCACAAGAAATACAGGTTGACTGACCGGGTCAGGGCCAGCATCAAGGAGGAGGTCTCTAAGATGTTGGCGATACGGGTGATTGAGCCCTCGCACATACCCGTCCTGGTATTCCCCTGTGAGATACCCCGGCAGGGTATTCACAAGGTGAAAGCCAGGCATCCCGCCGCGAGGGGCCGTAGTGGAGATTAAGCAAGCTATTGCCCAGAGTCGCAGAGTGTGACCCCGTGAGTCGAGTAGGCACCGGAGCGAGAATTGTCAAGTCCGTGGAATTTTTTTGAGCCCGAGACCCGCCGAGGCGGGGAGTCGAACCCTGGTCCACGGCTGATCTCAGCTTCCGGGTCTGCCGCCTCTAACCACTGAGCCACGCTTCTCCATGGATGACATTGCTGTGTTCAGTTCCAGCTGGGAAGAACATTTACAGCACCGTGAGAAAGAGTTGAGGGCTCTGCAAGGTGCAGGCCTCACGATCAAGGCTAGTAAGTGCCAGATTGGGCAAGGTTCGGTGGTATACTTGGGACACCAAGTAGGAAGCGGCCAAGTGGCACCCCAACAACACAAGATTAACACCATTCTGGCTTGGGAGCCCCCAAGACCCAGACAGAGGTGAGGGCCTTTTTAGGTCTCACCGGCTACTATAGACGATTTGTAAGGGCTATGGTACCATTGTTGCCCCCTTAACAGAGCTGACTTCCAAGAAGCAGTCCAGGAAGGTGATCTGGACCGAGTCTTGCCAGAAAGCTTTCAATGCCCTGAAAGCAGCCATGTGCATGGCGCCCGTGCTCAAGGCACCTGATTTCTCCAAGGAATTCGTCGTGCAGACTGATGCTTCAGAGCATGGGGTGGGAGCGGTGCTCTCACAACTGAACGAAGAGAGCCTAGATCAGCCTGTAGTCTTCCTTAGCAGGAGACTTCTTCCCAGGGAACAGAGGTGGAGTGCCATAGAAAGGGAAGCTTTCGCTGTGGAATGGGCCCTGAAGAAGCTGAGACCATACTTGTTTGGGACTCACTTCAGGGTTCAGACTGACCACAGGCCCCTCAGATGGTTAATGCAAATGAGGGGCGAGAAGCCACAATTGCTGAGGTGGTTCATTTCTCTAAATGGGATGGACTTTACGGTTGAGCACCGCCCTAGTACAGAACACGCCAATGCAGATGGTCTGCCCAGGTTCTTCCGCCTTAGTGAAGAAAACTCTCAGGAAGGTGGGTAGTTCTCCCTACTTTCAGCTGGAGGGGACATGTGTTAGACTTGGCATCTTTTGGCGTGTTTCCCCTGACTTTTTGCTTTCTGACCTCCCGGTTTTTGCTGGTGTAATGATTCTGCGCACTTTCCTCACTGCGATCCAGTGGTAAAGTGCAAGTGCTCCTGTATAAAATGTGTTATGGATTGGTGTTTCCATGATTGGCTATTTGATTTATGTGCCAGTCCCTAGTAAAGGGCACTGCGTGTGCCAGGGCCTATAAATCAAATGCTGTTGGTGGGCTGCAGCACTGGATTGTGCCACGCACGCAAACAGCCCGTAAAGTGTAACTCTGGCCCGCCATTGCAGAGCCTGTGCGCAGCCTGGGGCTGTCATGTCGGCTTGGCAAG
Source organism: Lissotriton helveticus (assembly GCF_964261635.1). Classification (NCBI taxonomy): domain Eukaryota; kingdom Metazoa; phylum Chordata; class Amphibia; order Caudata; family Salamandridae; genus Lissotriton; species Lissotriton helveticus. The sequence continues at coordinate 908,565,441 of NC_136061.1, forward strand.
TGCACACACTTGCAAGTTCCAAAAACCTTCCCTTTTCTACATGTGAGTCACCCCTACGGTAGGCCCAAGGTATCCCCATGGGCAGGGTGCGTTGTATGTAAAAGGTAGGACATGCCCTGGTGTGTGTGGCATGTCCTGACAGAAAATTACAGCCTACTTCGTTTTTCAGTATTGTAAGGCTACCTGATCTCCATAGGCCAGAATGGGCAGTTTGATCATTACATCCTATGATCCTAACTGACTCAGGGGACATGGTAGGAATTCGACTTTAGTATGCCTGAACTCACAATGATAAAATACATCTTTTAGTTGGTTTTAACATTCTGTGTTCGAAAATACCACTTTAGAAAGCAGGTATTTTCTGACCTAACCATAGAGCCTACCTCTCCTAGCCTGTGTATTGTCTGTCTGGTTTGTGAGTGACAGGAGCTGGGGGGATACAGGGTGATTCAGCCCGGCTGAATAGGCATATCTACACCTACATGGGTGGGGGGAGTAGCACCTGGGTCTGAATAGGGCTGGGATCGCCTTACACAATGCTGGCTCCAACTCCTGTAGTGTGTCTGAGGACCCTGGCCCAAATTGACAAAGAAAGAAGGTGCGCCCTAGCAGGTTGCACCCCAAACTGGTTTGAACTAGTTCCAGGCCCCGCTACCTTTAGAGGACAAAGGAATTGCTGGTATAAATATTGAGGCCCAGACCCCAAGACTTTAGATCTTGCTGGAATAAAGGAACCTGCCAAGAAGAAGAGCTGGAAGAGCTGCCAGGAGGAGTACTGCCCCTTTGCTGTGCTGTTGCTTTGTTGGGTTGGCCTGCAGCTGCAGCTGCTGCTTCTGCCTTGGGCAGTGAAAGGACTGGACTGAACTTTATCTACTTGTGCTCAGTATCTCCAAGGGCCTGAAACCGAGCTGGCCTCCTGTTAAGAAGTCTCAGGGACAGCAAATACTTCACCAACCTCTGGGTACCACTCCTGGAACCGTGGTTTCAGTTGCCACAGAGAAGAGGGAACTGCGACCTACTCCATCATCCGACTCCGTCGCCGGCCTTGTGTCCTGAAGGCACCGCATCGAAGCACCGTCTCGCCCTGCACCGTAAGCCTTGGTCTCACCGGCCCCATCCTGGATGATCGTCACCAAGCTGCTGCTCGAACAGCATCGAGACACCACATCCTGCATCGCCTCGGTTCACTTCGCTGGCCTGGGCTCACTGACACGGTCGCTGCTGGCTCAACACCCGTAACCGACTCGTCACGTACAGCTGTCCGGCTCGGCCAGCGCCCATTCCCGCCAACCGGCTCTGTCACTGCATCGCAATTTGTCAGCACCACATCTAGCACCGTCTCGCCCTGCACCACCCGCCTTGGTCTCACCGATGCCGTCTGGACGATCATCACCTAGCCTCTGCTTGCACCGCATCGAGGGACACCGCACCATGCACCGCTTCCACTTTGCACCGTAACCTGAATGGACGCCATGACCGGCTCTGTCACCTGCACCGCAACCTGCCAACACCGCATCGAGCACTGACTCGCCCTGCACCGCAAGCCTTGGTCTCACCAACTCCGTCTGGATGATCGTCACTGAGACGCTGGTCGCACCACATCGAGGGACACCGCACCGTGCACCGCTTCCACTTTGCATCGCTACCGAGACGGATGCCAAGACCGACTCGCACCACCGTGTGAGTTGCGCTAAGAAAGGGACTGTTCACGAGTCTGTCCCGCTGTTGCTGGACCATGCCGGCACCATCAGCTACAACTGTGAGACTCTGCTGTTTTCAGCATCACTGTAGACTCGGACGAGCTACCGACTCGTACGAACTGTGTTTTCAATGTAACTTTGCATTGTATGTGTCCACTGGATTTTCCTCATATTTAGACTTGTTTAAGAATATAAAAATATTGGATATTTTTCTAAACTCGTGTGGTGTCCATTTGTAATGCTGTCACTGTATTACTGTTGGTTATGTGCAAATGCTTTACACACTGCCTCTAAGATAAGCCTGACTGTTCATGCCAAGCAACCAAGGGGGTGAGCAGGGGTTATTTTAGGAGTGTAACTCCCTTATCCTGACTAGAGTGGTGGTTCCTGCCTGGCTTTGGTGCAAGCCTTAGCCAACCAGAAATCCCATTTCTAACAATCCCCTAATCTAAATAGAGTGAGTAACTGTAGGTTTGGGAGTGCAGAAGCAACACTTATTTACTAGCGATTAAAATAAGGGTGAATTAGGCAAACTTTGTGTCTTCTTGTACCGTGCAAATAAAAAGCAGGACCATAATATGATATTGTTAATATTTTCTTTGGTGCAACCTAAAAGTACTGTATTTGCTGCAGTGCAACTGGGCCCAACTGTCTCACCTGATCCCCTAACACTACACCTCAGAGTCATTTACTTGGTCTTTGAAGCTTGCTGAGAGGGGTCAGATATAGGGGATCCAATTCAATTATCCAATGATGACCAATCATTGGGTAACTGACCTACAAACTAGTGAGTAAATTAATGTATATAACCCTCAACACAGCACTATACAAATACAGGATTATTACAGCTAAGCCAAATCTGCTGAAGAAATTCAGTTGAACTAGAATCGTGCAAACCAACTATTCAGTTACAGCTACAAAAAATAGTAACATTAGAATCTGTTGACCAGAGACCTCCCTATTTAGATTCCCATCGCTCATTAGTACTCACTTGGAATGCACAATCATTGGAGACAAGTCGTAGAGAGACAGAAACAGGATTTAAAGACGGTTAGTCCACAAAAGAGCAAGATGTCCAAAAAGCAGGAAAGGGTCTCCAACAGTAGCTGCAACTTCTTTGTCACACAGCGTACATTAATCCACAAGTTCCAGGGTGACTCCCCCTGGGTCACCACATCTGGTCGGACCACTTAGTCCATTGGTCAGTTCGTAGAGGGTGATTGTCATGGAGCATAAAGAAGACACATTTTATGGCAAAAAGATGGTAATCATCATGTGAGCTGTTGAGCCATTAAAAAATGCAAGTTGTGAAAAATAGTCGTTTAGCAAAGGCACATGAGTGAGTTCAAGAGGACAGTTTCTCACTGCAAATGTTCCCAAAGTAGCAAGGGGCATATTATCAAGAAAGGGCATTAACATTATCGCCACTTTAGCGGCAGGAAACTGCCTCTAAAGTGGCGATAATGGGCTTGATAATATGCCCTTGTGAATTCCCATAGAAGCCCATGTTCTGGTGTGATAATGGCCTTCTATTAGAATTCTCTACGGCATATTATCAAGCCCATTATCGCCGCTTTAGCAGCAGTTTCCTGCCGCTAAAGCGGCGATTATGTTAACGCCCTTCTTGATAATATGCCCCCAAATTAGTAGCAAGTATTCTTAGTATGTGCATAGAAACTCTTTCTATGAAACATAGGGGCATATTTACAAGCCCCTTTCATCCCTACAACATCACTTTTCACAACATTGTGGTGGCAATAGGGGCTTTGCCTTATTTACAAAGCAGCGTTAAGCCACTTAATGTGGCTTAACACTGCCTTTTAACCGCATGCGTGCGGCGGCTTTTCCCGCGGTATGCGGCATTTTAAAAATTACCACGTTAAATGACGAGCTCAGCTCGTCATCAGCACACGGCCGGTAACGCTGATGACGAGTTGAGCTCGTCATCAGCATGCAAGGGGTTAAATAAGGCACCCTTTCACGCTATACTTAGCGTGCAAGGGGAGAGCAATGGGTGTTGCGGTGGGCATGCCATCACAACACCCATTGATTTTGATGCTGCCCCATTTTATATGGGTGTCGTAAATATGGCGCCGTGCCAAAATTAAGACAAGGGAGAACCTGGTCTTACCCTGGCGCAATGAGGAGAAATGTTTAATTTCTCCTTGCTGTGTCCATGTGTTTTGCGTTGTGCAGCACACAATGACCAGCAAAATGCTGTTTCATAGGTGTCCTTTCCTGCACATAAACAATCTTTAAAAATTACGTTTTGCAACTTCAATGTGTGTTGTATTAAGCAGCATTCATATAAGTTACAAAACGCCATTTAACAATTGTTTATGTACAGGAAGGGACACCTTCCTGCACATAAACGTACTTTCTCTGCAACGCAAATACCCTTGCACTATGGTGTAAGGTTTTCTGCGTTGGTGTTAGGCAGCTAAATTTAGCGTCAGTGCAGGGGGAAACACAGGGCTGCACCATATTGTTGTAAATATGGTGCAGCCCTGCATTTCAGAAGTGGCGGAGCGCGGCATGCAGCCAAAAAGGCTAACACCGCACTCCGTCACGTCCATTGTAAATATGCCCCATAGTTTCATCTCGCACTGTAAGTTTGCGATGTCTTTCCATGAGAGCACAATGAAGCAAGGGAACGAAAATGCTGACCTAAATTGAATTTAGTTCAAATACACAATATGAAATAGGGGAATTATGCATTAAATTGAGTGTCTTTAGAACCTTTACATATTACTTTCAATTCAGTGCACTCATGAAGCATTTTTAATTTCATTGTAATTTGCACGTGTTACTATAACACATTACTACATTTCAAAAGTACCAACGTATGAAATAATTTCAAAATATGAGAAAGCAATCTCGTTTCTAGTAATTCTCAGTAGTATATGCATGAAGATTATTCTGTAGAAGTTTCAGAGAAATTGGAATTATTATAAACGTGGAGCACCCTTCTTTCTTTCAACACTTGGTGCACAATTTCACATATGCAAAACCTGGAGATCAAACATTAGACTCCTAAAATACACACATAATCCCATCTAAATGACATTAGTTTAATTAATTCTTCACACACATCTTTATTTAAAGGAGGATGGTTAATGAAACCCCTATAAAACATGAGTCATCACATTCACATTTCTATTCCACTTTAAAAGAATACACCATCGCAATTTAGTAAACGTGAACCAATATGATTCAACGAGTAGTTACATCTAATGTACACTCCTCTGCATGCTTTTACAATGCAGTAAATAAGGGGGATATTTACGAGGAAGTGGTGGAGACAGGCGTTAGGCTTCCTGACTTGACGTCTCTCTCCGCCACTACTATAATGCAAGGCTGCACCATATTTAGAATGATATGGTGCAGCCTTGCATTTCACACGCGATGGAGCTACACTCAGCAGTGTAGCACCAACGCAGGCACCCTTGCACCATAGTGCAAGGGTGTCTGCATGCAGGGGAGGATTTTTTATGTGTAGGAAGGTGTCCCTTCGTGAACATAAACAATCCTGAAATGCCATGTTGTTACTTTTGTGAGCAGCTTAATGCAGCACATATGAAAGTCACAAAATGGCATTTTTTTGTTAAGATTGTTTATGTACAGGAAGGGGGACCTTGCTGTACATAAACAATCCATGGAAATTAGCTTGTTTCATGTGCTACACAAAGCAGCACACATGGAAAATGCAAAAACGAGGAGAAATAATAAATTTCCCTTCGTTTCGCTACCTTAAGACCAGGTTTTCCCTGGTCTTAATGTTGCCACTGCCTCTTATATATGCCACCCTTATACTGAGGGGGCAGTGTCAAAATCAATGGGTGATGCTGTGGAACACCCACCACAACACCCACTGCCCACCCCTTTCAAGCTACCAATAGCATCAAAGGGGGCCTTATGTACAAGGCAGTGTTAATCCACATCAAGGGGCTTAACGCTGCCTTGTAAATAAGGCTAAGCCCCTATCGCCACCACAATGTCGGTAAAAGTGACGTTGTGGTGGCGATAAGAGCTTGTATATATGCCCCTAAGTTTTTTCAGGAACTGTTTCTCACGATTCTCCTAGGTATTGTGAGCACGAATTGTGCATGTTTGTAATTTTTCTCTCAAAAGAAGTCAAAATCAGGTTTATGTGTCAACTAGGGCTTCAGCTGTTTCTCTGCTCCATCATACTCAATAACAGGGTGGCATGTTTAGAACAAACGAGCACCAATCTCCGAAATCAAGCCTCATTTACAACCCATTGAGCTGGAAATATAATTTTTTCCGTATTTTTCATTATTGCTATGATCTTGTGAGCACTGTGCTGCAAATAAATGGTGCATCCGAGATCCATCACTGCTTAATGGATGTCTGCAAAATGTTTAATTGAGTAGGTACAGAGTACCATTTTATGTACTGAACACTGAACATTACTGTTTATGAAAGAATACAGATACATCAGTGAGAAAAGGAGGACGTGACATAAAGAGATATGTGAGATGATAATAGAAATCATGAGAAATATTACAATAATATTACTATTATTATTAACAACACAAATAACACCGACTACCACTACTAACACTAATACAAATATTAATAGCAATAATATTAATATTAATAATCGTCTACCAATAAAGTGCTTACATTTCTTTAAATAAATCTTTTAGCTTTTTGGATCAGGCTACTAAAGAGCCTTCTTTGAAGTCTTGTTTTAATAAATTAGTAAACTCAGCCTGGAATTCTAGTTTCTGCTTGTTTGGAAAGTCCCCGGTCTCTTTGAAGAAATCTTATGGGAACATGTCCGATTTGCATATGTCCCTTGTTTCGGGCACTTGTAAGAATGCAAGAGGGCAAAGTGGCATCTGCAGCCACAGGGATGGCAAACCCTGTTAGAAGTGTGATTGTAATGTGAAGGGTTTTGATATATAAGAAAGCGGGGAAGTACACTCTCTAGAAGAATCAAGTCATAGAAATACAGTTTTCTAAAGGATAAATGACATTTGGAACAATGGGATATGAAATGTGTGAATATGAAAAGCTCTCCTGTGCTTTCACAGGTCTCAGGAACAGCATAAGAGTCTCAGAAAAAATGCGTTTTGTTTTTGACAAAGACGCGATAATGCAATCAAATGAGATTGAAACTGAGTTTTCTGGCAGTTTGTATATACTTACAGTTATAATAAACTCAGCACTGGCTATTCACACAATAATAAAAACCAAGCCCTGGCCTCTTGCCGTGGTCTATTCTGTTGCTCATGAGATCATCTCCTGTGTATTGAGAAGGCTGCCGAATGCATGACTCTGTCCTCATTAGCTTCATGGTAGCAATCCTGTCTGATGGGTTGGCAGTCATAATGAATAGCCTTATACCCAGTGGTGCAAAAAGGCAGAGCAACTGCAAATCAACAAGTAAATCATTAAAGCGGCAATGTTCGAGTTGGTAACTCACAGAAAATGTCTAAAACTGTAGTGCAATGGTCAGAGGAAAAAAAACGTACACAACTGCCATGCAACCAGTCACACATCTGAATGTACACAGAACCAGGAGAAGTGTTTATTTATTTATTTATTTTGCATCTTGTAACGCGCAAACTAAAACCCGAAGGTGTCAAGGCGCCTAACAAAAAAGATCAGAAGGCTGGCACTCATGCGCTTAAATCATACGCTTGGACAAAGAGGAGAGTTTTGAGAGCGGCTCTAAAGGTTTGCAGGGAGGGGAGGGACCTGAGCTCCATAGGGAGGTCGTTCCACCATTTTGGAGCCAAGATGGAAAAAGCCCTACCGCCCCATCTGGCTTTCCGAATGCGAGGGACATGAAGAAGAAAATGGTTGGAGGAGCGAAGGTTCCTGCCAGGATTATAGTGGGTCAAGATGGATCTAATGCCTGTAGGGCTACTTTTTGCCAAGGCCTTATAGACCATGCACATGGACTTAAAGACAATCCGCTCCTTTATCGGCAGCCAGTGGAGCTGCTTTCTAGCCAACGTTGCCGAAGAGCGTCGGGGAAGATCAAGAACAAATCTGGCTGCCGCATTCTGGACTACCTGCAAGCGCTGCAGCTGACTCTTATTCAGTCCAGCATACAACGCATTGCAGTAGTCCAGACGGGACCCCAAAAGGGCGACAGCCAGTTGCCTTCTTGCCTGCAGGGAGAGGTAGTTCCTGATTTTCCTGAGAACATGGATTATACCCCAGCAGGTAGATACCGTCCTGCTGACCTGTTGGCGCATATCAAGCGTAGGGTCAATCATCACCCCAAGATTTCTAGCCGAGGAGGTGGGCTTAGGGCAGGAACCAAACGAGTCAGGCCACCACTCCATGGACCAAATGTCTTCCCTTCCGCCGAACACCATCACCTCGGTCTTCTCCCCATTCAACTTCAGTGAGTTGTAGATCATCCACTGGCCGACGGCCTCCATGCAAGATCTAAATCTGGGGGCCGTCAGCTCTGTTGACTGGGAGAGAGACACGAGGATCTGAGTGTCGTCCGCGTAGGAGACTACCTCCATCCCAAAGGATCTAATAAGTCTGGCAAGGGGGGTCACATAGATGTTAAAAAGGGTGGGGCTAAGCGCCGACCCTTGAGGGACCCCACAATGCACAGACAGGGATGGAGATAGAAATTTTCCCAGCATTACCCTCTGCTCCCTATGATGTAAAAAGGAAGAGAGCAGACCCAGGGCTGCCCCCCGGACCCCAATCTCACCCAGACGAGATGTTAAGACCCGGGGAGATAGAGTATCGAAGGCAGCCGTGAGGTCCAAAAGGATCAGGAGGGATGTCCGACCCTCGTCCACACTCATACGGATAGAGTCGAGGACCAAGGTGAGGGCGGACTCGGTGCTGTGTTCCCTCCTGAAACCATGCTGGGAAGGGTCCAAACAGCCCGACTTCTCCACAAAGGCAGCTAGATGCCCATTTAAATGGGACTCAAGCATCTTTGCAGGGGCCGGGAGCAGTGAGATGGGGCGAAAGTTTTTTAATACCCCGGGATCTAGGGAGGGTTTCTTAAGGAGAGGTTTTACCACAGCATTTTTCCACTGCTGTGGAAAAACGCCCTCCCTCATAACCCCATTCATGATCTCAAGTAATGGGGGTAGAAGAGATCCTCTACACTGCTTCATGATCTTAAGAGGGCAGGCATCTAATGGAGACCCTGACTTAGTTTTCTCAAGCAGCATGTCAGGATCTTGTAGGGAGAGCGGAGGAAAAGATTCCAAATAGTCGGCCACAGGAGGCTCCGCCACAGAAACTTCCGGGACTACAGTGGCCGGAGGCTCAGCCGTTAAGAGTCTCTGTGACTCCAGAGAAGTGTAAATGTCCGATATTTTGGACTGGAAGAAGAGGGCAATGTCATTGCAGAGCTCCTGAGATGGAACAACAGGATCGGGGACCTGAAGAGATGTAAGGGAGTCCACGATCCTGAAGAGCTCTTTGGGAGATGAAAGGGAGGAAGTCAGGGTCACAAAGTAGTCTTGTTTGGTCCCGATGACTTCCGACTTGTATCTCTTGAGCAGGGCTTTATGAGCTTCCCTGTCTTTGAGATCCCAGCTTGCATGCCATCGCCGTTCCTGCCTCCTGACTTCCTGCCTCAGGACTCTAAGGTGTTCCGAGAACCAGGGAGCTGATGGTCTTTTCCTGGCTGAATAGCAGGTCCGAGCCGGCGCCAATTCGTCCAAGGCCTCTGTGAGAGTGTTGTCATAATGCGGGACCGCCGAAGAGGGATCCATCTCCCAAATAGGAGACAGACTAGGAATCCATGGGTCAAAAGAGTGTTCCCCGATGTTTTTGAGATTCCTACGCACTTCAAAAGTACTCGGAACTTTCCTAAGAATTTCATGGCTAGGGACAGACACGTTAAAAGGAACAGCCAGGTGGTCTGACCAGGAGAGGGAGAAGGGGTCCGTAACTAAGAGTCTCTGGTCATTAGAGAAAATCCCATCGAGCGTGTGTCCAGCTCGGTGGGTGGGTCCTTTCACCAATTGGGTGAGTCCACAAGCTGACAGTGCTTCCAGCAGCACGGAAGTGTCATGTGATTCCAATAGCTCTAAGTGAAAATTAAAATCACCCAGAATCGTTAGATTCTCCCGACCAAAGTAGGGCTCCAAGAGTTGAAGCAGTTTTAGGCTAAAATCTGCTCTTGGCCCGGGTGGACGGTAGACCAAAATCCCATTAAAAGGGGAATTAGAAGCATCCTGTAATGAAAAGTACAGAACCTGGGTGGCGTCCTTGGGGTCAGATAGAGGCATAGTATGACATTGAGCACTGTCCCTATGTAGGATGGCTAATCCACCACCGACTCGGCCTACTCTGTCCTGCCGAGTCAAGCAATACCCATCAGGGACTGCTTCAATAAGGTCTGGGCCCGAGGAGTCCTTAGCCCACGTTTCCGTAATAAAAACCCATGTCGGATTCTTCTCCAGAACCAGCTCCTTGAACACGATGTTGTTTTTAATAAGTGAGCGCGCATTAAGGAGCAGGCACTTTACGCTCAGTTCCCTAGAAAATACTTGCGAGTGAGGCTCCCGGGGGGGGACGGGAAGTACGGAATGCACACCGGCCAGATCTGACTTGAAGCACCCACATCCCGTGAACACGGAGAGGTCCTCAGGAGTAAATCTATGGAAGCATGGTGCAGTAATAGGCCGGAGGCGTAAAATGTCCTGTAAAGAATATTTTAATACACCATGCCCAACTATGTCCGACCTATGGGTCCCGCCATCCAGCCCGTCCTCAGCGCGGACGGGCGCAGACGGGCTGGACTCTGGCGTGACTCCGGCGTGGCTGCGCGCACACGCTGCACGTCATCGCACTCGGTTTAAGTAGAGCTCTAGCCAGTCCTCCTGACTGCTAGAGCGCGGGAGTGTCCAGCGTTTCCTGCACCTACCCAAGATGGCGCTCTGAAAATCGAAAGCGCGAGGGACCGGGCCGCCAAAGTAGCGGTGAGGGGACCAATTTAATATGCAAGTATGCGCATAGGGGATTTAAAACCAGGGTGAAACGCTGCTAAAAGAAAAATTAAATCAAAGACAAAAACGGGAGTTTTTTAAAATATCACGTAGTCAGCACACGAGCATAACAGCATGAGCGCTCGCCAAACAGGCGTTAACATGTCAATAAATACACCTATACATGTGCAAGACCTGAGACCAAAATCATTGATGCAAATCTGTGAAGTCTTCAGTCCGACACACAAACACCCATGGTCAGGCACAAGGCACTGTGAGAATAATACTTAAGCACATATTCATCCCCACGGCTCATTACACAAATAATTGTAAGTGGCATGTCAAGGATAACAGCGACACTAGCCCATAATTAAAGTAAATAAAATACTGATTTCTCATGTGAGTCTCACACAGATCAATGGTTACAGATACAGATGAATGTAACAGTAAATGGCCAAACAACATGACTAGCAAGGGAAAACAATGTCTCAACGGCAAGACACTCAGGAAGAGGTTGGGCATTAGCAGAGTCACACACGAGTCATTGGAGGAGTAATGGCAGCACAGGACAAACACAGCAACACTGTATTGTCAGACTTTTTTATGGATGCCAGTGAGAAATGGTGAACAGGGAAAGAGAACAGGAGGGGCATATTAGGGGTGTTAAAAATGATCGCCGTTTTCGTTGCAGAAAACTGCTGCTAAAGCGGCGATAATGTGCTTGATAATATGGCCTTGTGAATTCCAATAGAAACCCATGTTCCGGTGTGAACATGGGCTTCTATTGAAATTCTCCAGGGCATATTATAAAGCCCATTATTGCCACTTTAGGAGCAGTTTGATAATATGCCCCAGGTGTTCCTAGTTTTTTATATAGCAACAGGTGCTTTCTAGTGGTATTTATATGTCAGCTAAATCATTATTAATAAAAAAAAGGCAGGCTTGCTTTGTACATCTATAAATAGAAAAAAAGTTGGGGGGGTAGAATGTTACTTTCTGCCTGAGGAATTAGTTGAATTTTGGTTACTGCACATTACCCTTTAACGTGGAGTTCTGGCCAAATTCTGCCAATTGCTGTGTGGCGGAATGTTTCTCCTGCAAAGCTCCAGAATATGCGAGCTGGCGAGCAAGATTTGGCATCCCCTAATGCAATTTTACGATGCGGGCAGTCTCCAGCATTAGCAAGCAGTCGGAGTCTGAGGGCATAGTTTGAGTAGATTTGCTGTTGCTTGAGTAGATTTTCTACTCAAGTGGCAACAAAATCAGCTTGATTGGCCGTGCACTCTTGCGCAATGAATGGTTCTGTTTTTGCCGATGTTTAGCGCTGCTTGTGCTACTGGCACTAAATGGAGGTGCAGGCAGCACGAGCTGCATTTTGTGTGCCCATTGCTGGAATTCTACATAATCTCGCTTAGTTTTTCTTTAACTCTGCAGAATTCTGTGGAGAGAAACTCTGCAAATTTCTCCCACGCCTAGAAAAAGCAGAGGCTTGGGATATTAATGCACAGTTTTACGTTATGTTATTGAGATTTATACAGCGTGTAGCTACTCAGAGAGTGACCAGGCGCTCAAAAGACATAACTGCACCCGCAGTAATTGGCCTTGGCCTATGAAGATTGTCGAAAGAGCTGTGTCTTTCATTTTTTCTTAAAAGTAGTGAGATCAAAAGTTGGCCACAGCGCCACAGGGAAATTGTTCCAAGTAACAGGCCCAAGATAGGAGAAGGATCTGCCGCTTGTTCTGAGCAACAGTTTTTCGGAACTCTAACCAAATGTTCAGAAGAGGAACGTAAAGTTCCGGAAGGGCCACAGTCATGAAGCCTCTCTCTGAGATAGCCGGCACCCGAGCCATGCAAAGCTTTATGTGCTGAGTTCTGCATTGCCTGAAGTATGCCAAGGAGGTACTCAGGTAGATCTAGGTAGAGAGCATTCTCATAATCCAATTTAGAAGTTATTCATGCTTGGATTACCATTCTCTTGGAACACTCTGACAAAAAGGGGCAAGACTTGTTTCAGCCTCCATAGCAGCCTGACGCAGGAACCTCTCAAAGACTGAATCTGTGGTTGAAAGGAGAGGGCACTATCAAATGTAATGCCTAAGTTCTTTAATGAGCCCTGTTGGGGGCATGGGAGGGAAGCGTCCTTCGGACAAACGGATCTACATAGGTCTGGTGAATATGAGCCAAAGGTCATAATCTTGGTCTTATCCGAGTTACACTTTAACTGAATAAAGGCCAGCCACTGAAAAAAAATTAGAGAGGCAGTTTTTAATAGCCTCTCCAGCAAACTTTTCTCCCTTCCCACAGGATAAGAGAATCTGGGTATCATCTGCATAGAAGATTATTTTAGCTAGTCGAGACTCCACTAATACTGCTAATGGTGGAAGATTAACATTGAACAAGGTAGGGCTTAGTGCCAAGCCCTGAGCCCTGAGCCCTGAGCTATCACTGATAAGCTCGGAGCCAGACATGGTAGGAATACCAACATTTTGAAATGCTCCACAGAATAGTATAATTAGTTATACACTTCAAAATCTTCCCCCACCGAGGAAGCTTTGGAATTTTTTTTTCATTCTGTCCCTAAATCTTCAGATGACATGGTGGATTTTCTTTTGCCCTAGACACAGATATCTCCGTGACAAAGATTAAGACAGCTATTACCAAACTTCCAAAAGATAAAGCTTCCAGTCCAGACAAATTTTTGATGGAGTTCTACTCCCAATTTTCACATATTTTTATCCTAAAATTAAAGCTTTTGATTCAATACTTTCTTACTCAAAATAGGGCACATGGCACATTTTCTAAGGCTATATAATGTTTACTTTCCAAAAAGGAAAAGAAACTGCCCTTATGTGAACATTTTAGACCTATTTCCCTCATAAATAACGATGGTAAGATTTTTGCAAAAGTATTCAGTTCACGGTTCAATCAAGTCATTTCAGACCTAGTCGGTATAGAGCACGTGGGTGTCATGAGGGTAAGCTACATCTCCAATAACTCAAGAACTTTTTTGAACTTTCTCCACTTGGCCCCCAAATCCACCTCACCCGTAGCCTCCATAACACTGGATGTGGAAAATCCATTGGCCACATAAATTGGGATGTGAATGTTTGGAGCTCTTAAAAGGCACAGTTTTAGTCTCCACATCTTTAAATAGATTTGCTTATTATAATCTTCACACTCCACCTCTATTTTTGTTATTGGTTAAAAAAAAATCCACTAATCCCTTCCTTTTTTGATTAATACACAAAGACATTGAGGTTAAAATTACAACTAGATAATATTCTGCTTTTTGTCTCAGTTCCTCAACATACCATTTCTGAATTATTGTATCTATTGGATGAATATTCTGGTGTTTCAGGGTATAAACTCATAATAGACGAATCAAACGTTCTGTCACTAAATAAATAGTTTTTTCATGAAATGTTTAAAGATGCAGGTTTTACTTGGAATTCTAAAAGTATCAAATGCTTAGGAATTTTTTATTCCAGTTCTACCAAAGAAACTATTATGATTAATCTTTGGGGTAATATCAAAAAATGTATTTGGACTGACCGATGGTCTCCCCTATTTTTGTCATGGTGGGGAATGCTAGCTATCATCAAAATTATGATGCTGCCAATCACTAATTTCTATTAATCTATGCTTCCTGTTACTCTCCTGCATACATTCTTCAAATCTTCTAATAGTCTTCCCAAATGGTTTTAATGGAATAAGTAGAAGGCCTGCATATCATTAGCCAAAATACAACAAAACAAAGACAATGGAGGGATTCACATTCTAAACCTTAGGAAGTACCATTCTGCCTTTACCCTTAAACAGATCTGGTTTTCCCTCTCTAATGACCGCCATTAAAAGCCTATTGTTTGGCACCAATTGGAACACTCTCTAACCACACCTTTTTCAATGTGAGACATGGTTTACATTTCACAATGTCCTACGTCATTTTTGTCACGGATATTTACTCACTCTGTTTGTTTTGCTTCACCTCTATTCACTTGCTCCAACTCTCCCATTGAAAATCTTGAGCATACCTTTATCTGGTACTATAAACACATCAAATTAAATAACAGAGTCCTCTCTTGTAAAGACTGGAAACATAAAGGGTTTATGACCACAGTCAACTATTTTCTTCACATTATGCTGCTTGATACGAACACTTCAAGGTCATTCTACTTCAACTTTGTTCTGTATCTCCACTCTTACATTCCAACATAATTTCTCCTCAGAAATAAGTGCATCCTTCATTTATAAGACTTTTAATGAGTACCCTACTGACATGTCAAACCCTACTGTTGAATTACAAAGGGAAAATGACCTTCATCAATCTCTCCATCCTCATTTCGGGACAAAGATTTGGTGTAAAATCCACTCTACTTCTCGTTCAGCTAGAACAATGCAAACATTATTCTTTCTTTCATTGGCTCAAATTCTCAACTGACAACAAGTGCTGTCCTCATGTTAGAGCATTTTGGTTACAAGTTTTAGATGAAGTAAATACAATCTTGTCCAATAATAATCCTTTTGATAACATACACATTTTTTAGGAGGCTTATCTTCCTTGTGCTATTCTAAGTTATGGTTTGAAAATGTGTTGACTCAATTATTGCTATTGCCCTACAAATCATCACATCTAATTGGAAGGACACCACCAATATGTTGTTTGGCGGATGGTGGATCATGCTATGTCATTACGATATAATGGATAGAACTAATGCCAATACTACACATCCGTTTAACTAGACTTGTTATCATATGCCACTCACATCCTTCTTGTCATCAGATTAGCATATTTTCTATATGTTTTAATATTCTTTGGTCCAAGATTCTTTCTTTTTCCCCCTCAAAACAGTATATAGAATTTAAGGCACAGTACATAGACTTTCAGATTTGATACACAGTTTGAATAATTGACAATACAATAAAATGTTCTTCACTTTGAGCACTATGAGCAAGTGAGTAGGCCAGAATGAAGGTCCTAGTCCTAGAGCCTTCCAAGTGATGGCAGGTGAAAAGCAGCCAAAAACAGCCGACACGTGTTTCGTTACTATGCGTAACTTTCTCAAGGCTTATTTCTTATGTTGATTAAAGAAAGAATCTTGGATCAAAGAATATTAAAACATATATAAAATATACCAATCTGATGTTCTCTTCTCTCTGAAAGGATGCATGTATTTTTTATGTGCTTTTACCTGTGAGACAACATACCAAAAAGAACTACTAACTTAGGGTTTCTCAGTAGGGCATTTGTTCTAAGCGGATTAATATATAAAAATAGTTTTTTTGTTAAATGTTAGAGTGCCGAGGTACAACAGTTTTCAAACAAATGTAACAACGGGTTTCTTGTTAATACCGGTTGCGTTAACATCCTTGGTAGTGGGATGTCCCTGTTACCTTGATGGGCATTGTAATCTTGTAGAAATGTAAATAATATAAAAAAGATAAATATTGTAGAAATTGAAGTGTGACTGTCGAAACCTCCACTACCGCCGTGTGATTTTATTATAAAACTGTATTAAAGCCTTTAGGCAAGTATTTTGTTTAAATAGAATTTCACAGATTACCCAAACTTGCTGGGTTTTTGTGTTGCCTTCCCTTACTGGCAAGGTTTGAGCATAGTATGTTTGCGCTGTGAAAATTACTATGCCTTTTTGATCCAGATTTCCTGACCAATTTTCTGAAGTTGGATTCTGATTTGCATTTCCTGGTACTTAAATCCTTATGCTGGTGTCTTTTCAACCTTGATTTAAGGTGGTGTTGGGGCCTTGCTTCTCAAATGCTTTAAGCATCACAGGAAGGTTAGAGATGAGTCGACCTTTGTGCAGTTGGAGGTAGGGCCAATAAGTTCAAGTAGGTACTGTAGAACATATATTGTGAAAGTCGTGCAGCTATCATGTCTCTCCATCAGAGCGTTCCAATGTCTTTGCCCAGTAACACAGACACTCTGTTTATGCCTGATTTCATTATGTGCATGTCAAAGAACCCACCACTTTCCCTGCCCTTGTCTTTCCCTATGCTCCTATGAACAAGCTGGTAGAATGCAGATGCACATGCAACACCAAACATGAGTGCATTTGAAACTCATTTCTTTCTCTTCTGGAAACCTCAGTTTTCTGTTGCAGTTTTGTAGAGAGATCATAGAAGGGGTCTAGAGGATTGTGAGAAACATAAGTGTAATGTAAATGGGACACAGTAGAGTCAAAACTCATCATTCTTAGAGGCAGAGTCCAGGCCCGATCAAATAGGCCTGAGCACTTTCAGTTTCAGCAGCAGGACAGTCTAATCGGACTGAGACAACTGTGGATTTAAAAAAGAAGGTTTAGGTTTGACAAGTGTTTTTGTTTTGCTAGTTCAAAATGGCAGACTTGCAGACCCAGGCTGCAGGGGCAGGTCTGGAAACATGTTGTAGAGTGCTACTTTATTGGATGTCTCAATGAGTGCTGTAGCCCGTTAGTGGCATTTAATTTGCAGGCTCTAGGTACATGTGGTGCCATATACTAGGAATGTATAAGTAAATGAAATAATCTAGTCAAGTGTATACCAATTTTTCCATGTTCAATTGGGATAG
The DNA here is from genome assembly GCF_964261635.1 of Lissotriton helveticus. NCBI lineage: Eukaryota > Metazoa > Chordata > Amphibia > Caudata > Salamandridae > Lissotriton > Lissotriton helveticus. The sequence continues at coordinate 908,582,658 of NC_136061.1, forward strand.
CACAAGCACTTTACCACTGGCCAGTATGCAGTGTTCTTTGGCCAACAAAAAAAGAAGCTCAGTAAAAGAAGGCACAAATCTGGAAGAATACCTCTAAAAGGATGATCATTTCAAAAACCTATTTTTAGAAGCAGTAACCTACACGCACCTATGATGATCTAAATTAAGAATTAGAGATTATCTAAGGAAAGCTAAATTGTCAATGGATAAAAATGAGGATCATGGAAATTGTAAGCGAAATTGTAAGCAATCGGAATACCATTATGATTGTAATGGTACACGTATCTTTGAAAAAGCAATTACCAAACTGTAAGAATCGGTGAGCTAAGAAATGGCTTACAGCATTGAATTTCCAAATAACTGAAATAATTCTACAAAGCTTTGGCCAAGGTCTTAATTAATGAATAATCTCTTTCTGAGGCTGAGCTACAAGATGTCTTCATGAAAGATGGCAACACATAGAACCAAAAACAGAATAAATTACAATATTGTATCTTGTTCAATCTATATTAGTATATCAAAATTAGACTAGGACACTTATAACTACGTTACAATAAGTTTTCTAGATAACCCTCATAAACGTTATGTTTCTTGTTGTGCGGTTTATGTTGATTCTCTGCCCCACATAAAAGTTTTGGCATTTATCATTGGGTGATCTAGTGTGCTACATGCCAGCCTCAAGCCTGAGGCAAACTCTGGAGTAGCGTAGTAGTGTCCAGAGATGTGTGTAGGTACCACCACAAGAGAAGGTTATTTATTTTAAAAAACAAATCACCATCCAAGCAACTGTTTTAATTTTAGACGGATGTGAATCGTTATTAAAAGAAACAAAATGGGTATACTCTTGGATCAAGTGACTGGATCCTCGCATATCACTTAAAAACAAACAGTTAACATGTTTCAGCTCCCTATTGCCCAGCCGGGTATATGGAGCATTCATCAGGACAAACAATTTAAAATTATATACTCACACTTTTTGTGTAGTATTTAGGGGTCTTAAATTTTACCCACCGTAATTATATTGCAAGGTTCAATTCGACCTGTAATAGGAATCAAATATATAACAATTTTAAATGTACCTCTACATGTACACACTTTTCTATAATGGCACTCATTTGGTGGCTCACTATTCACAATTATTCTAACAGATAAATTCTTTCTATCTGTGACACTTATTATCCACAATTTTAGCATTATAAATGGACTATTATGGCGAATCACAATGAAGAATCCCCAGGTGAGATCAAAGGGGCGCAATGTTCAATAAAAAAATTGGACTGAGGTTAATGTCCATGGTTTCGTTTGGTGATTGAAAAAATACACCCCACAATGGTCGTGATATATTGAAACAACACCAAAAATCAAAAGATCGATATTATATTAAAATGTAAGCTTTCACAAGACTTTTTCCTCTAATGCAAACAAACAACTCTCATGTTGAAAAATACGCATTCTGTAAGTTATTATTTATCGAGATATAGTTCAACTTAGCGTTAGGAACCCTTCAGATTTAGATAGATCAGCAAGTAATTAATGACACCACATTCAATGGATTTACAGTGTTTACCTTATTGGTAGGAAATGTGCGCCTCCTCGGGGGAATTTGGACCGAAGAGTCCCAGGCTAAAAACAGGGGTTACAAAACGTTACCGTTAGTCAGGTTTTCGTTCTTCATAGCACAGTGTTGAATCTCACCGCGTTCACGCTTCTCACCCGCAGCATGTGGCGAATTCCGCATCTGGTGCTGGCTCTGCCCCCGGATGCGGAAACGTCATCACCAATCTGCCTTTCTAGCACCAGGATCATGGTGGTAGAAAGAGGACAGCGTTAGAGTGGAAATGGGACACTGCGTTGACGTTTTCAAAAGGACAGATGGCGGTAGCATATTTTACTAAACACATAACCATATCTAAGTTCAAATTGCCATACTAGTAACCTCGAAATCATGATCAGCCTTGTACAGTCAATTCTTATGTTATGATACGAAATGCTGGCAAATCATCAAGACATGAATTGTCAATTGAAGCAGGGTACCAAGTAACTCAAGTGGCAATATCTCATTTTCATTAAAGCCGATGTTATTAAAAAATCTCAATTATTACATGCAAACCATTTAAATCTCTGTATGGGTTGTGCATAAAGATCCTCATAATATGTGGTTCTTCATAATGAAAATCTCATTTACCTTATATATCAAGGACAATGTGTTTAGCGTTTATTGTGCAAAATGGTGCCACGGAACATTATCGTTAAGACCATATTGGTAAGTCTTAAGTCTGTCCACCCATCTTTGTTCCTTCTCAAATAGAACTTGTTCAGCATTACCTGTCTTGTCTCTTAACATTTCAATTACTGTCCATTTTAAATCTTCTGCTCTATGGCCAGTTTCAACAAAGTGGGTACAGAGTTTGGTGTTATTTTTCTTCAGTTTTATGTTGCTCTTATGTTCCCCAATTCTCAGCTTTACTTTTCTGCAGGTCATTCCTATGTATCGTTTACCACAAGGGCATGTTATCATATAAATAACATGCGTCGAGTTGCAGTTCGTCGGCTGCCTTTAAGTCCAGAGCAATGTCTCTGTCAGTTGTAGAGTTTTTGTTGTAGTTGTTAAATTGCAAACAAGACACATTCCACAAGGGTGGTGTCCTGTCACGATAGCCATCTCAGTATTCATTAGTTATCCACTTGTGATTTGTTTCTTCGAACGTGTGTGGACAAGAATATCTGGGTTTTGGCCAATTCAGGTTTCCTGATGTCAGTATCCGCCAATTCCTGTTCACTATTTTTTGTACTGTGTAGGTTGCTGGGCAATATGTCGTGACACATGTTACTAAATCTCAAACAGGTTCCTTTGTGATAGTTTCGAGTAAGCATATTCTCGGTTGTTTTTTTGCTCTTTTCCGACATTTCGAGATAGTGGCTTGTTTGTAATCCCGACTTTGCAGCTTCATGCTCAATTCTTGTGCTTGTTTTCTGTAGTCATTATCTTGGCTGCAGTTTCTTTTTAACCTTAAAAATTGACTATAAGGTAAATTATCCCTCAAAGATTTGGGATGAAAACTCTTATAAGATAACAAGCTGTTCTTTGCTGTGGGTTTCGTAAATGTTTTGGTTTCAATCTGTCCATCTTTTACAAAAATCGTTAAATCCCAAAAATCGATACTAGTGCTGTCCAATGTAAATGTGAATTTGAGACATTCATCTCTAGTATTCAACCAGTCGATAAATAGATTTAGATCTTTCTCATTCTTCCAAATCATCAGGATATCGTCTATATAACGCTTCCAGTATAAAATAATGGAAGCGAAAGGATTGGTGTCGGCAAACACATTGGAAGATTCAAAATGACTGAAATATAGGCCTGCTACTGAGGGGGCAAAAGCACTTCCCATGGAAGTTCAATGACTCTGTAAAAACAGGCTCCCATCAAATTCAAAGTAGTTCTTGGTCAATGCCAACCGGCAACACTCTAGGACAAAGTGGCGTGGTGTTCTGTGATTCCACTCTTCCATGAATAATGTGTCCTCAAGCATTTGTAATGTCTCTTTCTGTGGGAGACTAGTATATAGTGATTCTACATCTAATCCGACCAATAACATGGTCGTTTGGTCAAAAGGCATCTCTAACACTTCATTCAGAAGATCTCGGGTGTCCTTTAGATAGGTCGGCGTTTTCTGGACCGAAGGTTTCAAAAACTGGTCAGCGAACTGTGATAAAGGCTCTAATATTGAGCCTATGCCCGATACTATCGGGCATCCTGGTGGTGGGGATCTATTTTTATGTGTCTTCGGTAAGGAATAGAAGAAAGGGATCTTGGGTTCTTTTGTGATTAAATAGTTTGCCTCTTTCTTAGATATCCATGCATTTGTTTCTGCCTCATAAACCATCATGGCAATGGAGTTCTGCAGTCTCGATGTTGGATCTGAAACAATTCTTTTATAGAACTTTTCATCCGCAAGGAGGGCTAGGCATTGTTGTTGGTACCCTTCTTTTCCTAGAATCACTATGCCCCCACCCTTATCTGCGGGCTTGATCACTATATTGTCATTATTCCGCAGTTCATCCAGTGCTTTGCGTTCATTCTTTGTTAGATTTTGGAAAGTTTGGTTGCTTCTGATATTCATTTCATCTATGCCTTTCATGATGGCTTGTTCGAAGGTTTGGATTTCTACAGGGACTAAAGTGTTGGGAGGATTGAATGTAGACTTCCTCCTCAAGTTAGTATCTCCTTCCTCTGTCCTTTGTACAGTTCCTGTGAAATACGCTTTAGGTTTCAAGGTTCGACAAAATTCAGATAACTCACATTTAAGTCTGAAAGTATCTAGAGTTGGGGTGGGCACAAATCCGAGCCCTTTCTTTAAGACTTGTGATTGGTCTTCTGAAAGAACTAAATCTGTTAAGTTTATAATCAATGACTGTTCTTGCTTGTCCCTGGTTTTTCGTTGGTCATGCTGCGTGTTAGCATGTTTCTCTATTTATCTTGCCAGGACAAAGTTTTGCGTCGACCCCTTTGTTGTTGTCCTCTTGCTAAAAAAGGCTGTTGATTAGGGTTTTCGGCTCCTGACATTTGTAGGCCCATCATGTGAGGCATTGGTTGCATGCTCTGGTTGTAGGGGTTCATCCAACCTGTAAATGGTGGCATAAATGGTTGAAAAAATGGGACTTGATTTCCCGTAAAGTTTTGTCTAGGCCACCTATTTCCTCTCTTCTGACGGTAATTGCGGTAGTTGTTCCTCCCTCTTCTTGGAACTGTATCTTCGGAACCGTCTTCAGACCCGTCGGTAGAGTTCCAACCCCCTGATTCATTGTCAGAGCTTTGGTCAGGTGGTGTATATTCTTCTTTGGTGTATGGATGCATTTTCTCCTGGCTAAATCTTTTCAAATCTTCATTTAGATCTTTATTGATTTCATCCAGCATTTTTTTAAAACCAGTTATTGTTGTTTTGAAGCGAGCCTCAGTCTCTTGAATTTCAACCAGTAAGGTCTCTGAAAGTCTTAGGGCTGTTTTTATTATGAGGACGAGCTAGTCACGGGTACAATGCCACGCGATCATGGCCCATTCCTTCCTAACGATGGTATCATTCAGGAAAATCCTGGGGGCATTGATGACTAGTAGCCCTCTAGGTGCCGTGTTTTTAAGGAGGTACTGTTTCAGTATGGTTCCATGGAGGATGGTGCGTATTCTCTCACGTTTGACTTCCGTCAGTTTTTCCCATTCGGAGGTGTGGGCTATGGCTTGCGAGACTGCAGGATGAGCAAATAGATTCGTGTCAGACAGGATATCAGCTATCTCAGACTCAGAGTACGTTAGTCCTAAGTTTGACATGATGACCACACGGTAGTGAGACAATAGATGTAAAACAAATTTTTATGATAAACGCCAATCTGGATAGGCCTGGGTAAGAACAGCTCTCACAGCTCTGCGCTGCTAAGTACGTCTAAACAAAAAGAGAGGTAGGGAGAGTAGAATGACACTCTTATTCCCCGGTAATAGCCAATAAACAAAAGAAGAGTGTCCAATGCTTTTTATTATATAAGACCACAAGAAGGAGCAAACAAACGGCTTCACTTGAGACGTTTTTAGAAAGCCCTCACTCACCACCTAGTGATGACATGCTTCATCATCGGGCCCCACTTGGTGTGCTGCAACGCCAGATTTACTGCGGAGCGGGTTGGTGAGTTCAGGCAGTGTTGTGCAAAGAAAAGTAACTAGTGAGTGGTTGAGTGGTGGATGGTTAAAAAACAGTCCGTAGTGTATCAAAATAACTTTATTTAAATGATCACTAAGGATAGGTTTAAAATTATGTGTTGGAAATGTTGTCCACAATTAGTTGAGTGGTAGTTTCCTAAATATCAGTCGACATGTTTTCAGCCACGAAACGGTGTAATTTTACCTGGCATTCATCAGGACTCTGCGTGTCTAAACCCTGGTGGAATGGACGCGCTAAGGCCCACCCTTACCTAGGGGCGTGAAAGTGAAAGTTAACAAAAAGGTGAAAAGTGCAAAAAAATTAGGAAGGGGAGAATGTCTTCCTAATCACTCCTGGTTTAGGAGGCTTCCAGCTTAAGGGTTTCTGCATCTGTAAATGGAAATGACAAGGACATACAGAAAGGACAAAACATACATTCAGTAATGATGCTGAACACTTGTGTACATCGCTAGTGCTCCAGTGTGTGGTTTGAGAGACATTCGTGGTAAACTAACAATATAGTTATCACCACCGTAGTCCCTGGGCTTATAGATGCTAAACAGTGGGTAGTGCTGTGTACTACTCGTGCTATGCAAAAGTATGGTTGATTAAAAGGAAGGTTTTTCCCTTGTAGCTATCAAAGTAAAATGCAGGCACGATCGTGCTAACAGGTTAAAAATATATCTCATTGTGTTAGGAATTCGCACCATGGGTCTCAGGAGGGGGGTGGGAACGTAATTGGCACACCCTGCGGTTTTACAAAACAAAGGAAGTAAACGCACAGTCAGTCGTATAGCGTTAGAGAAATACTTAGCTCGGTAGTGAAATCGTGAACAGATTTTTGCTTCTACTCACGCCCTCGACGCTCGGCACCCGCTGTGTACCTGCATCTACCCTCGACCGGACCCCGAAGATGTGGACGCAGGGCCAGGAGAGCATTAAATGGAGGTTTTCGGAATGATCGGCTTCCGGGTGGGCGTGGCCGCATTCTGTCGGTGCCCACGTATGGGCCAATCAGGAAGATCCTACGTCATCTGACGTTACAGTCACATGGTCAGGAAGTACCCTGATGCGTGAATGTTGTCTGTTGGTATGGTGACCCTCGGCTTTAACACCGGGGCGGTCGCTAACTTCAATGGACTGGGGGCTTGGTCAAATGCTCCAATCAGAGGCCCGTCATTGCGGAGCCCGGGAGCTTGTGTCCGTACACGATCAGTAAGAGATCACAAATACCAGTTCAGCGCTAAGGGAAAGCGCAATAATCTATAAGATCTGATTTTAATGGCAGCAAAGAGTTTATTAATGTGCCTGAATCTGGTGTTAGGCTTATCATCTTGAGGGGCAAAATTGTGTGCTTACTTGTGTACTGATAGCCAATGGGCCCTCGTAACAATGGTGGTGGGTCTCACATGGCAAAATAGGAACACAGGGAGGGGGGGAATTAAGGGGAACGGGAACACAGCACCAGACGTGGAATTCGCCACATGCTGCGGGTGAGAAGCATGAACGCGGTGAGAATCAACACTGTGCTATGAAGAACGAAAACCTGACTAACGGTAACGTTTTGTAACCCCTGTCTTTAGCCTGGGACTCTTCGGTCCAAATTCCCCCGAGGATGCGCACATTTCCTACCAATAAGGTAAACACTGTAAATCCATTGAATGTGGTGTCATTAATTACATGCTGATCTATCTAAATCTGAAGGGTTCCTAACGCTAAGTTGAACTGTATCTCAATAAATAATAACTTACAGAATGCGTATTTTTCAACATGAGAGTTGTTTGTTTGCATTAGAGGAAAAAGTCTCGTGAAAGCTTACATTTTAATATAATATCGATCTTTTGATTTTTGGTGTTGTTTCAATATATCACGACCATTGTGGGGTGTATTTTTTCAATCACCAAACGAAACAATGGACATTAACCTCAGTCCAATTTTTTATTGAACATTGCGCCCCTTTGATCTCACCTGGGGATTCTTCATTGCGATTCGCCATAATAGTCCATTTATAATGCTAAAATTGTGGATAATAAGTGTCACAGATGGAAAGAATTTATCTGTTAGAATAATTGTGAATAGTGAGCCACCAAATGAGTGCCACTATAGAAAAGTGTGTACATGTAGAGGTACATTTAAAATTGTTATATATTTGAGTCCTATTACAGGTCGAATTGAACCTTGCAATATAATTACGGTGGGTAAAATTTAAGACCCCTGAATACTACACAAAAAGTGTGAGTATATAATTTTAAATTGTTTGTCCTGACGAATGCTCCATAGACCCGGCTGGGCTATAGGGAGCTGAAACATGTTGACTGTTTGTTTTTAAGTGATATGCGAGGGTCCAGTCACTTGATCCAAGAGTATACCCATTTTGTTTCTTTTAATAACGATTCACATCCGTCTAAAATTAAAACAGTTGCTTGGATGGTGAATTTTTTTTTAAAATAAATAACCATCTCTTGTGGTGGTACCTACACACATCTCTGGACACTACTACGCTACTCCAGAGTTTGCCTCAGGCTTGAGGCTGGCATGTAGCACACTAGATCACCCAATGATAAATGCCAAAACGTTTATGTGGGGCGGAGAATCAACATAAACCGCACAACAAGAAACATAACGTTTATGAGGGTTATCTAGAAAACTTATTGTAACGTAGTTATAAGTGTCCTAGTCTAATTTTGACATACATATCTAACTTGGGGAACTGACTGGACACCAATTCCTCCTCCCTACTTTGATTGATAATAAAACAATCTATATTAGTGCCAGCTTCTACCCAGATCCAGTATGATCCTCTTCTGGACACTCAATAAGCAATACATGGAGGTTGAAACATCTGCAAGCATTGCTTGTATTCTGCTCCCAAGTTCCCTCTGCAGAATACATCATTGCAGAATATTAACTAGGTCAATATATAAGTTGCGCAGTAGGTGCATCACTCGCAGCTGGCTGACTATGCAATTGCAAAGCCGGTATTTGACTTAGAACTATGTTCCACTAAAGGTGTACTTTCCTAGAAGAAACTACAGTTTGCCTTTGTCCATAAGAAGGTGAGTTAAGAAGATTTGAGGGTTGGGGGGGTGGCCAAGAAGGCGACCGAAGCGGACACACGATAGTGAGCTCCACAATTGGCCTGCTAAATTTCATGACATAACTACTGTCCAACGCCGCTCCGGTGCTGCCTGTGCTTCCCAACGCCTCAGCCTGGCCCCCCTCTCTAGAACCGGGTGAGGCCGCAATCGGGAGACACAGATTAGATGAATCCAGACCGAGGACCTGGAGGCTTATGCCGATGCAGCAACCTAGCTTGAACTGAGCTGCCACCCGAGAGGAGTGTGGTGGTCAGCAAAGTGCCCCGGACCACCGTACGTTGGCAAGTGGGCATCGCTGGCCACACCTGGAGCACTGGAGAGGTCGGTGTGTTATCTAGGTGAGCCAATGGCTGTTTCTGGAGGTACCCGGGGTGCTCCTGATGCATTACTATGCTGAGGGGTGGATCGGCCTCTGTATATCTGAGCAGCAGTAAGGAGAGGACCACTGTCTGCTGCTGGGGGCCTAGAGGGCAGCGGCTGCCCCAAAAGGATGGAAGTGCTAGGGGCTGGGAGTATCTCCTGCACTGGGTCCACTGCTGGACGAGGCCTCCAATATCACACTTGTACTCCCCCTATACCTACGCAGCCCCCTCAGGTGAAAAGCAGGAGCAGCTGCACACAGCAACCCTAAATTGGACTGCTTTTACCGCGGGCTTGGAGCCCTGTGTCGTTTCTGTGACATTGTCTGGATGCCAGGATAAGGAGGGAGCAGAGCCGCAGGCTATTGCACACAGGGTGCAGTGGGTCCTAACCTGCGGTGCTTAAATATGCAGCCTTGCAGTGCACCGCCCGAGTGAAGAAGGGAGTGACATTAAATGCCCCCGGTGTATTGCTAATGCAACGGTCTGTGTATGAACAGGCCACAAAATGGATGTGGGGGTGGCTTCCTGCTGCCAAGGGCCCCTGGGCAACAACCTCTCTGCTCATATTGACGCAGAATTGACCAAGGGGTGCCCCCTACATCGGGCTATCCACCAGGCGCGGTCCACAGCTGCAAAGTTGGGACAGTCTAACAACTTGGCGATCACTGTGAATGGCGCAGACCTTGTACATGCAGCCTTATCTCGCATTCATAACCCTCCACGCTGCCTTCTTAGGACTGAACTGTGCCCTGTACTCCCTTTGAACTCTTCATCTCTGAACTCAACCTGCTCCTTCACGAAGGTACCCCCCATTAATAGACCATCAAAACAAGGCCTGCTACTGAAGAGTGCGGTTGCTGGGGCCCTCAGAGGGGGTTATGGCTCAGAAGTTCTCCCCCACTAAGCTGTGACCTGTCCCTCCCATGAATTGCCCAGGTTGTGACCTTGGACTGTGCTCCTCATGAGTCGCTACTCAGATATTGCCATCCAGTTTACACTGACTCTTCCAAGATGGTAAAGAACAGAGCAGACAAGCCCCAGGCTCCGGCTGGTGGAGCGACAGGCCACACTGAATGCCCAATGGGCACTGCCCATGCTGATATGTCATTGGCAGACACCCTATCGGATCACTCCCGCTGTATAGACAAACTGCTCAGAGTGGGTCTAGACATTAAATCTACCTTGGGACCCATATTAGACTCTCTATGCATAGAGGTGGGGCTCCTCCATGAGGACCGTAAAAAAATGAAAGATCAGGTCGATAATTCTGAATCTTCGCTGGCTACTCTTAGACTCACGGTTCTATACACTGACGCACACCTTAAGGCTCTACAGAAGGAGGTCAAATATCTATGAGACAGGGTTGAGGATCACAAAGGTAGGTCCACACAGTTCTTCATGGAAAACAATCTACCTTCTTCTCTATTGAAAGAGCCCAATAAGTGCCAGGGCCCCCCTCCCATCTGGGTGCCCCACCAAGGCCAGTGGTGGGGCGCCTATTAAACTACTGTGACAGGGCCACATTCTGCAGGTGACAATGGCTGAGAACGCTCAAGTGCATATCTACCCGGACTACTCTTTGGAAGTCCAAAGATGCATATCCTCCTTTCTCGACGTGAAGAAAAGCATACAAGAACATAACGTAAAATACCCTCTTCAGTTCGCAGCCATACTTTGGGTGCAGCACGAGGGAACTATCACCTTCTGCACGACTCCAGAGGAGGCCTGGACCTGGATGGAACAAAAAGGGCTTGCGCCTTCACATGGGGTCACATCCAGATTCCACTCTTTGTGGCAACTACAGAGCTATTGGAGGGCGCGTAACAAGCACCATCCACACGGTCCCACCAAAGAACGAGCAGGGAAGGAGAGGGCGCAGGCACCCAGGCAGTGACGAATGCGGAGCGACACACTGCATCGTATTCGCCTTCGGCCTCAGGCTCGGAGGCAGATAACCAAAAAGAGGACACTTCATCATTGACAGACTCACAGCTCGCAGAGGAACTAATGTGACAAACTTCAAATAGGTTTGGAGGGGAACTGTATGAACGCCTATGTGTGTACCTGGGCCGGGAGCGCATTAACGCCTAAGTGTTTCATATTTAAATATGGCAGGCGGGTAGTGAGCTGTGATAGGTGGGCAACCTCGGATCGCTGTTCTCGCTTCGCCCCCCACTTACACAGTATTACTGTTGTAGACACTGTTGATCTTTGATCAGTTTGAATTGCATATGAGTGCTGATGGCTGGACGCCCATTGTCAAACAGACCATGGAATGGGAGTTGGGTAATGTTGTTGTTTAGGTTTCATTGTCTACGACGCAACAGTGTATTTACTCAACATAATCTGTGGGTTTCTTTACATGCTGTGCGGGGAAAGGATGTTGGGGTGATGCTACTGACTGTGGAACTGAAGTTGTTTACATTATCATGGCTTTGATAACAGGTTAACAAGAAACACCCACATTGTTATTGATGTGGAATATCCGTGGCCTTGCAGGATATGCCAAATGTTACCGGGTACATCAGTACCTATGGAGATGGAGACGTAAGGTCACAATCGCACTCCTGCAGGAAACCCAACTTACTTCCTAGACGCTAATTTTGATGCACAGGCGGTGGAAAGGTACACTGGAAGGGACTACGGATTCAGGTAACGCATGGGATACTATGATCTGGGTGGCTCCTGGGACCCCACTAGAAGTCCTATACACTTGCATTGACCCTGAGGGCTGCTATCTGGTGCTGAAGGGGTTATTAAATGAACTTCCAATATCACTGGTTTCATTACTTGCACCCAACTCTGGCCAATCCTCCTACCTGCAATCACTGACCCCGGTGCTGTTTTGCAACTCTATGGCACTTATCTACTGGGGTGCGGATTTTAACTGTACCCTTAAGCTGGACGTGGATTGCTCATTCCCCCCACTTCCATGCACTCACCCAATTGTATTAGCACAGCACCTACAGACATGGGCTACTAATCTCCAAATACAAGAGGAGTGGTGTAGCATATACCCTGTTGACAGGCAGCCGCGGGCCGTGGAGGGAGTTACGGTGGGGCAGGGAGGCGGGGAGGGGGAGGGGCAGGGTGGAGAGGGCGAAAAACCAGCATATGGATAATTACAGGTAAGTAAACAATTGAATTAATAAAACGAATTTCGTAGCGCGCACTGCATCGCATTTTGTGATGCAGTGCGCGCTACGAAATTCGTTTTTATCATTTAAATTGTTTACTTACCTGTAATTATCCATATGCCGGTTTTTCGCCCTCTCCACCCTGCCCCTCCCCCGCCCCGCCTCCCTGCCCCACCGTAACTCCCGCCACGGCCCGCTGCTGTTGACAGGGAGTGCTCATACCATTCAGGGCTACAAGACCTGAATACCAGAATTGACCTGATAGAATGCTCACAAGACACTGTCACCAAAGTGTCCCATGCAGAATATCTCACTCGCATAATGTCTGACCACAGCCTCCTACAGTTGCAGCTGACATAGGGGAATATCAAACCCAAAATCCTCGCATGCTCCTAGAAGCGCACCAAGATGCCCCATTACGTTTCTCTCAAATTCAATCATATCCTACTTTCGAGATAATGATGGCACCACATGCGGAGTTGGGATAGAATAAAATGTGCTCAAGGTTGTGTTGCACAGACACATGATAAAGGAGATATAGAGTACCCACATGACCCTCCGCAGGGAACTGGGTGCCTTGGAGGTGGAGAATCACCAACATGAGCAGTTACTCCCCACAGCACTGCAGGTTGGGACCACACTAGCCCAAACTAGGTAAAAACATAAAACAATGCTAGATAAATTGGGTGCCCTAGATTACAGGGAACATCTAACCAGAAGACACACGGAAGGGGACAAGGCCGGTAACCTGTTAGACTGCTCCTTAAATTTGACTCACCCAGAGCACCAATTATTGCCATTCATGATACGGAAGGGCACCTTGTTTATACTCTGAAGGAGATTCATTCTGTCTTTCGCTCATATTAGTGGCAGAGACATCGGCCAGAGGCGCCTCTCGGAAGACGTGATTCCAAAGGTCTGCAGGTATGCATTGCCGGAAAGGAATTTGAACAGCTTCTCTATATTCGGCCTTGCGAGCTAAAAAATAGGACTACAAATTACCAGCGTCAAGTTGGGTGAAAGCCCCATGAAATGAATAAAAATTGTTAAATAAGCAGACAGGTTGCACAGGATCCAGACTCAAACTGGAAAACGAATCTGCCACCTATGTTATTATTTTTTAAACCAGTGGAGATATTCTGCTCCGCCATATCGGAGATATAAAATGAGCCACAGACAAATGTGAACCCCCTGTTTTTAATATTATGTTGTCCAGTTTACATGTTGGCCCTGAGGAAGGTGATGTAAAGCAATGATACCACCGAAACGTACGTAGGCCGTACGCACCAGAGACCCTCACATACACCATCCATAATTGTGGAGAAAGAAAGAAATATAGAGCGAAAGACTACCAATCCCTAGTACTAAATTAACACCTTGAGGAGTCTACAAAAGGACACAACATATGTTTTCACCGTTTTCACAGTGTTTGTTGTGATAGTTTTGTCAGGATAGTGAGTATGAGAGATTGAGTACGTATGACTGATGGTATGAAAGATATAAACAATGTTTTGGGGTTCTAGATAAGAAAGAAATTAACTTTGTATTTCTATATTTATTTGTATATATGTCATTTTGTCACTGTTAAAAAAATAATTTTGAAAAGACTGTCACTAAAAAATGAGAAAAACAAAAATGAAATAAGAACGATATAAAATAAAAGAAATGAAGAAACTAAAACACCAAAACTAAGTGAATGATTTCAGAGTTATGTTTGCATCCTATGTAAATTGTAAATGAGCATTAATGCCTAGTTGTAAATGAATATAGGTCAATTTAGAGGTTTTCTAGTTCGCTGTTGGTTTGCCACTCCCTCCTCTAGACCTGAAAGTATTACTGGGAGTACCCTTGTTACCCATGCTATTTCGCTCATATTAAACCTCCCTCTATAAAGCTCCCCCAATGTGTGATCCGACAGAGATGCAACTTTTCCTAGATATGTATAGTCCTCCCCTGAATCCCACAGTTTGCGGGACTAAAATCCCAATAAAAGAGTTTGAAATAGTAGATGCTGTCCAACAGATGGTGAGAGGAAAAACTCTGTGAGCTGACGGATGGCCCTCAGAATTCTATGCAACATTCCGCGCTCAGTTGGCCCCTCATCTACATTGAGTGTACGCAGAAGCTTATGAGAATGGGATACTGCCCCCCTTCACTCCGAAAGGGTGTACTAGTGGTCCTTCCAAAACCAGGTAGGCACCCACTGCAACTTGGTTCCTATCGCCCGTTGTCCCATTTGAATTCCAACTAAAAGATACTTGGTAAGGTGTTGGCCAACAGACTAATAGAAGTCACCCAACTTTTAGTACACCCTTACAAAAACGGATTCATACCCAGCAAAAGTACTTGCCTTAACTTGTTCATGCTCTTTCTGCTGTTGCAATGGGCATGGAGCCACTAGCCTTTGTACTACACCAACATGCTGCAGATTGGTGAGTTAAGGCATGCAACATGCAATGGCAGCATTGTGAATGGTGGGGACGCCGACCAGCACATGACTGGTTTGGGCTGCCCCAGAGGGCTGACCAACCAGCCACTGCGCTCTCAGGCGTGGGCACATCACTCCTCCCCTGCTCACAGAGCATCAAGCACCCCCCGTTCGCAACTAAACACAAAATGGTAATAATAACTAGAATTTGTTACCATTTCATGTTTCAACTTCTCGCACTGCGATAATGCAGTGGGGCGGCGCTCCTCCACCCTAGCGGAGGAGCCACCTCTGTACACATTACAGGAATCCCTGCATCATGGTGCAAGAGTGCCTGCACCGGTGTATGACAGCTGATTGTGCGCCAGCACAGGGGAAAGCACAGGGATGCAACATATTGTTGTAAATATGTTGCATCTCTGTGCTTTGAAAGTGACTCATTGCAGTTCAGCCAAATGGCTTGTGACACGCACTGAGTCACTTTCATTGTAACTATGGCCCTAAATACATTTAACTTGTAAAATGGATACAAATACCAGCCAGCGGATCTGTCCTTAGAGTACGCCTTCTTTCAAAACAATGACAAAAGTCCTTAGAATGAAAAACATAATCTGTCCTGAGCGCCCCTTTCACCTTTATTTACCGACCGCTAAAATCGCCAACAAACTATAAGCCATTATATGCACGTAAAAGAGAACTAATTCTTTAGAGCCCGAATAGAACAATTATCTTTTCTTAACCTCAGAATACTACCTGGCAGAGCACTAAGGGATGTTCCAATCGTTTCATTTATTGGCTTTATATATTGTACAGAAACATTTCATAAAATGTGGAGCCAGAGAAGATTAGGAAAGAACACTCACACTGCATCCTGCTCAGATGTAATACATACCTCTTGAAAAACCTACATACTGTAAACATTTTCTTTGTGGATTACATCAGCAGCTTTTGCAAATCCATTTGCTCTGGCAGGACGCTGCACGCCTGACATGCCGGGCCCTGCTCAACGTTATTACTTACTGTTGCATCTCAGTGCCTGGAGCAGCCGCAGACGGGAACAGATGCCCAGATGTATGCCTGGAGATACCGGCAGCCCCAGAAAGCAGGGGGCAGTCACTCTCGCGCAACCGGAGAAACGGGTTAATTCGAAGCCTGCTGGAGACTAAAGGGAGGCTAAAAAGCCTAAATGGATCGGCAAAGCAGAGGTGATGTGTCTTTCGAAAAAGAAAAATATAGTTCCTAAGCGAAATTCCCCCAGAAATAGCATCGTGGAAACTCGCCGTTCAATTATCTCGTCTTTTGCCATTTTTGATGTAACATTAAAATGTGACAGCTTTGTCTCAGTTCAGGTGTGAACATGACCAGATGTTGCTGGAGAGAGCCATTGTTTCCCCGCCACCAGTTTACCGTGTCCGTCAACTGTAATTAAAACGATGGGCAGATGTGCTCCAAAGCTATGCAAAAAATTAAAAAAATTCCGAAAAATAAAAACCCATACTCAATTAGTAGGGAAAGAGAGAACCACGTGCACATTTTTGTAGATGTTTGCTATAGTGTGGCCTAGCACCAAGAAGCAGCGCAGTGCTTTAAGGAGACTATGACAGAGGCCCACTCCCAGAGGGAGCTTAGGGGCCGTGCAGTAAACCACGCCAAAGACAGGGAACAGTGGCCCCCGGGAGGTGACATGGACAAAGACAGTGGTGGTTGCTTCCCGATGACATTAGTGGGGCGGGGAGGGGAAGGGTTAAAACAACCTAAAAAAAACACATACCTGCCGGCCGGCCTGCTGGCCAACCGCCGCCTCTTCTCGTTCCCCTGCGTCCTCTCTTCCTTCCATTTTTCAGCGCTCAGCCAGGGAATGGAGCCTGAGCATGTTCGCCAACTGAGAACATACAAAGTGCGCACAAGTGTTTGCCAGGCTCAAGAGGGTCGGCCAAACATTCATGAACATTTGGAGTGGGCAAACCACTCCTTCCCTGCTCAGGACAACCCTGCCCCACTCTGCCCACAAAGCTGCCTGTGCATGGAAAAATAAAATGCTAATAGCATCGGGTTATTATCATTTTATTTTTCCTTTTTTTAACAGAGCTGCACGCACGCACTGGGGTGACGCTCCTCTGCCTTAGCAGAGGAACCGCCACTGGACAAAGGTCAGGAAGTGGCACACCTGCCCCTCATAAGTACAAGGGGAAAAACAAGGAAAAAGGGGCTCCAAAATAGTGAGAGTGGTGGGAAACACTCTGGCCAATGAGGAGGCCGCGCAGCCTTTGAATCATGCCTGCAGGGCATCGTTACCTATTAAAGGAGTAAGTGTTGTGCCCAGCCTTTATACATGTGGAGAATGGTGCCGCTGCAACAATACAATGAGAGACATCGCAGAGAGTGGCGTCACTAGAGGGGTGCGGGGGGTGCGGACCGCACCAGGTGTCACCCCATCTGGGGGTGACACCAATCTTAGTTACCTGCTGCAGCAGCTTTAGACAGCGCGTCACTCACGCACCGCACCGCACCGCACCGCACCACAGACCACCTCCCCGATCATACTGTGTATGCGTGGGTGATGATCGTCATCACTGATGTCTGGTGTGGTGGTGCGATGCCTGCGGATGCGTGCGGCGTACCCACTGGACAAGCTGGCACTGGCAGTCACTGTCTGGCAGAAGCATGGGCAGAAGAACTGAATTTAGTGCAGTGTGAATTATTGCACGCACGGCCGGCTACCGCTATTCAAAACAGTCAGTACGACCCCAGCAGCAGCAGTTTGGGTCCCAGGGCCGTCAATCTTAGCCTACTCCAATAACGGCCCTGGGACAGCCCCGCGCGCTGTGCGAACTTGACTTGCCCTCTGACGCATCAAGGCGGTCACGCGCCCGCCAGGGAGAGTGCGTGCGCGGTGGTGGTGCGGCGTGAGAATAAAGAAGAAATTACGACGACACCACGGGTCCGGTCCGGCACTATCTTTTGTGTCTCCCCCAGTTTTCAAATTGGAACGGTGAGAGTCTGAGAGACTAGAGAAATAATATACTGATAATAATTTTATAATATATGAATACTTATTACTGCATGTCATGCATGTCCATGAAGTAAAGTACGTAAAAGAATGTGGCACTGGCAGTGCAGTGGCACACAAATGATGATCAGATTCAGTACATACATGATTTGTTTCTTTCAGTTTTATTTTTTAATGGCACGAAACCCCCCTAGTGATGCCACTGTTGGGGGCAATAGGCAGTAAGAGGGTAAGAAGCCTATGTGTAGGACGGTGGCAGTGGGGACGCTTGGGGTGTATCCAGGGAGGTCCCCAACAGAAGCTGGGGCTCCTTAGTAAAACAGAGCTTTGGTTAACCTTGAGGGGTCTGTGAGCTCGGCCTCTAAATCTGGCGTTTGATGCCACGGGCTGCAGAAACGAATGTTCCAAACGGTTTGTTTGTAGGAGGATGGGCACCTCGGTGTCACGTTAAGATGGATGGATGAGGCTGGTCCAAACACCCTCCTACAGGAAGAACAGGATGACCTCCAGTGCCTGTGTGGGTAACCGCTCCTCTGTGAAGCTGCTAGAGCAGAAGCGAATGTTCCAGGCAGTTGGTTTGCCAGAGGATGGGTCCGACTCCCACGGCGCCACATTGAGATGGATGGGGCGGGTCCAACGACCCCACCTACAGGCTGAAAGAATAGGGTGACCCTCCGTGCCTGTGGGTATCCGCTCGTATTTGATGCTGCTAGTGCAGGAGTGAATGTCCCAAGCGGATGGTTTGTGTGAGGATGGGTACTACGGTTCCAGGTCAAGATGGGTGGATAGATGAATGGATGGATGGATCGATGGGGGTGGCCCAAACACCCTCCTACAGGCTGAAGTTACACGGTGTGCCCAGTGCCTGTGGTTAACTGCTCCTCTGTGATGCTGCTAGAGCAGGCAGGAACAGAATATAGCATTCGCTCATCGGCCCAGTTTGCTGGATTAGTTTAAAAAGGCACATGAGAAGGAATATTCCTTAACACCAATATTGCGCATTCCTAGGTCTTAGGCTACTGCTGCTTTGTGTTGTATTTTAATAAAGGAAGCCTGCCCATTTCTCTGCAAGGTCTTCCTAACATTGCACCTGAGACCTCTGCCGCACTACTAATTCTTTTTCAACGACGCATGTGCCTAGAGTCACCATAGCACCTTGTTTCTTGATGACCAGAAATCAAGAGTACTTCCTGTTGTGGCACTAAACTGGTGCTTTTTGTACGTGACCCCCAGTGCATTGTATCAGACGTGAAGGCCGTTACCTTACAACACAGCCTTTCATGCGTTTAGGGGGTCTTGCTTGATGGTCGTGGGTGTTTACTTGAAAACAGTGACAGCCTGCACTATGACAACCTCACTGCACTTTGTGCAGCTTCCAGTGATAGTGCAGTGGGAGCTGACTTGCTGCCTCCTTCTCCTTCCAGCACACTTCTCAGAATGATGCCTCAGAGACTCCATGTCTTCTGTGGGGTATGCCCCCACAACAGATAACCGAGTGCCCTCCTTACCAAGGTGTGCAGCAGGTATTTGTGCCCATTCGTGACCCTTGTCATTCAGTCCTGGTGCATCTAGGTGGATGAAGATTCTTTGTCAGGGTGGCTAGATTGTATGGCCCTGGGTCTCGGAATGTGGTTTGGCTCATCCTGGTTTTGATGAAAAGTGGAAACCTTGTCATTGGTCAATATTCGTGCTTTTCCTTCTAACTAGTAGTAGCAGGTGATGGTCAAAACTTTAAATATATAGATTTTTTTTGTATTCCTTTTCCAGTACTAGGCATAATTGTTTCATTGCAAATTAGACTAGAACAAGTGACCCAACATCTTTTGCACAGAATGGCTGGTTCAGAGCAAGTGAGTAATAGTAAAGAACTGAGCCTCATGGTGTTCAATATGAAATGGGCAACAGGGTCGTAGGCAGATTATCTGTAATGGTGCAGTTTGTGTCCACCAAAGGTTGTCTTGTTGCACTGCAGCGTGCAGGGGGCTTCCATCCAGATGCAAGTCTGGGATGGAGTAGCAGGCCTTTCCTGTAGCTATTGAGGCCCTCACTGACTACTTTAGAGACGGGCACTACCACGGTAAAGAGTAGAGTGATGCACTACAGTTAGATCCTCACCACTACCCTGCTCCTCCGAGCGGGAAGATCTCTAGCATGGGCAGGTGCTTAGGACCGCTGCAGCTCCACTCTTTTTTTTGCTTGAAGAATCAGCCACCCCCCCCAATGTTTTCTTAGGTCCCCCCCCCGGTTGAGACAGTCCACTTCCTGCTTGCTACAAAGGATGGTGTACTGGGAAGACCTCTAGCATACTAATAAAGCAAAAGGGAACCCCTGAAGAAACTATAACTAGGCAGAGTAGCAGGGAAATCAAAAACACTTAAGACAGACAAGAGATCTGCCTAGGTGGGATAAATCTATGGGCTCATATAGAGTCCCAAATTTGTACACACAGTCCGAAGCCCACTATATTCACCAGTGTCATAACATCAGATGGTGCAGGCGGAGGGGAGATGGTGCAGGCAGAAGGGAGATGGTGCAGGCAGAGGGGGAGAAGATGCAGGCAGAGGGGAGATGGTGCAGGCAGAGGGTGAGATGATGCAGGCATAGGGGAGATGGTGCAGGCAGGGGGAGATGGTGCAGGCAGAGGGAGAGATGGCGCAGGCGGAGGGAGAGATGGTGTATGCAGAGGGAGAGATGGTGCAGGCAGAGGGAGAGATGGTGCAGGCAGAGGGGGGATGGTGCAGGCAGAGGGGGAGATTGTGGATGCAGTGGGGAGAGAGGGTGCAGGCGGAGGGGAGATGGTGCAGGCAGAAGGGAGATGGTGCAGGCAGAGGGGGAGATGATGCAGGCAGAGGGGGAGATGATGCAGGCAGAGGGGAGATGGTGCAGGCAGAGGGGAGATGGTGCAGGCAAAGGGAGGGATGGCGCAGGCAGAGGGAGAGATGGCGCAGGCGGAGGGAGAGGTGGCGGATGCAGAGGGAGAGATGGTGCAGGCGGAGGGAGAGATGGAGCAGGTTGAGGGAGATGGTGTAGGCAGAGGGAGAGATGGTGCAGGCGAAGGTAGAGATGGTGCAGGCGGAGGGGAGATGGTGCGGACAAAGGGAGAGATGGTGCAGGCAGAGGGGAGATGGTGCAGGCAGAGGGGAGATGGTGCAGGCAGGGGGTGAGATGGGGCAGGCAGGCGGGAGATGGTGCAGGCAGAGGGGACATGGTGCAGGCAGAGGGTGAGATGGTCCATCTGGTAAGTTGTGAGGGGGTGACACCATGAGTTACCCGCACCGGGTGACACCAGCCCTAGTGACGCCATTGATCGCAGAATGCCTGTTGGTGGGCGCTGTGGGACGCTGGTACTGTGGGCCAACAAGGGTCGTGGCAAAGAAGAAGAGCTGCCGCATCCAACAAGAAAGGAGAAATCTTCCATCCCTCCGTTTGCCATCAGAGGACAGCTTAGTTAAGCGGTGGCAAGACTCTGGGCGGCGGGAGGGATAGACACAAGAACAAAAAAGCATGGGAGGGTGAGAGGTGACCTCCCCACTCCCAGACACCTCCTGAAGTTGCCCGGCTGCTGCCAGAGGACTGCATCATCACATGGTGACTCAACTCTGTGCAGCTTGTTGAACCCACAAGATCTGCAGCCTTCTGTAGCAGCCTTATTGTTGCCGTGGCCAGACCGGAGGTTCGTGAAGTGGCCATTTGATCAAGGCAAAACCAGATTTTGGGCAGATGTGTGTTTGCCAGCGATCACCCATTGTGCCAAACTAGTCACCGGAGAGGATCCTGCCACAGCTCCCTACCTCATAGCAGCAATGAAGGGTCGGCGTCGCCTAGAGGGAGTAATGGTGGACAAACGTAGGCCCTTTAAATGCAGCACGCTGTCACGCCTTTTGGTAGTTTTGCCCAAGATATGCACACACTCATATGAAGTAATTCTACTCAAAGAAGCCTTCACCCTAGACTCATTTGGGACCTTTAGGGTAAGGGAGCTGGTGGCTCCTTCACAAAATTAAACAGTATGATCCGGCATCTAGGCAAAGGATGTGCGGCTGGACCCTGAGCATTTAGAGGTGATTCTGAGGAGGTACAAGATGGATCAAGAGGCAAATGTTACTGTAGTAAAGCTGCAAGGGCTGTCAAGTAGCGAGCTGTGTCCTGTACACTGTGGGAGTACTGTGCAAGCCGCCCTGCAGGGGAAGGTCTGCTGTACAAACACAAGAATGGGGAGTACCTGAGCAGGTACCAGTTACAGGCAGTGCTGAAGATGGCAGGTTTACAATAAGCAGATTTTGTCACTCATTCCTTCTGCAGTAGGGCAGCAACAATGGCAGCTAGGTGGGGGCTTACAGAGGGCATCAAGAATGTAGGAAGATGGTGATTAGTAGCCTGCAAACACAATGTGAGGCTACCGCAGGGAGGAGGAACCTAGTACGCTGCTTCTCCCTCGCCCCACCCTCCACCGTTACCCCCACCCACAGCCAAGCCATGCACTAAGCTGTCACCGTTTGTCTTGACAGGTGCAAGAAGGAAGACGGTGTGGATGGTGGGACACTCTTTTGCCTAGAGAAGTCAACCATGATGGTGGCGGGGGGGGGGGGAGTCTCGAGGCTTCTCAAGCCCAGTAACACAAGATTACCCTGGGCGGGAGCATCTGAAATGCACTGGGAGCAACTGGAGGTGGCATTCGTGAAAATATGCTAGGGGAACAACCAGACTCATTTGGGTAAAAGAGTGTCCCTGGAGAACATCAGGTATGGTTTACCTAGTGCTTCCAGGTTGCTAGGCACCGCCAGCTTCTTTCTTTTTTATTGATGTATTTATTAGGTCATACATTACAATAGTGACTTGTTAAACTTCACAAGGACTGTTCTAAATTACACACCATTTCTAAAATCCATAGACTTGAAGCACAATCTTCATAGCCTACTGTAGGAGAAAAAGTATGCAATCACTTTTTTTATATTAACAGAACCACAGAGAAGATATTTAGTGAACATAACAACCACAGTTCCATATCTCCCTTCAGACATGCCCACAACAGGTTGTTTATGCAGGCTGTTAACATACATCCATGCCAAATTTGTCAGCATACATCAACATTTACTGCAGAGTGCCTTCCGCATCAGGGTTAGGGTCTGTAGCCAGGTGGGACTTACTGTAAGGTATGCTTGATATAAACCCCAGAAATACTTAGGACGACTTAGGGGGGGGCGGGGTGGGATAGTAGCTCACTGTATCTTTCTGTCTGTGTATTGCAGTACAACATGTTGTGTGACCACTCCTGTATTGTGGGAGGCAGTCCGCGCGACCACCTCATCGCTATTCTGCGCTTTGCTATTAACATCCCCTTCTCTATAAGGTGTCTAATGCCCTTTTTTATTTTCTTCATGTAGCCCAGCGGAGCAAATAATGGATCTGGGCGGGTAGGGGCATCGGTGGTGTTGCTCAGTATTTGGAATACCGTTTCCCAGAACTTGGTGATTGGTGGACATTGCCAAGCTACATCTATGAAATCCTCTAGACTCTTCCCGCATCTCTCACATTCTGCTGTATCCCGCAGCCCAAACCAGCATAACCTCTCAGGGGTATAATAAACTCTTTGTTTATTTATTTATTTTTATTCATTTTATTTTAATGTTTTATAGAGCGCAAACTTGACCCGTGAGAGTATTAGAGCGCTTTACACAGTTTACAGAGGTAAATAAACAAACAGTCTCAAGTACAGAAATATACAAAGGTTGGTGCGGGGTAGGGGTGCTGAGAGCATAGAGACAAAGGGGTACACAAATGTATGTTTGTTGCCACGCTGATCTCGCTAGCTTGCGCTGACTGAATGAAAAGCTCGTGCTTATACCTAATTGAACTGTTCACTGTTTTAAAAAAACTTTAAAAAAAAATTATACCACTTACCCGAATCGCGGAATTGCACTGCTGTCCCTGACGCACTCCTAGCTCCCCTCCCATAGGCCTCAGCCAATCGGCCGGTACAGGGTGGAGCGTGGAGGCGGGACTGGGCTGTCTTAACCAGAGTCAACGCGGGAAGCGAGCAATTGTATGTTTGTTGCCGCGCTGATCTCGCTAGCTTGCGCTGACTGAATGAAAAGCTTGTGCTTGTACTTAATTGAACTGTTCACTGTTTTAAAAATTGTTTTTTAAAAATTATACCTCTTACCCGAATCGCGGAATTGCACTGTTGTCCCTGACGCACTCCTAGCTCCCCTCCCATAGGCCTCAGCCAATCGGCCGGTACGGGGTGGAGCGTGGAGGCGGGACTGGGCTGTCTTAACCAGAGTCAACACGGGAAGCGGGCAATTGTATGTTTGTTGCCACGCTGATCTCGCTAGCTTGCGCTGACTGAATGAAAAGCTTGCGCTTGTACTTAATTGAACTGATCACTGTTTTAAAAATTGTTTTTTTTAAATTATACCACTTACCCGAATCGCGGAATTGCATTGTTGTCCCTAGCGCACTCCTAGCTCCCCTCCCATAGGCCTCAGCCAATCGGCCGGTACAGGGTGGAGCGTGGAGGCGGGACTAGGACTTATATGCATACCACCACGCGGAAGCGCAGCGGACGCGCCGGCGGCACGCCAAAGGCAAGCCCGTCTGCGCCCGTCCGCGCCCCGTTGGGCCCAGGAGCCCTGGCCAAACCATTATATATACCTCTAAGGCACTCAGAGCAATAGAACAACCACCATTAACGCTAGCACCTGATGTCCTTGATCGTGTCTCAGCTTACGGTATTCTGCAAGACCAAATGGGCCACCCTACTAATCCCTTTTCTACCCCACCTCCCCCCTCACTATCCACCCCACCACAGCTAACTCGACCACTCTTCAGGTTTTGTACCTCAACACCCGCTCCATGATGAAGCACCAATTAGACATATTTATGTTGTTAACATCAGAGAAACCGGATGTACTACTAATCACCGAGACCTGGCTTACCCAGGACTCTACACCGGATATTTTAGCGGCTCTCCCCTCAGACTATTACAGCCTCAATGTAAACCGGCCCCCGGGGAAGTCAGGCGGGGGGGTAGCTGCTATCATACACATAAATCACAAGTTAATCACCACGACCTCTCTAGTCTTACCAGAAGTCGAGAATATTGTCATCAACCTCGAAACTACCTCGGGATCTTTGGGACTGGTGCTCATCTACTGCCACCCCCCCCCCAGTTCATGCCCTCCTTCCCCCTCTCCCTTAGTGAGCAGATGGCGAATCTTATCACCAATCATGCTAGAGTCCTACTTATCTGTGACCTTAACTATTGGTTCAACGATGCATGCGGCGGGCCATATGCGGCAGTACTCTTTGAACTGCTCTCTAGCTTAAACATGACCCAGCTGGTATCTGCCCCTACCCACGTCAAGGGTCACAACCTTGATCAAATCTGATCTCACAATGTCACACTGTCAACACCACTAATCTCCCCCTGCATTTGGTCGAATCACCATCTGATTGAATTCACAGTTACCGACAAAGGCAGGGCTAAGCCTCCCAAGGTGGCAGGAGGTCTGACCCGCAAATGGAGAACACTTGATTCTCATGGACTTATCGACTCCTTAACCAGAACCCTTCCCACCATCGATTCCAACTCTAACATCGACTCTATGGAAACGGACATTGCGAACTGGCTATTGGTGGCCAGTGATAAGCACGCTCCTCTCATTAAATACTCCCGTGCTAGACACGGCAATGCCCACAAATGGTTCACCAGTGATTTAAAGGACCAAAAACTTAAACTTCGCCAGCTTGAGAGGAAATGGAGGCGCGGTTACTCTAAGGAAGATAGACTGCTGTTCTTGTCAGCCCGCAAGGACTACAATACGTCTATTTCCACCGCCAATGCTGCGCATTTCTCAGAGAGAATACTTACTGCTCACAACAAATCGAGGGACATTTTTAAGGTTGTGAATGATCTCAGTAGCGATGATAGAATACTACCTAGTCAGGCCCCCACTCAAGAGCTGTGCAACTCCTTGAACAATTTCTTTGTGGAAAAAATTGCGGTTATTAGGGCCAGCATGCCCCCCACCGCCCACACGGAATCTCTTGACGACATATCCAGTAAATCATTCACTTTGACTCACTTTTCAGATATATGTTACAAAACTCTCTCAGAACTCATGACCCGTGTCAAGTCGGGCTCTCCAAATGACTGCTGCCCTCCCTTTGTTCTCAGGAACATTTTCTCTGCCTTACCCCAAAGTATCCTCCCTTTCCTCAATGAATCCCTCAGCAGGGGCGTAGCACCTAGCTCCCTAAAGGATGCAACTTTAGTTCCTCTCTTAAAGAAACCTGGGGAAGATCCCTCAAACTCCTTCAACTACCACCCTATTTTCCTCATGCCCTATCTGGCTAAAATCTTGGAGGCCCATGTGGCAAGGTGCCTCTCTAAGTTCATCGAAAACTCAGGGTTCTTAGAGCCTAACCAAGCTGGCTTTCGACCAGCTCACTCGACAGAGTCAGTTATCCTAGCAGTACTGGATACACTGAAAGCAAACGCAGACAGGGGGGGTCCCTCATGCTCTGGTGCTCCTGGATCTGTCGGCTGCGTTCGACACGGTCGACCACAACATCTTGTTGCACCGTGTCGAACAAGCAGGCATTCATGGCCCTGCCTCTGAATGGATCAAGTCATTTCTCACAGGCAGAACCCAAGCAGTACGTCTCGGTAGCATCACTGCCCCTAAACTATCTACCTCATGTGGGGTTCCGCAGGGCTCGTCCCTCTCCCCACTGCTGCTCAATCTCTATATCCGGCCTCTGATTCACTCACTTAAAACCAGGAGAATAACGGTCTTTAATTACGCTGATAACCTTCAGATTGTTTTCCCATTGGACTCCCCCCAACGCCGCTGCAGAATTCCAATCTGTGATGCTCCATATCCAGCACTGGATGAATCTCAATCAGCTAAAACTCAACCCGGGAAAGACGGAACTGGTGCTGCCTGGGAACAGCGTTGCTTATTGGGGACCACACGTCTGGCCGAGCGAATTAGGACCTTCCCCCACCCCTTCCCTTTCAGTGAAAAGTTTAGGGGTGGTCATCGACTCTGATCTCTCACTTAGAGGACAGGTGGGGGCCGTTATATCTGCCAGCCTCTTCCAACTGCGCAAAATCAGGACGATTTCCCATCTGCTATCTCACGCAGCCCTTGTACTGGTAGTGATTGCATTGGTGCTCTCACGCCTAGACTTCTCTAATTCCCTTTACATTGGGCTACCCCAACCTTGTTCAACCATTTGCAAATGATCCAGAACCAGGCGGCAAGGTTAATTCACAAACAGCCGATATGGCAGTCGGCTAGGCCCTTGTTGCAAAAACTCCACTGGCTGCCCATAGCGCAAAGAGCTGCCTTCAAGACAGGCTGCCTAGTTTTCAAAGCACTGCACTGCAACAGCCCAAAATTTCTCAGTAGTCTGATCACAAAGAATGTCCCAACCCATAATCTCCATTCAGCCCACCTTCACTTACTCACCACTCCCACCATCAAGTTGAAAAGGCAGGGAGGCCACAGGTTTTTGTTCCTTGCACCCAGGCTCTGGAATTCCCTCCCCCTCACAATTAAGACCTGCGGCAACTTATTGGGCTTTAGAAAGGCCTTGAAAACTTGGCTATTCGTACAAGCCTGCTAACCTGGTCTACCGCAACAACATCATACATAATCAGTGCCAGGAAAACGTTTGGTGACAGTGCGCTTTAGAAGCTCCTATTAACATAACATAACATAACATATGGTTACGGTTATAATTAGGATCAGTAAAAACAGAAGCCCCACATTTTCTTGGCGGGGTGAGTTGGAGATTTGTCAGGCACACTGTGGTGGATGAGAGCAAGCCTTAGACCAGGAATTTACCCATGAGGAAAGTTTTGGCCTCCTTCTTGAAACGTGGTAGAGAAGGGATTTTTCTGATGTCAGGTGGGAAAGAGTTCCAAATTCTTGGTGCTGCCCCAGAGAACGCCCTATTGTAGGTTCTTTCTTTCTGAAAACGGGCAGGTTGGAACAGGAGGTTTCTAGCGGACCAGGAGTTCCTGCTTCCTCCAGATATCACAAGTTTCTGTGCCAGATAAGTAGGGAAGTTTGTGTATTGGGCCTTGTGTGTAATGCATGCCAGTTTCAGCTGTATTCTGGCCTCCAGAGGGAGCCAGTTTAGTGCTTTCATATTTAAAAATTTAAAATGGATTAGACAATGTCGACCATTTAAGGATACCCGACAACTCGCCTCACAGCTAAATCTTCACATGTCATCATCAATAATCAAACCAAGGTCTCTTTGCCACGCCAGCCTAGATTTTGTATAGTTCTTGCAGTATGCCTGAACAATTCCATAAAAATTGGACACCAGTTTAATGGGGGTTGCTGCCTTAAGGATGAGTGTGAGAGGGGTCCCCTCCAGGGGTTCCTCCGTGTCTCCACCTAGTATCTCACGCAGCGTAAACAGTAAACATATAAATAAATAAAATGAATTTTGTTGCATGCACTGCATCCCCAAATGTGATGCAGTGCGCGCAACATTTGTTTTATTTATTTATATGTTTACTTACCTGTAAACCTCTGTAATGCATAGTTTACTACCCCCCACCCTGCACCTCCCACTACCGACCGTGGCTGCTCTATGGTACTGAAACTGTACTAAATGGGTGACAATTGTGTCCTCAGCTACTAACTCCTCCCACGTTCAACCTTCCCGTCCAGGAAGAGGTCTCCCACAACGATTACACTCAGTGCCTGCAGTGCTTTGATCGTTGCGCGGTCCCTACTTATAGAAAGCCATGTGCCCCATTCCAGTGGAACCAGCGGAGAGTATAGTATGCCACAGTTTTGTCTTTTGACCAGTTCATGTGATGCATGCGTTAATGAAATCTAGCATCCCCGAGCAACGATCTGAGGGCTGAAAAAGACTAGCGGGGAGATCCGATGGGGAAACTGCCACCTGCTCTATATGTAAATGAGGTGGGTCTAGTGTCTGGTGTATCCAATGGGAGGCATGAGAGCACTGCGCTACTCTGTAATATAAGTCCATGTCAGGTACTCCCAGTCCCCCCAGGTAGCAGGGTAGAGTGAGGATCTTCCACTGGACCCTCAGCTGCTTTCCCACCCACACAAGTTTAATCAGTATGGAGGTAATGTGCTGGTAAGACCAACAGAATATTTAAAAATAAAAATCTCGGTAAGACCACCATTTTAATCAGCGATATCCGCCCTAATAGAGAGATTGGAAGACATATCCAATGGTCTACATCTTCTTCAAGTTTGGTAACTGCCCTACCACAGTTTTCTCCAAAAACTGTCTCCGGGCCCGTATGAATTTGTATTCCCAAATAGTAAACCGGTTCAGTAGTCCAATCTAAGGTGAAATCTAGGTCAAAAGGTGTGGTGTAGGGGGTCAGTGGGAAGATTATGGATTTAGTCCAGTTCATTCTCAAGCCAGATATGTCACCAAATCGAACAACCTTCTTCAACACCGGGGACAAATTGGTCTCCGGATTCCTGATTTATGGCAATGTGTTGTCAGCATATGATGACACAAATAAGTTATACTTGGGGAAGCGTATCCCACGGAATCCATGATATTCTCTCAAGGCACATGCCATTGGTTCAGTTACTATGACATACAACAGAGGTGACAGCGGGCAACCTGTCTAGTGCCCCTAGAGATTCCCACGGGGGAGTGATCATGTCTCCAATGCGAATACGAGCAGAGGGTGAGTTGTATAATACAGCAACTAGGTTGAAGAAAACTCTGCCCACTCCCATCCATTCCAGAACCACACTTAGGAATGGCCATTCCACCAAATCAAATGCTTTTTCAGCATCCACGAATACCGCAGTAGCCTTTACCTCAGGTTTAACATGCTGAAGAATGTACGCAAGTTGTATGTGAGGTTACGGCCCGGAACACATCAAGCCGGTTCAGTACTAGCCAGAGTCGGGACAAAAGGGGCGAGGCGATTTGCGAAATTGGCATATATTTTGTCGTTGACATTCGGTAGAGACAGCGGGCGATACGAGGAGCACTCCTCAGGTGGCTTATCAGGCTTGAGAATAGTGACTTTCAAAGCCTCTCTCATAGTTGCAGGCAATTCTCCTGAATCGCACAGCTCTTCAAAAAGCATTTCTAAGTGTGAAGTAAGTAGATCTGCACATTTTTTATAAATGTGCCACCAGCAGGAAATCCTGACCTGGGGCGCAGTCTGCTCGCATATGCCATAATGCCTCTTGTATTTCCCAGGCCTTTAGGGGCTGCATCAGGTACTCACGGTGTTCGTTGGTGAGCCAAGGTAAGTTTATGTGCTCCAGATATTCCCGAATCGTGCTATCTTCTGCCAGAGGGCGAGAGGAATATAATGACTCATAGTACTGCTTAAATTGGTTAGTGATGCCTTCTGGGTCAACCAGCATCTCATCCTCCTCTGACCATATAGCAGTAATGGATGAGTCTTCTCTTCAATTTAGCAGGAGCTACACCAGTGTGGCACCCGGCTGCTCACCCTTCCCATATCTCCTAGTGACAGCACATTTCCCCATATGCTGAACCTCGTTGTCAATGGCCTCCTGAAATTCCGCTAGCGTTTTTTGCAACTCCTCATATCCCTCTGCAGCCCCATCTTGTTGCAGAGCTGTCTCCAACTCAGTCAGTCTTTTCTCTAACTGTTCGAGTGTACTCCTGATTGCAGGAAGCATACCAGAGTGTTTGGATATGGCTATGCCTCTAATATATACCTAGAATGCTTCCCAAACTGTGGAGAAGTGTGACACTGAACCTATGTTGTTGATTAAGAAGTCTTCTAACGCCTCAGCCATCTCGGCCTTGAATGCCGTGTCAAGCAATGAGTATGGAGAGAATCGCCAGGTAAATGGGGTGGGCCTCCTCTGTGGGCCAGGCAGAACTAAAAATACAGGGGCATGATCCAACAGGGTATGATGATGGACTCTATCGTCCATGACCTCTGAATAAACTGTGCACAACAGAAGCCAGTAGTAGATCCTCTTATGTAGAAATGTGGAGTGGAATAGTGTGTATACCCCTCTTTCCCCAGGAATCTGTCCCTCCTAACATCCACCAAATCAAGTTGTAGTGTGTCATCAGTAATAAGCTTTGCTGAGGCCGAAGTGCGAGGTTCAGGACCTCCGGAGCGGTCTAGTGTTGGATCGAGCACACAAGTGAAATTGCCACCCCGTAGTAGTGGGAACGCTTCATCAACACTGGGTGAAGCAAAAAGGACCCTATAAAAATGGGGATTGTCGTAATTGGGACCATAGACATTAATAACGCGTAAATCTAACCCTTTTCCCATACACCTGGAAATAGTGAACCTGCCATCCACATCCGTCACCTCCGGGGTTAACTTTACACTTGATTTCGGGTTTACCCATGTGAGTAACCCTCGAGCATGGGAAGTAAACCCAGAAGCATGGAACAATCCCTGTAGCACTCTTTGTGTTAACATTGCGCTGTCTATAGGCAAATGAGTTTCTTGTCACAGGGCTATTTCTACAGCGTGTCGTTTAAGGAACGCTATCACATTACGCACCTTGCGATAGTTATTAAGACCTTGGACATTCCACGTTAAGAATCTGATTAGTGGACCCTCCATTCAGAATAAATGGTAGCTATAGGGAACAACATTGGTAGGTCCACGTTCACCTCCATCACCTGTGGTAAATATCTAGAAAGAATAACTTGATCACTTCGAACCCGTGGCTCCAACAAAAGATACCCCAAAAACACCTCCCCCTTCCCACATGCCATCAACCCCACCTGGACACAATCGGCAAACCCACCATGCCCATAACTCAAACAAAGATGGCAAAGTGCCATAAAGTGGTTCACACTAAGGGGCAGATGCTGCCTCTCCGTGCTCCTACTCCTAGATACCTCCAGAAGTGACGATCAGCCATAACAACACTATTAGGGCAATTTACCTGCCCTGTTGCAATAAATGGTGTTAACTTTCAGACTACCCAGAAGTCAGGCCCCCCAGACACTCGCTATCTGCATCCTACTGGCCACTTAACTTACTATGTCAGCGTAAGCTAGGATCCAACTGACTTCAAGTAAAGTACTGCTGCAACTCCTATATGCCAAACTGGTTGAAATGATTCCCTAAAGTAGCTAACACAATTACTCGCACTGCGATCCCACTGATTCTCTTGCTCCACTAGCCTTGTACACAACTAGGGTATGATACTATTTGGCTATATTTAGGGAATTAAAATGCAACATACCATTCCTTGGGTGGAATTTTTTGTGATAAAGATACATAGGGGACAGCCTACTCTATGGCTAACTGTTTAGAACTTCCCAATTCGGCTCTCAGACTACACTTTAAAGGCCCGGAAGACCTGAACAATTGTAGAATAAGGAAAAAATGAAAAAAAACACCCCACTCCAGCCTCACCCCCCAGCTGAGTTCAACTCTGTGTTAGTAATACTTCGACGCAGTTATAATAATTTTCGTCCATAGTGCATCCCTCTGCACCCTGCGACTGTTCCGCTGTCGATGCACATTGTTGCTCCACATTGTTGCTCCTTGGTATAGTCCTTGAGTGCCCTCTGTAGAGGCTTAGGGTCCAAGAAAATCTATGATACGCCGGTCATGGTAACACGCAGGTGCGCTGGGTAGAGCATCGCGTAGTCCAATTCCTGGGCTCGTAGTGCTCACTTGAGTGGGGCAAACTGTCTACGAGCTTCCTGAACTTTAGCCGTGAAGTCAGGGTATAATGATAGTGTGGAGTCCTCGTACTCCAAGGACCCCAAATCTCTGGCCTTTCTCAGGGCAGCATCTCTGTCTCTGTAAATTTATAATTTTGCAATAATGGGCCCGCGGGGGTCACCAGGGGGAGGTCACGGACCCAGCGAGTGATGCAGAGCGCATCTCTATAATAAACATGGTGGGAAAAGTGTCTTGTCATAACAGCGTGACTAGCAGGTTTTCAATAAATAATTCAATTTTCCCATTGGAGGTAGATTCAGGTAGGCCCGTAAGTCGTATGTTGCTCCTTCGGGACCTGGCTTCAAGGTCTTCGGCTTAATGTTGAAGCTGCGAGAGGGCCTTGCCCATCTGCTTTTGCGTGGCACCCTCCTCCATTTGTGCCTCCTCGACCTCAGTGACTCACCTCTCAGCCATGTCAATCCTTTCAGTGTGCTTATCAAGGCGTTCAGACATCCGGTCGAAGCAGTAGACCAGCGTGACTCGCTATGGAGCTGAGGCTTGACTGAATAGTGGCCAGTATTTGTCAGAAAGCTGCAGGGTACTCTTCACTCATGTCGTCCTGTTCTGTGATAGGTTGGGCGTCTTTCACTGTTTGAACGGGAGTTTGGACTGGACTTTGTTCGCTTTGCCCATTGTCCCTGAATTGTAACTCAAAGAGGGCACCACAGAGATCCACCTACACATATTTGTGACACTACTTACAATGCAATCTCGTGATCCTTTATGGGTGAGCGAGGGAGCCTCAGCTCTGATAGCTATGCAAGAGAGGGAGCAGAGTTGGGGCAGCTGGGCTCAACTCGACCCCACCATCACTCACAAGTGTCCGCCCGGCGCAGTATGCTGATGTAAGTGTACTCCACATAGACAATAGGGGCTTTTCAGCTGGAGAATGTTACTGCGCTGACTTTTCAGCCTCTAGGTTACCTCTGCTGCCACCCCTCTGCACCATCAGTACCAATCACCAGATCGCAAGTTGTGTGAGTGCACTCCGTCAGTTCACGGTCACGCCTAGTTGGATGCGTACCTTCAACACACCAGCTGCATGGAAACACCTCGGGCAGCAGGATCCTGGCTGTGCAAGGCTTCGCCACAAGCCCCTTGCACCTATCGTTCATGCACGCTGTGTAGCACCGAAGTGTCCGAGCCGTGTCACAGTGTCTGGCAACAAAGTCATTTGGTGCTGGTCTATTCAGGCACTATTCAGGGCCTTTCATTCCTCACCGTCTCCATAAAGGGAGCTCTGGATCTTCAGCAGAAAGGTGCTCTCGAGCGGAGACTTGAAGCGCCGCACCCCACCGCAGCTCCCAGGGCAGAGGCCACGGGCCTTCGACTTCAGCCCACGGGCCATGCACTCAGATCGGGGAAGAGCAGACGGGGCTGGCAGGCAGCCTACATCCAATGGCGTCACTAGGGCTGGTGTCACCCGGTGCGGGTAACTCATGGTGTCACCCCCTCACAACTTACCAGATGGACCATCTCACCCTCTGCCTGCACCATGTCCCCTCTGCCTGCACCATCTCCCGTCCGCCTGCCCCATCTCACCCCCTGCCTGCACCATCTCCCCTCTGCCTGCACCATCTCCCCTCTGCCTGCACCATCTCTCCCTTTGTCCGCACCATCTCCCCTCTGCCTGCACCATCTCTACCTTCGCCTGCACCATCTCTCCCTCTGCCTACACCATCTCCCTCAACCTGCTCCATCTCTCCCTCCGCCTGCACCATCTCTCCCTCTGCATCCGCCACCTCTCCCTCCGCCTGCGCCATCTCTCCCTCTGCCTGCGCCATCCCTCCCTTTGCCTGCACCATCTCCCCTCTGCCTGCACCATCTCCCCTCTGCCTGCATCATCTCCCCCTCTGCCTGCATCATCTCCCCCTCTGCCTGCACCATCTCCCTTCTGCCTGCACCATCTCCCCTCCGCCTGCACCCTCTCTCCCCACTGCATCCACAATCTCCCCCTCTGCCTGCACCATCCCCCCTCTGCCTGCACCATCTCTCCCTCAGCCTGCGCCATCTATCCCTCTGCCTGCACCATCTCCCCCTGCCTGCACCATCTCCCCTATGCCTGCATCATCTCACCCTCTGCCTGCACCATCTCCCCTCTGCCTGCATCTTCTCCCCCTCTGCCTGCACCATCTCCCTTCTGCCTGCACCATCTCCCCTCAGCCTGCACCATCTGATGTTATGACACCGGTGAATATAGTGGGCTTCGGACTGTGTGTACAAATTTTGGACTCTATATGAGCCCATAGATTTATCCCACCTAGGCAGATCTCTTGTCTGTCTTAAGTGTTTTTGATTTCCCTGCTACTCTGCCTAGTTATAGTTTCCTCAGGGGTTCCCTTTTGCTTTATTAGTATGCTAGAGGTCTTCCCAGTACACCATCCTTTGTAGCAAGCAGGAAGTGGACTGTCTCAACCGGGGGGGACCTAAGAAAACATTGGGGGGGGGGGGGTGGCTGATTCTTCAAGCAAAAAAAAGAGTGGAGCTGCAGGGGTCCTAAGCACCTGCCCATGCTAGAGATCTTCCCGCTCGGAGGAGCAGGGTAGTGGTGAGGATCTAACTGTAGTGCATCACTCTACTCTTTACCGTGGTAGTGCCCGTCTCTAAAGTAGTCAGTGAGGGCCTCAATAGCTACAGGAAAGGCCTGCTACTCCATCCCAGACTTGCATCTGGATGGAAGCCCCCTGCGCGCTGCAGTGCAACAAGACAACCTTTGGTGGACACAAACTGCACCATTACAGATAATCTGCCTACGACCCTGTTGCCCATTTCATATTGAACACCATGAGGCTCAGTTCTTTACTATTACTCACTTGCTCTGAACCAGCCATTCTGTGCAAAAGATGTTAGGTCACTTGTTCTAGTCTAATTTGCAATGAAACAATTATGCCTAGTACTGGAAAAGGAATACAAAAAAAATCTATATATTTAAAGTTTTGACCATCACTTGCTACTACTAGTTAGAAGGAAAAGCACGAATATTGACCAATGACAAGGTTTCCACTTTTCATCAAAACCAGGATGAGCCAAACCACATTCCGAGACCCAGGGCCATACAATCTAGCCACCCTGACAAAGAATCTTCATCCACCTAGATGCACCAGGACGGAATGACAAGGGTCACGAATGGGCACAAATACCTGCTGCACACCTTGGTAAGGAGGGCACTCGGTTATCTGTTGTGGGGGCATACCCCACAGAAGACATGGAGTCTCTGAGGCATCATTCTGAGAAGTGTGCTGGAAGGAGAAGGAGGCAGCAAGTCAGCTCCCACTGCACTATCACTGGAAGCTGCACAAAGTGCAGTGAGGTTGTCATAGTGCAGGCTGTCACTGTTTTCAAGTAAACACCCACGACCATCAAGCAAGACCCCCTAAACGCATGGAAGGCTGTGTTGTAAGGTAATGGTCTTCACGTCTGATACAATGCACTGAGGGTCACGTACAAAAAGCACCAGTTTAGTGCCACAACAGGAAGTACTCTTGATTTCTGGTCATCAAGAAACAAGGTGCTATGGTGACTCTAGGCACATGCGTCGTTGAAAAAGAATTAGTAGTGCGGCAGAGGTCTCAGGTGCAATGTTAGGAAGACCTTGCAGAGAAATGGGCAGGCTTCCTTTATTAAAATACAACACAAAGCAGCAGTAGCCTAAGACCTAGGAATGCGCAATATTGGTGTTAAGGAATATTCCTTCTCATGTGCCTTTTTAAACTAATCCAGCAAACTGGGCCGATGAGCGAATGCTATATTCTGTTCCTGCCTGCTCTAGCAGCATCACAGAGGAGCAGTTAACCACAGGCACTGGGCACACCGTGTAACTTCAGCCTGTAGGAGGGTGTTTGGGCCACCCCCATCGATCCATCCATCCATTCATCTATCCACCCATCTTGACCTGGAACCGTAGTACCCATCCTCACACAAACCATCCGCTTGGGACATTCACTCCTGCACTAGCAGCATCAAATACGAGCGGATACCCACAGGCACGGAGGGTCACCCTATTCTTTCAGCCTGTAGGTGGGGTCGTTGGACCCGCCCCATCCATCTCAATGTGGCGCCGTGGGAGTCGGACCCATCCTCTGGCAAACCAACTGCCTGGAACATTCGCTTCTGCTCTAGCAGCATCACAGAGGAGCGGTTACCCACACAGGCACTGGAGGTCATCCTGTTCTTCCTGTAGGAGGGTATTTGGACCAGCCTCATCCATCCATCTTAACGTGACACCGAGGTGCCCATCCTCCTACAAACAAACCGTTTGGAACATTCGTTTCTGCAGCCCGTGGCATCAAACGCCAGATTTAGAGGCCGAGCTCACAGACCCCTCAAGGTTAACCAAAGCTCTGTTTTACTAAGGAGCCCCAGCTTCTGTTGGGGACCTCCCTGGATACACCCCAAGCGTCCCCACTGCCACCGTCCTACACATAGGCTTCCTACCCTCTTACTGCCTGTTGCCCCCAACAGAGGCATCACTAGGGGGGTTTCGTGCCATTAAAAAATAAAACTGAAAGAAACAAAGCATGTATGTACTGAATCTGATCATCATTTGTGTGCCACTGCACTGCCAGTGCCACATTCTTTTACGTACTTTACTTCATGGACATGCATGACATGCAGTAATAAGTATTCATATATTATAAAATTATTATCAGTATATTATTTCTCTAGTCTCTCAGACTCTCACCGTTCCAATTTGAAAACTGGGGGAGACACAAAAGATAGTGCCAGACTGGACCCGTGGTATCGTCGTAATTTCTTCTTTATTCTCACGCCGCACCACCACCGCGCACGCACTCTCCCTGGCGGGCGCGTGACTGCCATGATGCGTCAGAGGGCAAGTCTAGTTCGCACAGCGCGCGGGGCTGTCCCAGGGCCGTTATTGGAGTAGGCTAAGATTGACGGCCCTGGGACCCAAACTGCTGCTGCTGGGGTCGTACTGACTGTTTTGAATAGCGGTAGCCGGCCGTGCGTGCAATAATTCACACTGCACTAAATTCAGTTCTTCTGCCCATGCTTCTGCCAGACAGTGACTGCCAGTGCCAGCTTGTCCAGTGGGTACGCCGCACGCATCCGCAGGCATCGCACCACCACACCAGACACCAGTGATGACGATCATCACCCACGCATACACAGTATGATCGGGGAGGTGGTCTGTGGTGCGGTGCGGTGCGGTGCGGTGCGTGAGTGGCGCGCTGTCTAAAGCTGCTGCAGCAGGTAACTAAGATTGGTGTCACCCCCAGATGGGGTGACACCTGGTGCGGTCCGCACCCCCCGCACCCCACTAGTGACGCCACTGCCTACATATTCAAGCCTCCAGCAATGCACAGTCACAGCATTACTGCAGTCATTTGGATCGGCACTCCTCAGCTCACCGGGACACCTCACTGAGGATCTCCGTATGAGGCAGCACTGCTTTAGGAGACACAGAGATCTCGCCTCTGGCAAGGGCTTTATCCTCTGCCGTTTTGCCGCTGATATGCTTCAAACCACCGCAATTCGGCTCCGGGAGGCCTCTGACAGCCCCAGCGCCCAAATCAATGCTTCTAAATCCGCAGGGTCAGCCAGGATATTTCAGGATTGTGTAATGGCTTTACAGAGCTCAACTAGCTCTCTGCCATCTTGTTGAGCCGGCAAGCTCCGCGCTGGCACCACCAGCTTCTTATGGTTCAAAATCATCCCCAGGCAGAGATGGAAGTGTGCGTGGTCCACCAGCGCCCTAAAGAAATCCAGGAAAAAGCTCAATGTGTCAGTTGCAAAAGTTTGCAGGGCAAACAATTGGGAACCTATTTGGCATGACCTAATCAACCTAAGACAACCAGATTACTACTCTGAGGACGGAGTCCATCTATCAGAGGCAGGGCAGGAAGTATTTTGGTCCAATCTATGGCCAGCCATGGTGCTGGCAGGTTGCCAGGAGAACGAACATGGGAGCTACCCAAGGATGTAAGCCTGTGTGCAGCGTGGCAGTAAGGGAGTCTAGTAATGGAGCTAAAGGAGTGAGAAAGGCCACAGGCAGGGTGGCGGAACTGATACTTACCTTGGGATGCCTCACAGTAGGGTAAGGCGGGCAGAGAGGTGAGCCTAAAAAGGTGATGGTGAAAACCTATCCCCTGTATAGACTGTGAAGCTCCAGCTCAGAAGCGCTCAGAAGCGCTGCAGTTGGCAGCAATAAATGGCGGACTGATGCGTGACGAAGAAAGACTTTTATGTTATGCCATAAATGTGTATGTACCTTTTGTTTATGAGTTAATCTTTGGTCCTTGATTGATCATGACCTGATTAGGATTTATGACTTGATCGATGACCTGGTTTAATTTATAACTTGATTTATTGTCCTGATGCTTGATTTATGACACCATTGATTTATAATGTCAAATTATGTGATTGATTTATGATGACAAGTGATGCAGGTGGATTTATAAACCCAAAATATGAGAGAAGCATGTTGAGTATGTATAGCACATAAATAAAGCTATGGCCAGTAACTTAAAACAGATCCAGAGTGTGGCATTTCAATCATGTGTGTGGAGTGGCCTTGTGCTGAGTTTGTTTTAATTTAAGCAGGAACATCTCAAACTATGTCGCTCAAAGACAGCATTGCACATGTGGGAGTCAGTTGTAAACAGTTTACAGAAACATAGATATATTCTCACAGGGGAATGGAAACTTTAATGCTGTTGTCTCAATCAGCACACTCCTAAAGTTAGAGTTTACGTAGGTAAATTAGAAAAACACAATTAGCACAAGGTGATAAAAAGATTTGCCCAGATTCTCACGTTTTTGCTGAAGCTATTTCAGGGCTTTGTGTCCCAGGCATCAACTACATTTTCTCCAACCTTGGTGGGCTGCTCAACACGAAGTTTATTTATTTAAATGTCTTTTAAAATAACTCTTTTTTGTATACCTTTTTAAGTAGTGGCATGTTGTCAGA
Organism: Lissotriton helveticus; assembly: GCF_964261635.1. NCBI lineage: Eukaryota > Metazoa > Chordata > Amphibia > Caudata > Salamandridae > Lissotriton > Lissotriton helveticus. The sequence continues at coordinate 908,622,030 of NC_136061.1, forward strand.
TGTCAGATAGATTTTTGTGGGTTTCAATAGCCAGGTGCTGGTGCTTCTCGATGCCTGAAAGTTCCAGTCTATCGGCTAGATACTGTTGTGTGTTGAAGTGCAAGGCTTTGTTTGTTATACAGGCAATTTGTTGCTGTGATCTTGCGTCAAAAGGGAACCAGTTCAGTGCCTTTAAATCAGGGGTGATGTGGTTGTTCTTGTTGGAGCCGGTGACAAGTCTTGCGGCCACGTTGAGAGAAGCTTTTAGTGGAGCTAGTCTGGATCTCTTCAGACCACATAAGGTTGTATTCCCATAGTCTAATCTGGATATCACTAGGGCTTGCACTGCTGTTTTGAGGTCGTCGACGGGAAGGAAGGGTTTTAGTTTTCAAATATGAAATATGTTCATATGAAAGTTTGCTCCTCTGTTTGCTGTACTGATGTGTTCCTGCATTGTTGAGTTAATTTGACTGCCATAAAGTATATTTCTTTCTTAATAAATATTCCAGACCTACAAACACGATAAATCTCAGCAAGAAAGTACCATTTTATTTTAGTGCTGCAGCATGCAATCACCTTGATAAATGCGCGTTAATTCCAGCAGTGGCAAACGAAATTAAAGTTAACAAGCATTTACAATGCAATAGGTCTCAAATTGTTTATGAGTTAGACCTATTGGGGTTGTAATGGAAATGTTTTTTACATAGAATGTATAACTCTGTCTTGAGAAGCACTTGTTTTTTAATGAGCACCTGTCACGAACTGATGGACATCACCATGTATTTGCAGATAAAAAATTATATGGCAGTTTTACTATTTATTTATTTATTTGTAATCTACATGAGCTTGCATGACTTCTTGAAGAACTTCTTCTCCAATAAAATGCTACTGTCAGCAAGCTTTATTTTGAATGCATTGAGTAAAATGCATCTGATTGCCTCTTACATCTGCACAAACTAAGTGTCATATTGACAAAAAAAGTGATGGAGCATGGCGCAGAGCTCTGCCACTTCTGAAACGCAAGGCTGCACTGTATTTACAAGAATATGGTGCTGCCCTGTATTTCTCCCTGTGCTGGTGCTAAATTTAGCTGCTAAGCGCCAACACAGGAATCCTTGCACCATAGTGCAAGGGTGCCTGCGTTGAGAGGAAGAATTGTTTATGTGCAGGAAGGTGCCCCTTCTTGTACATAAACAATCTGAAATGGCGTTTTGTAACTTCTATGTGCGCTGCTTTGTGCAGCACACATAAAAGTTGTAACTTGTCATTTTTTTTTTACTGATTGTTTATGTGCAGGAAGGGACACCTTCCTGCAGATAAACAATTGATCGCGTTTTGCTACATTGTGCAGTACACATAAAAACAGCAAAAACGAGGAGAAATAAAGCCTTTCCCCTCATTTCTCCAGGATAAAACCAGGTATTTCCTGGTTTTAATTTTGGAGCTGCCCCATATTTACGCCACCCTTTTGAATATGGGGCAGAATTAAAATCAATGGGTGTTGCGGTAGAACACCCACCACAACACCCATTGCCCGCCCCTTTCATGCTAAGTAGAGCGGAAAGAGTGCCTTTTTTATAAGGCAGCGTTAAGTCATGAAGACCATTTCGCCATAGGAACATCACTAAAAGTGACATTTCTGTGGCAATGGAGTTTTTAAATATGCCCCTAAAACTGCAAATTTGTGATTTAATTGCATGCCCTATACATAGCCTGTAATCCATTATTTCACTTGGATTGTTTTAGACCTTACCTAGAGTTTGCATAAACTATAAACGTTTTATGAATAGTTTTGCTTCTGACACATTTACTCCCTATTGCTTACCCTAAACAAATCCTTTCTTCAGTGTCACTTGGCATGGGATGTTCACTCCCTTGCTAAAGATTGCATAAACTGTAAATCAGTAAAAAATTAATCTCCAATATCTCTAATCTCACTTAATGCCTATGAGAGGTAAAAACTAGTCCAGAAACAGTTTGGCCACCATTGCTGACTTGATACAATTATAAACTTGATAATATTGAAACTTATGACCAACCAAGGTATGGGAAAATGAACACCACTAACCTTCTGAATGCATATTAATCAGCATGAGGATTTACAATCACATGCCATGGCTTAGAACAATGACACTAGCAAACCCTGATCCTGTTCCCCACTCTCTACCTACCCTCTAGTGCTCTCAAACTAACAAACTAACATTGGACCCAGTGGAGTACTGTGCTACCCTCTCAACACCTCATCAGGAGTAGTAGGGACTATATATATGACAATACCATGCAAACACTTGAACAAAGTTGGTAGATGACACAAGGCCTGTCTCTTCACTCACAAAGGCGTGGTCGATAGTGTCATCTGACAGCATCACATTCCAAATACCGCTGCACATTCTATGGGCTGCACATCCTTTCTCTACTACTGGTTGTAAGTTGGATGCCTCAGCTACATCACCAAATATGACCCCTTGCTGAGGTCACAAAATAAGACTCCTCTCTCATAAACAACCCATTAGGATGCAGAATGCGTGTTATGGCACACTTGCTCTTCAAAAGTATTGTATTCAGTAAAAGGTTTAGATTTTTAGTTAAGAACACTATTTGGCTAGGAGCTCTGTAAAGTCCATAGACACAAAGTATATTTAAGAAAAGTAGTTTATTTAGCTACCAGAACACAGAAGCAAGGCAGGACACAGCCTGCAAAGGACTTCATCCACCGCAACTCCCTCGTATCATTCTCAGCAAGAACAAGAACTCTGCAGAGAACGCTCGAGGAGGAGAAGCGATTGAAACAAAACAATATCTTAAATACAAATAACCATGACACATTTTCCTCCTTAATAAAAAAATCAAAATGAATTAACCTACAAAATCTTCTAACCAAATGTGTTTGCAATGTATTCTTTTCTTAGTATTACTTCCACTGGTGACAGGATCAACAATATCACCAGTTCTTATTAGATACTTCGATCTTTCCATTACCAGAAGGAGAATTAAGTTTGTCCTTTTCTAACACAAATTCATTTGTAGCAGATGAATTCTCTAGAATAACATCACCCTGTTCCTCCCCAACAATAGGATTGGAAACGAAATTAGAAGTAATGGTATGACTTTCAATATCATCAAAGGTGTCAAAATAAAATGAAGGAGTTGAAAAAGATAACTCCTTTTTATCTCTGTAAATTGCAATTCTTCTGGTATTCCAAACTTTCCCATCATTTAAAAGAACTGCATTTCATAGGTCTTTTTTAACTAGTAAAGGGTTAGAAAACTGAGATTCCCCCTTGCAAACTTTCCAAGGTTTCTTAACTTTGACAAGCCGTGGGCCGTGGAGGGAGTTCCGGTGGGGCAGGGATGTGGGGAGGGGGACGGGCAGGGTGGCGGGACCTAAAAACTGGCATATGGATAATTGCAGGTAAGTACACAATTTAATTATTAAAACGAATTTCATAGCGCGCACTACATCGCAAAATGCGATGCTGTGCGCGCAACAAATTTCGTTTAGGGGCAAGATGGCGACCGTGGCGTGGGCTGTGTGAGCAGCTCTATCCTCTTTCTCCGTGAAAATCCGGAAAGCGGTTCGTGTGAAGGGCTTTTTACCGCTTAAACATCGGGGAAGATAAAGGCAATGACAAGGTCGAAAGCGAGGAAAATTTACTATGCTCTAGGCTGAGTAAAAGGTATATTTTGCTGAGTGAAACCCGCGGGAGCTAGAGGGACGCTGAATCCCGCCGGCATATGAAACACCTGAGCTTCACTGCCTCGCTGCTGAGAAATGCCGTGGAGAGAGCGTAGCTTTGAAAAGAAACCGTGCGGAGTCACGGAGACCCCCGACTGATAGCACTGCGATTTGCGGAAAACGCCCCAGTCGGAGAAAACAGGATAGCAAGGTTCAAAGCTGAAGAAGAGTGAATATTGGAGGAAAAGGTTATCCTGCAACGCTGAAACCCCGCAAAAGTTTGACGGAGCTCACAGCTAACACTGCAGGCTTGGAACACTGATGCAGGTCGGCTGCCTGTTTGCTCGCAGGCGGTCCCTTCTCTGGCGACTCCCTGCTCTATTCCGGGGGATCCAGTACTGTGTGGTAGGCGGCAGCGGCGGCACCGCAACGCGGGAGAAAATGCCACCCAAAACGGCGAAAGTACAAACTACGGTTTTAACCCGTAGCGCAAAGAATGGCAATCAGCGCATTACAGGACTGGAGGCGGGAAAGTCTACTGAGGTTGCTGCAGCTGCCAAGGTTACCGAAACTGGACCTGTCGCATTGGATAGCACCAGAGGTGAGAGTGAGAGTGCTTTGCTATGTTCTTCAAAGCCTTTACAGGGAAAAAACAATGCTGGGTCTAAGAATATTGCCCTCTCACGTGTGCCATCACAAAATTTGGTAGCAATGTTCAAGCGACAGAATGAAAAGAATTCTGTGCTGCAAGCTGCCACAGAAGGAATACCTCCTGCGGACACATCAATTATGAATAGTATTCCTGCTGTTGGAACGGTAGATCTTCTATTTCCAGCTAATACTGCTATAACTATACCTATGCCGGTTAGTGACGCTGATATTTTGAAGGAACCGCAGATAAATGAAAATGAGCTGAATACCGCACCTATTTCTAAAACTACCGATTTACATTCTGATGAGAATGGTGTTCTGGGAGATGTAGTCTCGACGGTAGCAACCTCTATTTCAGGAACTGTACAAATCCAGCCTCAGACTCAGGAAAATTGCAATGACAATAGAATGGAAGAGTTTGAGTTAGAAAATGGGATGCCTGAAGTAACGGGTCAGTCAATGAGTAAAAGCCATGAGGTTGGAGAAAAGTTTTATTCCATGTCGGATCACTCATCAGATGAGAGCACAAATATCAGCAAAGACTGGGCGGATTCCTGTGAGGGAAGTTCCTCACCTGAGGATTCGAGGACAAGTTTGACCTCTCCGAACTTAAGCAACGTGACCGTTAAGAAGCGAATGAAGAGAGCCCACCAGCTCCATGTTGGCAAAGGATGTGATTCTGTTGTTAAGCCTAAAGATAAGAGTATGGTAAGGGTTATAGAGCCTCTGGATTCAAGCATGAATAATATAGACAGAAATATTCCACAAGATATAACATTGTCAACCATATATGAAACTATGATGGAACATAGGGAAGAAAGCAAGGCTGAGAATTCACGTACACAGGCTACTTGCTGTAAAGTGAAAAATGCTGTAAGGAAGGTAAGTAAGAACTGCGCAGAGACGGCGGACAGGGTAACAGAAACGGAGGCTAGAATTTCCGTGTTGGAAGATGAGCTGGGTGCCCAGAAAGCGGAATTAGACTTAGTTAAGGGGCACAGGGATGATCTCAGCAATAAACTCATAGAATTGGAAAACCACAGCCCTCGGAACAACTTGCACTTTTTGGGGGTCCCAGAGGAGAAAGAGGGCTCTGACACACAGAAATTTGTGGCCGAATTGTTACAGGAGGCATTCCCTGAATTAACAACATGGGACTGGGCAAAAGAAAGCCAAAGGGTGCATCGCTTCCCGTTCACTAAGAAACAACCTCGACAGGCAGAAGAAATTCTTCCACGTGCTATTCTAGTCTGCTTTAACAACTTTTTGGCACGGGAAGATATTTATGCACGTGCTCGTCCAGATTAGAAAGCCTTGGCTAAAGGCTGTAGTTTTTTTGTAAGACCTGACTTTTGTGCAGCAACGGTGTCTAAACGATGGCATCTTCGCCAATTGATGCCAGAATTCCAGAGCAAAGGGGCTGCGGTATATCTGCAGAATCCGGCCAAGCTCAAAGTGTTGTATAAAGGGCAAACAATTTTTTTTTTTTCCGAGGTCAAAGCCAAAGAATATCTGGAATCTATTTAGTAGTAGGTCATGAGGGAAATGACTAACAAGTTATATTTTAGATGAACCAGGTCTCTTATTTGTTGCTTCTGCTTTCTACTTTTCTTCTTTATCTATTTGCTTTATTGTTCTATTAGTAGAGATGATTCTGTTAGAGATGGATATAGTGTTTCCGGACGGACTCGGATGGAGGGGGGCACGGTACCCCATATTATGCAGGGACTGTTGGTCCCTGGGCCTCGTGTGGGGGGGGTTCAAGGGCGGGGGGATGGGGCCTTCAGGGAGGGAGTTGGTGGGGGGAAGGGGGGGACGAGGTGTGGTGGTGGGAGGGTGTTAAGTCAGCATCAGAACACAAGCAGTTTGTGAAGATTCAGATGAATAAGAGTTATGTTTATTTTGAAATTTTTCTAGTTCTGAGAATCGAAGAGGTATCACTTAATGCTCTGAAGTTAGGGGTGAACTTTTATTTTTATGATGGATAAAAAGATTAAAATATGCACGTTGAACATATCAGGTGTGAACAATGTTAAAAAGCAACAAATGTTGGTAAAAATTGTACAAATATTGCAAATTGATATATTATGTCTGCAAGAGACACATGTACCATGGCTAAAAAGGGATATTTTGAAGAATTTGGGTATGAAATTGGTTGTTTGCTCAAGGCAAACCGGGATAAAAAGAGGGGTTGCTATACTGATGAAACGTGGATTAGGTATGTGTAATGATTTTGCTGCAGACAAATGGGGCCGTTGGGCAATAGGAATGATAAAGATTGATCTTAGCACGTTTACTCTGTGTAATATATATGGGCCAAATTTGGATGATGCGGAATTGTTTAATTTTATTAACGTGGAATTGGCCCAATGGCCGCAACCCGTGATACTATGCGGTAAGTTGAATATAAATATTCCTGCTGACTCAAATATTAGATCGAACCATAGGTATACTGGAAGAAAGATGCTAATGTACGGTGCCCTACGGGGGTTAATAATAGAACAAGGTCTCTATGATGTATGGAACGTCTTACATTCTGAAAGCCCTGGATATACTTTTTTTTCTGCTCCACACACTAAGTTTGTTCGTTTAGATTATTTTCTTATCTCTGTTGGTTTGCTGACTAAGGTTAGTATAGCTATCCATCCGAAAGTGGTCTCTGATCACAACCCTGTGATTTTAGAATTAACCTTGGAGCCGGCTCAGAGGGCTCCCCCACGGACTTGGACTTTCGATAAGAAGCTATTGGGTGATGAGGACTATTGTCAATTAATGGTTAAACATATACATGAATTTTTTTAATTAAATAAAGGTACTGCTTCCGAGGAGGTAGTATGGGACACATTTAAATCTGTTGTTCGTGGGGAAACGCTCAGTTTTTCTAAATTTAAACACAAACAATGGATGATCAAACATCAACATGATTTTGCTGAGGTTGTCTTGAAAGAACATAATCTAGCTGATGTAATATCTCAGTGTGGAGATTCAGAACTAATTCAAAAGGCTCAGCAAGACCTTACAGTTACGAGGACTCTGGCCTATGCTAACATCGCAGAGCAGATAGCGGAGAAATATACACAATATAAGGAAGAGGTATACGAGTATAGTGAAAATACTGGGAGAATTCTGGCAAAAAGGTTGAGGGAGAAGGCCGTATATAATGATATAGTAAAAATTATAGATATGAACGGTAGGACACAAGAGGTGAAACCAGGGATACTTCATGCATTTCATGAATTCTATCAATCACTATACAGTGAGTCGGTAGTCTGTAGGACAGGGGAGGAGGAGTCAGAATATCTCTCCCCTCTAGTAACTAATACTCTGTCAAAACACCATCGGGCAATTTTATCTACACCACCGGAGTGAGATGAAGTAGAAACTGCGCTTTTGGGATTAGCACAGGGGAAAGCGATGGGCCTGGACTGTATTCCTTTAGAATTTTATAGGACGTTCCGGAATACAATTCAGAAGGAATTGTTGGAAGTCTGTCAACAGGCTTTTTTAGGTCGGGCACCTGATTCATGGTCTCAGGCCATAATAGTCATTTTTAAAAAGAAAGGGAAAAATGCAATGGAAATGGGCTCATATCGGCCCATTTCGTTATTGAAGGCAGACAACAAGATTTACTCAAAAATTCTTGCCATCAGGCTTAATGATTTGATTTCCAGACAGGTATCACCCCGTCAACACGGGTTTATTCAATGTAGAGATACTACGGACCATATTTGTAGAATAATATCTATCTTGGATTGGGCTCAGAGCAGTAATTCATCCGTCGGAGTGGCCCTGTTGGATGCTGAAAAGGCATTCGACAGGGTCACATGGCGGTTTTAATGGGCAGTCTTGGCCTGGAAGGGTTTTCCCTCTGAATTTATAAAAGCAATACAAACGCCTTATATCCATCCGACAGTGGCAATCAGGTAGGGGGCGAGGTCTCTAAGCAGGTTGTGATAGCAAGGGGTACAACACAAGGGTGTCCCTGCTCCCCGCTCTTGTTTGCGCTATATATTGACCCTTTTATTACCACTATGGAGGCAGATAGTATTATCAACACGGTTCAGATCAGAACACAATGTCATAAAGTCTACGCATATGCGGACGATATTGCCGTGGTTACTGCTAACATTACAGAGGCGCTTCCCCGAATCATTCAGGCGGCCGAAGCTTTTGGGCTTTGCTCCGGGTACAAATTAAACGTTTCAAAAACTCAGGCGATTCACTCAAAGGCTTGCCGACCCGTGAATACCGCTTTTAATTCAGAGGTAACGTACTTAGGTATAAAGATTACAGCAAACATTGAGGATATAGTTGCTAAAAATCTAGACCCGATTATTTCCTCTTCTAATAAAACACTGCAAAGAATTAATAATTTCCATCTTTCCCTGTTTGGCCGAAGTGATGTTATTAAAATGCTTATTTTTCCGAAATTTTTATATGTTTTCCGGGCCATTCCTTTTTTAATACCTGTGGTCTTTTTTTCTCGCATAGAGAGAATGTGTTCAAGGTTCCTTTGGAGCTACCATCGTGCCCGCCGTGCCATGAAAAGATGCATTTTGCCCCGAGAAAGAGGAGGGTGGGGGATACCTGATTTCCAATTATATCATTGGATTTCAATTTTACAAAATATGGGGGTGTTACTGTTACCTATAGATCCAACTCCTGATTATGCCGCCCCCTCAATTTATGAGATGCTTCTGGGGCAAGAATCTAAGCAGTGTATAAATCATATTATTGTGCCTAGTTACTTAAAAAAAACTAGGTTTAAGCCGGTGATAGCCGCATATGTAATACGGAGGAAAACGAAAAAGAGGGTGGGTATTGGCCCAAATCTGAACATCTATACCCTACTCCAGGATTGTACTCTTTTACCTACAATTTTTGCCGACCCCGTGATGAAAAGATGGCATAAGTTAGGAATTTGCTCTCTAGGGGATTTTATTTCGGGATCACAATTTATTTCTTTTGAAAATGTACAAAGTAAATATAAGGTACCTCGAGGGGACTTTTTTAAATATCTGCAGTTGCGTAGCTATTGTGAGCAGAAAAAAAATAAAAATGCAATTATTCTACAAAAAATCGAGATTATTGAGCTACTTAAGTCCAGATGCAAAATGTGCCCCTCCTATCATTTATTCTTGAATAAGGCTAAAGACGATTTAAAATTCCAGGAGACAAAATGGGCTAATAAATTAGGCATTGAAGGGGTTCAACGGCCCTTTGAAGAGCCAGCACTATATGGCAATTTTAGAGCTTTATTATACTCCGGGAAAATTGCCAAAATGGAACACTGGACGGGGAAATAGCTGTAATCGCTGTGGCCAGTACGCTGCTGATGCCTCCCACATGTTCTTTAACTGCCCCAAACTCAGTAATTTTGTAAGGGAAATTCAGACTTTCATTTCGGGCAGTCTGGGTATTCCAGTGCAACTTACTGCTATATTGGTAATCTTTGGATGGCAAGGAAACTCGTTGTCGGCTGTCGAGGAGGGTTTGATATTTATATGTATGGCTTTGTATCGCCTGTGTATTACATCACAATGGCTTGATACTAATCCTCCATCCTTTGTTAATTGGCAAACCAGACTGCTCTCAACATATCGTTTGGAGATGGCGCTCTATAGAACCAAGGGTATTCAGAAAAAAAGGCAAGGAAGCCAGCTATGGGAACCAATTGCTACCTGGTTGGGATCTGAGTATTAGATAATGTGACTAGTTGAGGACCTTATATTTATATTTGTGCTGCCCGTTCCGCTTTGTTCTGGTATGTTTACATGCCCTTTTATGCATTGTAGCTGATGTACTTAAACTGTATTCTGTGTGCTCTGTGTGCTGACAAAAAAACGTCAATAATTTTTTTTTTTTTTAAAGATGGTGAAGGTCAATGCAAAGGGGAATTTTACCATTAGACCGTCTGGCCACAACAACTGGAGAAATCCATTCGGATGATTCTATAGGTTCTATAATGTTTTCCTTGTCTAATTTATCCAATTCATTCTCCACTTCATTACGTATTAAAATTGGAATTTCACTGGCTTTGCGAATTTTTGGATTAGCATTCTGTTTTAAGATTATGCAATGGTTAAATTCTTTGAAGGTCCCAATTTTCCCACTGAAAACTCTAGGAAATTTAGATAACATAGAGTTACCGATTTCAGTACCATCATCAACCTCAAGTACAGGATCAGGCCTATTGGGATTCAAAATAATATTAAGATTCCCTTGATCCTTCCATCCTAGTACAGAAGGTCAATGTTTGCCTACACAAAGCTTTCCTAAACATTCTCTGCCTTTAAATGTGAACTTAAGAGGTCTAAATCCAATTATGTCAATCTTTTCCCCAGAATAGCCTTCGGGTGAAATATCTGGGACATCCAGTTTCTCTCCTAAAACTTGTACAAATATAGAGTTCCAAACATTTTCATTAATAAGTGTGTATGGAGAGCCTGAATCTGCATAAATATAAAAAAACACACCACCGATGGACATATCATAAATAAGTTTTTTCTTAACATCTTTGTCATTAACGTCCTTTATATTAAAAATGAACTTTTTTTTCAACTTGAGAGTCACTACAAGTTTCTTTAACTGAACAATGCATAATTGTTTTTACTGTATCTTTGTCATCACTAGAAGAAGACTCGCAGATTACTTGAACTTTTTTGCTTTTCTTCCTATTGCATGCTCTCGGGAAATGGCCAACTAGGCCACAATTAGAACATTTTTCCTTGATGGCGGGACAAAGTTTGTTATTTGCCAAATGAGAATTACTTACACAACTGTAGCATTTTAATTCCTCATTCTTTTTAGGATCTGAAGTTTTTGGTCTAGGTTGAGTTTTTTGTTTGAAATGAGACTTATTTTGAATTTTTGAAATAACAAGCTTGTTGACTTCTTTATTCTCATTTTTAATTGCTTTAGCACTACAGCTAGAAAGTTCAGCTTTTCTAACAATTGCTAAAACATCCTTAAGTTCTGCATCGCCACTGATCCAAAGTCTTTCTTGGATACTAGGATCTGAAGCATGCATTACAACTTGTCCCTAATAAGTTGTTCTTGAAGGTGATCAAGTTTACAGTCTTCTGCAATCTTTTTAAGAGCAGCAACATAAACATCAATTGATTCACCAGTTTCCTGTTTTCTATGGAAAAACGTATATCTTGTGAATGTGATACCAATACACACCTTTGGAGAAAATAATTATCAAAGTCTTTCAAAACATCAGAAAACACATTAGATTCACCCCCACCCGAAGTTTTTGTCATTTCCTCAGACATTTTTAATCCTCCAGCGCCAATTGAAAGCAAAAATATATATTTTTTTCTTTCCGGCTTTATCTTCCCTTCTTCATCAATAGTCTCTGTGATATTTAAAAAGTACGATGTCCATTGTAACCATTTCATGCATGGTTCAGAACCACATGGCCAAAATGCTTGAGGTGGTTGTATTGTAAAAGTTTGTGCTGCCATGGTGACTTTAATGGAGCAAAACAATTATTGATGATTACAAACTGTGCATTATTTGAAGATTGAAAGACAAATACTGCCCAATGAAATCCAAGGAAGGTTAAAATGTATATGTAGACTTTGAATTATTATAAAATATTATAATGTGTTGTAAATAAGAAATATAAAAGCACATTATATCCGGATTCACAAAGTGGTAAAGCCTTATTTGAGATTCTAAGGTCAAAGCCAGAACAATATTGTTTCAAGTTGTTTCATCGAATGAAGGAAATAAAGTTTTTTTTCAAAATGAAAAAAGAAATGGTTGAAACGTCACGTAGCGTTGATTTACAGCATGCACGCGTAGTTGACGTACAACGCTTTACCAAGCTACGGGTAGAGGAAGAGAACACAATGAAATACCAACGATCTGGAATCTTGCGTCAGATCTCGTCGGTGCTGTTTCAGGACTGAAGAATGTTAAGGTATTTACTTTTGAAATGACAGCGTGTACACTGTCAGCTTCAACAAGATAAATAAATGAGTAGATTATATGGGAATTTTCTCCCACAAACCAGCAAAGCGAAGACCACAATTCAGACTTCCAAAAGACGAAAGAGAACAAAAGGAAGTTTCTGTACTTGCTTTTAAAGTCTTAACGTTGCAGAGGAGTTCTGAAATCCGATAAAGATCAAAATTCTCTTGTGAAGACAGACACAGACAATAAACAGTCCATTTAAAAAGCAGAATCCAAATAAAACATTTTCTCAAAATGCTTGAAAGTATCGGGAGACTGAAAACCATACAAATGAAGAAAAATTCATGCAGTAATGGGTTTGGTGGTTTCTTGGTGTTCTTGAGCCTCGTCGCCATTGTAAAGTCCTTAGTCACGAAGTATATTTAAGAAGAGTAGTTTATTTAGATACAAGAACACAGAGGCAAGGCAGGACGCAGCCTACACAGGGCTTCTTCAACCGCAACTCCCTCGTAACATTCTCAGCAAGAATAGGAACTCTGCAGAGAACGCTCGAGGAGGAGAAGCGATTGAAACAAAACAATAACTTAAATACAAATAAACATGACAAGCTGTCTTTTTGTCATTTTTCAATATTTAAACAATTTAGATTGGGAACTGATAACTGCCTCTTGCCAGTAACCAATCTGCAGTCTAATGATATTTGGAAACATGTTTACTTGTCTCAAATTTCACCTCCCATGTGCTTTATACACAGGGATTAATGGAACCGATCAATACAAGTAACCCATACCAAGGGACCCTTTGGCAGCCCAGAATCAACATGCACCCAATTACTGCTCGGTGAGAATGTCAATGTTTGTATCTGCCTTAGGACATATAAATGATTGCTCTGTCAAGTGGCTGTACATATTACTGGTTTGAAAAAAAAATTTCATGTTGTCTGATATCTGGTTTTAGCACTTGTTCGATCTTGTCTTTTAATGCAGCGTTTTGCTCCAAAATCATTCTGTCTGTCGGTCTGTCTGTCATGAATGGTTTCTATAGTGTATTTATAAAGTCCTCGAATGCCGAAGCATCATAGCCCTGGAAAGTCTGTTGCCCACTAGATCAGCAGAGAAGATGGAAATAAAATGAATATGTCTTCAGTAATTTCCTAAAAGAGGTAAAGTTAAGGACAGAGCCAAATGGAGAGATTTCCATGCTCTGAAATGCGCTACAAATTCAGGAGAGCATTGATAACCAGCTCTGTGCACAACGATTATGTCTTTAAAAACAATTGAATTTTACACTAAAAGTCAGTACAATAAAGATAGTATGGGCATATGTGTCCTTCTTGGTGCATGGATGATTACTATTATAAAAGGAGATAAACCGCTCACAGGAAGCCTTTATGTAGTCTTTTTAATCAGTCTGTCACAACATGGCTTTCCCTTGCCAGCCTCAAAACAAACTGACCGGGACTTTAAATAAAGACATTCTAGTAGAACCTTGGTACGAAGATTCTATTACATTAATACGAGTATGACATATCTTACACCTTTCATATAACAATAGACAATGAAAACATAGCAATGCAAATAAATGCAAATCTCAATAAATGCAAATATGTAGAAATGCAAATTCCCTTATACATAACAAGGGAACACATAGCATAAAAATACAAATGGTTTAAGAAAATAGATTAAACCTAAAGTGTATTGAAATCAAAGCTCAAGCTGATCCGATCACAAAGTCCTGCAAATAAGCAGGAGTTTTCCTTTCTTTTCTCACATGACCATTCCTCTCTCACCTTCCAATGCTCTTCCATCACACCTAGCATCATCATATCCCTGCCTTCGTCTGTCCATGGAACTAGATACACCCTCTCCAGCTAGCATAAATTCACTATATCCTTAATCACTTTCCATTGCACATTTTTCACTTTTGCCTCTCTTCTGATACAAAGCTACTCTACATTTGTTTCCACTTACTTCCATTCTCCAAAACAACTTGCCACTGAAACATTTGCTTGACTTTGAACAGACCCCTGAATTTGAACAGGCCTCTTCCATGCATCCATCTGTGACCTTCGCAGAATAACTGATCGGAATCTTAGAATCTTTACGCCCTTCCCCTGGTACACACAGTTCCACCCTACGTTTCAACAACCCAGGGACCAACTTTGTCCTTGCTTTGTGACCTCTCATCAAATCAAATGGAGACCTGTCAAGTCCCTTATTCACAGTGTTGTGATGAACCCAGACTGCTTCCTGGACTGCCATAGCAACAGCTGTTTTACTCCGCATGGCCACCTGAACAGTCCCCTTGACCATACGATTCATTCTTTACGTAATGCCAATGCTTTGCGGGTTATAAAAGGCTGCATGATGATGCCTAATACAATGCAAGGTCAAAAATTCCTTCATTTCGCAAGAAGTTAGCTAGGTGCCAATATCTGTTCACAAAGTATGAGGGAAACCTTTACCTTCTTCGGAGTCATGCTCTGCCCCAGGTGCCCCTCATGTGCCAACTGAATGATTTTTCTTCTTATATTTTATGGTGCTACAAATCTGAACCCGCTCAATAAAACACACTCTTTACAGACAGATAATACGTCCAGTACCTTAACAAACTGTCCTACAGATAATGCAAAGGTGGTCTCTCCTGCCTCCAGTCACCGCCATCTTGCAAACATCCTGCAAAATATAATACTTAGTCATTTTCTGCACTCATTCTTCCCTAGAGAAAACACCTACTCCATAGCGCACAACATCTTCTAGCCAAGGCACCGCTCCCTCCTTTTTTATTATGGAATGCCTTACCACCTACAAGCTTGCAATCCACAGACAATCATGAAAGAGCAGCAGCTTGAGCATTGTGCTGATCCAGTGAAAAAGGCTAGGATACACTTTTTCACACATTAAAATATCACTTGCAATGGGCTCATGTACACATTTAAATTTCCTGACTGTTTCGTTGGGGCCAAATTTTATTTCCTTCAATCCGAATTTAGTCTATGTCTAACTAATATTCACAGATCAATACTCTTCCTTTGGTCAATGGACCATTAGTTGAGTAGTTGATGGTGATATTAACAAAATTCATTAACATTTTCTTATAACTTTTCAGTAAAATAATCACAAACTCCAGGTAAGATTCAATACATTTTATCTAATAATTCAATCAAAATGAACGCTCATTTGTACTGATACACAGTGCAAACTCCATCAATTTTCATGGGAGAGAAAAATTCATTTATTTCATTCAAAATACAGACTTTTTCAACAACCCCAAATGCATTAAGAATGATAGATGAAGAGACAAAAGACACACTAATCTGTACGTTGCAGCAAATATTCAAAATTTAAGTAAGAGTGATAGTTGCCAAAATGAAACAGGAAACACAACCCCCTGGCCAAAAGATTGATGGTGGTCACCTGATTAAGAGTCAGGAGACAAAGACTTTAGGACATGTGCAGCATAGAATTATACTTACTATACTCATTAGAAACCCGAGGCACTGGAGCGCATGCCTCTCTTACACCCTCTCCCTCCTCAATATTCTTCCGCAAATCTTCAATCTAATCAGGCTGTCTCTCAGTATTGAATCTTCCCAGTCTGTTCTTCTCAGAAGCATCAACGACTCTCCTTAGCAGAAGCAGCTCTCATCATCTATCTCCAAATCATCATCCTCTCAACTTCAAGTCAGTCGACCTATACCCTTTAATTTTGCATTTCCCACCCTCAAAGGTTGCAAATGTCTGCAAATTCTGGACTATGATTGGGTCAGGACAGGGGAGTTATCACCACCTCATGTGGTCCTCATGAGATTGTAACTAGTTCTTTGTTTAGCAAACCCGTCCCATTTAATTTATTTCATGACTCTTCCTGTTCCCATACATCTCACACAATAGATAGATACAAAGTGTGTATAATTTCTTCAGTTGAGGATATTCTCTCAAGCTCTCTTCCTTGGGTTTTGGCAGGCAACCAATGTCCCGGTCACCGGGTCACTCCGGATCTTCAATGAGCAGACTCAACTTTCATTACGTTTCACCCGCCATCTTTCTTTCAGCTTAGCATATCAGGCCCAAAATGCTCACTATTAACAAAAGAATCATAAACAGATGTTAATTTCTCAAATATGTTAGAACAGTCTTTATTGGAACGCTACTAATCGCGCTGTTAACTTTATCTTTTAAAATATTGCTCACTGCTGTAATGTACATGTTTCAAACTCGAGCTTGGTCTCACCTGATTCACCCCCTTCTTCGGTCCACCACTAATTTATCAATTGTTGTGGAGGGAAGATTTGACTTCTACCGTGCCCCGGAAGTGATTACTTCTTCCTACCTCTTAGCGGCACGCAGGTCAGCAGGCTAGTTGCTCAGCCCGGCCAAGCTACAAAACCCCCGCATTTCCCTTGCGCGTTGGACTCGCCATGGAAGGTAAACGGCAATAGAGCGCTGGCAGTCGGGAGCACTGGACTTCCACAGTCTTTATTGGAACGGTACTAATCGCGCTGTTAACTTTATCTTTTTAAAATATTGCTCACTGCTTTAATGTACATGTTTTAAACTCGAGCTTGGTCTCACCTGATTCACCCACTTCCCCGGTCCACCACTGATTAATCAGATTGTAGTGGAGGGAAGATTTGACTTCTACTGCGCCCCGGAAGTGATTACTACTTCTTACCTCTTAGCGGCACGCAGGTCAGCAGGCTAGTTGCTCTGTCCGACCAGGCTATAAAAGAAATATGCCTTATTGTTCGCACAGAGGACGCGTGCAGCAGGCGCGCCGAAGGTGGGCCAAAGGCAAGCCTGTCTGCGCCCGTCCGTGCCTCGACCGGGCCCAGGGCCACCCCCTTTGATTCGGCAAGCCGAACTACAGGTCACAAAAAAATAGTTTATACACCTTAACATCTAAAAACCATACGCTCCTCCTGCAATTATCCTTTCAACTACCCCAGCTCTAAACTTGACAAATCTGCTCACTACCCCATACTATGGTGCCCCAACTGCCTTTTCTCCTTAAATACCCCTCATTCACCCCTTCCATCCCATAGCGCCATCTCCCTACATGCAAACATACACTTGGCTTTAATTAACGCTCAGTCCCTTCCAAAAAACAAATATGAAATTCTAAACTTCATTGAAAACCACAATCTGGACCTTTTAATGATTACTGAAACTTGGGGTGATCCGGCCGCCGGGCCGGATTTCTACACAGCCACACCAGAAGGATACTCTGTCTGCAGATTCGACAGACCGCTGAAAAAAGGTGGAGGCCTTGCAATCATTTACCGGGAAAACTATTTAATTAAAACGGAACTAGTCCCCACCAACACCTGTGAAGCCTTCTACTTCTCTATTACGGTCTCCCAATTCTCGCCATTTAAAGGTGTTCTCCTCTACCGCCCCCCCCCAGGATCCCGCCCAGAATTCCTGTCCTTTTTAGGCAGCCTACTGGAATTAATGGCAGGCAAAAACAACTTCTCCATTTTAGGAGATTTTAATTTCCACCTGGAGGCACACGACGATCAAGACACCATAGCTCTCCTAGCCGAACTAGAGGCGGTAGGCCTCACACAAATCATCACTTCCCCCACCCACTCTGCTGGACATACTTTAATCGGACTCTTCTCCAATCATCAATTCCTTATCCTAGGGAACACTCTACCGTTACCTTGGACTGACCATTATGCAGTCCTCTTTGACATTCAACATAACAACAATCCCTCCCCTTACCTAAAACCCCTTCTCCCCAGGCAGTTCAAAGCCTGGAGTAACATTGACCCCCTTGAATTTCAATCTTCCTTACTCATAACTCAGCCTGACTTTCCCCCAAGTGACCCTGATGCAGCAGCTATTCTCTACAACCAATGGATTAACAATGCGGTTAAAAAGATGGTACAAACAAAGGGGCTCATTAGGATCGCAGACAGACTTGAGTCCGTCCGCGACCCCAGAGTAGGAGGGAACGTCCGCATGGGCAGCGGCGTTCCCTCCGTGAAGATTAGGATGTGACCGCCAGGGTGGCGGTCACATCCTCTATCTTTAACATTGCGGCGGGTGCAGCTTCAAGCTGCACCCACCGCAATGTTAAAAATGCATACATTGCATTTGTATGCAGAAAGCGGCAGGCACCGCGTGGTGCCTGCCGATTTCTGCATACAAATGCAGGGGGGTACCATGGGTGCCCCCCATGTGCACCCCCCACCCCCCCCTTCACCCAGGGGGCCCGCAACGGGCCCCGGAACTCAAAGTCCGTATGCTTTTCCACGGCGGAAAAGCCGCCGTGAAAAAGCATCTCTTTTACACTATCCTAATATGGCTGGCGGTGTCTGATAGACACCGCCAGCCATGTTACAGCTTTTCCGCCGCGGTTGTTAGTCAACCGCGGCGGAAAAGCGGTGGACTGAAACCAGGACCCACCAGCCATCCTAATGTGGCGGTGGGTCTTTGGTGGGTCCGCAGAGGATTTTCCGCATCCTCCGGGCCGGCGGTGGCTTCCGCCGGCCCGGAGGATGCGGAAAGTCCTCCATCCTAATGAGCCCCTAAATGCAGGTCTAGTAACCGAAGCGCTGTTTCTGCACCTTGGTTCACTGAGACCCCTAGGTGCGAAAAACAAAAATGCCGACATCTAGAACGTAGCTGACGCCTACACTACGATCCCTCCCATAAAGCTGTCTACAAACAATCCCTTGGTAATTACAAACGCTTTCTGATTACAGCCAAAAGTAGTTTCTTCTGTAATCAAATTGAATCAGCAAAAAACTCTGCCAAACAGCTCTGCCAAGTTGTGTACAAACTCTCGGGACAAGGATCAACCCCTCCTATCACCACCACTCAATCACTCTGTGACTCATTAGCTGCATACTTTCAAGAGAAAGTCTGCACCATTTACAATAATTTTGCTCTAAGTAATTATTCAGTTGACACCACGGATCCCAACATCTCTACAGCCTCCCCGGCTCCTTCAGACTCCACTATCATTCACACTCCTCACTCCCCAGACTTCACTATCATTCACACTCCTCACTCCCCAACCTTCGAGGAATTCAACCAAGTCTCCCCTGACTTCATCACTCTCCTCATCTCCTCTATGAAATCTGGTTCCCCTGAAGATCCTTGCCCTCCCGCCATGCTGAAAATCAACCCTGTTATCATAGGATACAATCTAGCCAACCTTGACCCCTTAGACACAGCCAGTTACAGACCTATTGCATCTCTGCCTCTACCAGCAAAAATTGTAGAGAAAGTTACGAACATCCAACTGGCACATTTCATCGAGCAACACCACCTATTAGATGATACCCAGTTTGGCTTCAGAAAGGGGCATGGCACGGAAACCGCCCTCATCAAGGCATCTGATGAGATAAAAAAAATTGGATGCTGGGGGAGCCGCGGTTCTCGTCCTGCTGGATCTCTCAGCAGCATTTGACACGGTCGACCATGTAACTCTGATTGACCGTGTCACTGCACTAAGTATCAGTCATAGGGCCAAAGATCTTCTCGCATCATTCTTGGCTAATCGATCACAATCAGTCAAGCTTGGCACTTTAACCTCCCCCCATTCACTTTTCCTTGCGGGGTACCACAGGGATCCTCGCTAAGCCCTACCCTGTTTAATATCTACGTATCGGACTTGGCGAGGGTCATCAAAACCTATTACCTGGGTGTTACCTCATATGCCGACGACACCCAATTAGTCTTAGCAATACATAGCGATGGTGCTAGGGTTGCTGCCAACTTCCAGATGGGAATGCTTGCTATAAGCTCATGGATGGCGAACAACTCCCTAAGACTGAATTCCAGCAAGACTGAAGTGATGATTTTTGGCAATCTCACACCCGCCTGGTCCTCTCATTGGTGGGCAGCAGGCTTAGGGACTCCCCCTGCCCCACTTACAAAAGTTAGAAACCTCGGGAACATTTTTGACACTAAACTGTCATTTATGCATCATGCCAATTCCGTAGTCTCTTCAGCCTTCCACACCATTAAATCATAAAAAACGTATCTCATACCTCCGATCCTCAGACGCTAAAACCTTGATCAGCAAACTCATCATGTCCAAAGTGGATTATTGCAATAGTTTATTTGTCAATGCACAAGAAAGAGTTCTCAATAAACTTCAGCTAGTACAGAACGCAGCAGCTAGGCTTCTGACAGGCACTCCCAAATTTAGACCCATCTCCAAAGTAGTACGCCAACTCCACTGGTTACCGGTCAGAAACAGATCTAGGTTCAATGCACTTTGCCTTGAAAACCAATGAACCACATAGTGTACAAACAGACTTGATCAGATGAGGTATACCAAAGGTAAAATGGTCAAGGAGCCTACATAACAGAAACCCAATTTGAATAACATTCAACGTTATATCGATAGACTAATTCAATATCTCGGAAAATATATCAGCACGTGAAGTTCTAAATGCTTGTTCCAATAATCAAATTCCCATTCTGCCAAGTATCCAACCATGCCGCGAGCTAAACCAGTAGGCTACATGACTATCTAACTACTAATATAGTCACAAAGGTATAAATATTACGATACCTCAGGTGAAAGAGATGAATAAAACTGACAAACGTTCTGGGCACACATATATATCTAAATTATATATCTGAAAAAGACTTATATGGGTAAGTTACCCATGCGAGTAGGCAAATAGTCATGCAAGCTCATTTGGGCTGAGTCATGGAACTTGCATGCCCAATTTAAGAAAGTATTGAATATGTGTGCAGCCAATGAATAGCATAGATGAATATAAAAGACAAACGTTCCAGACATCCATATAAATCTGAATAAGACTTGTAGAGGTGAGTCACCCAAGCGCGTGGGCACATAGATATGCCAGCTCGTTAGGGCTGAATCATAGAACGTGCATGCCCATGAGAAGTAACTATCTAATATGTGTGCACCCAAATCATAATACGCGCTCTAGAGCACATACTCAATATAAAAAGTATCTCTTACCACAAAACCACAGCAAGTCATCACAACGCAAACTGTGTAGAAACCAACTTGACAGTTGGCATCAAACATTTTAAAGACGCCCAAAAGCCAATAAAAAAAAAGACACTGATGGGTCAGCGATGTTACCAATGGTGACCAGACGTGAGAAGTGTAAAACTGCTGAGCAGAAGTATCAGAGAGGCAGTTTTGACCAATGGCGCCGAACTAGATGAAGATGACAGGCAATAAAGGAAATGGGTAGTCCGCACTGTCAACTGTGGTGACAGAACGTGAGGGATGTGAGAGAGGAACGGCAGCCATGTTTAAATGGTCTGAAAGACAGTATGTGAATTAGAAGTCCATTCCTTATGCTCCCAGCGCTACGGTATAATACGGAAGAGACTAATATAAGTTAACCAATGTAAATTTTAAGGGTAACAATTATAATGTGTTGGCAAAAATATTGCAAAAACAAGCGATGCCGCAAAATAAGAGTATATGCGATGCGGCGGCCTGATAGCCACGATCGTGAATGTAACCACACAATAAGACCTTAGTGCCATGGAGAATAGGTAAGAGGTCATTAATATTGAATGAGTACCACCACCACTACAGAAAAGCTATTTAGGAAGCATGACGGCCATGATGGACAGGCCCTAAATGACTAAAAGTGAAATGGATATCAGTCTGGCTCAACTTGGAACTTGAAGTGAATCACGAAATTTTTAAAGATTGCCTAATGCTAGACCATTGGGACAAGATCCCCTGGCTGAAATATGTTCAACTAATGTGCGTAAAGTTGGGTCGGCCTGAATTGTTTAATAAACCATCTAACTTAGTGAAAGGAGATCTGAAGTGGGTCAAAAGCTCTTTTTTGTTGAATCGAGGGATGGACAGAGAAGGCTTGGAGTTGTTAAAGCCTTCTGTTAGGACTCACCAACTGATTGTTTCCTCTGATCATGATCTGGAACTTTACTTAAAGGTTGTCAACAACTCAAACCATAGGTATCTTTTAACCAAGTTCCGACTGGATAAAATCCACCTGCTAATTTCAGGCCGCCCTAGTTGGACTAAGCCACTTGATCTAGACTTGTGCAAATGTGACGGTTGCTCAATCATGGACACTGCTCACTTTGTGTTTTTTTTGTGATTTCTTCAAAGATATTAGGAAAAAGTATATCATACCCTTGCTAAAGGGGAAGGGGTTTAGACAAGTCAAGCCAGCTTTATTGCACCTTAAACTATTAGTTGACATATGGGAAATTTACAATATAGCTAAATTTTTAACTATAGCGGTGAGACTCAGTAAAAAGATTAACTGGTCCTAGATGATTTACTGTAAATATTGACAATTGCAACTGGAATCAAGTTTTAACCGAAATTTTTTTATGCTGCTTTATTTTTTAGGATGTATTTATTGTTGTTTTTTAAAAAATGTTGGCACCTTGCGCTGCATATTTTAATGGGTACTCCCTCCCTTTTTATATTGTATTTCTATGTTTTTATGTCGCCTGGTGACCCACGGACCGTTTTTGTGTGTTCTTGTACTTTTATGGTTTTGTAATTGAACCGAATAAAGTTTTCTTGAACTTGACTAAAAGTGAGAAATGGATGCAATCAAATCATGAATAATGAGCCAGCTAAACTCTCACACCTAACCCCAGACATACAAACGTAAATAGAACCTGACTGTCGACAAGCTAAATTCATCCTACCCATGCTGAAGGGGTAGGAGGCCTGATAAATACCTACTACCAATGCCAAATGTCCATGAAGGCCAAGTAAAAGTGAAGGGCATTCAAAAAATGTGTAAACACTGTCCCAACCATCGGATGGTAGAAGCACTATTCAGGAACCAGGAAAAAGCATCTCATAATGCGTGCATATAGACTATGTTATCTTATTATGAGGATAGCCTAAAGAGTAATAAAACGTCAATGAACGCCTTGAAGGGTAACCCAAATGTGGTAACCATACACAAATACCAGACCAAACAGACTGCCACCAATCAACTAATAACCTAATCTCAGGAAATAATGGAACTCATTATCTGTGTTGTGACCACGTGAGACAGACCATAATCTGCAAATCCATTTTTCTTCAGTCTGTCTGCAAATGTGTAGTGTGGAGTAGCAGGTAGTGGAGTGTCATACAGTGGAATTGCATAGAGTGGAGTGGTGTACAGTAGAGTGGCATAGACTGGAATGCCTATAGTGGAATAGTGTACAGTGCAGTGGCATATAATTAAGTGGTGTAGACTGGAGAGGGATACACTAGAATGGGGGAGAGTGCAATAGAGTACAGTGAAATGGCATACAGTAGAGTGGCATCGAATGAAATAGCATAGAATGGAATGTGGTAGAGTAGAGCGGCATACAGTGGATTGTTAGGTAGCAGATAAGCATTTACTGGAGTAGCGTATAGCGAAGTGGCATCCCATGGAGTGTTGTACACTGAAGTGGTACAGAGTGGAGTTACATACAGTGTAATAGTGTAGAGTGGACTGGTGTAGAGTGGAGTTGTGTACAGTGTAATAGCATAGAGAGAAGTAGCATAGAGCGGAGTGTTGCACAGTGGAGTGTTGTAGAGTCTTATAGTGTATAGTATAGTTGTGTACAATGGAGAGGCACATAATGGAGTGGCATGCGATGGCCTGGTCCGGAATGTAATAGCATAAAGTGAGTGGAGTGGCGTGCATTAGAGTGGCATTTCTTTGAATATTGTAGAATTAATTGTCTTAGAGTAGAGTGTTGTACACTGGAGTGGCGTAGAATGGAGTAGTGTACAGTGGAGTGGCATACAGTGGAATAGTGTATAGTGAAGTGCTGTAGAGTGGAGTGGCATACAGTCAAATAGAGTAGAGTGGAGTGGCGTACAATAGAATGGTGTAGAGAGGAATAGCATATAATGGACTAGCATCTAGTGGAGTAGCATAAAGCGGAGTGGCATAGAGTGGGACAGCGTATAGTGAAGTGGCTACAGTGGCATTGCATATGGATCTATGTGAAATTTAGCAGCAATATAGATCATGGTGTGCAGAGTAATGCAGACAGTGAATCGTACTACCTTGTGTTTCTCCAGATTTACAAATCAATGCAGGCCCACGCATGGTGGCCTTGCGTTTCTTTATAAATCTGTTTTAACTATTGCGTTGCCCATGTGACACCATGCATGAATCAAGGTTACTGCAACCCAATAATCCAACTAGAAATGTTATATTTTAGGCCATGGTACATGGCAATAGCAAGCCAGTATATACATGCGAAGTGGCTGTTTTTAGCTAAAAAAAGGTCATCCATATGGTTTTTACTACACTTTGGCTGTGTTTAGTGTTAGGACCTTAGCTATAGGTAAGTAGTAGGTCTCTACCTATTGCCACTTTATTAGTTAGGAAAATGCATGTTCTTAATATATTTATATATATGTTTACAGCCAGGTACCGCAGTAGTTCGCAAACTTTTGTGAAATTCTGCAGAAGTACTGCAGTGACAAATCAAGTTTAAATGCATTATCCTTAAAAAATACTTACCCTACTTAACTGCAGTACCCAAAATGTAACATCTCTGTACCATGTAAAGTTTTTGTACTACATCAAAGGCAATAGTCAATGGAAAGTGCAACAGTGGAAATATGCATTTTGGGACTCTTTCACCCTTGCACCAGCCTTCGCGATTCAACACAATGCTGTAGGTCTGGAAAGTATTTTAGTGATTCGTCAAATGGGTGGAAAGTTAGTAGGGAGATGATATTCGAGGAATTATTTTCTTTTATAAGTACTAACTATAACTACAGAGTGGCAATCAGATTTAATGTGATTTTTAAATTTTTACATATTGTATTTGTTAAGTATTTGTTTATTGGTTTACATAATCATGTGACCATAAATGAGTCTTTTAGTTGATCGTGTAGTAATTCAGAAAATTTGCATATGCAGTCTAGTTTATTTTTTGGGCTTCCTTGCTACTTTTAGTAGGATTGTGCTACATATGAAGCCCAGCATGAAAGAAGCCAATCGTTGTTATTATAAAAATTAAGATAATTGTTTTTTTTCCTACTGGCCAATTATCATATCCTCCATATAGTAGTTTGTGTGGCTCACTACTAGGTAATTTTTCCATTTTGTTTCACAGCAGTACATAAGAAAGAAGGTTTTTGTTTGGCTTGTTGGTTGTTGGACACAGTTTTATTTTGTAAGCCAGGGAGCATGCAAAGGAAACGTATGTAGATTGGGATGTATTCTATTCATTTTGTATTTTGTTATAGGTTTCCTTTAGCATGTGGCTATGAATGGGTCTTTCAGTTCATGTAGTAAATTCGAAACTATACATATACAGTCTAGTGTATTCCTTGGGCTTTCTTGCTACATTTAGTAGGATTGTGCTATGTATGAAGGGCAAAATGAAGGGAAGGCAATCATTGTTATTGTTATAAAAATTTAGATTATAATTTTTTCCTCGTGGCCTATTATCATGTCCTCCAAATAGGTATTTGTGTGGTTCACTGCTAGGGCAATTTTTCATTTTGGTGAATCGGGGTGCATAAAAAAGATGTTTTTGATTGGCTTGTTGGGGACAATTGTATTTTGTGAGCCAGACAGCAACCAAATTAAACTTTTGTAGACTAAGGTGCATTCTATTTCTTATGTATTTCATTATAGGTTTCAATTAGCATTTGACCATAAATAGGTCTTTCAGTTGTTCATATAATAAAGCTGAAACTTTCCATATTTAATCTAGTTTATTTTTTTTTATTTCCTGGCTACTTTTAGTAGTTTTGTGCTGCTTATGAAGGCCAAAATGAATGTAAGACATTCATTGTTATTGTTATATAAATTGAGAATATTTATTTTCCTAGTGGCCAATTATCATATCATCCAAATAGTAGTTTGTGTGGCTTACTGCTAGCCCAATTTTTAATTTTGTTGTACACGAACACATAACAAAAATTCCTTTTGTTTGGCGTGTTGGGCCAGTTTTATTTTGTGAGCCAAAGAACATGCAAAGAATGCTTATATAGATAAAGATGTATTCTATTTGTTTTGTATTTGTTTATAAGTTTCCATTAGTATGTGCCAAAATGGGTCATTCAGTTGTCCATGTAGTAAATCTGAAACTTTACATATGCAGCCTAGTTTATTTTTTGGGCTACTTTATAACTTCATAACCACTTGATAACATCACTTGCAAATGCAAAAAGAATCATCTACATAGTCTAATGTACATTGCTGTGAAAGTTCATTCCTATCCATTCAGACATTTTGCCTCTAAGTGAAACACAAAAGTCTATCTAAAATGCATTGGCTTTCAAGCATGGTTTGGGACCCCCTTTTTTCTGTCCACACACAGGCATGCAGAGTTTCACAGAGGTTTGTCAAATGGGTGCAAGGATATTAGGGACACAAATCCAATAAATTCCTATGTCTCATAACCATAATCATAACTACAGAGTGGCTACTGCCACTCTGTAATATCTATCTATCTATCTATCTATCTATCTATCTATCTATCTATCTATCTATCTATCTATCTATCTATCTATCTATCTATCTATCTATCTATCTATCTATCTATCTATCTATCTATCTATCTATCTATCTATCTATCTATCTATCTATCTATCTATCTATCTATCTATCTATATCTATATCTATATCTATATCTTTCTATCTATCTATCTATCTATCTATCTATCTATCTATCTATCTATCTATCTATCTATCTATCTATCTATCTATATATCTATATATATATATATATATATACATATATATATGTATATATATATATATATATATATGTATATATATATATATATATATATATATATACATATATATATATATATATATATATATATATTCACTGGAAAAACCATAGGTTTCAGGCCCTATATAGTTAGGAATTAGCATTTAAAAAAACCTTTGAAATTCACTGAAAAAACCATAGGTTTCAGGAGTTATATAGTTAGGAATTCGTTTTTAAAAAACCTTTGAAATTCACTAAAAAAACTATAAGTTTTAGTGGTGTTATAGTTTGCTGGACATTTTACTCATACAAAACCAATGAAATTGCTCCTATATAGTTAGTTGTACTAACTATATTTCGCGCACCCGCAATCCACTGCTGATGATGTCACATATTAGATCATTCATGACATGGTCAGTGACATCACTGATGACATCTCAAATGACATCACTGATGACATCATCCAGTGAATGTGGTTTGCTTCGTTATTTAAATATGCATTATATATATAGCAATTTACATTGAAGAATGAGTGGATATATATAAATAAATATTTGGATGGAGGATTTAGTAGCAGTGTAATTGACTGTTTACTTGACCAATTTATAATGTCTCACTCAATATAGTGGATAGTGACTAAACTGTGTGAATATCTGTATCACTTTGTCAGTTGTTGTGTAAACTGATTCTACAGTTGGTTACTACCTATGTGAAAGTCTATATTAGTTATTGATTAGTTAACAGAGTATTTGTATGGGAGTGTGAAAGTGTGTGTGGTTCGGTGGGGGGGGTGTGACTGTCCAAAGATGTGTGAATAGTTGATTCAGTAGATATATGAAGCTAAAACTACATGTTCTAACAGTTTGGGTGAGGGAATCTCTTTATGGGTGTGGTGATGAGCAAATAGATTTCTCAAAGGTACAGGTCCAACAAACTAGAAAAATAAAAGGCAGTGTATGTGTCAGTTGTATATAAATAAGTATACATAAGACACAATGATTGTGTGAGTGACTGTATGGATAACTGTATACTTGTAATAATGATTTTATAATTCACTAAGTATGACTTACTATCTAAATGAATAGAAGAAGTGGTGTTTGTATAAGTGTTTTGCTAAGTAAATATGTAAGTATGATCCATTGTTTGCATAAGTGAGTAGGATGACTTCATATGTGAATAGGATGCGTGCTGTTGTTTAATGTCGATATAGATGTATAAGTATTTTTGATAGTGTTCTATTGTTCATTGACAGCATGTATGAGTGACTCCATAGGTAAGTGATTAGATGTGTGTATACATCTATGAATCACTGAGTGGATTTTTAGATACTTGTATTGCTGTGACAATGGATTTAAATATGATACTCTGTATTTTACAAACAGTGATGAAAAATTGTAATAGTGTATGAAAAGGTGTATGTGATTGTCACGTGGATGATGTCATCAGTGATGTCATCAGTGATGTCATTTGAGATGTCATCAGTGATTTCACTGACCATGTCATGAATGATCTAATATGTGACATCATCAGCAGTGGATTGCGGGTGCGCGAAATATAGTTAGTACAACTAACTATATAGGAGCAATTTCATTGGTTTTGTATGAGTAAAATGTCCAGCTAACTATAACACCACTAAAACTTATAGTTTTTTGAGTGAATTTCAAAGGTTTTTTAAAAACTAATTCCTAACTATATAACTCCTGAAACCTATGTTTTTTTCAGTGAATTTCAAAGGTTTTTTTAAATACTAATTCCTAACTATATAAGGCCTGAAACCTATGGTTTTTTCAGTGAATTTCAAAGGTTTTTTAAATGCTGATTCCTAACTATATAAGGCCTGAAACCTATGGTTTTTTCAGTGAATTTCATTGGTTTTTTAAATGCTAATTCCTAACTATAACTGGTGTGTAACCTATGGTTTTTGCAGTGAATATATATATATATATATAATTTCTATGGCAAAATGAAACCCCTCATTTTGTTCCTTTTCAAATTAAATGTATTAAGTGTTACCACTTTATTCCAATCAAGATGACTTCAGGTGTGCCATACTTTTGTCATAAGTAAGACTGTTAGCGTTCTAGTTGTTCTTTAGAACACTCTGGGACATTCTGTCATTGGGCTATAGTTGGGCTACATCTGGCTGATATTTGGGCTACATTTGGGCTCTTTTGTCTCTGGTGGCCATCTTAAGAGACTGCATATCAGAATTTTTTTAATGAAATATAAGAGGATTTGAGAAGTCACTCAAAATGTGCCCTAATTTTTCTTTCTTCAGCACTAATCATAATTTCTATGGCAAAATGAACCCCCTCATTTTGTTCCTTTGCAAATTAAATGTTTTAAGTGTTAACACTCTATTCGAATCAAGATGACTTCAGGTGTGCCATACTTTTGTCATAAGTAAGACTGTTAGCGCTCTAGTTGTTCTTTAGAACACTCTGGGACATTCTGTCATTGGGCTATAGTCGGGCTACATCTGGCTGATATTTGGGCTACATTTGTTTTTTTTTGTCTCTGGTGGCCATCTTTGGGCTACATTGGGCTACATTGGGCTACATTTGGGCTCTAACATATATATAGCCCAATGTAGCCCAATATATATTTTTTCAAAGTTAATTTTCATAAAAACCACTGGAGCACATATCTTGAGACATAGCAAAGGCACATCGGGCTACCAGTCCCTACAATTTTGCCAAGTTTGGTGGAAAATCATTCAGCCGTTCGGGCTAAAAGTGAGTCCAACCGCCCTATGCAAATTAACATGGGGAAAACACGTTTTGGGACCCCCGTTTTATCTCGGCCCCCGCTTGACGAATCCCCCCCACACTTTCAAGGAAGGAGCGGAGCGCCGCGAGGCAAAGTTAAGGAAAATTTCAGGAAGATTCCTCAACCGGCGCCAAAGTTATTCCCAATAGAATGTTGCGATTTCCCTATGGAAAACAATCCTAACTATATATACCTACTGGCTATCGCCAGTAGGTAATAAAATTTCTATGGCAAAATGAAACCCCTCATTTTGTTCCTTTTCAAATTAAATGTATTAAGTGTTACCACTTTATTCCAATCAAGATGACTTCAGGTGTGCTATACTTTTGTCATAAGTAAGACTGTTAGCGTTCTAGTTGTTCTTTAGAACACTCTGGGACATTCTGTCATTGGGTTATAGTTGGGCTACATCTGGCTGATATTTGGGCTACATTTGGGCTCTTTTGTCTCTGGTGGCCATCTTGGGAGACTGCATATCAGAATTTTTTTAATGAAATATAAGAGGATTTGAGAAGTCACTCAAAATGTGCCCTAATTTTTCTTTCTTCAGCACTAATCATAATTTCTATGGCAAAATGAACCCCCTCGTTTTGTTCCTTTGCAAATTAAATGTTTTAAGTGTTAACACTTTATTCCAATCAAGATGACTTCAGGTGTGCCATACTTTTGTCATAAGTAAGACTGTTAGCGCTCTAGTTGTTCTTTAGAACACTCTGGGACATTCTGTCATTGGGCTATAGTTGGGCTACATCTGGCTGATATTTGGGCTACATTTGTTTTTTTTGTCTCTGGTGGCCATCTTTGGGCTACATTGGGCTGCATTGGGCTACATTGGGCTACATTTGGGCTCTAACATATATATAGCCCAATGTATTTTACCATGAATTTAACAAGGTTATTGCACCCCTGAATTATCAACAATGTGTATTTATATATTTGTATATATATGTATATGTATTTTTTCACTCTATGTACTAGATTCCCACTTTGGTATTTTACTGATATATGTATATATATTTTTTCAATCAAGCAATGTGATCCATTATTACAATGCAATGAAAAACTTCAACATAGTATGTTTTCTATGTCCATGCTTAAGCACTTACACGTGACGTCAATGTGATCATCACTGGCACTTTAAAAGGTTGAAACCGGTTAAACAACATTGTCATGTGAACAAGGCTCGTGGAGCCGAAACGTCATGGACTTTACCTGCACTAAATAAACGAAAGAGGAAACTTAATTGGTCCGTGTCCGAGTGCTATTTACCCTGGCTGGTTGCAACTCCAGAGCGAGGTGGAGGCGACGGAATGGTGAATATATAGCTGTGTTGGATTCGAACCGGCTTATACACGGGACCCCTCTCAGCAATGGTCAGCGACCCAATCGAATCATTCTCTTGGACATTGTCTGCGAGATTGTTGTAACTCCGGAAGGAGTAGGACGCCTGACCCCCACCAACCGGAAGGGAATCCTAACAGTGAGCGGAGAAACTGGTCGGTGCACAACGCTGCTCGGGCTCGGGCAGTGAGCCGGAGAAAACCAAGACCCGGTGTGATATAACGCCTGACCAAGTAAGCTCGTGAACTATTTTGGTGGGAGAGCGGTCAAGTAACCAGGAAGAGCTCTAACTCCGGAAAATTTGAATCGGGAGTTTATGAGTCGCCTGGAAAAACTTTAGTATTGCAGGATAATGTCGGGTGACAATGTTCGGGACTGGGAAACATTAGCGGCATCAATGTTTTCCGACGACGCCCCCCTCCCCGCAGACATCCGGGGGAGGGCTACTATTGACGCCAGTGGCAGCAGCACTTCAGTGATCAAGGACTTATTTAAAACCCTTGAGAAAAAATCCCGCCAGGAACAGGTAAAGTGGTGGGAATCAAAATCTCTGCAACGGCATATAGAGGTGAATCGTATACCCCGCGGGTTGCGAATTCTCACAGCCCCGACATATGATGATTCCAATCCCGATTTGATGAGGGAGTGGGCTGAAATCAATCTAGATGCCTCACGCCGACAAGTGTTAGTCTTAATCAAGTATGCTGACATTGACAGAGCGAAGTTGCTGGTGGAAATAGCAGCCATTCATGAGGAGTGGAACACTTTGGGTGAGGAGGATGAGAGAGACAAACTACTCAAAGCAATGAACAAACGCCTCAAAAAAGAGGAAGCGAAAATCGTGGACAGAAAGTCCTATAAATTTCAAAGAGACCGCAATGACTATGAGATGGGTCAAATATTCACTTTCTCGCGCAAGTATGATGCTGCACGCAAAGGCGCAACAAAACCGCCTCCCAAAGCAAAGAATATTCGGCTGCAAAAAGGTAACAATGCACAAAGTGATTCCTCAATTACGACGCTCAGCTCTGACCCAGAAACAGAATCTGACTCTGACCGCTATAGATCGGAGCAGGCAGCTGGTATACCAAAACCTACCCCCAGGCCAGGAAATTGATTTTTTATGTCAAGAAAGACTGAAAACTCTAAGATCGCATACACGGGCCGGGAGAGGAGAAAACATAGCAACTACCGGCGGTGCCAGAGGCGGTGGGCGTCAAAGAGGAGGATTTCAAAAGAAGTGGAAAAAAGGTGGAAGGGGGCAGGGACCTGCCGCCCCACAACAGTAAATGATGCGAACAACCGTACTATTGTCAATTTAACAACACTTGATTTATCCACCAAAGAAGAGGAAATCCTCAAATTAGGACTCACTTATGCTGCACCTTGTGACTTTAACTACCCAGCTACCAGATGTGATGTGTACAAAGCTGTAAGGAAATTGAAACTTCGAAAGTTTTTTACTTTGAAGGATAAATCTAGGAACACTCAAACGCAGGTCTCTGCATTTGAAAGCGAGACAACGAATGCATCGCAGGGCACACAGACTATAACAGAATTGTGGCTAACTGACGGGGCTGGTTTTGAGGATACAAACGCTGTGACCAACAAACCCGATGAATTTGATCAGTGGGGTAATAGGACCTCAACCAACACACAATTTAGGCCACCTTCAACTTTCTGTCCGGTTTTGCCTCGTGATAATTTAGATATGTTCCACGAAAATGTGGTGGCTGATTTAAAGGATCTTCAGATCCGCACTGGAAGAGTCAAAAGAAAACATAATAAACAGTCACAACAATACAAAGCATTCACCACCAGATTAACCAAGGAGAAGGATCTTATTGTGAGAAATAGTGACAAGGGGGGCAATGTTGTATTAATGTCCAAAACTGAATACGATAAGGAAGCATATGCCCAGCTCAATGACCGCACATGCTATGAGCGTATACAGATTAACACACTAACTGCAGTGAAAGCGGAATACCATCGAAAATTATCAAAGTGGAAATCATCCAAGCTACTAACTGAGGCGGAATACAAATATTTGAAGACCGACAATCCAATCACACCCGTTCTATATTTCATCCCCAAGATTCATAAGGACCCCCTACATCCCCCTGGGAGGCCGATCATCTCTGCCAGGGGTAGTCTACTGGAACATACCTCTGTTTACATAGACTATTTTTTACAGGGGTATGTACAACAATTAGGTTCTTATGTGGAGGACACTGGGGATTTTCTGTTAAAAATTAAGGATGTTGAATGGGTCACAGGTGATTGGCTTTTGGCTTTGGATGTTTCATCCCTTTATACGAGCATTTCGCATAACGACGGTATCAAAGCGGTTGAGCATTATTTGTCCAGAAGGGGCTCTGATTTTCATGATCACAATGGAATGCTTCTGGACATGTTGAGATTTTGCCTTGTCAACAATGTATTTCTCTTTAATCAACAATTGTACCGTCAGTTACAGGGCGTGGCAATGGGGGCCAGCTTCTCCCCGAGCTTCGCATGTTTGCACATGGGAGCTTGGGAGGAGCTGGTCCTTGCTCACGAATATCGTCACAATATCCGCAACAATCTGGTTGCGTGGTTTCGTTTTATTGACGACCTCTTGGTTATTTGGCGGGGGAGCAAGGAGGGTGCATTGAAGTTCATTGAAGATATCAATGACAATGAATTGAACTTAAAATTCACGGCAACATTAAGTCAGGATAGTGTAACTTTTCTTGATACTGAATTATATATAAGAGACGGCCAGTTGGAATCTAGGATTTTTCGAAAAGCCACTGCTGGAAACAGCATATTACACGCAGCCAGTGCACACCCATCACACTTAATATCGAGCATCCCCTATGGGGAGATGCTACGATTAAGGCGCGTCTGCAGCAACCCTATTGATTTGAAAAGGGCACAAGATCAGAGCACAACCCGCTTTTTGGAACGAGGTTACTCAAGTCAACTCATACAGAGGGCCAAGGATAAACCTATGGTGTTTTCCCGGGAGGAACTACTTACTAAGAATAGTAGTAGGCAGGAAGATAACTCAGGCAATTCAACAGTTGATGTCCCAGTGGGCAACAACTGTTTTAGAATAATCACGGGATATAACAGGAAACACCAACAGATACGTAAAATCCTCAATAAACATTGGCCCTTGGTCACCCATGAAACCATCATAGGCAATAGTCTCCCTAAACAAGTCTCCCTTACATTTAGTAGGGCACCCTCGTTACGTGACCATTTGGTGGTAACCAATCCTGAACCTTACGTAAAATCTACCTGGTGGCAAGAAAATAAGGGCTTCTACCTGTAAAGCTTGCCTCCATGGACAAAATATGAAAACCTACAAGGATGGTTTCACCAATATTCAACACTCTATCACCCAGGTCTTAACATGCAAGACCGAATTCGCAGTGTACATCTTGGAATGCCCCTGTTCATTGAAATATGTGGGTAGCACAAAAAATGCTGTCCACATACGCATTCTTCAACACCTACGGGCTATTACTAATGGTGATAATACCTACCCGGTGGCTCGCCATTTTAGGGAATGCCACCGAAGTGATAACACTGACTTCAAATACTGGGTGATTGATTCAATCATGAGTAGTAAGAGAGGTGGAGATAGGGATGCTAGACTGAGAAAACTTGAGACTAAATATATTTTAATGCTCAACACTAAGTCACCAGTTGGCTTGAATGTCACGGAGGACTTGTATACGTGCCTGCCTTAAGTAGGCGAATCTTGATTGCTTTATAACTATGCAGGGATCCCCCGCAACAGTTCTCAATGACAGGAATCACCCGGCTGGGAGATACTGTGTGAGAACCTAGTGGGGCTGAAACCTGAGTCGAAATGTATGTTGATCTGAATGTGCTGCTACCTATATGAATCCATTGTTAAATTGTAGTACACGCATACAATATTAGGACTGTGTTGGGTCCTAAATCCCAGTCAGTCTGTAATTGTTATGTATAGTATTCATTCACTTTTTTTATTAAGCAGGCATATAGAAACCATCGTATTCTTGATTGTTGATGGGTCGAGGTACTAACATTATGTTACAGTGTGGCAAGCTGTAGTTTAATACTCCCCTCGGTATTTGCCATAGGGAGATATACATTGTATGGGTATTTAACTCTGAATGTTATCTTTCGGAAGGGTGCTTAGTTGATCTATTCAGGTTTTTAAACATGTAGATTATCAGTGATGTAGATTCCTGGTTGACGCAACTGGATAGTGGTCAGATTTTGTGATTTTGCACATATTGCGGAATATGCACAACAATTTGCTATTTTGCACATCTTTCGCGGAATTTGCACATTTGATGGCACTATTTGCACTATTTTGCACATTTTTAAAATAAGCATTTGCACTTTATTATTGAGACCACTATAACGATATGCATAGAACCTAGTTGAAAAGATCAGTTATCCAGAGCCTATAACAGTGGGACTCCTGGTATGGTTATCTTATTAGGAGAATATAATATCAATGTTTACAACCTCTAGTAAAAAATGTATTTTACCATGAATTTAACAAGGTTATTGCACCCCTGAATTATCAACAATGTGTATTTATATATTTGTATATATATGTATATATATTTTTTCACTCTATGTACTAGATTCCCACTTTGGTATTTTACTGATATATGTATATATTTTTTTCAATCAAGCAATGTGATCCATTATTACAATGCAATGAGAAACTTCAACATAGTATGTTTTCTATGTCCTTGCTTAAGCACTTACACGTGACGTCAATGTGATCATCACTGGCACTTTAAAAGGTTGAAACTGGTTAAACAACATTGTCATGTGAACAAGGCTCGTGGAGCCGAAACGTCATGGACTTTACCTGCACTAAATAAACGAAAGAGGAAACTTAATTGGTCCGTGTCCGAGTGCTATTTACCCTGGCTGGTTGCAACTCCAGAGCGAGGTGGAGGCGACGGAATGGTGAATATATATATATATATATATTCACTGAAAAAACCATAGGTTTTAAACACGTTATAGTTAGGAAGTAGCATTTAAAAAACCTATGAAATTCACTGAAAAAACCATAGGTTTTACACACGTTATAGTTAGGAAATAGCATTTACAAAACCTATGAAATTCACTGAAAAAACCATAGGTTTGACACCAGTTATAGTTAGCTGGAAATTTTACTCGCATAAAACCAATGAAATTCCCACGTTATAGTTAGTTGGACTCACTATAACTTGCACGTGCAATACACTGCTGATGACGTCACATATTACATCACTCATGACATGGTCAGTGACATCACTCATGACATCACTGATGACACCATCCTTGTGACAGAGTGACAGACCTATTTTCACTGTAATGTAACCCTTGAAACACATATTCAAAAATAGAAACTAAAATTTTTAAAAAAATGGAGATACCCATACCAGTTACAACAACCAATTCAATAATTCAACCATATATATACACATCCACTCATTGATCAACAGTTCTATATAGTCACTCGTACATATACTCACTCATGATATGTAGTGATACACCTATACATCCTGTTACACACCGACAGTCATCCAAAAGATACTCTCACACATATTCACACATGCAAATAAACTATTGAACATCCATTTGCATATACAGCTATACACACACAACCACCTTACTTCTATGGAAACGTACACATACTTACTCTCTTAAACAATCACTTATAGAAACACATACTTATCTAAACAGGAACTCTTACAATCTCTTTCTCTCACATATACTCACTTATATACATCAATATTCACATATATTAGATTAAAAAATATGTAGTTACTGATAAAGACACTAGTGAGACAGTCATTCACTCACTAACACACACATATACACACTCTTCCACCCATACAGTCCTGCACATATGCTGTCTTCAAAACACATACAAAGAGAGAGTCAGTCATTCATGCATCTATGTGTTAAGTAACACCCCCACCAAACCATACAAACACTCATACTGATACTAACAAAAACATCTAATAACCCATATACATACACATGTAGCTATTCACCAACCCATGCAACCACTTATACACAAAGTGAAACACTAATACATATATTTAAATATTTAAACATTACTCTCTAATATATGTATTCACTAAGATACACTTAATAAACCAGTTAACCAATCAATTTTTTTTTTTTTAAAACATCCAAGTAATCACTTATTTAAACATTTATTCTTCCATCAACTTTTACATATACATATATAACACATATTTTTTTTTTTAAAAGACACACATTCACTGGATAGTGTCATCAGTGATGTCATGACTGATGTCACTGACCATGTCATGAGTGATGTAATATGTGACGTCATCAGCAGTGCATTGCACGCGCAAGTTATAGTGAGTCCAACTAACTATAACGTGGGAATTTCATTGGTTTTATGCGAGTAAAATTTCCAGCTAACTATAACTGGTGTCAAACCTATGGTTTTTTCAGTGAATTTCATAGGTTTTGTAAATGCTATTTCCTAACTATAACGTGTGTAAAACCTATGGTTTTTTCAGTGAATATATATATATATATACATATATATATATATATATATTTCTAATGGACTAGTTACATCTCTTCCTTCATATCTGAAAGATACAACAGACTTCCTAAAAAAGATCCAGGACATACGATGGAATGATCAGCTAACCATGGTCACCATAGATGTGACATCTTTGTACACATCGATCCTCTATCTGAATGGATTAGCAGCAGTCCGACAATTTTTTAGAACTAGAGCTGTCTAGAACACTCTGAGATGCTCATCGAAATGTTGAATTATTGCCTGTCACACAACATCTTGCTCTTCAAGGGAGAATTATTTCTCCAAAAACAAGGCACGGCAATGGGAACCTCATTCACCCCCACATATGCGAATCCACCCATGGCGGTTTGGGAAACAGACATACCAAACAGTGAATACAGATCTAACATCAAATTCTGGACAAGGTTTATAGACGATCTTTTCGTGGTATGGGAAGAAGAGTCATCAGATCTTGAAACCTATATTCAAATATTGAATCATAACAAATACAATCTCTCTCTCACATCAACATACAGCAAACATCAAGTAACATTCTTAGATGTGGAAGTATTCATCAAGGATTACAAAACATGCTTGAAAATGCATCGAAAACCAACTGCTTGCAACAGTATACTCCAAGCCAACAGTAGGCATCCAAGACATCTGAAGTGGAGTATACCGTACGGAGAGTTGCTCCGTGCCAAGAGAAACTGTTCAGAACCATCAGATAATGAATCAATCAATAAATCAATTATATCATTTGTAAAGCGCACTACTCACCTGTGATGGTCTCAAGGCGCTGGGGTGGGGAATGCTGCTACTGCTCGAAAAGCCAGGACTTGAGGAGGTTTCTGAAGGTCAGCAGTTCTTGGGTCTGCAGTAGGTGGATGTGGATGGTGTTCCAGGACTTGGCGGCGAGGTGGCAGAACGATCTGCCGCCGGAGGTCACTCTTCGGAAGCGGGGGACTGTGGCGAGGGCGAGGTCGGTGGAGCGGAGCTGGCGGGTTGGTGGTGTAGAAGCTGAGTCATCTGTTGAAGTACATTGGCCCGGTGTTGTGGAGTGCCTTGTGTGCATGGGTGAGGAGCTTGAAGGTTATCCTCTTGTTGACCAGGAGCCAGTGCAGGTCTCTCAGGTGGAGTGTGATGTGGCTGCGGCGAGGGATGTCTAGGATCAGCCGTGCAGAGGCGTTCTGGATGCATTGGAGCCGTCTCAGGAGTTTGGCTGAGGCTCCTGCGTGGAGGGCGTTTCCGTAGTCCAACCTGCTGCTGACGAGGGCCTGGGTGACCACTCTTCTCGTTTCTGTGGGGTTCAACTTGTAGATCCTGTGGAGCATGCGGAGGGTGTTGAAGCAGGAGGGGGAGACGGCTTGACCTGTTTAGTCATGGAGAGGGTGGAGTCGAGGATGACCCCTAGGTTGCGTGCATGGTCGGTGGGTGTTGGAGCGGTTCCCAGTGCGGTCGGCCACCAGGAGTCGTCCCAGGCCGAAGGGGTGGATCCGAGGATGAGGACCTCCATCTTGTCCGATTTCATCTTCAGTCAGCTGTTCCTCATCCATTCTGCGATGACCTTCATTCCTTTGTGAAGGTTGGTTTTGGCGATCTGTGGGTCACAGTGAGGGAGAGGATCAGCTAGGTGTCATCGGCATAGGAGTTGATGGTGAGGTCGTACCGATGGGCGACATGGGCGAGCGTTGCCATGTAGAAGTTAAACAAAGTTGGGCTGACGGATAAGCCCTGGGGTATGCCGCTGATGAGCTCAGTGACTTCGGAGCAGAAGGGGGGAAGTCGGACGCTCTGTGTTCTGCTGGAGCATGGAGATAGGCCGGACGTTCTTGAGGTCCTTGGGGTCCGCCTTGGGTTTCTTGAGTAAGGCGTTGATCTCGGCATGCTTCCAGCTCTCCGGGAAGGTTGCTGTCTCGAAGGAGGTGTTGATGACTTTCTGGAGATGGGGTGCGATGGATGTGCTGGCTTTGTTGAAGATGTGGTGTGGGCATGGGTCTGACGGAGATCCGGAGTGGATGGTGTTCATGATCTTGATGGTGTTGTCGTCGTTGATGTTGGTCCAGGAGAGCAGGTGGTAGGTGCGGATGGTGGTCATGGAGGCAGATCCTCAGTGGTTGTCGAGTTGGTTGTGGTGTTGAAGCTCTCGTGGATGTCTGCGATCTTGCGGTGGATGAAGGTGGCCAGCGAGTCGCACAGGTCTTGCGAGGGTGGGACGTCGTTGGTGTTGGAGCTGGGGTTGGAGAGTTCCTGCACGATGTTGAAGAGCTCTTTGCTGTTGTGCGCGTTGTTGTCTAGGCAGTTTTTAAAGGAGGCCCTTTCAGGGGATCTGATGAGGTGATGGTGTCTGCGGGTGGTGTTCTTGTGGGCTGCGTGGCTGTCCGGTGTTCGTTCACAGAGCCAGATCTTCTCCAGCTTTCAGCAGGTTTGCTTGGTGACCCGGAGGTCTTCAGTGAACCAGCTGGCTTTCTTGTTGGTGTGACTGTTGGAGGGTTTCTTGATCAGGGCGAGGGTGTTGGTGCAGTCGTTGATCCACTGTCTGAGGTTGTGGGTGGCGATGTCTGTGGAGGTGGCGGGTGGGCTCTGGGCGAGGGTGGTGGTTAGCTGGTCTTCGGTGACTTTGCTCCAGCAGCGGCGAGGCATCTGTTGGGTGTGATGGTGCCTGGTGGGTTTCTTGAAGGTGAAGTGGATACAGCGATGGTCGGTCCAGTGGAGTTCGGTGGTGTGGTTGAAGGAGACGTGGGGGCTTGTGGAGAAGATGGGGTCAAGCGTGTGACCGGCAGAGTGGGTGGGGGTTGTGACGAGTTGTCTGAGTCTGAGGTTGGCTAGGTTGTCGATCAAGGTGGTGGAGTTGGTGTCGTTGTTGTTCTCAAGGTGTAAGTTCAGGTCTCCAAGGACTTTGGAGGCGAGGGCATGTGTGCTGACGAAGTCGGCAATAGAGTCGCTGAACTGTGCCGGGGTCCGGGGGGTCTGTAGATGAGGGTTCCTCTGAGGGTGGTGTTGGGGTTGGTGTGGATCTGGAAGTGCAGGTGTTCGGCAGTGCTGAGGGTGTCATTGGTGTTGGTTGAGACTCTGAGAGTGTTCCTGTGGACGATGGCAATTCCTCCCCCTGCTCCATTGGTGCGGTCCCTGCGGGTGATCTTGTAGCCTTCCGGGACGGCTATGGCTATGTCGGGTGCAGAGGTGGGGTTCAGCCAGATCTCCGTCAGGAAGGCTAAGTCTGGGGAGGTTGAGTTTAGTAGATCCCAGAGTTCAACGGCATGTTTGCAGGCAGAGCGGGTGTTGAGAAGGATGCATCTGAGGTGGTTGGGTTCTTTCCTGGTCAGCAGCATGGTGGGGCACATGCTTGTGAAGCTGCAGTTCCGGCAGATGAAAGCTTTGGTGTTGAGTGCATGGAGGGTTCTGGCATTATAGCGGTGTTGGGCGTTGTGGTGTTCGTGGGGTCCAGGGGTCCTGGCACTGGGCGTGGTCCAGGCGCAGACGGGCGCAGACAGGCTTGCCTTAGGCATGCCCTCGGCGCACGTGCGGCACGGCTGCTGCACGGTCGCTGCGAGGCCTCCATATGAGGGTATGTGGGAGGGAGGAGCAGCTGGGAGGCGAGAGCGGGGCGGTGATTGGGATTTCAGGGGGGCAGGGACGCAGCAGTGGGAAAAACGGGCGGGGGCCACGGGAGAACTGGGCACAGGAAGGAAAAACAAGTTTAGGCAAGAAAACAAGTACAGGCACAAAGGAATAAAAAAAAGTCTGGGCAAGAAAGCAAGTACAGGCACAGAGGAATAAAAACAAGTCTGGGCAAGAAAGCAAGAACAGGCACAGGGGTATAAAAATAAATCGGGGCAAGAAAGCAAGTAAAGGCACAGGGGAATAAAAACAAGTCTGGGCAAGAAAGCAAGCTGGCACAGGTGAAAAATACAAGATTAGGCAAAAACAATGAATGCAGAGCCGTTCAGCAGCGTGGGGAGCGACCTGCCTCCGAGCAGGGTCAGAGGTCACTTGAACAAAATCTTGATGAGATGAGTACACGATTCCTGGAGAGGGGCTACCCATTAGAAGTGACCAAAAATGCCAGAGCCAAAGTAAAACTTAAACCAATAAGATCAAGAAGAGGATGACACAAAACGCTTGATCATGGACTTCAATGTTGAAAACAAGACCTTTAAAAATGTCATAAAGAAAAATTGGAGCATCTTAATGCTCGATGAAACATTGAACCGGAAGTTAACATCTAGTACCAACATCACATATTAATAAAATAACATCCAATCCTATGGTTCAGAATTATCACAAATACAGTCCAATAGGTTCAGCAAAATACAAATGCACATTGTATACTATGCAGAAGGTAATATTTCCACAGTCAATACAAATTTAAATGAGTGTTTGAATTGTTGGGAATTATATTTTCCTTTTGGACATGCTAATTGAAAAAAATATCTTCTAGCCATTTTAAGTCCTACATTGTTTTAGAAAATCTGGGCTAAGTACTCCAGGCATTTCAGATAAATTCGCAGATATATTCTCACATGATCCGACCCTTATACTGACAAGGGCAGAATCTGAATTTATTAAAGACTTTAAAAACCTGGAATCTATTCATTATAATACCAAATAACTTCAAATCTTGTTACCTAATCTAATATACTTCCATTTAATTTGCTTCAGAAAATGAAGTGAAGACCTAAAAGTTTCCCATGGCACAAAAATATTGTCTGTCCTCACCCTCTCTAAGGATGTTGCTGACAGTGACAGTGGTACTATGCGGACTTGATCAGGGCTCCTCAATGGCAATTTGCTTTGTATATGTGGCTGGCAGCACCTTTAGTTTTATTTCATTTTACTGTCATCTGGGGGTAGTAAATGTGTGTAGACAGCTGTTCTCCTGCTTTAACTATTTTAAATAATGGAGGCAAAAGAGTCTGAGGAGTCTCTTTGACATAGCTGTGACACTAGGGTACAAGGTGAGGATGTTTTGGCTTTCTATGCAGTAGATCATTCTCACAATACCTTGACCAACCCAGGTACTCAGCTTCTTCTTGGGCTGCTTAACAGCCTCTTTGAATGTTGTACACCCTTTGTGCTTCACATAGTTCCACCTGGAAATGGAGCATTCCTCTGGGAACTCAGTCACTTTTCAACATCTCTTGAGGTCAGAAGTTAGTTATTACCCTCCATAGAAGCTCTGTTATATTATCAGAGGGAGAAACTCCATGTTTGGAGACATCTTAGGCATCCCATATGGTGCTTATATAGGACTAAAGCATGGCATATTAGAAAACAAGTAGGTACTTGTGTTTTTAGAGACTGCTCTAAATTTTCATTTCAGGGATAAACTATCTCAGTCCTGCGTTGTTAGTAATGTTGGAATTGGAATATGTATCCATGAGCCAGACTTAGAATTTGCTAGGCCCCGGCGGTGAACTCCACTCCATTTACAGGTGAGATTTCTCAACGTGGGAGGTTAGATTTCTCAACACGGGTGGTCGCGGATGGTCGCAACATCTCACGTTGAAAAACATTCTGTTCACATTGAGAAAGCTGACACATGGGTAGAAAATCCACTTGAGCGGCAAGAAAAGAAGCAGCTCCATCCTGCACTGTGCATGGTGCTGTTACCATTGATTTTACAGTGCAGGACAAACACCCGGTGGTGAAAATCAGTGCAAACGGCATGGCCAAACCCACTCTGCTGCTTGCATAACTCCACTCAGCGTTGTAGTGTTTTACTCCAGGAACTCCGCCCAGGCCTAGCATATGCTTGCACACTACTGCATTTGTTGTGTTTTCAGTTTTCCTACTCAGATCGCACAAGACGTTGCTTATCCCATATTTCTGTTCTTTTTCCTCTTAACCTGGATCCTTTGTTGTAAAGAACCTGTGCTGCATATCCTGTTCAGCCTCCCTCCTCTGTGGATAGGTTTTCAGTGAGGCTGGTGATGGTGGCTTTCCCCAGGCTCCAGCGGACTGGATCATGATGATATCCAGGGAAATGCAATGAGCCTGTGATAGAATGCCCTGTAAGCCCCCCTTGTCTTATCTTTTTTGTATATTCCTTATTCAAGATACCATGGCTTACTTATTGTATATTGTCCTTTT
The DNA here is from genome assembly GCF_964261635.1 of Lissotriton helveticus. Classification (NCBI taxonomy): domain Eukaryota; kingdom Metazoa; phylum Chordata; class Amphibia; order Caudata; family Salamandridae; genus Lissotriton; species Lissotriton helveticus. The sequence goes on from NC_136061.1 coordinate 908,665,699, forward strand.
CCCACAAAAGTGTTGCCCAGACTATAGAAACTGAGGACGATCCCTGGCATATTCAATTCTCCCATCTGAAAGATTTGTTTTCCTATACCTCAGTTAACATCTCTGGGGGAATCTGTGTCCCTCCAGCATTGTCTTGACTATAAAACAGACAGGAGTTTGGAGTTGGCATCAATTTACATTGCTCCTGACAGGAGAAAGCAACATTGGATTCTCAAGAGTAGGCCTCTCAACCAAAGGCTTAAATTATAGCACAGCCCTGTTTGTCTTCTGTTGTTCATGGATCCTGGTGGTAATACCTTTCAAGCTCTGTCACTGGTCGCCTGGGCCCAGATTGCCACATTCAACGCTTGAGAGTCAGGCAAGTCATTCAAAGGAATGTACTTGGAGACCCAAATAAGGAAGGCTGCTAATTTCCTTTTGACAACAACACCATTCTACTCTGTGGTTTAGTACATGGATAAAACTAAAATAAAACAATAGGATTTTAAGGATACAAGTGTGGTCGTTGGCAGCAGAATAGAATGTCAGACATAAACTCTAATAGTACAGCATGTTCTACAACTACTCTGGACACTGTTTGCGCACTCTATGTGCAACCCATCAATCTAAACTAAGAATTGGCATGCAAATGGTTACTATTTTAGATATATACATCCCACTGCAGGTTACCTCTGTTGGGTTGTTCATCTGATTGTGACGTTGTCTGAATGTTTCCAGATATTTTTGGAGTGTATTTTTGGAGTGTATTAGAAAAAAATATTTTGTAACTACACATGATTTCAAATGTTGCTGTCACTATAATGTGTGTATGTGCACTTAGTAGATCCATGTTCTGAGAAACAGAACTCACAAGATATGATTTTGATCCTGAAGGACTGCCTAGTAGGATCTCAAACATTAGAATGGGATTCAGTGAAACCATGTTCACCAAGTCCCTTGGATAGTTTTTATAAATGCATTAAATGCATAATGGACACACTGTTCGGTGATATTGTACTCTTCAAAAAGCACTTCTCCCCTTTTGCTTTAACTGGAAATGAAGACGGAATCCGGGTGAAATAAACACTTGCCTGGCAAAGGTGTTCACCTGGTTTAGGCAAAATCACCTGCTATGTAATTCAGAAAAGTCTGAAATTAGTTTTTTGGGGCTGTAGTCCAGGCAATGAATGGTGCCAATGGTGGCCGCAGAATATGTGCCCGCCAGCAAGCACACTCACCACCGTAAAAACCTTGGGCTGAAACTCGACATTTCCATGAAGTATAAGGTTCAAACAGTGGCCGGCAGATGCTTTGGGCTTCTGAAAATGCTGAGGAACTTCCTCCCCTTACTCCCATTCTCGCACAGGAAAACAGTGGTCCAAGCCCTGATTGCGTCAAGGTTGGACTATGTCAATGTTTTGTAATTAGGCCTCCCTGATTACTTACTAGGCCACCTGCAGGTGGTACAAAACGGGCCCTACTCATGGTTGGCCCTAGGACACATATTACGCCTTATTTGAAGTCCCTGCACTGGCTCCCAGTGCGAAAGAGGGTACATTTTAAAGCCCTGGTGCTAGTCTTTAAGGCCTTTCACAACATAGGGGCTACTTACATTAGGAATAGAATTCAGACCTATGACCCATCCAGAACCTTGCGGACTTCGACCCTGCAGTTGTACACCTAAGTCCTGGGCACACGTACATGAGGGTATATATGAGAATTCATTAACATAAGTCCATTGAAGAATTTATCACATTAAAGTCCACAGAAGAGTTGTTTCTTGTTTCTTTATTCTTATCATGTTGAAAAGCAACCAGCAAAAAACAACCAGCCAACACGTGTTTCGTCAAGGAAGATACTCCCACGACTTCTTCAGGGCTTATCAAAGGATATGGGAAACAATGATTATCACGGGTACGGACTCCGGTGTGTGTCCTGTACTTTGCGATTTATTAGAGTGCGGCACAACGTATTCCCATAGCACACGTCTATTCAAAATTGGTATATGAAGATTACATCCATAAGTGCCATGGGTAGGGACACGGGTGTGTGTCCATCCGTTTACAATTATCGGGCTTGCAGTAAAACGAATCCCCATGGCTCAAGTCTTTTCAAATGCAGTTGTAGATCATGCCAAAGTTTGTTCGTTCGCATATGGGGGGACGCTCCTTCCAGGTGGCAGCCTCTAACCTATGGAATAGCCTGCTGCTCTCCCTGAGACAGGTGCAGGATCTACTTAGTTTCAGGATAAACTTAAAAACTTGGCCCTTCCAAAATTAGATGAGGTCTACCTACTGTTGAGTGCACTGTTCTGTCAAGGAGTTCAGCCAGTACTGGAACACTCTCAGGAGTAGCCATGCGCTCTACAAATACCCAGTAACATAACATAACATAACTGGAAATAAAAAGACAGACTCAGGGTGATGGAGGGTTTGCATTGTAACATGTTTACCCTTTTATTAGTCCCTACCCATAGGAAAGAAAATTGGGTGACCTAATTTCCTGTGTGCACTGACTCCTGGAAAATAATTTAGGTCATTAGAAGATAGCCATAGTTACAAATTATGGTTTTCTCATTCATTTACAAACAGATTCAGACGAGAAGAAGCACAATTAAAAAAACGGATGTGGTGAAGAAATCACCTACCTTGTTCACTTTTAGGATTCCACATGATTTAGATGTTGGATGCTGCCATTATGTGCTTTCGTCCAAGGATACTTGGCTCCTTTTCACAGTGTGCTCTGTAGCCAAAGGCTACATTTTCTTTCTCATTATGTTTTAGCCACAGGTGAATAAGGATACTTCACGTTTCATTTACTATATAAAAATGTTTTAACCACTGTGAGAAAGTTATTCTACCAACGGTAAAACTACAAATATTTTGAACACTCTGCATGTAACTGGCCCTTTCTGCAGGGTCACCCAAAATTTCTGCCTTCATTTGGTCAACCCATTTTGTTGGCTTTTGGGTCTCTGTGCCCTTTACTCCTGTTGTCCAGCAGTAAAGTGCCTGTGCTTACTCCCTTAAACATGATACAATTGGCGTACGCCCACTTGACACATTAAATGTACTTATACAGCCTTAATAAATGGTAAAACATGTACCCAGAGCAGTTACAATAAATGCTATCATTGGGCAGCAGCACTCATTGTACCACCCACCAACGTAGCACTGTAAAACATGATCCTGGCCAGCCTCTGCAGGCTGCAGTGCAGTATTTGAATTGCTAGTTTGACCTTGCAAAATACATATTTTGCTAGGCCTAAACCCTCCTTTTTGATAACTATAAGTCTCCCCTAGGGTAGATCCAAATGAATCATGGGGCAGGGTATTTAAAAAGTAGGACATGTATTTTAAAGTTTTATATGTCCTGACGGTGAAAAATTGTAAGACTATCTCTCCTATAGACTAACACTTGGTTCACTTGCTTATTACAATAAATAAGTTATAACTTCAGATTGGGAACATACAGAGAAATACATTTGAATTGTGATTTAAATCCTCTTTAATGGTGAAGTCACATTTTAAGTTACGATTTTGAAATTGCCACTTTTAGCAAATTGGCATTTTTTTTTGCCTAAACCACATGTGCCTTTCTGCCAATGTCCAGTGTCACATGACTGTGAATGGCTGCCTTGTTGTGTATTCTTTCCAGACATGGGGACATAATGTGCCTGGGTGTAGACAGAGAGGACCTTCCTGACAGGAAGGCTGGGGAGATGCTGTGCCCTGCCCTAGATACACTCCAAAGAACCCTGCCTGCAGCACGCACAAAGAAACATGACACTAGGGCTGCCCTGGCCTTTGTCACCTTAGACAACTTCTAGCCAAACCCTGGGAAAGGGGAACATCTGACAAGGACCAGTTTGGGTTTAGGTAAGGGATCTCCCCCATGCATAGGTTGGAATGAGGTTTGAATGTGACACCCTCGGGAACCTCTCATTAGAATACTACTGGGCCTGTGGAACAGCCAGAAGAAGGAATACTCTACAGCCAGAAGAAGGAAGATTGGCCTGTTGACTTGGACCCAGGCTCCTAAGAAGTGACTCCAAGGGTCAGTTGGGTGACCTCATGTTTGAGATACAGGGACACAACAACGTTCCAGAGGCCTCTCTCCAAGCAACTGCCAGCAGACCAGCACCAACTAGGCCTTCCTGGACTTGCCTGAGCCCTTCTTTTGGCCTCTGCTGGAGTGACTCCTGAATGCGAAGAGGACCCCCAAGTTTCTGCATCCTTAGCTGGTTCCAAAATGTGCTCCTTTTGAATGCTGGGTAAAAATCCAGAAGTTTTGGGCTCCTCTTGACTGAGATGCAGACTCTTAGTGCCAAGTCATGACTGTCAGAAATGCCCTCCAGCATGAATCTCGTGCTATGACTGCTCCTCATGTCAGCCATGGCAGTTCACATCAGCAGTGACTGCCCATGTTGACAGCCAACGCACAGCTCCAGCAACAACCAGCTCTTCACACTGCAACAACGACCGAACATGACGCCCAACTTGCTCCCGGAGCAAGCACAGGTTTCCTTGCGGCCTAGCAATGTGCCGCTCCACCTGCAGTTTCGCACTTGGACTAGAGAAGGTAACCTCTTCTGCTTGGCGAACCTGGTCCCGGTATCTGACCCACACTCCATCAGCGTTGGCCTGTACTTGTGACTTTACCCTGGTGCGGCGGGACCAGATAACTGCATGTGGGGTTTTGTGCCTTTTAGTATTGTTTTCATCTAAAACGTAAAACATTTGTAACTATGGTTCATCTAATTGAATTTTGGTTATTTTGGCATCATGTTATTTATTAAAATTGACTCTAGTTTTTCAAATTGGCTTATGTTTTCACTTTATTACTTTATTGCCCTTTGAGTGCTGCATAAATGCTTTTAACATTGCCTCTACGTCAAGCCTGACTGATTTTCTGCCAATCTTCCAGAGGCTTAGGGACAGATGTTTTAGTGCTTTTTGTAGTTCACCCTGACATGGATTGCGTCAATTACTTGAGTAGAGATCTCACCACCCTGATCTAATAACCCAATTTCTTACAGTAACCAGGTCGCATTTCCTATAGGAAAAAATCTGTGTTCCCCTTTCCCAGTGCAATTTGATAAGGAGGGTCTGGTTTGGAGCTTCTCGAGGCACTAAGCTGCCCCTGGGAGAGTTCTATGACACTATATTGAGGTCAATACTGTTGTCCTACAATAATATATTATTTAATAGATTGAAATAACAACTAAATAATCATGGTAAGTATATGTTTAATTTTCTCCACATCTATCTACCTATACTTACTCTGTGATGTAGTGGTTAGATCGATATAGTGAATGCGATATTTATGTCATGCAACATAAGTAACCCATACAGTAGGGTGGGTTATACTATTGACAGGTGTCAAATATTACTTTTACAATAGTGCACATGGTCACCACAGTCTGATCTATGTATCCATGAATTATACAACAGAGTAGGACATTAAATGTTTTTTCCCCTTAAACAGCTATGTCTCGGGTGAGAGTTAATTGCACATAGGCCCCCGGGCTTCCCTTACTAACAGTTGTCAAGATTTTAAATTAAATGGCCAGAAAATTGTCAACTCCGAAATGGTTATGGTTAATACTGTGATACGCGAGGGGCCTAACAATTTGGGTCCAAAAATCCAAAATATAAAAACATAAATACACTATTTAATTCAAGTAAACATTAGGAGAGGTTTAACTTTTATAATTGTATGCAGACAAGGGATTACTAAGAGTATAATTTTATGCCCCGGTTGGAGAGATTGGCTGACTAAGGACCAAGTTTCCATCTGATCGGTATTTCCAATATGGTGTCATAAGGTGTCACAATAGAAGTTTTGAGCTTCCTGTGCCTTATTAGAAACCTTTAAAGTATTTGTAAGGAAAACTCACATTCTGCATTAGGCCAAAGAGAAGACTGTCCAAAAAGGATTCCTCCCTGATATTGTTCAGGGAGAGGTGCAATCCTTTCGAGATTTAGGAAGGTTCATCTGCAGAGTCCACAGAGAATTATTTTTGGGGGGAAGTATATCTGCCACATCTCTTTGGACAGGATAGGATGTGAAAGGCTTCCCTGAGGTAAGTCAAGGCTCACAAACTTTGACGTTCATCATGCCACTGTAAGCAGGAGGTGAGTCATATTGGGAACAGCTAGCAAGTGTTTCAATGGAATTTACCAACAACAAACCAGCCTTTTTTAAGATACCTGCAGGACTGAATGTGCAGCCCTCCACCCGCTGGATGGAGGTCGTCCATTGCCCATTTTCCAAAATACCACATGTATCTCGAGGGTCCTCTCATTTGAATGTGGAATGTCCCTATGGCAAATATGGAAACTTCACATCAATGTGTCAGAACAATAGGTGGACGAATGGCAACTAGTGTAATCTTAATGTGCGCTGGGGTACAGGAAAAGATGGTGGAAGATTGTAACTATTACTGCAAAAAACAGTGTGCCAGAATAAGGTTTTTCAGCGAGACAAACGAGGCTGTTACACGTTGCAAAATAATTCAATATACGCCAATAAACTCTGATTAGGAAATGTTCAAATGATATGAGGCAATATAAATGAAGGGAAGATAATTCATATAATGCATTAATAAAGATGCAGAAGAGAATGTGACTTCCTGCTAAGTTAGATAAGGCCATTCAGCAGTCGCTTTCATACTCAGAGTGCCATAGGGACATCTGGGCGCATCAGACTCCTGGCAGGAAAGGCAGATGTTTTAAGTTTCAGCATGTAGTTAACAACCAAGCAGCTTTAAACCACTGAAAGCAAGCAGATGTTCTGAACATCATTCACTGTTGTTCATATGGTCTTTAAAAAAACATCAGTGATTCAAAAAGCACTGTGGAGCAGAAACGAATAGTCAGCTCACAACAATGTAAAGGCATGGTAGAAAAGCCAAGGCGTGGAAAATCAGATAGATAATATAGTTGATAAGATTAAAACACCGCGCATCTGAGCAGTTTATCATGTTATGTCCGGGATGCTGCAGGTTTTGCAACTTACCAGGAGGGGTAAAACGTGATGGGTAAATATTTTCCAACCCCCACATTTTTTCAGTAAAATGGTTCACACAGAAATTTTTGACCCCCCCCCCCCCCAAAAAAAATGCTGCAAATACAAGGTCTAACTACCGCTCTACGTGGGAATTATTGGCACTCAATATATCGACCTCATAAGCATATGATGCTAACTTGACAAAACCAGGATTCAAGCTCATCCTTCACAGACCGCAGCATCTGCCAACAAACTATGTTTAACTCATTGAGCCATTGAACATTTTTATTTGTAACTGCAATTGCATTTATATAGTGCTTACTACTCTTGACGAGGTGTTGAAGGGCATTTTGGTGAGTAGCACGCTACTATGGAACCCAAAAGGGTTTAGAGGTGAATTATTATAGGGAAATATGAAATTAAGTTGAGCGGTGGACATGTGAGTCTGTTATTTGGGTTGAAAGGGATAGTAGAGGGATAGCAGAGATAGGGGTTTGCACTCACATAGCGCTTGATACCCCTGAAGAGGCATCAAAAGTGCATTTTGAGGAGTAGTACGCTACTCCAGAACCGAAATTGGTGGTGAATTAATTTTGGGAAATATGAAATTAATTTGAGCTGAGGACATGTGAGTCTGTTAGTTGGACTGGAAATGATAGTGGGGAGATAGAAGAGGAAAGGGTCTAGAAATAGTCTATTTGGAGATTCCAGCAGCAGGATCAGGTTTGGGATGAGTAGAAGGGGAGGGAAGAGTCAGAGGGAAGGGTTTTGAAAGGTTTGTTTGGGAGATCTGAATAGTAAAAGAGGTTTGAGATGATGCAAGGGAGAGGTAGAGGAGGGAAAATTCTAGAAAGGGTTATTTTTGGGATCATAGAAGTCAGAGAGTGGAGGTAGAGGATATATTGAGAGAGGTATAGTTTGAGAAATAGGGTAGTGCATTGGAGAGAATAGTAGATTGAGGTTTTAGATGAGTCTGAAAGTTGACGTAGAGAATATATTGAGAGAGGTAATACATTTAAAGATACATAAGTACATGGAAGGTTTGCATGTATAAGTAAGGTTATATATCTAGATTTAAGTAAAATTAAATAAACTCTGACTTTCAAGTGTTGCTGTACTTTAAGCTAATTTATTTGTATGGGGGCGTGGGGAACTGCCAGGCATGGCGGACGTGGCTTGAGGAAGCTCGGGAGCCATGCTGCAATTATCCTGCGCCACTGCTGTAAACTGAGTCCTACGGAGCCTGTCACGACAGAGATGTATGGAGGAACAGCTGTAGCGACCTCATGTGCAATTTGAGGAGCCCAGTGGTGATGGAGTGAACGATCTTTAGAGTCCTATAGCTGCCGACCGGTCCCCGATGCCGGATGGGACAGTGATGACATCACTGCATTTCGATAGGCTGACTGCGGCGAGACCACTGAAGCATGTGGGGTGTACCCCGCTGTACCGTTCTCCACCGGCGGTCCATCTTTCCTGCAGACAGAGGGGTGGAATGTTGGGCAGTGGCAAGGACGCAAGCCGATCCCTCCCCTGACACTGTGACCTGCACCAGACCAACTCCAGAGGTGCTTGGAGGAGAGGCCAGCGCTGAAGCTAGAGCTGTTACCGTCGGGGGTGCAGTGTCCCACCTTCCCCGCCTCCCCTATCTCCCGCCCCCCTTGATGCGTGAGAACTCAGGCTCTATCTGCTCCAGTGCTTGGAACTACGGTTTGTTGTCCGGTTATTTCGCTGCATGTGCACACCCTGCCTGACCGGGCCTCTGACTGCTCCCTTCACTACGCTGCTGGGCACCGTCCTCCCTACCACGATGAACTCCGCATTGCCTTCTGAAGTGGCCGCCTCTCTCTCCTCGCTGTCTGTGAACATAGGATGCTCCCTCCCTTCCGCTGAGCACTCCGTGGTGGTCCTGGCAGGCCGGGCGGAACATGCAGAGACCGCGGCAGTCGGCATAAAATGAAGGTACCAGGTGGGACGGCAGTGTGGGCTAAATGTATGCAACTGCTGTGGTCTCATCACGCTGTTTGACCTAACTGGTGACTTTGCGACTCATGTCAATGCCATTTATTGAAGCCCTTGAAGTGTATGAACCCTGATCTCCTGCAGTGAGTCACTATCCCACCAGGGCCTAAATCTTCATCTGGAGGTCCTGACATTGACAGTGTTGATCCTTGTGAGGCTGCTTCCTTGATGTGATATATTGTGGGACACTATTTGTGATGGACTATGCACTGTCTCAAAAGCTATATAAGCTCTTCTTGCACGTCTCACTTCCTGTTACCACAATTAGTGTGTATAGCATTGCTGTAATGACCCAGTAGAGGATACACGCTTTACCAGAGACTGTAGTGGTTGTTGGCCACTGACTGCCTCTGTGAACGGGCCCCTGTGTGGGGCTATCTCCTGTACTGTGGAGAGCGTGCCTTTCATCCATACATCAGACTCACTACATACTAGCACTGTTTTTGGCGAATTGGACATACTTAATATGGCCCAAGTCGGTAATCCTGGAGATAATATCAGCTCCGTGGTGTTTGCCCGGTGGGTGTGGCCGACGCATAGTGCGAAATGGGACTTCCAAGAGGGAAAATGCCGGAGGTCCCTGTTCCTAGCTCACAATCCTCTAAAGAACTGGAACAGTCTACCTGTCCCCCCTCACTCTCCTGTGTGCCGCCTACTGTGGAAACGTCAATCTTAATTGAGGTCAGAGAGTCCAGAAGGGTGATTGAATAACAGATTGGCTCGCTCACTGCGGGTTTCACACGGCTCAAGGCAGACCATGCTAAGCTAGCCTTGAAGGTGCAAACCAACAGTGAAAACATGTCAGAAATTGTACCACAGCATAAAGAACACGCATCACAAATACTGACATTACAACATCAAGTCACAGGCCTCCTAGACAGAGTGGAGGATTCCGAAGGAAGGGCAAGGCGGAATAACGTACACGTCATAGGCCTTCTCGAACACTCAGAGGAAACTGATGCAACCTCATTCATGGAACAATGGTTCGAGAGTATGTAGCTCCTGAAATCCGATATGAGTCAGGTGTCCCTATACCCAGACTATACCTTACTGGTCCAACGAAGACAATCTTCATTTCATCCTTTCAAAAAGAAATTGCGGGATATGAACCTCAAGTATGCTTTGTTATTCCTGGCCAGATAAAAAAGTATATACGACCAGAAAACCGACCAGAAAACCTACTTCTTTGACAGTCCTGAAGATGTAGAGGAGTGGATAGAAGTGACAGATCCAACGTCTGTGTCCGAAACAATCCACCAAACACACTCTGGTAACTCCATGCGAATGCGAGGATGACGCTTGCGTCGCACTGACAAGGGCCCCCACTCCAAGGTAACCCACATCCCCACCAAGGAGCAGGTGGAAAAGAGCAGGGACGAAGCCTTGGACACTGCAACCACATTTAGGGAAACTGCCTTGCGTGTGGACTCTGACTCTACGGAGGGAAGTGTTGAACATTCTGACTCGGAGGGCAGCGTCGCCTTGTTCCCCATAGTAACCCGACAAACTGCTGATGAGCTCCTGGGCTGTTTAATGCAGAACCGCAGCCTCATCTAAACAGTCATCAATGGGACTAAGGAACTATTCTCACACGCTCTCAAGGACATATATATCCTTTTTCCAGTAATTAAGATGGCACTGTAATGTTTTATTGATTTATTCCGGGCTCCCTGGAGCTTCTATAGGTAAGTACAGAATAGTGCTTGACGTAAGCAACTACCCCCTTTTGCGTATGCACTAGTTCACTGCAGCACAATGTTAGTTGGTGTATTTCTGATGTGGTCCAGCACAGTTTACCGGCTGGGCCTTGTATTAGTAATTTTTGGGGATTGATGTGTTCTAAAGTAATTTTTTTATCATGTCCTACTTCTTGGTTCCTTGTCCTGGCCACGGGTCCTCCCACTATGCATGTCATATGATGAATAAACTAGATACATACACATTAATAACATGGAATGTTCGGGGTCTGGACTCTGTGCATCAACAGCACAGGGTACACGCGCAATTGCAAAACGCAAATTGTATTTTTGCAGGGGTCGCACCTTACAATATCAGAGGTGGCAAAAATGTGTAAGAAATGGAAAGGGCAATTATATTCCACTGTTTACTCCGCCTTTGCTAGAGGTGTTACAATTTGGATCAGAGTCCCATTTGTGGAACTGGAAAGATGGAGTGATGTGCAGGGCAGATATCTCTTCCTTCACAGACACTTGACGGTAAGCATATTGTGTTGGGGAACGTATACAACCCTAATTTTGACGAGAAGAAATACCTTATGGGTTTAAATGTAATTTACCAGGGTGGGAGCATTTCCATGGGTCATAGGTGGTGACTGCAATGTAGTCATGAATATTGAGCTGGATCGTTCACACCACCCCCTCCATAGCTCCGTGGTTATGAAACAAACTGAGCCTCTTCGTAATTTGGTACTTGGCTGCGATTTGTGTGATGTGTGGCGCCTGCAAAATAAAGCACATAAAGAATACTCCTTCTACTCCCCAGTCCATGATTTACATACGAGAATTGACCTGTTTCTCAGCTCTCTCTCTCCATAGCCACACAGATACCTCATGCTACCTACTTGGCGAAAACCTTCTCAGATGACAACCCACTATATATCCGTATTGCATGGGGTAGGGTCCCCTCCCCAGTCCTTACCTGGAGATTATGGCCCCAAATATTGGAGGACACAGTGTTTCGATCTACACTATCCACTGCAGTGGTGAATTATTTTGCTGAAAATGGTAATACTGCGTCTTCTACATTAGGGGAGTGGGATGGGCTAATGGCAGTAATTTGGGGAACCACAGTTAGCACCACTGTTGAGGATGATATGGGCGGGTTGGAGCAGGAAATCTGAAAGTATGGAATTATCTTCAATGAATTGTGACATCTGGGCGAATGCTGCTCTTTCTATCAGTTTTATCAGGAAAGGTCCATTTGTAATCGGTCCGTAGTTGTCAGGGTTAAGAGGGTATAGGTGTGTTTTCTTTAGTAATGGGCTTATGTATGCTTTTTTAGGTCTTTTTGAAATACTTCTGCAGTTAAGAATTGTTGATGATTCTTTTTACTGGTGTGGCAGTAGAGGTAGTTAGAAGAATTTTCTTGAAGGTTTGTGGTTGTTATTATCATAGTACAAACAGGATTAAAAGAGAAGAAGGTTTCATGAAAATGTAAAATGCATTCAAGCAGAAAACTTATTTTTTTTATAAAAATCACAATTTGCTGATTAAGTACATTAAAATTATTGATTTGTTGTATATGTCAACTATACACAATGGAAAAATGCATCAACTGCCGAAAATGGCGTGGAAAACTGGCAGTTGTGAGTTCTGATGAGGGGTTTGTTCAATTTGCAATCTTGGGTTTATTCAGCTTGTTTGGTAAAAAAATTTCCGGAAACGTATGATGTTCTTGGACGTTTAACCTTCAAAGCAACATTTCTTTTGCTTGAAATATTGATCCGCATGCGAAGATTTGTGAAGGGAAAAAACTACCCAAAATGTAAATTGCCACATTTGTCAACTTTGCTAGTGTAATTATAATTTTGCACACCTCTGTTTCTAGACTCCTGGTGGTACCTACTCACAATCTCATCTATTAAAAGTTAATGACATGAGTAATATTTTTGGGGAATATATTTTAAAATTGTAGAAAATCTGACTTCTACAAACTGGAAGATTATATACAGAGGCGGCTCCTCCGCTAAGGTGGAGAACGTCGCCCACTGCTTTTGCAAACAAGGAAAAATAAAATGATAATAGCGTGATTATCATTTCACTTTTCCATGCTGAGGACGTTTTGCAGGGCGGGGCTGGGCAGAGCAGGGTGGAGGAGAGTTGGCACTCTCTGGGTGTGCATGGCTGATTGGGCTGGGCTGGCCAAACAGTCATGCGCACTTTGCATCTTCTCCACTGGCTGTATTGTAAAGCCTGGGTGGAGAACATGCACAGGCTCCCTGTAACCATCTGAGCGCCATCTTTTTTTTTTAAAATCCCATCCCATTACTGCTGCCTGAGAGCAGCCGTCAATGATTACATACAAAAAGCAACCCTTGTGTCTCCGTTCAAGATGCATAAACCACTGTGTCTATTCTCTTCATAGAAGTGAGTTTAAAATATAATGATCATCCTACACCATCTGTGGGCCTTGCCACTTTGCATGACAGTTGTAAAAGCAAAATAATTGCTTTTTCAAAGGTTTTCAATATTTACCACCAACTTGTAGTTGGTGGTAAATACCGAATCCTTACCTATGCAATGCACTCATTTGAGTGCTCCCTACATTGCAAATTCGGTAATTTACCTATTCTGTATTTTAACCCCTTCGACGCTCATGACGAGCTGGGCTCGTCATGAGGTAGCCTCCTCGCACGCTCATGACGAGCCCAGCTCGTCATGAATAATGGGTTTTTAAAAAACTCAGCGCAGCAGGGGAAAATGCTCCGCAACGATGCGGTTAAGGAATCAGTAATTTACCGATTCCTTAAAAGACCGGATCGGTAAATTAACTAATTTGTAATTTAGGCCACCTACATCTCAGTAGCCTAATACCGGTCAGTAACGGCCGAAATTCGGAAATTTCGGCCATTACTGACCGGTATTGGGTGACCTACATCTGGCCCTATGTGTGGTAAAGGCATATGTGTGGTTAAATCTTTGCGTGGTACATGATGCATAGTAAAGACATTGCGTGGTAATGCCTGTGTTTTAAGGGCTGTTTCCTATAGAGAGCGAGAGAGCTCTCTAAAGGAAACAGAGAGAGAGAGAAAGTGATTGAAAGAGAGAGAGAGTGAAAGAGAGAGAGAGAGAGAGAGTGTAGTGTAGTTCCTATATTCCCAATAAGCTCTGCGCATTGAAATAACATATCCTATAGATTTTACGTAGGACGTATGTCTACTAGCTCTCTATTGAATATAATAGACTGAATTGTGAGTGCCAGCTAGCTCAGAGTTCACTAGAAATTGACAACCGCATAAACATGACAACTTTGTTTCCCCAAGAATAAAACTCAGAGTCGTGGAAACAATAGATAGATATTTTACTCAGTCAATCGTGCATGCATCGTTTCAACAGAGGTGCAGAGAAATAGAGAGACGGGCGTATTCAATAAAAGGGTTTACTGAACAGTCTTCTTTCTCATGCAAGTAAAGTGAACTGCTACAATCGTAATACTGGTTACAAAGTATATTGCGTACAGTAAGAAGAGTATTATAAAATAATACTGTAAAAGCATTGTATGGTTTCTAGACCATAGATAGATATATACATAAATAACAAAGGGTAAAATTAGTCAACTGGTGCTTCTAAAATACGCCTACCCCAATGTACCTAACCTAAGTCTAGTACGAGGGAAGAAGTAAATGAGGTGTAGGATAGGTTTAGTTTGTCTTTGCCAAGAATCTAACCAAGATTTCTCTTAGGGTTTGATCAGCTCCGTACCTTGGTTTTAGAATGAAGGAGGTCTGGTATCTCTGTCTCGGGACTCCATTTCCCAACACCCCATGAGGGGAGCTTGGAAACACTGGAGCTGGATTCTCAGCAAGAGAAAGGACAGCTTGTCTGTCAGTGCGTCAGCTGGAGGGTCGGCTTCCTTCGGCACTTGCTGTAGCGAGCTGCATCGGGCAAGTAGATAGTCGAGCTGCTCCGAACCACTGTGTCTTTGCTAGGGCAAGTGTAGGCATATTTATACCTTGAAGGTGCCTAGTTTGACATAAAGTCGGACATAATAACGTCATCAAAGAACCCCAAGGGAATGGTAGTTCTTTGAAAACACCATGATTTCTAGGAAAAATCAATATTCAAGCAAGGGGATGTCCCTAACTGCTGAAGCCGAGTTTTCCAAGAAATTGTTGTGCTTTTTGGAACTAGTGGAAGTAGCTATGCCTGTATTTGGACTGGATGGGTTATGTCTAAATATGGGTATGATTTCTATGTCTATATAAGGGCAATGTGAATTATACCTTTATAAGGTCAGGAATCAGTAAATTACGCTTGGATTCTAAAATGCTACCCAAGAAGAGAGAGAGACCTTCCCATTGGGCCTCTTAAAGCTAAGGGAACTGGGAAATTTCGCAGAATGCCCATGCCTTAAAACGTCTCTGCACCTCACATGTTGTAGAATAACAAAAACACAATAATGATAAGGGCATTTGTTTGTTGTCTCTAAAATGATACATTATATCGATGAGTAGGTTGGTTATTAGGAAATTAGACTAAAGTAGGAATTATTTCTGTGGATATTTTACTGAGTGCGAGGTCAGTAGAGCAACTGGTGCAGAATCTCAACCTGCTGGTCCAAGACACTATACTAATGGAAGAGTTACATAATTTTTCTATGATTACTTGACATCATGATAAGTTGCATGATGGTGAGAACAGTGGCATTTGCATTTATGCATTTGTTATGTTACCTGTGATTCGCTGTAGTGTCAAGCATAGAAAAGTAACATTATGTACATACTACACAGTAGCTATCTCAGTAATCCTTATTTCATTGTGCTTGGTGGGATTTAGGGTGGAACTTCCTTTTACACACCAGTAGACATAGAAAGGGTAAAGCTGTCCTTATGATCAATGCACCTGCTGATTTGAGTGCTCCGTAAGGGAAGTTGTGTTGGCCTAGCTACCACAATCATTGAGTTGGGTAACAATAAACATCTGTTATTCAGCACCAAGATACCTTGGGTGAACATGTGGTTTACATATACTCATGTTATTGTATGTTACAACTCATTTGCACTAGGATGTAGTGGATCCCAGGTACCATACCATATCCTTACCCTGTTACCTCTCACATGCAAGATCTAAGAGAAGGCGCCATGTTGGATTACAGTGCTTAATTTGTAAAGAATTAAGTACCAAAGAACAAGTGTTTCACGCAAATCCAATACAGAAGGATATACCCATATGTTACTTCAAATTGCAGGTTTAAGTCCTAGTTTCATCATTTAAAAAATAATATTTATTAAATAATGAAATGCTTTACTGATGAACTCTACTAAAAACATATACACACACTGCAGTCGTGTGGTCAATTCTCATAAAAACTTGCTGGTGTTTAAAAATAAGTGCTGGTGCCGTGCACTGGCAAACAATGGCACAAATGAACCACCGGGATTACTCAGTAAGTTTGACATGTGAGATGAGCAGGCCCAAAGGAAATTTACAGTCAATTGCGTTGTAAGTCAATTTTGAGCAGAATATGGAAGCCAGTTAAAAATACACCAATAACCATAAAGTTTTTCTTTATAAAAAAGGTAATTCTGTGCCTACAAATCATTTAGAAATGTTTCGAATAGAAGTATATGGGACTCCCTTTTCAAGAAGTTGATTTGGTAATCATATGCCCCTGAGTCCTTCCTGAGCCTGAGAACCTGAATTCTAGAGCTGGGAAAGCCAATTTGATGGATCAACCTCAGACACAGTAGGGTATTGCTCCTGCTTTTGGTGCATTGCCTACTGTTGTCTGGAGACCCAAAGTGCCAAGAAGTCAGAATATTTTTGTATGTGGAATCAAAGAGGACTAGGGAACTAGATGGGTTTGTAGAGGTGCTTCCTGAAGGCCAGAGCCTGCTTCCTTAATGCCCTGTTTGCAAGTGAGTACAAGGAGAGTGAGACAAGCTACTCTCTGGTAGTGGAAGAGATAGGCAAGCAGCTTGGAAGTTTTTTGGGTTTGGAGATACACTTTAATGAGCTACAGAACCTAAGTGTGGAATTTAATTTACACTCCACACGTTCTGACGTTTCTCTGGTACACTGACATCTGATCCCGCCCAAATCTTTTCCAACCTTCCATGACTTCCTCTCCTTGAGCACCCACAAGGTAAATGGGATTTTATTCAGACTCAAGCTCAGTAAAACCTGTAACAGCAGAACAGACCAAAAGACGCCATCAGCACACCTAATGTGACCTGGTTCGGTCAGAGATGCCTATTTCCTGCGCTGAATGTTGCCAGTCCTTCAAAGGCCTTTGCCAAGAACTATAGTTCTTTCACTCTGACTTCTTGGATTCATTGTCAGCTACAGACTTCAGGTCCCCACTGCTCCAGCAGATAAGCATTATAAACTGGCTAAAGTGTGAAGGTAACTTTTCCAAAGTCCCAGGCATTCATGCAGCCATGTCCACTCCTAAGAGTGAATATCTTTTCACCCTTCTCATACCACAAGACCCTTAAGCATAACATGAATTGCTGATCCTTACATCCACAAAACCCTCAATGAGAGTAGATGTCGGGATCAACTTTAACTAATAAAGAGCGCAAAATTATTTTTCACCTGTTTTATCTGATTTAAGTTTGTGGGCTTGAACTCTGACACTAATTGGCAGTTGTAATTAACTGTTTAGCTTTCTAGAAACCTCTATGATAAGCTGAGATTTTGCAAATAGTGTCTGCACGGACATCAATCAGACCAGCAGGGAGATATTGCTGTTGGTGGGACAAAAATGGAACTTGTTTACCTGTAGTTTTATTGTGTAGGTGCCATGTAGACCTTTTCCGTAAGTAAGAGCATTAATCTTTCCATTGGGATCCATACCGATGGGTTAGACAATTAATAACGTCAGGCTTTCAGCTGAGGGTAATAATGCTTAATTATTCGGTGACCAATGGAAGTGTCCACCTGAGGAATGTTTAGTCTATCCTTTTTTGACTTTACAGATTTTCATCGGTTTTCTAATGTGCGACTTTAAAACATCAAAACATGAGAGGGTTTTCTGAGTGATGTGTTCAATCTCCTAGATATAGTGCGACTGGGAATTATTTCGAAATTGATTTTTCGTATCTGGTTTTCTGTGTCTCTTAATTTCATTTGTTTTATTCCGACGCGGTGTCTCAGGCAACAGCTTCCCTGCGCGCCATACATCTGAAAGGAGATGTCACGTCTTATTCTCGCTCCTAAAAGCCTGTCCTGTCCTGTAGGTGACGGCTTAAAGGATTCTCCCTGGAATGTATTACTGCAGGAGACACAGTTCAAGCCGCCGCAGCTCCTCGGGTTTGATGGATGAAAGTGGGTCACTTTGTATTTCTCTCTAGGATCAGCCTTCATGGGGAAGCCTTTTAAGTTTCTTCCCCTCTTATATATAAATAGTTCAAGGTATTCACGTGTTTTTGGCAGTTTGTCATTTGCAGTCAGGATGTGCAGCCGCTTTAAAACATCCCTTTACTTTTCGCAAAGCTGCAGTGAATATTGAAACGAAAATAGGCAAATCCTCAACCGTGCCCAAATTCTTTTCATTTAAGAGCTATTCTCTTATAGGCAGGTATATTTTTTCTACATTTGATTTATTTCTCATTATAATAAAACATTTCGGAATCATTTTTTTAATAGCCAATTTCATCTATTCTATGTCTATCACTATCTATCCTTATTTCTCTCAGCAGTTGTGTGTGAGGTTCATCTTGGTATTTTTTGACAACACCTTACAGTTCAAAGGGTGCTGCTCAAAGGGTCTTCTTCATCATTGCTATGGTGATGGTTGCTGGAAGCGATTTGCATATTGGACAGTGGCCTAGGGCTGAGAATGCAAGACACAGTATGTAAATGATGGAAAATAGCGCCACCCAATCTCACCAAGGAGAACTCAGGGCATGCAAAAAATACATGAAATAATCCACTCGTCATTTTTTTTTAGGTACCTGAAAACTATTTAACGAAGGACGGTGCTACGGCGTCCTGGTTTAAATACATTATTATTTAAGGGCTCGTGTGACATGTTTTTGAGACTGAATGTAATTTATTTACAACAGCGGTATGCAGAAATTTGTGATTAAAACACTAGGATGCCTTTTTAACAATGACATACTCATCAGACAAAGGTGGAATAATATAATTGCTAAGATGCAAACGCAAAGTACAGCAAAGCAAAATATTGAGGTTTTGATCCATATTGCATTAATTTTGGCGGATCATCTTCAGGACAGATAATTACAGATGAAATCCATGGTTGTGTTATTTTTCTAAAACAATCGCATTTACATTTTTAATGCAGAGTAAAAAAGATAAGGCATGCATACATCTGCTGGACAGCGGAGGTGGGTTGACAAGGTGCCAGACACCTTTATAAGATGTTGTGTCTGACACAGCACTTTGATAAAAGAAAACAGTACCACAATGTTTCAACTACTTACTTTCCATGGGTGCTTTCTTATATCATTCAGTCTATGACAGTCCAGTCAAACAGATCCAGTGTGGGCAAGGAGGACCTTCGTTTTCAAGGCATATCTTAATATCACATCCAGTGGCTCTAGACCTTGTCAGACTTCTTAGGACAGTCCCTGACCTCATACACATATTTCTTGGCCAGCATATGCCAATCCTTATGTGAACATCATCCCTCTATAGTCAGGAGCTCAGAACTATCTATCAAGCTAGCAAATCTCTCGACATGACACCATCAGACCCAAATCATAAAACATTTTAACATATCTTAAGGTTCTTGTTCAGTCCATAAACCTAATAACATGAATTTTGCCACATCGTCTGATGAGCCCTCTTTTATCCTGAATGCAATACATTAATGGGATAACCCTGTGTTCCTTAGAACCTGGGCATCATGTATTACATAAACAAATGGTTCTGTCGGATGACAATTCTTGTTACAGATATACCACACAATTTTTTTTTATGTACAAAAATGAACGGAAAAACACATAGGTCTAGGTAGCTCATTAAATGACATGTATTTTAAGCAAATCCCAAGGACAGTATTTAATTTGATATAAACATAGTTGCTCCAAATGTGCAAAAGTGTGAAAGTGCAGGTGATGGAAAACAAAATTAAACACATAAGAAAATCACAAATACCAGATAATTTCGCTCAATGGATCGGGCCATTTTATACGATAGTTGTGGGTAGGAGTGGGGGCGGGACTTAGGTAATTTTTATATATAGGTGCTTTTGGCGGGAGACGCTTGCGGCGTCAGTGCCCAGGGGTGTACGAAGACTTTGCTGACCCACCCACCCACTTTTATAAAATAAAAAGACTTTCTCGCCACTCTAAGACAGGTAATACATTTTCCCACATTTCCTTCAAAGTAGGCACTTTTTGAGGGGG
This sequence comes from Lissotriton helveticus, assembly GCF_964261635.1. Taxonomy (NCBI): domain Eukaryota; kingdom Metazoa; phylum Chordata; class Amphibia; order Caudata; family Salamandridae; genus Lissotriton; species Lissotriton helveticus. Next base: position 908,685,767 of record NC_136061.1, read on the forward strand.
CGGAAAGTCTGGAGTGGCCTTATCCATTTCTCAGGGGTGAGGGGGAAGGACTGAAAGCAGAGGAGGGGAAGAGAAAAGATGGGGTTTGCAATTACATGGGGTTTATTCTAGAAGATTTGATTGAGTTGTTGTGGTAATTCTCTCAAAAGTTGGGGGGGGGGTTGTGAGATAATTTAAGGTATTTATAATGTCTAATTTTTTACAAAGTTGTTTGATTTACTAGTGATGATAAATTCACCTGTCTTAATAAAGTGGCTTTTTTTGCTACATTAAGAAGTAGTGGGTTGTGATTATTGTGCGAAAATGCTTTTTCAACAGCTTGTCTAATGTATCCAAGTATACAGTTTCTCTGTTTATTGGTCCGGATTCATCTGCCCATATGTGATTAATCTGCCCATATGTGCCCTGAAAGCGGAGATTCAGGACAGACTTATATTCCACTTGTCTATGATCCCGTGCGACATTGGTAACTGTTGCCTCTGTCAAATTCAAATTTTATTAACTGAATTTGGTATATTAGACCCTAAAGAGAATTATACTCCGCACCAGCCTAAATTCTTTTTTGATGGTGCATTCATGAGGGTAAGGAGGATCCTCATCCTATTCCATTTTTCAAATGTCCTTAAGTTCAATGCCAGCTTTGACTCAATTGATCCAATTTTCTTGTTCTACAATTGACCAGGATTCTGTGTATTTTTGAGAAGTATTTCTTGGTCAGAGCCTCCCGGTGGAGACTGTGTTCTGAAAGAGACCCATCTGGGATTGGGGTGTCAAGTGGTATGCGTGCTGCAATGCGTGTCTAAACAGTAAGTTCCTAAATTCTTCAAAGTCTCCTAGATTGCATTCACCTTACACTATTTTATAGGATGTTTTACCACCTTACTCCTACATATCGTCCAAAGAAGAAGTTATATTTCCTTCTTGCCTCCATATAATGCCACCAGGTAGCCAAAGCCGCCAATAACATGTCTATGTTTTATGAGAGAACTTTCATGTAGTGATGAAAATGTCCATTCGATTATTGCTTTAATTGCAGTACCAAGTAGTACTTGCACTCATTTAGCAGTGTGATGCGTCCATCACATACTGCACTATACCCTGCAGGTATAGTGCAGTCAAGGGAAAGCCATGAAGGTCTACCATTTTTAAATAAATGATAATCTGGGAACCAGTTAAACACTCTTGTAATAGGATACAATTGTATTCATACTGACCATGAATCAGCAACTTATGGAAGCAGAATGTGCAAGAATATTTCCATAACACTTAAAATCCCACTGGTGCTCCAAAAGCCGATTATTTAGCCGAACAGTGTCATTTTTTTGCTACTAATAATGTACAGTATCTGCTTATAAATCGATCTCTGGGAAACAAGGCTGTGAGTGTGTCTAAGCAAACAGATAGGAAGAAGGGTGGGGTAACACATGTCACCCCAAAACCAGTCGCAGCTGCCATCATTGCGCCTTTTGGCAAAATTCCAACTGCGACTGGTTTTGGGGTGACATGTGTTACCCCACCCTTCTTCATTGATTCAAAGGTGTCACCGGGGGAGGCACAAAAACCAGTATTGCACGCCGTAAATGATGAACTTTGGACAAACAGAAGATAAATAAATATTGACTCTAAAAAATAAGTAAAAGGTGTGCATCCCACCCTCATTCATATTGTTCATAAATTTCCCCGCAACATTGGGATTGCACCCACAAAAGTAATAGTCTCTTTGATTCTTGTCTCATTATCTTAAAAGACTTGACATTCACGGAATAAGATCTGGTTCGTTTTGTATAAAAGCAATGTTTTTCAGGTTGAATTCAACGACACTAATAATGACACATGTTGTTCATGCAAAGATGATTAAAATATCTTAGTGATAAACGTAATTGTGTAACAAAGTGCAAAGATTTAAGAACGTTTTAGTACTGCGCGTAGGCGAGTATGGTATTATGGGTAACGTAGTTTTAAGCAAAATGACGTGCACCACCACGTGAACATGAGAGCGAGAGACAGCGAACGACATGGGCCAATCAGGAATAGGGTAGCATAGAGAACAAGCTTTAAATGAAGGAGTAACAACAGGAGGGTAACTTTACCGGATCGGAAACAAGACAGGATGTGTTTTAGCGTTCATTGCAGGTACGTGTAAGGAGTTATATAATGACACATGTTGTTCATGTAAAGACGATTAAAGTATTGTAGTGATAAACGCAATTGTGTAACAAAGAGCAGAGATTTGTGAATGAAAACACGAAGATTTTGTGTAACACTAAAAACGTACTGAAAAAGGAATCGAGGTAATCATGTTAAAATACAAAGGGGTATAAAACGCAGTTTCTGATAGTAAAGGGTGAATAGAAAACGTTATACAAACGGGGAGGGGAATAAGAGCCCACAGTCTCTATGCATAATAGCGCTGAATACGAGTGATAAAATGTGGTTGGATAAGCACTGTTTATAAAGGTAGAGTTTGCTAGCGCTGAGGCGACAGGTTGCATAAGAAAATTTGCACGAATGATTATGATGAACAAACATTTAACTATTTAAGATTAGATGACGTGTAAGATTAATATTGAATTGATGTAAGTGAATACACGATGTTTACCTTTTGCTATTATTGTTGTTTATAGTGTTCCCTGACGAAGGGCAATGAGGTGCCCGAAATGCATTGGATTTTAAATAAATATTGCTTTGGACGAACCACTGCGTTGATCATGTTTGAAAATGAGGTCCGGAGGGCACGGTTCAAGCATTAGAAATCTGGAAAATGGCAGAATACAGCCTGAATGTGAAGCGAAATGACAGAGTAACACAGTAAATGTGATAAAATGTGGAATAATATGGTTAAAACTATGGAATATTTGAAAATGGAAAAACATGGATGGAAGTTTGCCAAAAGGCGCAATGATGGCAGCTGCGACTGGTTTTGGGGTGACATGTGTTACCCCACCCTTCTTCATTGATTCAAAGGTGTCACCGGGGGAGGCACAAAAACCAGTATTGCACGCCGTAAATGATGAACTTTGGACAAACAGAAGATAAATAAATATTGACTCTAAAAAATAAGTAAAAGGTGTGCATCCCACCCTCATTCATATTGTAAACAAACAGATAGGGCCATTTTTCTTCTGCTTACGTCCAACTAAACTATTGTGAGTTGGCAACTTTTGCATTCGTGTAGAAAACCTCCTATAACATTGCTCAAATCTTCTCCAAACTGTAGAAGTTAGACGCCTAAAATAATTTCTATTTACCAGCTAGCTGTTCTTAACCTTTTTACTTCCTTGCGACCCTAGTAAATCACCGCTGCAAGCTGGGGACCCCCGTCTAAACCATTTCCATTATTTTAACATAATAATAATATGCAAAAATACAGTCACAATTCTACATCAAACAAATACACAAATTGTGGAATCTATTGCTTTTTTCAAGCAAAAGAAATTGTGAAAATCGAAATTTTAATGGTAAAGTTTGAGCCTTTCAAAATTAAGTGTCATTTCTAAAACACAAAGCGACATGCTACACTCTAGTATATCACTTTGTCTACTTTTACCCCTAATGCATGGTCTCTTTTTGCCTCTAATCGCCCATACTAGATTCCATTTGCAGTACTTGTGCTGCTTCTGTTGATCAAGAAGATTGTACCAACTTAATTTTTAGCTTCCTATTTCAAATTACTTCACGTGTATGGAGCAGTTTGAAAACCTTTTGCTTTTGCTATGTATACATATACTTCATTACTCTGATAAAGTTATTTTTTTAAAGAGGCGGGTCCATAGACCACAAATCAAGAACCACTGCTACATAATGAAAAAGAGCAACCCAGTATTCTTGAGATCCCGAGTACATTGAGGCATATAGACATTTTTTGGTTCCTGTGGATATATTTCAATCATAAGTGTAAATCCGTCCAAGGGTAGCATGAATCTACAATGACTGTATCTAAAAAGAAGCAAGAAATAAAGTAACACTGACCTGACCTATATATAGTATATATCCAAAGGTTCAGAGTGTAATATGATGTTTATTACCATTGTTCAGTGTGGGGAGGGGCCATGATTCATGAGAGGCGGAGCCTAGAATCAGTCAGAATGTACCTCTCTCATCAATGGTTATAAATAGCATATTACACTCTTTACATATGCCTGTATGGTTTATGCCAGGCTGATTTTCATATAAAGTAGTTATAAATAAAGGAGTTTTCGTCCCTCAACGGATTCTCAAATGCAATTTGTGACAAAAGAAGTATTGTTTTCTTGAGTCAGTTACACTGTTCTGTGTTAATAACACAGACATGAAGCTTTACACTGTGATAATAAAAGGGTGAAAGTATAGTACTCTTAGTACAAATAATGTTATTTGGAAAGATTTTTTTCAGTTAAATAAACTTAATCCGGTAAATAAATACCATACAAAGTCAAAAGCCATTAAAAATCCATAATAAAAATGTATATTTATAAATACGCCCACCATAAAAATATAAAAACACCATATTAAAACATACCACAAAGGAGGCTAGCAGCAAATATGAGAAAATCTCCTGTTTATTGAATAACTTCTTCCTGAGTCTGAGGTCACCAGAGAGGAAACTTGCAATTCCAAAACAAACCAGGGGGAAGGCAACATTTGCAATACCGCAAGACTGGTTTCATTTGGGCAAAATGATTCTTTTTAAACAAGGGGGGAATAAATCTGTGCCTTTAAAAGCAATACAAATCATAGAATAATAAAAAATGCATGATGTCTTGCACAGAGAAGTTATTACATGGACAAGGTTTCAGATCTCCCAGTTTATGAAACCCTTTAGGGACAGCTAGGTACCGATGTATTATAATTTAACCTAAACTTTGTCAATAAAAAGCGACGATGTACATTATTTACGGATGACTGATACAAATCCCCTGTGGACAAGTTATCAACTTAATAGATCGTTTCACAGTGGGTTTAGAGAGTTCTCTTTCCTCTCTTTCACCTTGCCATCTGGATAAAACGATACTTTTTAAATCCTGCATCTCACTTGGCCATTGTGGTCTTGCATTCGGAAACAACTCTACACACCTCACACTCTCCAACATGTCCTTAATGTTCCTAAGCCATGGGATATGCCCCTGAGAGATCATCAATCACCAATTTGTTAAGTTTAAGGGCATGACTCTACCAAATTGTAAACCATTACTTAATAGGTGCCAGGGCAATGTACTCAACAATATAACCAAGCCCAACCTCCTCATGAATCATAAACGATGGAGTACTTGCAGAGTCTTAGAGTAGTTTACGCAAACATATATTTCCCCCCACCAGTAACTTCATCATGTCTTTGTACCCCCAAACATCACAACCGTAACTTGCCATTTGGATGCATTTTTTGCAGTATACCTTGACTAGGTTCGGCCCAAGTCTCTTGCAAAGTCCATTGTTGCATCTATTGCTCTCAAAAGTATGTTTTTTTAGGGATAATTGCGGGGACCAAGAACCTCTTTCATCAAAAAGTACCCCCAAATAGGGAAAAGTAGATACTTTAATACTTTTGGCTCCTTTACCATAGACATTTTTCCCAGGAGCCTTTCGACAACCAATGGTCATAGTGTGAGACTTGGTGAAATTAGTGGAGAGATCTAAAGATTCCATGAAGTTAATGAATTAATCTAGAAGATGTTGGAGACCCACAGAGGTCTGAGCTATCAAGACTGAATCATTTGTGTATAATAGGGCGGGAATGGGGATTGAACACGTCCTAGGAATATCCCTTCAAGCAATTGTCAAAGCCTCCCTCAGATTTTTTATATATAGTGTATATCACAGGGGTGCCAAAATGCATTCCTGTCTACCCCCCCTTTGGAACCCAGGGCACAGATATACTATCATTCTCATCATACCTCATCACATCAGTGAGAATGGAGTGAAAACTATATAAGAAAGTCACCAACTATGCCTCGATAGTCATTTCCAATAAAATAGGCCAAAGCTTAGATCGATTAACCCAGTCAAAAAGTGAGTTAGCTATTGTATATTTGCCCACAATCTGCTGAAAATTAACACACTGATCCAGGGACCGTCTTCCCTGCCTGAGCCCATACTGCAGTTCAGATATTACATTGACGTAATCAAGGCATAAAATGAAACACTCCAAAACTATCTTTCCCATGATTTTTGCAGCCAAATCCAACAGGGAGATGGAGAGGTAACAATGCAGGCCATTCCCTTGAGTCCTTTTTGAAAATGGGCAAAATAAAAGCACTAGACCAAGACGACAGGAAACCACACTTGCAAGCAGCATTAAAAACTTGGGTCAGTATCTTTGCCAAAATTTGAAGATCAACTTTATAAAGGTCTAACGGTGCCCGGTCTGGTCCTGGCGCATCCCCCCGCAGTGGCAAGGATCGCTTTTCTCACTTCCTCAAAACCAAATATCAGAGTCTGACTGTTTCTTCGTGGCTCCCACAAGATGTCAGGGCCTCCCACCCCCACTATATAAAAAGCCAAAATCAGCAAGCAACCTATCAGGTGCGATGGTACAGTCCCCCTTTGAGTTACCCAGATCAGAGAAAAAAAGGTCTGTTTACATTGTCCCAAAATTTAGTGCTGTTGGCCATCATACATGGTTGCGATAGCTCCAACCAAGATTGCTCTTTAATTTCCTTTTTCCACCAGTGGACAGAATTATTTTAAGTGTCACGGCATCAACTCATTTACCTAAACTTGGAAAAGGCTGGACTATAAAATTAATGAACATGTTTCCTGAATATTAATGAATAAATGATAAATTAAGCGGCAAAGTGCTATGAGCGCTGATTTTTGTGGTGGAGCAGTATTTAAAGTGACAAATTAAAAATCTGTGGTAATATTGAAAAATTCTTACAGCTTACTTAACTTATTCTCACTAAAACAAAACACTAGTAGAACTTTGAAGGATCTCCAAAAAGAGTGCGTCCCAAATCTACGATCCAATGGCCACCAAGAAATGTTTTTGAGAGCTAGGGGGACAGGTTTTAGACTAAGATAGAAATTACACTTTTCCACTACACTATGATGTGCTAGCCTCTCTCTATTTTTGCTTCGAACAACATGAAATTGTACGCAAGACTTGTGCATTTTTGGTCGACTTGGTGGACCAAAGGCATCTCTTTCTCTTATGTTCAGTAAGTATTTCATGGCATGCAATAAAACTACCTTTATAAACTGTATACAACTTTTGTTAGAATATTAATTGAGTTAGCAGAAACCATTGAGCAGTGTAAATGGTGCATGTGTTGTGCTCTTAATGGCACTTTGTGAAAGAAAGATGGGGCTTGTATAGAAACGTAGGCACAGTATTGATGGGCAGACTGAGTTTGGCCAGTGTATGGGTTTGCTCCACTCATGTGGCAGTTCTCTGCAACTGAGGCCTGTGTTACTTATTAACATGGAAAAATGTGTGTGGGCTTTTATCATCGGTGAATTTTTCTGTATAATTGCATTTCCTAACGATGCATGTAGGTATTCACTGTAAATATGTGAATCAAGAAAAGTGACAGCAAGGAAAAAATACCAAACACTAAAAATGTAATACTGAATAGTCATCAAGTCTTTTTTAGTAAGATGTTACTGCACTGGGGCGTTTTTCTGACTGTTGTACTGTAATGCGTTTGTAATTGTAATATAAACAACTCTCCCAGCATGTTGTCCTGCAGTAGACACCTCAAGAGGAACAGATTCAAAATTCACTCAAAAATCATCAGGCCACCTCATTTCTCGACTTTAGGCACTGGAAACTGAGGGGCAGATTTACAATTCCTGGCGCACCCCTGCAAATCAGCAGGTATGCGCCAGGAAACTTGCGACAAGCATCATAATCCTTGCGCCACCACGGATGCGCCGCAACAATGCGGCGCATCATGGTGCAAGGAAATGCAGATGCGTGTCGCATCTACCGTTGTAACGTTGGCGCAGTGCTGGAGTTGTGTCGCAGGCGCAAGGCAACTCCAGCGCTGTGCCAACCCGGCCTATCTTGCACATGGTGTGCCACACCTTACGCCTGCTTCAAGCAGGCGCAAGGTTTTGACGCAGCGGGGTCGGTAAAGTGACTGAGTGAAATCTTGTAGATTTAACTCAGGCACTTTTCCGAGGTGTTCCTGCACCGGAACGACCCCCCCCCCTGCGCCAGAACGCCCACATGAAACCTGATGCAGGTTTCATGTGGTGCAGGGCTTTACAACGTGATGCATCTCCCTAGATGCATCACGTTGTAAATCCCCCGCAGCATGGCGCTACCTTTACGCCACCGCTTCGTCACAGATGTGACGCACCAACAATGCAAATGTGCCTCACGGGGCTTGTAAATCTGCCCCTGAGAACAGAACAGGAATACACACAGGGGCAGATTTACAATTCCTGGCGCATCCCTGCAAATCAGCAGGAATGTGCCAGGAAACTTGTGACACGTATCACATTCCTTGCGCCACCACGGATGCACCGCATTTACAATGCTGCGCATCATAGAGCAAGGAAGTGTGCTGCATGTCCCGTCGTAATGTTGGCGCAACGCAACTCAAGCACTGTGCCAACCTGGCCTATCTTGCACATGGTGCGTCACACCTTGCGCCTGCTTCAAGCAGGCGCAAGGTTTTGACGAAGCGGGGTTGGAAAAGTGACTGAGTGAAATCTTGTAGATTTCACACAGGCACTTTTCCGAGGCGTTCCTTCACTGGAATGCCCCCCTGCGCCGGAACGCCCACATGAAACCTGATGCAGGTTTCATGTGGCGCAGGGCTTTAAAACGTGACGCATCTCCCTAGATGCGTCACGTTGTAAATCCCCCGCAGCATGGCGCTAGCTTTACAACCACTGCTGAGTCACAGAAGTGATGCAACGGTGGCGCAAAAGTGGTGCACGGGGCTTGTAAATCTACCCCACAATCTGTTACAATCAGGAATAGATGTCAGCGACGAGGTCACACACCTCATCAACAAACATTGATTCAATGTTAATAGGAAGGTGACATGTTGGGAAATCACAAAGGATTACAAAGCAATGTAATCAATAAATAGCAGTATGGGTTCTGTATGTATGGGGTCTGTAGTTATGGACATCAACATTCACGGTTTGCCTCATATGGAGGGTACATCTATTTTAAAACGTGCCTTCAAAATCTGTTTAAATGTAGGGGTGAGTGTAACTCGAGTAATTGCGTGTAGTATAGTGTATGTAATCACGCAGAATTAACCTACAAATTAATTCTGCAAGATCACATAAAATTATATGTGAAGAGTAATTCTGCCATTAGCTCTATTTGTGCTGTATGTAATGCCCCATTCTGTCCAAAATGAAGACGAGAATACATTTTGTGCTAAGAGTTAAGAAATAGCTTTAAATGCAACAGAACAAGAATAGCAGCACTGACTAAATGTGTACTTGGGCCAGGCTTTCCCACCAACTTACTCCCAGCATCTTGCACTAGTTTCTTTGGGCAAAATGCAGCAGGCCACATGTACAAAATTTAGGAATTGAGATTTCCTAATTGCGATTCTTACCGTATCGCAATTAGGAAAACGTAATTCGTAACGTAGGAAAACTTCAACATTTTCAATAATGATTGCTAATGGGTCTCAAATTAACCTTCCTCATGAATATTAATGAGGTAAGTCACATTTTGTGACCCACTAGGAATGATAACCATCACAGAGATGGTGGCCTGCTGGGGTCAGCAGACCACCATACCTGTGATTGCTTTTTAATAAAGCAAGCTTTTTGTTTTAAATGCAGCCATTTTTCCTTAAAGGAAAAAGGAATGCATTTTAAAAGTAGAAAAATGAAACTTTGAAATTTCATTTTTTAAGAGTAGGCAGTGGTTCTGGGACCACTGCCTGATCTTAAACAATATATTTGTTTACATTTTCAAATGGGAAAGGATCCTTTGGAGACCCCATCCCATTTGTGAATGGTTACCACTACCTTTAAGTAGTCAGTAACAAATTAATGTTTTGTGACTGCAATTATGTCACTAAACAGTTACTCATACCGCGGCGATTCTGTATTTGTAAATGAAACCCTTAAGACACCCCTTCCAAATACCAAATTGGTAAGTATATGCAATTCCAAATTGTGATTCTGTAGCATGTTAAGGAATCACTTCTTTGTACATCAGAAAAAGCATGTTTGCAGTCAGACACAGCCGATCACACCACTGCAAGAGGAGGGGAAGAAAATAACCCTGCTCTCCCCTTCTTATAACATTTCTTCAGGGATGTGAGAAAAGTAAAGGAGAAAACAGAAGAGCCTACTTCTGGGGTGTCCGGCATTGGTGTTTAGCATAGTCAGGATATAAAACTGCAGAATATGAGGTATTCTTGCACTCTCAGAATTGAGGGGAAAGGTACTGCAGTCCTTCACAGGCGCTGGCCGGTGCTCAATGTTATGATATTGTCCATAAGGCCACACAACCTGTAATAGAAGAGAACCTGAACCTCCTGCCACTTTCAGGAACACAGTTGATAGATGCACATCAAGGGTCGTTTGCCAAGGTCACTCCATGTTCTTCTGGTTTTTACACTTAAATTAGGCAGACAAAACGGTCTTTAGGATTAGGATTAAGTAAATGCCTCCCCAATTCTGAAGGTGGGCCATCTGCCACTGGAAAAGCAGAGCGGTTTAGGACACCACTCTCTGAAATGTAACTGCCACTTAAATATCTATGCTGCTAGGTTCAAAATATTTTTTTCTAACTCTCTAGTCATCTCAACACATTTCTTGTTACTTTCTAATAAAGCATTAGTAGAAAATGAACATGAATGTTTTGGCGGCAGGGACCAATGTATGAGTAATATCCGTTCAATAGTGGAATGTACAAGGGTTCCTCTATTTGTGACACAAGTGGCACTAGTCTTCTGGATAGATTACAACATTTTCAGCTTCTCGTGGGCCTAACATTGTCTGCACCATGGTCTAAGGAAATGTACTTGCGCATAGCCACCATGGATAGGGAACAGAGAGAGCTGGTAAAGGTGACAATAAGGGCCCACCAGCTATGTAAAACAACACTATCCATGGAATCGTATCTAGGCTATGTCACAAACAATAATCATCGTTTCTTATTGACTAGATTCAGATTTAACCAATTCCATTTTCTTTTTGGTGAACAGAAAGGTTGGAAGAGGGCAGACGACCTTGGCCCTTGTACTTGCGATAATTTTTCGCAACAAGACATTATACATTTCCTCTTTTTCTGTGAACACCTTATTGTCATTAGGAAACGTTTTATTCTCCCAATTCTAAGTAACAAGGGCTTTGTGCAAGTGAGACCAGCCCTTCTCCATTTGCAAATGTTGACTAATGTCTGGGAAACTTTTAATATTGCTAATTTTTTATCAGCAGCTGTAAGAATCTTGAGAAAATTAACTTAAACACTATATCATGTACATTCCTTTTTTAATATTGTGTCTAAAATGAAATTGTGTTTATTGGTTTTATTGATCGATTTTATATATATTTATGAGTCATGATTTTGTTTAATGGATTAGGTATTTACAACTGTTCATATATACTGTTTTTTCTTGCTTTTATGGTTTGCTCATAAACCGACTAAAGATATTTGACTGACATTGTCTGCACCATACTTTTATCACATATTCATCTAATTAAAATCTTTCAAGATTTAGAACTCAGTACTTTACAATTCTGAAAGATTGGGTCAGTAGACACTGATCTCGAAGAGCTTTACAGAGAACTGCACACAAAAAAACCTCTCCAGTAAAACCCACAGCAGTGAGTGAAAGGATATCCAAACGTGGTTTATTTTTACTTTACCTTCGTATTTAAAGCAGCAAAATAAAGGAACATCTAAGACTAATAATGGAGCGTACGTTTACCTTGCCCACTATGCACACTTAATATACTCTTAAACAAGGGACTTATCAGGCTGCTATGTAAGAAGAAAACATGTGTGACAGTTCTAGTTAGCACAATGCACTTTATACTCCCTGCAAACCAGGTCAGTGTATACTTTGCTTATTTGCACACTGAATCAACTTTCCTATTTTGCGCATTGCACACTACTTTTAGACGAAAGGTGTATTTTGTTCGATTTAGAATGAAGTCTATGTTTTCTAATTTCATCTAGCTTCAAATATTAAGAGTGATTACATTTCCGCACATGGGATTAGGGCCTGATGTGATGTTATTCAGGTCTCTTTTTAATAAAGATACCTATTGTATTAGGTCTATTTTATGCTCAAATTGTTATGGTTTTCAATGAACTAAATAATAAATTACAGAGTCGACAGAGAAAGTAATTGTTTCTAACATACAATGAAGGCTGCAGGATGGGGCATCTACTGCTGTGGAAGGGAAACAAGAGTAAGAAAAACGCCTATCACTCCAACGCGATTAGTCAGGTAGTTTACATCTTATTATTTCCAAGTTTCTAATCATTTGGCACACCCATGTGCTTTAACTGTTAACACTGCTGCAGAACGAACTTCTTTTTCAGCACTGGATAGCTCCATGAAAATTCCTAGCTAATGAAGGAAGGTGTTTGGACTCTCCATCAGCTTTTTCTCAGCAACTGCGTGGAAAGGCTGTGCTCCACCCTGCCAGCACTAATAGGAAAAACTATAAATCCACAATTTCTGGAGTCTATAATTCCTCATGTGATAAACTTGCAGTTGAGACACCCCATTTCAAAACCCAGATCTTCTCCCAAGCGCTATAGTGAGGTTCATGCAGACAATCGTGATACTGTTTTTTGCAAAAATGAATAAGGATGTAGTTCAACTTGAGATTCAAAGTCTATTGCAGAAGAATTACAGAGGACGAGTTTTTGTTAGGATTCTGTCATGGACCTAGAACAGCGTTGCTCTTGTATCTCTGAGTTTCTCCAATGGCCAATGAATCGAGGCTGGCTGTCATTCTTTATTTTAATGGATTGCATCCTGCCTTTGACAGTGCGGGCCACCAAATATTGCTGGAACAGCTCAATTTCTAGTGATTTTGGATAAGAAGAACAGCTAAAACCATCCTTCTTGGCACATTCTTTGTAACAAATCAAACTGGAGGATCGTAAATCCCACCTAGGGAGATGCTAAGATTTGTCAGCAGATATATAAATTGAGTACTGAATGAGAGCAGATGACAGCACATACTGGCACAGACAGACAGGAGTGGTGAGGCTCAGTCGACTGGCCTTGTAACATCTTCGGGTGCATGAGGAAGTTTAAACTTGCCCTGAATTGCTCAGAAACTCACATTATAAAACTTGCTTTAGAGGTGCCTTCCTCATTTCCATTTAACCATCCAACAAATATGGGACTTCTACCTCGACCTGCTGGTGTCTTGAAAAACCTGAACCACGTTTTCCACGACCCAAATCGGGTCTTTATGATTAAATGTATTTAAGAAGTAATCAAGAGCTGTTTAATTATTAAGTGGTTCAAAATGTAAAGCCAATTCTTGACAACCTTGCAGCTCAATATTAATCCAGGTGCTGCTTCTAATTGACTAATGTAATGCAATTTACAATGGTTTGTAAGCATGAGAGATCAAAACTGACTCAAGAAATTGCATGAAACAAATGTTGTGAACCTCCCAGTTCGATAGTCATGCCTGGAAAGATTTCCTTAGCCTCAAGATGATCTTGCTTATCACACCTCCTTCACAGACAAGGAAAATAGGCAGGGGTGTCTGACTCTTTTCTATGAGGAGTTAGGCTCATCTAGATCCAGAGTGTTATGAGTCAGACAGCCCTCCCAGACAAGCTCTTATAAGCAGGTGTTTTATGTACATGTTATATGTCAATGTGCAAACCTTCACCCTGGCCCATGAAAAAAGTAGAATCACCCAAATGTTGGTGTTTCATTATAAAAGGTTTTTTATTATGTGCAATATCACATAACCCTTCTTTATCAGAATGATGTAAATTATTATGGTAATCTCAAGTCATGATATAGAATAGAATGACCATTCGAAAACCCTCACACCGTCCACTAGCTGTAATGAATTAGTTGAACGCCCACCTAATGCCTACATATATTATTTTATCGGCCTCATGGTAATTGAATTTGTTGAGTGATTAGTATGCTTCAGAAGTAAATAATGTCAAGACTTATACTTATTCTCACACACCTTGGAAAGTCTTTGGTCCTGCAGTCAGACATGCTCCCTCAACAATCAGTACTTGTGTTTATTCCCTTTCTAATGTCCAGTCTCCTCAATGTCCGGTCTCTTCTCCTCAATGGTTCTCTATAGAGAGGGGAGGGGGCAGTTGCTCTGCAGCCTTTTATATCTGTACCCTACAGAGTGAACAATGTCTCCGTCTGAATCTGGATCAAAAGGTAAGCAAATGTATCAAACTTTGTTCCATCTTTCTTCAACGTTTGCCCAGTGCAAGGTTGGTTGGCTTTGGAATTTTAGTCACTAGCTCTGCGAGCAGCGGAATTGAAGATTCCTCTCTTCTGAATTTCTGTCGTCTGTGTTCGCCATCCTGCTGCTAAATAAAAATGTGTATCTTAACACCATTCAAAACATTAGCTTTGCAAGCCCCAGTACTTACAACTTCCACACTCTGAAGAGGTATTGCATATTATTTTGTCATACAATTATACTTTCCAAAAGTACCATTAAATCCTGTTTGCAGCAATTTGAATAACTTTAGAACGCAAAACTATTTTTCGTGCGTGTATTTTTGTTGTCGGCAGGTTATGTTACATATATCTTTAAGTTCTACTATGTATGTTGACCAAGCGCTTAGACGTTGTACCTTCTCAATCAGTATTAACAACTTCCATGGGCCCAACCAAAATCATAGTGCTTGAACTCCACATTGAAATTTAACAGACTAAAATAGAGAGCACCCTTAATGCTCACAAAGACACGTCTTTAAGAGTTTTCTAAATTTAAGGAAAGAGATGTCCCAGCGTAAGTGTCTGGGGAAAGAAAAACTTAGCTAAATGCCGATGCAAAAGTGGTGGGTATGAGTCAGATGGGACCTCGCGGTTAATCGCCATAACTTTCAAGTGATCTCCTTTCCAAAATGGAGGCATGCAAGATGGGAGAACACTGTCTGCCGCGGTACAGGGCTGTTCTCAGACACGCTGCCATGTTGGAACCAATTTAAGCTTGTGTAACAACTTTCAGGTGTGTCTAAGCAGTGACATTTCCACCACCACCTTGAAAGCCCGCACATGCTGCTAATTTAGGGTGGCCAACCGTCCGTAAATTTCATGGACCGTCCGTAATTTGGACCTCACGTCCGTTGTCCATGAGGATACTTTGTACGGATGCCATTTTCCCATAATTTTGGACCTTGCAGGGAGCAGAGCTGTTCCCCTGTGAGAGGCCTCCTGATGGGGCTGCCTGCACTCCTCCTCGGAGCACAAGAGCAGCCCCATCCCCCATTGTCATTCTGTCTGCGCCTGATTGCCACATACATAATGACAATGGGCCAGTCTGCGCTGCAAAGCTTGTGGTGGGCTTCCTCCTGCCCCGGTCTAGGGCAGGACATTCTGTCAGATGGAAGAAATGTGCATACACGCCAATGCTGCTACATGAGAATCCAGTTCAAGAAAAGAAGCTCATGAAAGAAGTTAAAAAGAATGGGCTAGAGTTCTTTCACAGTCTCATCATCTTAGAACCAATACATTTTCAATATTATATTCAAGGAAGCCATGATTGCTGCTCTTTTATTTTATGCAACTAACAACCATTAACAAAGCCAATAGTTCTGGCTTGTTGCAGGTGTAATGTTACTTGTTGTGTTATATATCTGGATAGAATGGCAGAGGAGGCAAAATGCCAGCCGGGCAGTACACTATGCTAAGCACAGATTTTAAGCTTAGGTGTTCTAAGCCACGCCCTTAATTACATTAAACACCCACTTTGGAGAGACCCCCCAGGTGTTTAAACCCACTTAAAGCCCTTGAAACAACACCATGTCACAGTCGCCTCATGTCCTGGCACTGTGCATCATGCATGACTCATGACTTCCAAGTTTGCAGATTGCCTATGTACAAGGTGATAGTGACCACTACAACCACCCTCCCCCCCTTGCTTTACGAACTACAGCAAGGTTCACATTCTTGATGGACCTCTTCTGTGTGCAACTCTGCAGACAAAGGCTCCGCTTATAATTAATATGAAGTCGTGGGCGAATGAGCAAGTGAAGGGATGGGTGGATGGCTGGATAGATTAGTGAAAGGGGGAATGGGTGAATGAAAGGGTGAATGAAGGATGACTGAGTGGAAGGATGGATGAGAGAAAAGGTAAATAGATGGATGTATAGGTAGAAGGGTAGATGGATGGGTAAAAGGGTAGATGGATGGGTAAAAGGGTGGATGATAGGTGAGTGAATGGGTGGATGGATGAGTAAAATGATTGATGTAAGGATGTATGAGTGAATGAGTGAAAGGGACGGTAGATGGACAAAAGGATGGACAGATGAGTGAAGGAGTGAAAGGGTGGATGGGTGAGAGAAAGAATGGATGAGTGATCGGGACTAAGGATGGATACATGAGTGGATGAGTAGATGGATGGGTGGAAGTAAGGATGGCTAAGTGAAAGGGTCGATGGAGAGAGAAATGGAGGATGGATGGATGACTGAAAGAGTGAATGGGTGGAAGCTTGAGTGACTGGGTGGATGGATGAGTAAGTGAAAGAATGACTGGATGGGTGAAAGCCTAAATTCTGGATGGATGAGTGTACCGATGGACAGGGTGAAAGGGTGGATGGATGGATAATGGATGGATGAGTGAAAGGGTGGATGGAGGGATGGAGGAGTGAAATGATGGATGGAATGATACATGATGGATAGGTTTGTAAATGGTTTATGGAGAAGCGTGGCTCAGTGGTTAGAGGCGGCAGACCCGGAAGCTGAGATCGACCGCGGACCAGGGTTCGATTCCCCACCTCGGCGGGTCTCGGGCTCAAAAAATTCCACGGACTCGACAATTCTCGCTCCGGTGCCTACTCGAATCATGGGGTCACACTCTGCAACTCTGGGCAATAGCTTGCTTAATCTCCACTACGGCCCCTCGCGGCGGGATGCCTGGCTTTCACCTTGTGGACACCCTGCCGGGGTTTCTCACAGGGGAATACCAGGACGGGTTCCCTAAGCAAGCGCCAGGATGCCCTTTGGGTGACAGGTTTGCGCTATATAAGTACACCTACATTTACATTTATATGTTTGGATATTGATGGGCTTAATTATACACTATTGCGCAACCTCATATGATGCGTCTGTAAAACTCACCTTCTGTCCCGAAGTTTTGTCCTGAATTTTGACCTCCTGACCTGAATTTTTTGTCCTGAATTTTGACACTTTGTCCCGAATTTTTACACTCAACGTCCTGAGTTTGCACCCATGCCAGTTGGTCACCCTATGCTAAATTCAAATCCATGTACAGCAATACTCACTTGTGGGTTTCATTTTTTGGGGGCATATCAGTAAGGCGGCCCTATGAAATTGTCGCCGCTTTTGCGTCCGTTTTCGGGCAAAAAGCGGTGATAATTTTATTGCCTAATCAGCAAAGACACGCGTGTTTTGCTGATTTAGCGCCAGTGACAACAACGCCCAGCTTTGCATCTCTAATGAGATGCAAAGTGGGCGTTCCTCCCCGAAATAACTGGAGAAATGTCGCTAGGTGACTTTTCTCCAATTATCAAGCTGCACGCTAACAGGCAGAGCAATAAGAAAAGTAGCACTAACCACGGTTATCGCTACATTCCTTACACAAGCTTGTAATCGGACTTAGCCATGTAATCCAATGGGAGGTGGATTACATGGCTAAGAACACCCTGCCCTTTCAGCAAGGTATCGCTGGTCGCAGTGCGATTATCGCTGGATTTCCAGCAATAATCACACTGTTTTCCAGCTAACGCTTGGATTCCTATCCCATTGGAGATATGAGTTGCTGATAGCACGCTATCTCCACGATAGGAACCAGCGTTAGCCGGCGATAATTATCCTAGCGCCAAGTGCACTTAGCGATAATTATCGCCTGGCCTTGCTGATATGCCCCTAAGAAGTTTGTTGTAGGGGGTCTTCATGGATAGATTGGCATCAATATCGATTTCCATGTTCCTTAGACCCGATCTAACACTACCAAAATGGATTTGTATCCTCTATACCATGAAGAAACCTGCTAATTGTTCGCCTGCGAAATTCCATTGTACACACAAAAAATTGGCAGAAGGTAAAATTCCAGAGAAAAACTATGGTTACATTTGCCGTGGCGCATAGATAAACTGCAAAAAGTAAGTTGGCAATGAGAAGGACTGCATATATTTTACACTATAGCGTGACTGTGACTAGAGTAAAAAGTATCTCCCTGTGCACAAACGTACCTCGCAAAGCACAGAAAGACTGTGTACAGGTCAAGACGAAGGTAAACTCTTGGCAAGCTTTGCATCCTTTTGAAATGTTCAAAACATTTTGGCAGTAGAAAAAAACTTTGCACGTGGCAATGGTTTAAAATAATAGATATCACCTACCAATTACGGGTGTTAAATAGGCATACAAACCACATACGTAAGAGATATGATCTTGGTTAATAGACTGATGCATAATGACCTCACAGTCAAAGCACAAGTACATTCCCGTAACACTTTCCAGAAGCGCACTTACTTTTTCTGACACCTGGCTTTCAAACATGATTTAATAAGTTGAAGATACAATGCCTTCCAAAAGCTGAATCACTGAATCGAAATTTGGGAAGAAACGCCCCCAAACCATGAAAAATGAATATTCAACGCCGCCATCTTATCTCCCTTGCTTTGTGCCAACGCTCCTCGGCTGCATAATAAACAAGGCCCAGTGCCCCGGAACTGGCACAGCCCAATTAGCTCTGCACGAATTAATGTTGCCGCTTGTGAACTGGAAGGGGCTGAATGCCGAACATCCTCGCGATCATTGTGCCGAGCGGCTGATAGAAATTAATCTGAATGTTCAGTTTCATTCCAGGAGCTGCCTGCGCAGGAGAGTGCGCGAGGCGCTCCCTTGGAAATCCCCCGACTGCTCCAGGTTAGAAAATGCTTCAGCTAATTTATTCCAATGCCCAAATAGCTTTTAATAAGTACATTACGGGATATGAACGTCGAGAGCGAGGGTCAAAGGTTGCCTTTAAGAGAGTGGAAAGCTCAGTTTGGGGATGAGGTAAGTGTTATATTTAGGGTGTGTGTGTGTCTATAGAGAGAGATTAATACAGTGATCACATTTCCGTACAAAGACCAGTTCAAAGCAGCACGGTCAATGCTTCATGGTGCAAAATTTGTTCTGAACACGCTAAAAAAACAGATGCACTTGTTTAAGATATATCAGAGTGTGTCTGAAGACTGGTGAGAGGAGTGAGTGCTCTACCTCCACGTGAACTCATGCTGGACACCTACCTGCCTGCACGCACTACAACCCGTGCTCACCCTTGGGTAGCTTAGCACTGAGCAGTCAGAGGCAATTTGTAAAGCAAAAGCACAGCAGTCACTCATGATAAATACACAGAGCGTCACAAAAGAGACTTCACACAGGATGTAAGTAAAAAAGTTTATATTCAGCACACATATTCAGTCATTATAACATGAACATCATATACTTTTCGGAAATAAAATACATTTGGAAATATAACTAGCAGTATTATGCCCACTCATATTGTTATGATATCAATAGTATGCACAGTGTGGAGAATTCCTAATCTAACTCCCCCCGATGAGAGAAAGTACCCTTAAGCGGTGCACAATTTCAACAATATGTACACACATGAAATTAGAATACTTTTTAGCAGCACTACGGGCCGGAGCCACACAGGTAAACCCAATGACAAATATATTGTGCTTTTGTCATACAATCAATGTATGAAGCAGCAGTATCGGCCATTGTCATGAATCACAGGCAGTCCACATACAATCACTCCCACTTGCACAAACTTACTCTGCACTGGTACGCGGTGCGAAAGGTATCAGCCAATCTGTACAGAATGCTCTTACACTCATACATACCCAGCACCCTAGTTCGGTGCTGCTGATACCCAGTGGGTCAATGGTTCACCTTCTGCAGCCCTGCAGCCTCCGTGGTCCAAGTCTCCTTCCCCTTCAAGTTCACTCCAGTGATCCCATACTCACAGATGGAAGATAACCAACTCGCCTCCTGGACACTGGACTGCACCTGACTGAAGTCACACTTAGTGCAAGTACTCGGGAAGCAGGTGGGAATATGGAGCCGTTTTAATTACATGGTAGATGTAAACAAGGGAAGTTAAGCAGCCACTCAAGAAGTTCACCCACAGGTCTCATAACACAAAGGAGTCATACAGTCCACTGACCCACCTCTGAACTGTCTCAAAAGTGTTCCTTTAACCCATTCAATCTCTCACTACTTCCTGGTGCCAAGATGTCTTCGGGATGGGCCTAGTATGGAGAGGGCAGTTGGTCCGCCAAGATGAAGGTCGACAGGGAACAACTGATGAATGGGGAGTAACGTAGGAGAGCCTCTCGATAGAATTAGGCACCCGATCGATGATCGGGTCATACCCAGGTAATCCAGGAATTGCGTCTGGTGCTTCTGCACTCCCTGGAAATGCGGCACAATGAGCAGTGCACTTTGAGATGGATTGCACCAGGCAATTACGGTTACACACACAGCAAGGTGTTCCATTATCATACCTCCCAGGAAATAAGGAAGAAGGTCCTGTCAATGATGATATAGGTTGCACCAGACCAGTCTGGTTGCACACACACAGGCACAAGTTGGGCAGGCAACGAGCGGTTGGGCAGGTAGTAGGCTGTGAGGCGAACATACAGTTGATTATCCACTGTGCCTTTCTAGAGTAAATCCACCTTAATATAGGTACTATAGGGTTATAGGGTATCGCCATCCCTGAACTCTATTTTTATTGTTTTATCTTACCTCGACAAAAGCGCACTAGGATCCATTAGGGACCAACACTGCGTGAAACATGTCGACCTCACTAACCACACTTTCACCACCACACACACACATTGAATTTTAAAGAAAGCAGCATAGCAATATTCTCCCTTCTATTTCATTTGTTTCTTGGGGGTGCTTCGCTTACAGCGTTATATATATATTTAACCTTTACCTCCTGGACCCCTGAATAAAAGTTTGTTTGTTAGGTACCAGTAGGGTAAACTCTCTTTTTAGAAATCACATACACATCTTTTTATATGCCCACATGCACAATTGCGGCGTCTCCTAGAAGATCTCCGATAAAGAGCCTTATCACGGGGCCCGTGGAGGACTGCAGCGCCACCCCTACAAGGAGCAACGCCCAATGATGAAGCATGACACTCTAAAGGAGAAATTCCCCAGCTTCATTGAGTCCCAACCTGATTATTTAGAGACATTTCCATTCCCTTTCACCCCTCTCCCTTTCTTTTTCCTCCTCTCTTATAAATAGTCACCCGCTGGGGCCCTGACTCGCAACCATAGTACGGCAGCAGACCTCATTACTTTGGGAACTGTTACCACTAGTGATACACATGTTGAGCAGAGCCAGATGAGGTAGAAAAAGGCAATACTATGGATATACTCCTACCTCCAAGGGCCATACCTTGTGACTTGCACACCGCATTGATTGAGCATGCAGTCAGTGTACCACATGGGAGCGATGAAACAGGCCACACAGGGTCTCACAACTGGTGAATTTGCTCACCACTAAAAGCTTATGAGTGTCAGTGTCCCTGCAGTACAGGAACCACACTTAGATGCAGGCAAGATTTCTGGGGCTCCGTACTAGACAGTACAGTCTCCAGAAACAAGTCTTATTCCCACGCTCACACAACACTACCATTTGGGATTCAGTAGCTGATATGGGTACTTGGGAGGGCACCGCTCTCAAGATGCCACAAGTAGATGGTGTAGGTCCCTCGCTGGAGATCTTTGATGTCCCTGAGATCTCTTGGAGGATAGAAGGCGAGTGGTCATACCATTGGAGAGCCTGCTTCAGGATGCCACACTTCAGGAAGTCCTCATCCCAGGCCAGCCACTGTTCGGACAGTTATCCGACATGTACACAAGAGTCCTTTGGCAATTTGCACCACGCAGTCCTGGTTTTCCAGTCCCACGTCACACTTTGCTGAAGGATGGCACCCTAGTGTGTCTTTGGAGTTAGGGATGGTTTAATGGGTTTCCCTTTGAACCACAGATGCCTTCCCTAAATTGTAGGCTTGTCTACCATGTTTCCATGGAATGCAGATCTTAATCTTTAGTGGGGCCCTGATCCAGCCCCTAGAGACTAAGTGTCAAAACCTCTCTCTACAGTCTATCCTATTCGGCCTCAAATGCCGTTCTCGTGGGATACCCATGGTTTATGGCGGCCACTTGGGGAACGCACAGAACCTTAACCTCATCTCCTACGCCGACAACACACAACTGATCCTCTCCCTCACCAAGGACTCTCTCACCGCCAAATCCAACCTCCACGAAGGAATGAAAGCCTTCGCTGAAAGCCTTCGCCGATGAAGAACAGCCGTCTGAAGCTGAACTTGGACAAGACGGAGGTCCTCATCCTCGGCTCCTCCCCATCTGCCTGGACCGACTCCTGGTGGCTGATCGCCCTGGGAGCAGCACCAACACCCACCGACCATGCACGCAACCTGGGATAAATCCCCGATTCAACACTCTCCATGACCAAGCAAGTCAAGAAAGCCTTCCCAGACGCCTTCCCAGACGCCGTTAGTGCGTTAGTGACGGGTTGCGCCAATTTTTCCATCCTGGGCGATCTGAACCTCCATTTCGATAATCAGACCACCCCGGTGGTTAGTAATATCTTAGCTGATCTTGAGGCCCTTCAGCTATCCCAACAGGTATCTGAGCCTACTCATGTAGGGGGACACATCTTAGACCCCTTCTTTACAAACGTAGATGGAGCCAGTGTCCTGTCCATCTCTCCATTAGGGTGGACGGATCATTTTCTGGTGTCCATTCGGTGCCCTCTGCCGGAGACCCCGTCCATTCCATCTGGTAGACGGGTCCCTAGGCGGCACTGGAGTAAGCTTAGGTTGGAGGACTTGCATCGGATCCTCTTGGAAGAGCCGTTAGGCCCTCTGGACAATGTGGAAACGGGCTATGATCAATTCTGCAGGTGGATCTCTAGAGCACTGGACACCCTGATTCCCATCACTCTGAGCAAATCGAGCTCTGGAGAGTCGAGTCCCTGGTACAACAGCGCCCTACGTGCTCTGAAGGGTACCTGTAGACGGGCGGAAAGGGCGTGGCGGAAGGCCTATGCGGCCGATATGAAAGCCGCCTATCTGGCCTCCGTTAAGCTCTACCATCGAGCCATTTGTAGAGCCCGTGCGGCGTTCTGCGCCCTGGAATTCCGCAATAGCCCGAACCCGTCAAAAACCATCTTTAAAGTGGTGAAAGATCTTTTGGCAAAAAGGACTTCTTCACTGCCAACTGGTTCCATCGCCCACTGTGAGGCTCTGGCATCCTTTTTTTTGGAAAAGGTCCGGGTTATTTACCAGGCCTTTCCTAACACTGGGCCAGTTCAGGGAGGCTCTGACGGTGCCCAAGGACATACCTTTTTGCATTCTTTCCCACCCCTACTACCTGAGGGGTTTAATAAACTGGCCCAGCAAATTAAATCTGGCTCCCCTTCGGATCCATTGAGGCCTGCTCTTTTTAGAGATCAGTCTTTTTTGGGACGCTCGATGGTGTGTTCCTTAGTCAATCTCTCGTTGGCCTCTAGCATAGTACCAACTAAATGGAAGCAGGCGGTGGTTTCTCTGATTCTGAAGAAACCCTCTTTGGATCCTTTAAAACCTGAGAGTTACTGCCCTATTTCACTACTCCACTGGCCGGCAAAAGTTACGGAGGCCCATGTTAATCTGGTCCTTTCAGACCACCTTACTCGGGCCAATGTGCTGGACCCCACGCAGAACGGCTTCCGTGCTGGGCACAGCACGGAGACGGCCCTCCTTGCCATGGTGGAGCACTTGCGTGCGGTGTTGGATGCGGGTCAGACGGCGGCGCTTGTATTATTAGACCTTAGCGCCGCCTTTGACACCGTTTCTCATCGCATTCTGCTACACCGGTTGGAGGAGATTGGCATTGGAGGGTCTGCTCTGCAGTGGTTCCGCTCCTTTCTCGACAACCGCTCTTTCTGTGTGGCCATTCCACCTTACCAGTCCAAATTCCATCTTCTGGCCATGGGGGTCCCTCAGGGCTCCTCGCTGAGTCCCACGTTATTTAACCTATACGTGAGATCGCTGGCTGAGGTCGTCAAGCAGTGGGGCCTGACTATGGTGACATATGCTGACGACACTCAGCTGGCGGTTACACTCAGCGGGGATGCGGATTTGGATGCCCCTAGGTTTCAGAGTGGACTGAAGGCACTGGCTAACTGGATGACTGCGAATTGTCTCCAGCTTAACGCCAGTAAAACAGAGATTATGGTTGTCGGTAAGTGCGCGGAGCTCTGGGGAGACAGGTGGTGGCCGTCGGAATTAGGACCTTCTCCGACTCCGGTCTCTGAATTGAAAAATCTGGGAGTTTGGCTAGATTCCAGCCTTAACTTTGTTGGCCACACAAAGAAAACTGCGTCCTGCTGCTTTGGGGTGCTGCGGGGCTTAAGACGTGTTTTAAAATTTTTTGATGCCTCGACCAGGCAGCTGGTGATACAGGCGATGGTGATCTCCCGGCTTGATTACGCCAGCTCCCTCCTGGTGGGGGCTAACCAGGCTGAACTTACTCGCCTGCAGCGCGCCCAAAATGCGGCCACCAGAGCTATAGTTGGTTTGCCTAGATTCTGCTCCGTCTCCAACGTCCTCCGCTCCCTGCATTGGTTGCCGGTGAGGATGAGAATCCAGTTTAAGGTCCTATGTTTGGCCTTCAAAATTCTGAAGGGCACTGCCCCCCAGATCCTGACCAATCTTTTATCTTTTTATGTCCCGTCTCGCTCCCTCCGATCTTTGGGCCAGGCTCTCGCCATTGTTCCCCGGTTTAAGCTTTGTCGTGCCGGTGG